>NW_027671696.1:0-600000 GCF_964165515.1 Mesoplodon bidens | reverse complement strand
TCATTATGTCTGCCCTAGGCATTCTCGGAACGCCCTGGCCTCGGAATGCAACATCTGTAGTCCATGGTAAACTGCGGAGAAGGGGCGGGGCTGAGGGAATTGGAACACTGCCCTCACTGAGGGAGTGGGTGTGGCCCTCTCTGCTGTGTCTGAACATAGGGCAGGGGAGAAGGGCGTCCTGGGCAGGGCCCTCAGAGCCCGGCAGGCTCAGTGGCGTGTCAAAAGCATTTAGGCCCAGGCCAAAGGGCGCCTTCTTTGTCTGCACAGCTGCCCAAACTCTCACCTTTCCACTCAGCCCGCCCTCTTACGTGAAGTGTGTGTGGAACCTGTCCATGCAGTACAACTTGCTGCACAGCTAACCATAGGTCTGGGCATCGTCGCTTCCTGCCAGGAGACCGAAGTTCGCAGGCAGATGGGTCCCTGGGACACACGCGGAGAGGCTCCTGCCCGGGCCACAGGCCTCCAACAGCCCCTGCACCAGATCAGGGGCCGCAAATCAACCTTTTCTGAGTCCGTGCCTCAAGAGGGAGTATTGGACCAACACTTGTAGAAATCTGGGTCCTCGCGGGCCACTCATTGGAGGGACACAAATAAATCTTTGCTGACTTTCTGACGAAGCTTACGAGCGTTCACATCTAAGCCTCTTACAAGGTCAGCTGTTTAGCTAAACATGAGCTCATGATCTAGATTTACACAATAATGAAGAAATCAGCTACAAGGGGGAGACAATCAGCAAAAACAATCAATACCAGAATTAGATTCCCTAGGCCATCCATCAGATGTTGGAATAATCAGGTGCAAGGCAGAAAATATACCTAAAACTGGAACTGAAACAAGGAACAAGGATATTTTCAAAGACTGGTAGGATCTATAAAACATTTTTAAAGTACATGTGATTGATAAAGCTAAATACTCAAAGGTTGTGTAATACAACCGATTCATCATTGAGAAGAGTGAAATTATGCTGTTTTGAAAAGTATGGCAGTTCAGATTTTCTGCCTCATTATATACGAAGATTTCTCTAAAAAATACACATTATTTCAAAGACTTATTGGCTGTGAAATAAGTTAAGTGCATTTCAAATGGCTTGACTGCAAAGAAAGCAGAGATGTAGGAAATCACAGAAAGTCGAGGGGAAAATAGGTGAATATATACATTGCTATATGGTGAACTAAGCCTTAGGCCAGCAACAATGTAGAGGACCTCACCCTTAGAAACTTACAAGTAAGCTGGAATCTTCAAAAGTTCAAATCTTTATAAGTAAAAAGATTTATGAAAATGAATAACCAAGTGTTTTAATTGATATCAGAATATCAAAACAATAAACCCTGAGAACATAGAAAAAAGATAAATAAAGTTATGAGCAGAACTTAATACAACAGATTACGTATAAATTTCATGTTATTTAGTACGTCCAAAGAATATTCATTGAAAAGATTTAAAAGACACACTTTGATTAAGGAAAACAAAAACATAAGTTAAGAATATACAGAAAGAATCAGGACAATGTTATAGCAGAGAAGATCTGAAATGCCAGTAAATTTGAACATTTCTGTAAAGTGGACCATTTCCTGTCTCCTTAAGTTTACCAAAACTGAAACAAGAGGAAATCATTTAAGGTCATCCTGTCTGCCCTTGGCATTCTCGGAACGCCCTGGCCTCAGAATGCAGCATCTGTAGTCCATGATAACCTGCGAAGTGGGCGCGGGGCTGAGGGAGGCTGGAACACTGCCCTCACGAAGGGAGAGTGTGTGGCCATCTCTGCTGTGACTGAACAAAGGGCAGGGGAGCAGGTCGTCCAGTGCAGGGCCCTCAGAGCCCTCAGGCACAATGCGGTTTCACAAGCATTTAGGCCCAAGCCAAAGGGCACCATCTTTGTCTGCACAGCTGCCCAAACTCTCACCTTTCCACGCAGCCCTCCCTCTTACTTGAAGTGTGTGTGTAACCTGTCCGCGCAGTACACCTCGCTGCACAGCTAACCATAGGTCTGGGCATCGTAGCTTCCTGCCAGGTGACCGAAGTTCGCAGGCAGATGGGTCCCTGCGACACACGCGGAGATGATCCTGCCCGGTCCACCGGCCACTGACTGCCCCTGCCCCATATCGGGGCCTGCAAAGCAGCCCTGTCTGTGTCCCTGCCTCTAGAGAGAGTATTGGACCAACATTTGTAGAAAACATGGTCCACGCGGGCAACTCATTGGAGGGACATAAATAAACCTTTGCCTACTTTCCGCTGAAGCTTACGAGCGTTCACACCTAAGACTCTTACAAGGTCAGCTGTTTAGCTAAACATTTGCTCATGATCTAAATTTACACAATAATGAAGAAATCAGCTACAAGGGGGAGACAAACAGCAAAAACAATCAATACCAGAATTAGATTCCCTAGGCCATCCATCAGATGTTAGAATAATCAGGTGCAAGGCAGAAAATATACACAAAACTGGAACTGAAACAAGGAACAAGGATGTTATCAAAGACTGATAAGATGTCTAAAACATTTTTAAAGTACATGTCATTGATAAAGCTAAATACTCAAAGGTTGCATAATACAATAGATTCGTAGTCCAGAAGAGTGAAATTATGCTCTTTTGAAAACTATGGCAGGTCAGATTTTCTGCCTAATTATATAAGAAGATTTTTCTTAAAAATACACATTATTTCAAGGACTTATTGGCTGTGAAATAAGTTAAGGGAATTGCAAATGACTTGTCTGCAAAGAAAGGTGAGATGTAGGGACTCACAGAAAGTCGAGGGCAAAATAGGTCAATATATATTTGCCATATGGTGAACTAAGCCTCAGGCCAGCAACAATGTAGAGGAACTGACCCTTAGAAACTTACAAGTAAGCTGGAATCCTCAAAATTTCAAATCTTTATAAGTAAAAGATTTATTAATATGAATAACCAGGTGTTTTAATTGACATCAGAAGATCAATACATTAAGCCCTGAGAACATAGAAAAAAGATAAATAAAGATATGAGCAGAACTTAATACAACAGAAAACGTATACAACTCAGGTGATGTAGTAAGTCCAAAGAATATTCTTTGAAAAGATTTAAAAGACAGAGTTTGATTAAGGAAAACAAAAAAAAATAAGTAAAGCATACACAGAAAGAATTAGGACAATGTTATAGCAGAGAATATATGAAATGCCCGAAAATTTGAACATTTCTGTAAAGCGGACCATTTCCTAGCTCCTAAAGTTTACCAAAACTGACACAAGTGGAAATCATTTAAGGTCATCATGTCTGCCCTTGGCATTGTAGGAACGCCCTGGCCTCAGAATGCAGCATCTGTAGTCCATGGTAACCTGCGGAGAAGGGGCGGAGCTGAGGGAGGTTGGAACACTGCCTTCACTGAGGGAGAGGGTGTGGCATTCTCTGCTGTGACTGAACAAAGGGCAGGGGAACAAGGGGAGCATGGCAGGGCCCTCAGAGCCCTGCAGGCCCAGTGGGGTGTCACAAGCATTTAGGCCCAGGCAAAGGGCACCATCTTTGTCTGCACAGCTGCCCAAACTCTCACCTTTCCCCTCAGGCCGCCCTCTTATTTGAAGTGTGTGTGGAACCTGTCTGCGCAGTACACCTCGCTTCACAGCTAACCATATGTCTGGGATTCGTAGCTTCCTGCCAGGTGACTGAAGTTCGCAGTCAGATGGGTCCCTGGGACACACGCGGACAGGCTCCTGCCCGGGCCACCGGCCGCCCACTGCCCCTGCCCCAGATCGGGGATCGCAAAGCAGCCCCCTCTGATTCCCCTGCCTCAAGAGGGAGGATTGGAACAACTCTTTTAGAAAATGGGGTCCTCGCGGGCAACTCATTTGAGGGACACAAATAAACCATTGCCGCCTTCTGCTGCAGCTTACGAGCAATCACACCTAAGCCTCTTACAAGGTAAGCTGTTTAGCGCAACATGAGCTCATGATCTAAATTTACACAATAATTAAGAAATCAGTTACAAGAGGAGAGAATCAGCAAAAACAATCAATACCAGAATTAGATTCTGTAGGCCATCCCTCAGATGTTGGAATAATCAGGTGCAAGGCAGAAATTATACACAAAACTGGAACTGAAACAAGGAACAAGGATGTTTTCAAAGCCTGATAGGATCTCTAAAACATTTTTAAAGTACATGTCATTGATAAAACTAAATACTCAAAGGTTGCTTAATACAACAAATTCATCATTGAGAAGAGTGAAATTATGCTGTTTTGAAAACTATGGCAGGTCAGATTTTCTGCCTAATTATATAAGAAGATTTATCTATAAAATTCACATTATTTCAAAGACTTATTGGCTGTGAAATAAGTTAAGGATATTTCAAATGGCTTGTCTGCAAAGAAAGGTGAGATGTAGGGAATCACAGAAAGCTGAGGGAAAAATAGGTTAATATATACATTGCTGTATGGTGAACTAAGCCTTAGGCCAGCAACAATGTAGAGGACGTGACCCTTAGAAATTTACAAGTAAGCTGGAATCTTCAAAAGTTCAAATCTTTATAAGTAAAAAGATTTATGAAAATGAATAACCAAGTGTTTTAATTGACATCAGAAGATCAAAGCAATAAACCATGAGAACATAGAAAAAAGATAAATAAAGATATGAGCAGAACTTAATACAACAGAAAACGTATAAAATTCAGGTGATGTAGTAAGTCTGAAGAATATTCTTTGAACAGACTTAAAAGACACACTTTGATTAAGGAAAACAAAAACATAAGTAAAAAATATAGAAGAGAATCAGAACAATGTTATAGCAGAGAATATATGAAATGCCAGTAAATTTGAACATTTCTGTAAAGTGGACCATTTCCTAGCTCCTAAAGTTTACCAAAACTGACACAAGAGGAAATCATTTAAGGTCATCATGCCTGCCCTTGGCATTCTCGGAACGCCCTGGCCTCAGAATGCAGCATCTGTAGTCCATGGTAACCTGCGGAGAGGGGGCGGGGCTGAGGGAGTTTGGAACACTGCCCTCACTGAGGGAGTGGGTGTGGCCATCTCTGCTGTGACTGAACAAAGGGCAGGGGAGAAGGGGGACCAGGGCAGGGCCCTCAGAGCCCAGCAGTCCCAGTGGGGTGTCACAAGCATTTAGGCCCATTGCAAAGGGCGTCTTCTTTGCCTGCACAGCTGCCCAAACTCTCACCTTTACCCTCAGGCAGCCCTCTTACTTGAAGTGTGTGTGGAAGCTGTCCGTGCAGTACACCTCACTGCAGAGCTAACCATAGGTCGGGCATCGTAGCATCCTGCCGGTTGACCAAAGTTTGCAGGCAGATGTTCTCTGTGACACACGTGGAGAGCCTCCTGCCCAGGCCACAGGCCGCCCACTGCCCCTGCCCCAGATCGGGGGCCGCAAACAGCCCTCTCTTAGTCCCCTGCCACTAGAGGGTGTATTGGACCAACACTTGTACAAAACGGGGTCCTCGCGGGCAACTCATTGGAGAGACACACATAAATCTTTGCCGACTTTCTGCTGAAGCTTACGAGCGTTCACACCTAAGCCTCTTACAAGGTCAGCTGTTTCTCTAAACATGAGCTCATCATCTAAATTTACACAATAATGAAGAAATCAGCTACAAGGGGAAACAATCACCAAAAACAATCAATACCAGAATTAGATTCCCTAGGCCATCCATCAGATGTTGGAATAATCAGGTGCAAGGCAGAAAATATACACAGAACTGGAACTGAAACAAGGAACAAGGATGTTTTCAAAGAATGGTAGGGTCTCTAAAACATTTTTAAAGTACTTGTCATTGATAAAGCTGAATACTCAAAGGTTGTGTAATACAACAGATTCATCATTGAGAAGAATGAAATTATGCTGTTTTGAAAAGTTTGGCAGGTGAGATTTTCTGCCTCATTATATAAGAAGATTTCTCTAAAAAATACACATTATTTCAAAGACTTATTAGCTGTGAAAGAAGTTAAGTGTATTTCAAATGGCTTGACTGCAAAGAAAGCAGAGATGTAGGAAATCACAGAAAGCCGAGGGGAAAATAGGTGAATATATACATTGCTATATGGTGAACTAAGCCTTAGGCCAGCAACAATGTAGAGGACCTCACCCTTAGAAACTTACAAGTAAGCTGGAATCTTCAAAATTTCAAATCTTTATAAGTAAAACGTTTTATTAAAATGAATAACCAAGTGTTTTAATTGACATCAGAAGATCAAAACATTAAGCCCTGAGAACATAGAAAAAAGATAAATAAAGATATGAGCAGAACTTAATACGAAAGAAAACGTATACAATTCAGGTGATGTAGTAAGGCCAAAGAATTTTCTTTAAAAGATTTAAAAGACAGAGTTTGATTAAGGAAAACAAAAACATAAGTAAAGCATATACAGAAAGAATAAGGACAATGTTATAGCAGATAATATATGAAATGCCCGTAAATTTGAACATTTCTGTAAAGTGGACCATTTCCTATCTCCTAAAGTTTACCAAAACTGACACAAGAGGAAATCATTTAAGGTCATCATGTCTGCCCTTGGCATCCTCGGAATGCCCTGTCCTCAGAATGCTGCATCTGTAGTCCATGGTAACCTGCGGAGAGGGGGCGGGGCTGAGGGAGTTTGGAACACTGCCCTCACTGAGGGAGTGGGTGAGGCCATCTCTGCTGTGACTGAACAAATGGCAGGGGAACAAGGGTCCCAGGGCGGGGCCCTCAGAGCCGGGCAGTCCCAGTGGGGTGTCACAAGCATTTAGGCCCAGGCCAAAGGACGCCATCTTTGTCTGCACAGCTGCCCAAACTCTCACCTTTCCCCTCAGGCCGCCCTCTTACTTGAAGTGTGTGTGGAACCTGTCCACGCAGTACACCTCCCTGAACAGCTAACCATAGGTCTGGGCATCGTAGCTTCCTGACAGGTGACCGAAGTTCGCAGGCAGAGGGGTCACTGGGAGAGAGGTGGAGAGGTTCCTGCCCGGGCCACAGGCCGCCCAGAGCCCCTGCCCATGATCGGGGTCTGCAAACAGCCCTCTCTGAGTCCCCTGCCACTAGAGGGAGTATTGGACCAACATTTGTAGAAAACGGGGTCCTCGCGGGCAACTCATTGGAGGGACACAAGTAAATCTTTGCCGACTTTTTGCTGAAGCTTACGAGCGTTCACACCTAAGGCTCATACAAGGTCAGCTGTTTAGCTAAACATGAGCTCATCATCTAAATTTACAAAATAATGAAGAAATCAGCTACAAGGGGAAACAATCACGAAAAACCATCAATATCAGAATTAGATTCCTTAGGCCATCAATCAGATGTTGGAATAATCAGGTGCAAGGCAGAAAATATACACAAAACTGGAACTGAAACAAGGAACAAGGATGTTTTCAAAGACTGGTAGGATCTCTAAAACATTTTTAAAGTACATGTCATTGATAAAGGTAAATACTCAGAGGTTGTGTAAGATAACAGATTCATCATTGAGAAGAGTGAAATAATGCTCTTTTGAAAACTATGGCAGGTCAGATTTTCTGCCTAATTATATAAGAACATTTCTCTAAAAAATACGCATTATTTCAACCACTTATTGGCTGTGAAATAAGTTAAGGGTATTTCAAATGGCTTGTCTGCAAAGAAAGGTGAGATGTAGGAAATCACAGAAAGCCGAGGGGAAAATAGTTCAATATATACATTGCTATATGGTGAACTAAACCTTAGGCCGCAACAATGTAGAGGACCTGACCCTTATAAACTTACAAGTAAGCTGGAATCTTCAAAAGTTGAAATCTTTATAAGTAAAAAGATTTATGAAAATGAATAACCAAGTGTTTTAATTGACATCAGAAGATCAAAACAATAAACCCTGAGAACATAGAAAAAAGATAAATAAAGATATGAGCAGAACTTTATACAACAGAAAACGTATAAAATTCAGGTGATGTAGTAAGTCCAAAGAATTTTCTTTGAAAAGATTTAAAAGACACACTTTGATTAAGGAACACAAAAACATAAGTGAAGAATATACAGAAAGAATCAGGACAATGTTATAGCAGAGAATATCTGAAATGCCAGTAAATTTGAACATTTCTGTAAAGTGGACCATTTCCTAGTTCCAAAAGTTTACCAAAACTGACACAAGAGGAAATCATTTAAGGTCATCATGTCTGCCCTTGGCATTCTCGGAACGCCATGGCCTCAGAATGCAGCATATGTAGTCCATCGTAACCTGCGGATAGGGGGCGGCGCTGAGGGAGGTTGGAACACTGCCCTCACTGAGGGGATGGGTGCAGCCATCTCTGCCGTGACTGAACAAAGGGCAGGGGAGCAGGAGGCCCAGGGCAGGGCCCTCAGAGCCCGGCAGTCCCAGTGGGTTGTCACAAGCTTTTAGGCCCAGGCCAAAGGATGCCTTCTTTGTCTGCACAGCAGCCCAAACTCTCACCTTTCCCCTCAGGCCGCCCTCTTATTTGAAGTGTGTGTGGAACCTGTCTCTGCAGTACACCTCGCTTCAGAGATAACCATAGGTCCGGGCATAGTAGCTTCCTGCAGGTTGACCGAAGTTCTCAAGCAGATGGGTCCCTGGTAAACACGCGGAGAGGCTCCTGCCCGGGCCACAGGCCGCCCACTGCCCCTGCCCCAGATCGGGGGCTGCAAAGCAGCTCTCTCTGAGGCCCCTGCCTCTAGAGGGTGTATTGAATCAACACTTGTAGAAAACGGGGTCCTCGCAGGCAACTCATTGGAGGGACACAGATAAATCTTTGTGGACTTTCTGCTGAAGCTTACGTGCGTTCACACCTAAGCCTCTTACAAGGTCAGCTGCTTAGCTAAACATGAGCTCATGATCTAAATTTACACAATAATGAAGAAATCAGCTACAAGGGGAGACAATCAGCAAAAACCATCAATACCAGATTTAGATTCCCAAGCCCATCTATCAGATGTTGGAATAATCAGGTGCAAGGCAGAAAATATACATAAAACTGGAAATGAAACAAGGAACAGGGATGTTTTCAAAGACGGGTAGGATCTCTAAAACATTTTTAAAGTATATGTCATTGATAATGCTAAATACTCAAAGGTTCTGTAATACAACAGATTCATCATTGAGAAGAGTGAAATTATGCTGTTTTGAAAACTATGGCAGGTCAGATTTTCTGCCTAATTATATAAGAATATTTCTCTAAAAAATACACATTATTTCAAAGACTTATTGGCTGTGAAATAAGATAAGGTTTTTTCAAATGGCTTGTCTGCAAAGAAAGGTGAGATGTAGGGAATCACAGAAAGTCGAGGGAAAAATAGGTCAATTTATACATTGCTATGTGGAGAACTAAGCCTTAGGCCAGCAAAAATGTAGAGGACCAGACCCTTAGAAACTTACAAGTAAGTTGGAATCTTCAAAAGTTCAAATCTTTATAAGTAAAATGTTTTATGAAAATTAATAACCAAGTGTTTTAATTGGCATCAGAAGATCAAAACAATAAACCCTGAGAACATAGAAAAAAGATAAATAAAGATATGAGCAGAACTTAATACAACAGAAAACGTATACAATTCAGGTGATGTAGTAAGTCCAAAGAATATTCTTTGAAAAGATTTAAAAGACACACTTTGATTAAGGAAAACAAAAACATAAGTCAAGAATATACAGAAAGAATCAGGACAATGTTATAGCAGAGAACATCTGAAATGCCTGTAAATTTGAACATTTCTGTAAAGCGGACCATTTCCTAGCTCCTAAAGTTTACCAAAACTGACACAAGAGGAAACCATTTAAGATGATTATGTTAGCCCTTGGCATTCTCGGAACGCCCTGGCCTCAGAATGCAGCATCTGCTGTCCATGGTAACCTGCGGAGAGGGGGCGTGGCTGAGGGAGGTGGGAACACTGCCCTCACTGTGGGAGTGGGTGTGGCCATCTCTGCTGTGACTGAACAAAGGTCAGGGGAGCAGGGCGTCCAGGGCAGGGCCCTCAGAGCACGGCAGGCCAAGTGGGGTGTCAAAACCATTTAGGCCCATGTCAAACGGCGCCTTCTTTGTCTGCACACCTGCCCAAACTCTCACCATTCCACTCAGCCCTAACTCTTTCGTGAAGTGTGTGTGGAACCCGTCTGCGCAGTACACCTTGCTGCACAGCTAACCATAGGTCTGGGCATCGTAGCTTCGTGCCAGGTGACAGAAATTCGCAGGCAGATGGGTCCCTGGGACACACGCGGAGAGGCTCCTGCCAAGGCCACAGGCCGCCAACTGCCCCTGCACCACATCGGGGGCCGCAAAGCAACCTTTTTGAGTCCCTGCCTCAAGAGGGAGTATTGAACGAACACTTGTAGAAAACTGGGTCCTCGCAGGCCACTCATTGCAGGGACAAAAATAAATATTTGCCGACTTTCTGATGACGGTTACGAGCGTTCACAACTAAGCCTCTTACAAAGTCAGCTGTTTGGCTAAACATGAGCTCATGATCTAAATTTACACAATAATGAAGAAATCAGCTACAAGGGGGAGACAAACAGCAAAAACAATCAATACCAGAATTAGATTCCCTAGGCCATCAATCAGATGTTGGAATAATCAGGTGCAAGGCAGAAATTATACATAAAATTGGAACTGAAACAAGGAACAAGGATGTTTTCAAAGACTGGTAGGATCTCGAAAACATTTTTAAAGTACATGTCATTGATAAAGCTAAATACTCAAAGGTTGTGTTATACAACAGATTCATCATTGAGAAGAGTGAAATTATGCTGTTTTGAAAACTATGGCAGGTCAGATTTTCTGCCTAATTATATAAGAATATTTCTCTACAAAATACACATTATTTCAAAGACTTATTGGCTGTGAAATAAGATAAGGTTTTTTCAAATGGCTTGTCTGCAAAGAAAGGTGAGATGTAGGGAATCACAGAAAGTCGAGGGAAAAATAGGTCAATTTATACATTGCTATGTGGAGAACTAAGCCTTAGGCCAGCAAAAATGTAGAGGACCAGACGCTTAGAAACTTACAAGTAAGTTGGAATCTTCAAAAGTTCAAATCTTTATAAGTAAAAAGTTTTATGAAAATTAATAACCAAGTGTTTTAATTGGCATCAGAAGATCAAAACAATAAACCCTGAGAACATAGAAAAAAGATAAATAAAGATATGAGCAGAACTTAATACAACAGAAAACGTATAAAATTGAGGTGGTTTAGTAAGTCTGAAGAATGTTTGTGGAAAAGAGCTTTAAAAGACACACTTTGACTAAGGAAAACAAAACATAAGTAAAGAATATACAGAAAGAATCAAGACAATATTATAGCAGAGAAGATCTGAAATGCCAGTAAATTTGAACATTTCTGTAAAGTGGACCATTTCCTAGCTCCTAAAGTTTACCAAAACTGACACTAGAGGAAATCATTTAAGGTCATCATGTCTGCCCTTGGCATTCTCGGAACGCCCTGGCCTCAGAATTCAGCATCTGTAGTCCATGGTAACCTGCGGAGAGGGGGCGGTGCTGCGGGAGGTTGGAACCCTGCCCTCACTGAGGGAGTTGTCGTGGCCATCTCTGCTGTCACTGAACAAAGAGCAGGGGAGCAAGTCGTCCAGTGCAGGGCCCTCAGAGCCCGGCAGGCCCAGTGCGGTTTCACAAGAATTTAAGCCAAGGCCAAAGGGCGCCTTCTTTGTCTGCACAGCTGCCCAAACTCTCACCTTTCCACTCAGCCCGCCCACTTACTTGAAGTGTGTGTGGAACATGTCCATGCAGTACACCTCGCTGCACAGCTAACCATAGGTCTGGGCATCGTAGTTTCCTGCAAGGAGACAGAAGTTCGCAGGCAGATGCGTCCCTGCGACATACGCGGAGAGGATCCTGCCCGGTCCACAGGCCGTCGACTGCCCCTGCCCCATATCGGGGTCGGTAAAGCAGCCCTGTCTGTGTCCCTGCCTCTAGAGGGAGTATTGGACCAACATTTGTAGAAAACGGGGTCCTCACGGGCAACTCATTGGAGGAACATAAATAAATCTTTGCCGACTTTCTGCTGAAGCTTACAAGCGTTCACACCTAAGCCTCTTACAAGGTCAGCTGTTTAGCTAAACATGAGCTCATGATCTAAATTTACACAATAATGAAGAAATCAGCTACAAGGGGGAGACAATCAGCAAAAACAATCAATACCAGAATTAGATTCCCTAGGCCATCCAACATATGTTGGAATAATCAGGTGCAAGGCAGAAAATATACACTAAACTGGAACTGAAACAAGGAACAAGGATGTTTTCAAATACTGGTAGAATCTCTAAAACATTTTTAAAGTACATGTGATTGATAAAGCTAAATACTCAAAGGTTTTGTAATACAACAGATTCATCACTGAGAAGAGTGAAATTATGCTGTTTTGAAAATTATGGCAGGTCAGATTTTCTGCCTAATTATATAAGAAGATTTCTCTAAAAAGTACACATTATTTCAAAGTCTTATTGGCTGTGAAATAAGTTAAGGGTATTTCAAATGGCTTGTCTGCAAAGAAAGGTGAGATGTAGGGAATCACAGAAAGTCGCGGGGAAAATAGGTCAATATATACATTGCTCTATGGTGAACTAAGCCTTATGGCAGCAACAATGTAGAGGACCTGACCCTTAGAAACTTACAAGTAAGTTGGAATATTCAAAAGTTCAAATTTTTATAAGTAAAAAGATTTATGAAAATGAATAACCAAGTGTTTTAATTGGCATCAGAATATCAAAACAATAAACCCTGAGAACATAGAAAAAAGATAAATAAAGATATGAGCAGAACTTAATACAACAGATTACGTATAAATTTCATGTGATGTAGTACGTCCAAAGAATATTCATTGAAAAGATTTAAAAGACACACTTTGATTAAGGAAAACAAAAACATAAGTAAGAATATACAGAAAGAATCAGGACAATGTTATAGCAGAGAACATCTGGAATGCCAGTAAAATTGAACATTTCTGTAAAGTGGACCATTTCCTAGCTCCTACAGTTTACCAAAACTGACACAAGAGGAAACCATTTAAGATCATTATGTCTGCCCTAGGCATTCTGGGAACGCCCTGGCCTCGGAATGTAACATCTGTAGTCCATGGTAAACTGCGGAGAGGGGGCGGGGCTGAGGGAATTGGAACACTGCCCTCACTGAGGGAGTGGGTGTGGCCCTCTCTGCTGTGTCTGAACATAGGGCAGGGGAGAAGGGCGTCCTGGGCAGGGCCCTCAGAGCCCGGCAGGCTCAGTGGCGTGTCAAAAGCATTTAGGCCCAGGCCAAAGGGCGCCTTCTTTGTCTGCACAGCTGCCCAAACTCTCACCTTTCCACTCAGCCCGCCCTCTTACGTGAAGTGTGTGTGGAACCTGTCCGTACAGTACAACTTGCTGCACCCCTAACCATAGGTCTGGGCATCTCTAGCTTCCTGCCAGGAGACCGAAGTTCGCAGGCAGATGGGTCCCTGGGACACACGAGGAGAGGCTCCTGCCCGGGCCACAGGCCTCCAACTGCCCCTGCACCAGATCAGGGGCCGCAAATCAACCTTTTCCGAGTCCGTGCCACAAGAGGGAGTATTGGACCAACACTTGTAGAAAACTGGGTCCTCGCGGGCCACTCATTGGAGGGACACAAATAAATCTTTGCTGACTTTCTGACGAAGCTTACGAGCGTTCACACCTAAGCCTCTTACAAGGTCAGCTGTTTAGCTAAACATGAGCTCATGATCTAAATTTACACAATAATGAAGAAATCACCTACAAGGGGGAGACAATCAGCAAAAACAATCAATACCAGAATTAGATTCCCTAGGCCATGCATCAGATGTTGGAATAATCAGGTGCAAGGCAGAAAATATACATAAAACTGGAACTGAAACAAGGAACAAGGATGTTTTCAAAGACTGGTAGGATCTATAAAATATTTTTAAAGTACATGTGATTGATAAAGCTAAATACTCAAAGGTTGTGTAATACAACAGATTCATCATTGAAAAGAGTGAAATTATGCTGTTTTGAAAACTATGGCAGGTCAGATTTTCTGCCTAATTATATACGAAGATTTCTCTAAAAAATACACATTATTTCAAAGACTTATTGGCTGTGAAATAAGATAAGGTTATTTCAAATGGCTTGTCTGCAAAGAAAGGTGAGATGTAGGGAATCACAGAAAGTCGAGGGAAAAATAGGTCAATTTATACATTGCTATGTGGAGAACTAAGCCTTAGGCCAGCAAAAATGTAGAGGACCAGACCCTTAGAAACTTACAAGTAAGTTGGAATCTTCAAAAGTTCAAATCTTTATAAGTAAAATGTTTTATGAAAATTAATAACCAAGTGTTTAAATTGGCATCAGAAGATCAAAACAATAAACCCTGAGAACATAGAAAAAAGATAAATAAAGATATGAGCAGAACTTAATACAACAGAAAACGTATAAAATTGAGGTGGTTTAGTAAGTCTGAAGAATGTTTGTGGAAAAGAGCTTTAAAAGACACACTTTGATTAAGGAAAACAAAACATAAGTAAAGAATATACAGAAAGAATCAAGACAATATTATAGCAAAGAAGATCTATAATGCCAGTAAATTTGAACATTTCTGTAAAGTGGACCAATTCCTAGCTCCTAAAGTTTACCAAAACTGACACTAGAGGAAACCATTAAAGAACATTATGTCTGCCCTTGGCATTCTCGGAACGCCCTGGACTCAGAATGCAACATCTGTAGTCCATGGTAACCTGCGGAGAGGGGGCGGGGCTGAGGGAGTTTGGAACCCTGCCCTCACTGAGGGAGTGGGTGTGGCCATTTGTGCTGTGACTGAACAAAGGGCAGTGGAGCAGAGAGTCTGGGCATGGCCCTCAGAGCCCGGCAGGCCCAGTGGGGTGTCACAAGCATTTAGGCCCAGGCCAAAGGGCGCCTTCTTTGTCTGCACAGCTGCCCAAACTCTCACCTTTCCACTCAGCCCGCCCTCTTACGTGAAGTGTGTGTGGAACCTGTACATGCAGTACAACTTGCTGCATAGCTAACCATAGGTCTCGGCACCGTAGCTTCCTGCCAGGAGACCGAAGTTCGCAGGCAGATGGGTAGTTGGGACACACGCTGAGAGGCTCCTGCAAGGGCCACAGGACTCCAACTGACCCTGTAACACATCGGGGACCGCAAAGCAACCTTTTCTGAGTCCGTGCCTCAAGAGGGAGTATTGGACCAACACTTGTAGAAAACTGGGTCCTCGCGGGCCACTCATTGGAGGGACACAAATACATCTTTGCCGACTTTCTGATGAAGCTTACGAGAGTTCAAACCTAAGCCTCTTACAAGGTCAGCTGTTTAGCTAAACATGAGCTCATCATCTAAATTTACACAATAATGAAGAAATCAGCTACAAGGGGGAGACAATCAGCAAAAACAATCAATACCAGAAATAGATTCCCTAGGCAATCAATCAGCTGTTGGAATAATCAGGTGCAAGGCAGAAAATATACCTAAAACTGGAACTGAAACAAGGAACAAGGATGTTTTCAAAGACAGGTAGGATAACTAAATCATTTTTAAAGTACATGTCATTGATAATGCTAAATACTCAAATGTTATGTAATACAACAGATTCATCATTGAGAAGAGTGAAATTATGCTGTTTTGAAAACTATGGCAGGTCAGATTTTCTGCCTAATTATATAAGAAGATTTCTCTAAAAAATACACGTTATTTCAAAGACTTATTGGCTGTGAAATAAGATAAGGGTATTTCAAATGGCTTGTCTGCAAAGAAAGGTGAGATGTAAGGAATCACAGAAAGTCGAGGCGAAAATAGGTCAATATATACTTTGCTATAAGGTGAACTAAGCCTTAGGCCAGCAACAATGTAGAGGACCTGACCCTTAGAAACTTACAAGTAAGTCGGAATCTTCAAAAGTTCTAATCTTTATAAGTAAAAAGATTGATGAAAATGAATAACCAAGTGTTTTAATTGGCATCAGAAGATCAAAACAATAAACCCTGAGAACATAGAAAAAAGATAAATAAAGATATGAGCAGAACTTAATACAACAGAAAACGTATAAAATTGAGGTGGTTTTGTAAGTCCGAAGAATGTTTGTGGAAAAGAGCTTTAAAAGACACACTTTGATTAAGGAAAACAAAACATAAGTAAAGAATATACAGAAAGAATCAAGACAATATTATAGCAGAGAAGATCTGAAATGCCAGTAAATTTGAACATTTCTGTAAAGTGGACCATTTCCTAGCTCTTAAAGTTTACCAAAACTGACACAAGAGGAAATCATTTAAGGTCATCATGTCTGCCCTTGGCATTCTCGGAACGCCCTGGCCTCAGAAGGCAGCATCTGTAGTCCATGGTAACCAGCGGAGAGGGGGCGGTGCTGCGGGAGTTTGGAACACTGCCCTCACTGAGGGAGTGTGTGTGGCCATCTCTGCTCTGACTGAACAAAGGGCAGGGGAGCAGAGAGTCTGGGCATGGCCCTCCGAGCCCGGCAGGCCCAGTGTGGTGTCAAAAGCATTTAGGCCCAGGCCAAAGGGCGCCTTCATTGTCTGCACAGCTGCCCAAAGCCTCACCTTTCCACTCAGCCCGCCCTCTTACTTGAAGTGTGTGTGGAACCTGTCCACGCAGTACACCTCGCTCAACAGCTAACCATAGGTCTGGGCATCGAAGCTTCCTGCCAGGTGACCGAAGTTCGCAGGCAGATGCGTCCCTGCGACACACGCGGAGAGGATCCTGCCCGGTCCACAGGCCTCCGACAGCCCTTGCCCCATATCGGGGGCCGCAAAGCAGCCCTGTCTGTGTCCCTGCCTCTAGAGGGAGTATTGGACCAACACATGTAGAAAACGGGGTCCTCGCGGACACCTCATTGGAGGGACATAAATAAATCTTTGCCTACTTTCTGCTGAAGCTTACCAGCGTTCAAACATAAGCCTCTTACAAGGTCAGCTGTTTAGCTAAACATGAGCTCATGATCTAAATTTACACAATAATGAAGAACTCAGCTACAAGGGGGAGACAATCAGCAAAAACAATCAATACCAGAATTAGATTCCCTAGGCCATCCATCAGATGTTGGAATAATCAGGTGCAAGGCAGAAATTATACATAAAATTGGAACTGAAACAAGGAACAAGGATGTTTTCAAAGACTGGTAGGATCTCGAAAACATTTTTAAAGTACATGTCATTGATAAAGCTAAATACTCAAACGTTGTGTTATACAACAGATTCATCATTGAGAAGAGTGAAATTATGCTGTTTTGAAAACTATGGCAGGTCAGATTTTCTGCCTAATTATATAAGAATATTTCTCTAAAAAATACACATTATTTCAAAGACTTATTGGCTGTGAAATAAGATAAGGTTTTTTCAAATGGCTTGTCTGCAAAGAAAGGTGAGATGTAGGGAATCACAGAAAGTCGAGGGAAAAATAGGTCAATTTATACATTGCTATGTGGAGAACTAAGCCTTAGGCCAGCAAAAATGTAGAGGACCAGACCCTTAGAAACTTACAAGTAAGTTGGAATCTTCAAAAGTTCAAATCTTTATAAGTAAAAAGTTTTATGAAAATTAATAACCAAGTGTTTTAATTGGCATCAGAAGATCAAAACAATAAACCCTGAGAACATAGAAAAAAGATAAATAAAGATATGAGCAGAACTTAATACAACAGAAAACGTATAAAATTGAGGTGGTTTAGTAAGTCTGAAGAATGTTTGTGGAAAAGAGCTTTAAAAGACACACTTTGATTAAGGGAAACAAAACATAAGTAAAGAATATACAGAAACAATCAAGACAATATTATAGCAGAGAAGATCTGAAATGCCAGTAAATTTGAACACTTCTGTAAAGTGGACCATTTCCTAGCTCCTAAAGTTTACCAAAACTGACACTAGAGGAAATCATTTAAGGTCATCATGTCTGCCCTTGGCATTCTCGGAACGCCCTGGTCTCAGAATTCAGCATCTGTAGTGCATGGTAACCTGGGGAGAGGGGGACGTGCTGCGGGAGTTTGGAACCCTGCCCTCACTGAGGGAGTTCTCGTGGCCATCTCTGCTGTCACTGAACAAAGAGCAGGGGAGCAAGTCGTCCAGTGCAGGGCCCTCAGAGCCCGGCAGGCCCAGTGCGGTTTCACAAGAATTTAAGCCAAGGCCAAAGGGCGCCTTCTTTGTCTGCACAGCTGCCCAAACTCTCACCTTTCCACTCAGCCCGCCCACTTACTTGAAGTGTGTGTGGAACATGTCCATGCAGTACACCTCGCTGCACAGCTAACCATAGGTCTGGGCATCGTAGTTTCCTGCAAGGAGACAGAAGTTCGCAGGCAGATGCGTCCCTGCGACATACGCGGAGAGGATCCTGCCCGGTCCACAGGCCGTCGACTGCCCCTGCCCCATATCGGGGTCGGTAAAGCAGCCCTGTCTGTGTCCCTGCCTCTAGAGGGAGTATTGGACCAACATTTGTAGAAAACGGGGTCCTCACGGGCAACTCATTGGAGGAACATAAATAAATCTTTGCCGACTTTCTGCTGAAGCTTACAAGCGTTCACACCTAAGCCTCTTACAAGGTCAGCTGTTTAGCTAAACATGAGCTCATGATCTAAATTTACACAATAATGAAGAAATCAGCTACAAGGGGGAGACAATCAGCAAAAACAATCAATACCAGAATTAGATTCCCTAGGCCATCCAACATATGTTGGAATAATCAGGTGCAAGGCAGAAAATATACACTAAACTGGAACTGAAACAAGGAACAAGGATGTTTTCAAATACTGGTAGAATCTCTAAAACATTTTTAAAGTACATGTGATTGATAAAGCTAAATACTCAAAGGTTTTGTAATACAACAGATTCATCACTGAGAAGAGTGAAATTATGCTGTTTTGAAAATTATGGCAGGTCAGATTTTCTGCCTAATTATATAAGAAGATTTCTCTAAAAAGTACACATTATTTCAAAGTCTTATTGGCTGTGAAATAAGTTAAGGGTATTTCAAATGGCTTGTCTGCAAAGAAAGGTGAGATGTAGGGAATCACAGAAAGTCGCGGGGAAAATAGGTCAATATATACATTGCTCTATGGTGAACTAAGCCTTATGGCAGCAACAATGTAGAGGACCTGACCCTTAGAAACTTACAAGTAAGTTGGAATATTCAAAAGTTCAAATTTTTATAAGTAAAAAGATTTATGAAAATGAATAACCAAGTGTTTTAATTGGCATCAGAATATCAAAACAATAAACCCTGAGAACATAGAAAAAAGATAAATAAAGATATGAGCAGAACTTAATACAACAGATTACGTATAAATTTCATGTGATGTAGTACGTCCAAAGAATATTCATTGAAAAGATTTAAAAGACACACTTTGATTAAGGAAAACAAAAACATAAGTAAGAATATACAGAAAGAATCAGGACAATGTTATAGCAGAGAACATCTGGAATGCCAGTAAAATTGAACATTTCTGTAAAGTGGACCATTTCCTAGCTCCTACAGTTTACCAAAACTGACACAAGAGGAAACCATTTAAGATCATTATGTCTGCCCTAGGCATTCTGGGAACGCCCTGGCCTCGGAATGCAACATCTGTAGTCCATGGTAAACTGCGGAGAGGGGGCGGGGCTGAGGGAATTGGAACACTGCCCTCACTGAGGGAGTGGGTGTGGCCCTCTCTGCTGTGTCTGAACATAGGGCAGGGGAGAAGGGCGTCCTGGGCAGGGCCCTCAGAGCCCGGCAGGCTCAGTGGCGTGTCAAAAGCATTTAGGCCCAGGCCAAAGGGCGCCTTCTTTGTCTGCACAGCTGCCCAAACTCTCACCTTTCCACTCAGCCCGCCCTCTTACGTGAAGTGTGTGTGGAACCTGTCCGTACAGTACAACTTGCTGCACCCCTAACCATAGGTCTGGGCATCTCTAGCTTCCTGCCAGGAGACCGAAGTTCGCAGGCAGATGGGTCCCTGGGACACACGAGGAGAGGCTCCTGCCCGGGCCACAGGCCTCCAACTGCCCCTGCACCAGATCAGGGGCCGCAAATCAACCTTTTCCGAGTCCGTGCCACAAGAGGGAGTATTGGACCAACACTTGTAGAAAACTGGGTCCTCGCGGGCCACTCATTGGAGGGACACAAATAAATCTTTGCTGACTTTCTGACGAAGCTTACGAGCGTTCACACCTAAGCCTCTTACAAGGTCAGCTGTTTAGCTAAACATGAGCTCATGATCTAAATTTACACAATAATGAAGAAATCACCTACAAGGGGGAGACAATCAGCAAAAACAATCAATACCAGAATTAGATTCCCTAGGCCATGCATCAGATGTTGGAATAATCAGGTGCAAGGCAGAAAATATACATAAAACTGGAACTGAAACAAGGAACAAGGATGTTTTCAAAGACTGGTAGGATCTATAAAATATTTTTAAAGTACATGTGATTGATAAAGCTAAATACTCAAAGGTTGTGTAATACAACAGATTCATCATTGAAAAGAGTGAAATTATGCTGTTTTGAAAACTATGGCAGGTCAGATTTTCTGCCTAATTATATACGAAGATTTCTCTAAAAAATACACATTATTTCAAAGACTTATTGGCTGTGAAATAAGATAAGGTTATTTCAAATGGCTTGTCTGCAAAGAAAGGTGAGATGTAGGGAATCACAGAAAGTCGAGGGAAAAATAGGTCAATTTATACATTGCTATGTGGAGAACTAAGCCTTAGGCCAGCAAAAATGTAGAGGACCAGACCCTTAGAAACTTACAAGTAAGTTGGAATCTTCAAAAGTTCAAATCTTTATAAGTAAAATGTTTTATGAAAATTAATAACCAAGTGTTTAAATTGGCATCAGAAGATCAAAACAATAAACCCTGAGAACATAGAAAAAAGATAAATAAAGATATGAGCAGAACTTAATACAACAGAAAACGTATAAAATTGAGGTGGTTTAGTAAGTCTGAAGAATGTTTGTGGAAAAGAGCTTTAAAAGACACACTTTGATTAAGGAAAACAAAACATAAGTAAAGAATATACAGAAAGAATCAAGACAATATTATAGCAAAGAAGATCTATAATGCCAGTAAATTTGAACATTTCTGTAAAGTGGACCAATTCCTAGCTCCTAAAGTTTACCAAAACTGACACTAGAGGAAACCATTAAAGAACATTATGTCTGCCCTTGGCATTCTCGGAACGCCCTGGACTCAGAATGCAACATCTGTAGTCCATGGTAACCTGCGGAGAGGGGGCGGGGCTGAGGGAGTTTGGAACCCTGCCCTCACTGAGGGAGTGGGTGTGGCCATTTGTGCTGTGACTGAACAAAGGGCAGTGGAGCAGAGAGTCTGGGCATGGCCCTCAGAGCCCGGCAGGCCCAGTGGGGTGTCACAAGCATTTAGGCCCAGGCCAAAGGGCGCCTTCTTTGTCTGCACAGCTGCCCAAACTCTCACCTTTCCACTCAGCCCGCCCTCTTACGTGAAGTGTGTGTGGAACCTGTACATGCAGTACAACTTGCTGCATAGCTAACCATAGGTCTCGGCATCGTAGCTTCCTGCCAGGAGACCGAAGTTCGCAGGCAGATGGGTAGTTGGGACACACGCTGAGAGGCTCCTGCAAGGGCCACAGGACTCCAACTGACCCTGTAACACATCGGGGACCGCAAAGCAACCTTTTCTGAGTCCGTGCCTCAAGAGGGAGTATTGGACCAACACTTGTAGAAAACTGGGTCCTCGCGGGCCACTCATTGGAGGGACACAAATACATCTTTGCCGACTTTCTGATGAAGCTTACGAGAGTTCAAACCTAAGCCTCTTACAAGGTCAGCTGTTTAGCTAAACATGAGCTCATCATCTAAATTTACACAATAATGAAGAAATCAGCTACAAGGGGGAGACAATCAGCAAAAACAATCAATACCAGAAATAGATTCCCTAGGCAATCAATCAGCTGTTGGAATAATCAGGTGCAAGGCAGAAAATATACCTAAAACTGGAACTGAAACAAGGAACAAGGATGTTTTCAAAGACAGGTAGGATAACTAAATCATTTTTAAAGTACATGTCATTGATAATGCTAAATACTCAAATGTTATGTAATACAACAGATTCATCATTGAGAAGAGTGAAATTATGCTGTTTTGAAAACTATGGCAGGTCAGATTTTCTGCCTAATTATATAAGAAGATTTCTCTAAAAAATACACGTTATTTCAAAGACTTATTGGCTGTGAAATAAGATAAGGGTATTTCAAATGGCTTGTCTGCAAAGAAAGGTGAGATGTAAGGAATCACAGAAAGTCGAGGCGAAAATAGGTCAATATATACTTTGCTATAAGGTGAACTAAGCCTTAGGCCAGCAACAATGTAGAGGACCTGACCCTTAGAAACTTACAAGTAAGTCGGAATCTTCAAAAGTTCTAATCTTTATAAGTAAAAAGATTGATGAAAATGAATAACCAAGTGTTTTAATTGGCATCAGAAGATCAAAACAATAAACCCTGAGAACATAGAAAAAAGATAAATAAAGATATGAGCAGAACTTAATACAACAGAAAACGTATAAAATTGAGGTGGTTTTGTAAGTCCGAAGAATGTTTGTGGAAAAGAGCTTTAAAAGACACACTTTGATTAAGGAAAACAAAACATAAGTAAAGAATATACAGAAAGAATCAAGACAATATTATAGCAGAGAAGATCTGAAATGCCAGTAAATTTGAACATTTCTGTAAAGTGGACCATTTCCTAGCTCTTAAAGTTTACCAAAACTGACACAAGAGGAAATCATTTAAGGTCATCATGTCTGCCCTTGGCATTCTCGGAACGCCCTGGCCTCAGAAGGCAGCATCTGTAGTCCATGGTAACCAGCGGAGAGGGGGCGGTGCTGCGGGAGTTTGGAACACTGCCCTCACTGAGGGAGTGTGTGTGGCCATCTCTGCTCTGACTGAACAAAGGGCAGGGGAGCAGAGAGTCTGGGCATGGCCCTCCGAGCCCGGCAGGCCCAGTGTGGTGTCAAAAGCATTTAGGCCCAGGCCAAAGGGCGCCTTCATTGTCTGCACAGCTGCCCAAAGCCTCACCTTTCCACTCAGCCCGCCCTCTTACTTGAAGTGTGTGTGGAACCTGTCCACGCAGTACACCTCGCTCAACAGCTAACCATAGGTCTGGGCATCGAAGCTTCCTGCCAGGTGACCGAAGTTCGCAGGCAGATGCGTCCCTGCGACACACGCGGAGAGGATCCTGCCCGGTCCACAGGCCTCCGACAGCCCTTGCCCCATATCGGGGGCCGCAAAGCAGCCCTGTCTGTGTCCCTGCCTCTAGAGGGAGTATTGGACCAACACATGTAGAAAACGGGGTCCTCGCGGACACCTCATTGGAGGGACATAAATAAATCTTTGCCTACTTTCTGCTGAAGCTTACCAGCGTTCAAACATAAGCCTCTTACAAGGTCAGCTGTTTAGCTAAACATGAGCTCATGATCTAAATTTACACAATAATGAAGAACTCAGCTACAAGGGGGAGACAATCAGCAAAAACAATCAATACCAGAATTAGATTCCCTAGGCCATCCATCAGATGTTGGAATAATCAGGTGCAAGGCAGAAATTATACATAAAATTGGAACTGAAACAAGGAACAAGGATGTTTTCAAAGACTGGTAGGATCTCGAAAACATTTTTAAAGTACATGTCATTGATAAAGCTAAATACTCAAACGTTGTGTTATACAACAGATTCATCATTGAGAAGAGTGAAATTATGCTGTTTTGAAAACTATGGCAGGTCAGATTTTCTGCCTAATTATATAAGAATATTTCTCTAAAAAATACACATTATTTCAAAGACTTATTGGCTGTGAAATAAGATAAGGTTTTTTCAAATGGCTTGTCTGCAAAGAAAGGTGAGATGTAGGGAATCACAGAAAGTCGAGGGAAAAATAGGTCAATTTATACATTGCTATGTGGAGAACTAAGCCTTAGGCCAGCAAAAATGTAGAGGACCAGACCCTTAGAAACTTACAAGTAAGTTGGAATCTTCAAAAGTTCAAATCTTTATAAGTAAAAAGTTTTATGAAAATTAATAACCAAGTGTTTTAATTGGCATCAGAAGATCAAAACAATAAACCCTGAGAACATAGAAAAAAGATAAATAAAGATATGAGCAGAACTTAATACAACAGAAAACGTATAAAATTGAGGTGGTTTAGTAAGTCTGAAGAATGTTTGTGGAAAAGAGCTTTAAAAGACACACTTTGATTAAGGGAAACAAAACATAAGTAAAGAATATACAGAAACAATCAAGACAATATTATAGCAGAGAAGATCTGAAATGCCAGTAAATTTGAACACTTCTGTAAAGTGGACCATTTCCTAGCTCCTAAAGTTTACCAAAACTGACACTAGAGGAAATCATTTAAGGTCATCATGTCTGCCCTTGGCATTCTCGGAACGCCCTGGTCTCAGAATTCAGCATCTGTAGTGCATGGTAACCTGGGGAGAGGGGGCCGTGCTGCGGGAGTTTGGAACCCTGCCCTCACTGAGGGAGTTCTCGTGGCCATCTCTGCTGTCACTGAACAAAGAGCAGGGGAGCAAGTCGTCCAGTGCAGGGCCCTCAGAGCCCGGCAGGCCCAGTGCGGTTTCACAAGAATTTAAGCCAAGGCCAAAGGGCGCTTTCTTTGTCTGCACAGCTGCCCAAACTCTCACCTTTCCACTCAGCCCGCCCACTTACTTGAAGTGTGTGTGGAACATGTCCATGCAGTACACCTCGCTGCACAGCTAACCATAGGTCTGGGCATCGTAGTTTCCTGCAAGGAGACAGAAGTTCGCAGGCAGATGCGTCCCTGCGACATACGCGGAGAGGATCCTGCCCGGTCCACAGGCCGTCGACTGCCCCTGCCCCATATCGGGGTCTGTAAAGCAGCCCTGTCTGTGTCCCTGCCTCTAGAGGGAGTATTGAACCAACACTTGTAGAAAACGGGTTCCTCACGGGCAACTCATTGGAGGAACATAAATAAATCTTTGCCGACTTTCTGCTGAAGCTTACAAGCGTTCACACCTAAGCCTCTTACAAGGTCAGCTGTTTAGCTAAACATGAGCTCATGATCTAAATTTACACAATAATGAAGAAATCAGCTACAAGGGGGAGACAATCAGCAAAAACAATCAATACCAGAATTAGATTCCCTAGGCCATCCATCATATGTTGGAATAATCAGTCGCAAGGCAGAAAATATACACTAAACTGGAACTGAAACAAGGAACAAGGATGTTTTCAAATACTGGTAGGATCTCTAAAACATTTTTATAGTACATGTGATTGATAAAGCTAAATACTCAAAGGTTTTGTAATACAACAGATCCATCACTGAGAAGAGTGAAATTATGCTGTTTTGAAAATTATGGCAGGTCAGATTTTCTGCCTAATTATATAAGAAGATTTCTCTAAAAAGTACACATTATTTCAAAGTCTTATTGGCTGTGAAATAAGTTAAGGGTATTTCAAATGGCTTGTCTGCAAAGAAAGGTGAGATGTAGGGAATCACAGAAAGTCGCGGGGAAAATAGGTCAATATATACATTGCTCTATGGTGAACTAAGCCTTATGGCAGCAACAATGTAGAGGACCTGACCCTTAGAAACTTACAAGTAAGTTGGAATATTCAAAAGTTCAAATTTTTATAAGTAAAAAGATTTATGAAAATGAATAACCAAGTGTTTTAATTGGCATCAGAATATCAAAACAATAAACCCTGAGAACATAGAAAAAAGATAAATAAAGATATGAGCAGAACTTTATACAACAGAAAACGTATAAAGTTCAGGTGATGTAGTAAGTCCAAATAATATTTTTGAAAAGATGTAAAAGACACACTTTGATTAATGAAAACAAAAACATAAGTAAGAATATACAGAAAGAATCAGGACAATGTTATAGCAGAGAACATCTGGAATGCCAGTAAAATTGAACATTTCTTTAAAGTGGACCATTTCCTAGCTCCTACAGTTTACCAAAACTGACACAAGAGGAAACCATTTAAGATCATTATGTCTGCCCTAGGCATTCTCGGAACGCCCTGGCCTCGGAATGCAACATCTGTAGTCCATGGTAAACTGCGGAGAGGGGGCGGGGCTGAGGGAATTGGAACACTGCCCTCACTGAGGGAGTGGGTGTGGCCCTCTCTGCTGTGTCTGAACATAGGGCAGGAGAGAAGGGCGTCCTGGGCAGGGCCCTCAGAGCCCGGAAGGCTCAGTGGCGTGTCAAAAGCATTTAGGCCCAGGCCAAAGGGCGCCTTCTTTGTCTGCACAGCTGTCCAAACTCTCACCTTTCCACTCAGCCCGCCCTCTTACGTGAAGTGTGCGTGGAACCTGTCCGTACAGTACAACTTGCTGCACCCCTAACCATAGGTCTGGGCATCTCTAGCTTCCTGCCAGGAGACCGAAGTTCGCAGGCAGATGGGTCCCTGGGACACACGCGGAGAGGCTCCTGCCCGGGCCACAGGCCTCCAACTGCCCCTGCACCAGATCAGGGGCCGCAAATCAACCTTTTCCGAGTCCGTGCCACAAGAGGGAGTATTGGACCAACACTTGTAGAAAACTGGGTCCTCGCGGGCCACTCATTGGAGGGACACAAATAAATCTTTGCTGACTTTCTGACGAAGCTTACGAGCGTTCACACCTAAGCCTCTTACAAGGTCAGCTGTTTAGCTAAACATGAGCTCATGATCTAAATTTACACAATAATGAAGAAATCACCTACAAGGGGGAGACAATCAGCAAAATCAATCAATACCAGAATTAGATTCCCTAGGCCATCCATCAGATGTTGGAATAATCAGGTGCAAGGCTGAAAATATACATAAAACTGGAATTGAAACAAGGAACAAGGATGTTTTCAAAGACTGGTAGGATCTATAAAATATTTTTAAAGTACATGTGATTGATAAAGCTAAATACTCAAAGGTTGTGTAATACAACAGATTCATCATTGAGAAGAGTGAAATTATGCTGTTTTGAAAAGTATGGCAGGTGAGATTTTCTGCCTCATTATATAAGAAGATTTCTCTAAAAAATACACATTATTTCAAAGACTTATTAGCTGTGAAATAAGTTAAGTGCATTTCAAATGGCTTGACTGCAAAGAAAGCAGAGATGTAGGAAATCACAGAAAGCCGAGGGGAAAATAGGTGAATATATACATTGCTATATGGTGAACTAAGCCTTAGGCCAGCAACAATGTAGAGGACCTCACCCTTAGAAACTTACAAGTAAGCTGGAATCTTCAAAAGTTCAAATCTTTATAAGTAAAAAGATTTATGAAAATGAATAACCAAGTGTTTTAATTGATATCAGAATATCAAAACAATAAACCCTGAGAACATAGAAAAAAGATAAATAAAGATATGAGCAGAACTTAATACAACAGATTACGTATAAATTTCATGTGATGTAGTACGTCCAAAGAATATTCATTGAAAAGATTTAAAAGACACACTTTGATTAAGGAAAACAAAAACATAAGTTAAGAATATACAGAAAGAATCAGGACAATGTTATAGCAGAGAAGATCTGAAATGCCAGTAAATTTGAACATTTCTGTAAAGTGGACCATTTCCTGTCTCCTTAAGTTTACCAAAACTGAAACAAGAGGAAATCATTTAAGGTCATCCTGTCTGCCCTTGGCATTCTCGGAACGCCCTGGCCTCAGAATGCAGCATCTGTAGTCCATGATAACCTGCGAAGTGGGCGCGGGGCTGAGGGAGGCTGGAACACTGCCCTCACGAAGGGAGAGTGTGTGGCCATCTCTGCTGTGACTGAACAAAGGGCAGGGGAGCAGGTCGTCCAGTGCAGGGCCCTCAGAGCCCTCAGGCACAATGCGGTTTCACAAGCATTTAGGCCCAAGCCAAAGGGCACCATCTTTGTCTGCACAGCTGCCCAAACTCTCACCTTTCCACGCAGCCCTCCCTCTTACTTGAAGTGTGTGTGTAACCTGTCCGCGCAGTACACCTCGCTGCACAGCTAACCATAGGTCTGGGCATCGTAGCTTCCTGCCAGGTGACCGAAGTTCGCAGGCAGATGGGTCCCTGCGACACACGCGGAGATGATCCTGCCCGGTCCACCGGCCACTGACTGCCCCTGCCCCATATCGGGGCCTGCAAAGCAGCCCTGTCTGTGTCCCTGCCTCTAGAGAGAGTATTGGACCAACATTTGTAGAAAACATGGTCCACGAAGGCAACTCATTGGAGGGACATAAATAAACCTTTGCCTACTTTCCGCTGAAGCTTACGAGCGTTCACACCTAAGACTCTTACAAGGTCAGCTGTTTAGCTAAACATTTGCTCATGATCTAAATTTACACAATAATGAAGAAATCAGCTACAAGGGGGAGACAAACAGCAAAAACAATCAATACCAGAATTAGATTCCCTAGGCCATCCATCAGATGTTAGAATAATCAGGTGCAAGGCAGAAAATATACACAAAACTGGAACTGAAACAAGGAACAAGGATGTTATCAAAGACTGATAAGATGTCTAAAACATTTTTAAAGTACATGTCATTGATAAAGCTAAATACTCAAAGGTTGCATAATACAATAGATTCGTAGTCCAGAAGAGTGAAATTATGCTCTTTTGAAAACTATGGCAAGTCAGATTTTCTGCCTAATTATATAAGAAGATTTTTCTAAAAAATACACATTATTTCAAGGACTTATTGGCTGTGAAATAAGTTAAGGGAATTGCAAATGACTTGTCTGCAAAGAAAGGTGAGATGTAGGGACTCACAGAAAGTCGAGGGCAAAATAGGTCAATATATATTTGCTATATGGTGAACTAAGCCTTAGGCCAGCAACAATGTAGAGGAACTGACCCTTAGAAACTTACAAGTAAGCTGGAATCCTCAAAATTTCAAATCTTTATAAGTAAAAAGATTTATTAATATGAATAACCAGGTGTTTTAATTGACATCAGAAGATCAATACATTAAGCCCTGAGAACATAGAAAAAAGATAAATAAAGATATGAGCAGAACTTAATACAACAGAAAACGTATACAACTCAGGTGATGTAGTAAGTCCAAAGAATATTCTTTGAAAAGATTTAAAAGACAGAGTTTGATTAAGGAAAACAAAAAAAAAATAAGTAAAGCATACACAGAAAGAATTAGGACAATGTTATAGCAGAGAATATATGAAATGCCCGAAAATTTGAACATTTCTGTAAAGCGGACCATTTCCTAGCTCCTAAAGTTTACCAAAACTGACACAAGTGGAAATCATTTAAGGTCATCATGTCTGCCCTTGGCATTCTAGGAACGCCCTGGCCTCAGAATGCAGCATCTGTAGTCCATGGTAACCTGCGGAGAAGGGGCGGAGCTGAGGGAGGTTGGAACACTGCCTTCACTGAGGGAGAGGGTGTGGCATTCTCTGCTGTGACTGAACAAAGGGCAGGGGAGCAAGGGGAGCATGGCAGGGCCCTCAGAGCCCTGCAGGCCCAGTGGGGTGTCACAAGCATTTAGGCCCAGGCAAAGGGCACCATCTTTGTCTGCACAGCTGCCCAAACTCTCACCTTTCCCCTCAGGCCGCCCTCTTATTTGAAGTGTGTGTGGAACCTGTCTGCGCAGTACACCTCGCTTCACAGCTAACCATATGTCTGGGATTCGTAGCTTCCTGCCAGGTGACTGAAGTTCGCAGTCAGATGGGTCCCTGGGACACACGCGGACAGGCTCCTGCCCGGGCCACCGGCCGCCCACTGCCCCTGCCCCAGATCGGGGATCGCAAAGCAGCCCCCTCTGATTCCCCTGCCTCAAGAGGGAGGATTGGAACAACTCTTTTAGAAAATGGGGTCCTCGCGGGCAACTCATTTGAGGGACACAAATAAACCATTGCCGCCTTCTGCTGCAGCTTACGAGCAATCACACCTAAGCCTCTTACAAGGTAAGCTGTTTAGCGCAACATGAGCTCATGATCTAAATTTACACAATAATTAAGAAATCAGTTACAAGAGGAGAGAATCAGCAAAAACAATCAATACCAGAATTAGATTCTGTAGGCCATCCCTCAGATGTTGGAATAATCAGGTGCAAGGCAGAAATTATACACAAAACTGGAACTGAAACAAGGAACAAGGATGTTTTCAAAGCCTGATAGGATCTCTAAAACATTTTTAAAGTACATGTCATTGATAAAACTAAATACTCAAAGGTTGCTTAATACAACAAATTCATCATTGAGAAGAGTGAAATTATGCTGTTTTGAAAACTATGGCAGGTCAGATTTTCTGCCTAATTATATAAGAAGATTTATCTATAAAATTCACATTATTTCAAAGACTTATTGGCTGTGAAATAAGTTAAGGATATTTCAAATGGCTTGTCTGCAAAGAAAGGTGAGATGTAGGGAATCACAGAAAGCTGAGGGAAAAATAGGTTAATATATACATTGCTGTATGGTGAACTAAGCCTTAGGCCAGCAACAATGTAGAGGACGTGACCCTTAGAAATTTACAAGTAAGCTGGAATCTTCAAAAGTTCAAATCTTTATAAGTAAAAAGATTTATGAAAATGAATAACCAAGTGTTTTAATTGACATCAGAAGATCAAAGCAATAAACCATGAGAACATAGAAAAAAGATAAATAAAGATATGAGCAGAACTTAATACAACAGAAAACGTATAAAATTCAGGTGATGTAGTAAGTCTGAAGAATATTCTTTGAACAGACTTAAAAGACACACTTTGATTAAGGAAAACAAAAACATAAGTAAAAAATATAGAAGAGAATCAGAACAATGTTATAGCAGAGAATATATGAAATGCCAGTAAATTTGAACATTTCTGTAAAGTGGACCATTTCCTAGCTCCTAAAGTTTACCAAAACTGACACAAGAGGAAATCATTTAAGGTCATCATGCCTGCCCTTGGCATTCTCGGAACGCCCTGGCCTCAGAATGCAGCATCTGTAGTCCATGGTAACCTGCGGAGAGGGGGCGGGGCTGAGGGAGTTTGGAACACTGCCCTCACTGAGGGAGTGGGTGTGGCCATCTCTGCTGTGACTGAACAAAGGGCAGGGGAGAAGGGGGACCAGGGCAGGGCCCTCAGAGCCCAGCAGTCCCAGTGGGGTGTCACAAGCATTTAGGCCCATTGCAAAGGGCGTCTTCTTTGCCTGCACAGCTGCCCAAACTCTCACCTTTACCCTCAGGCAGCCCTCTTACTTGAAGTGTGTGTGGAAGCTGTCCGTGCAGTACACCTCACTGCAGAGCTAACCATAGGTCGGGCATCGTAGCATCCTGCCGGTTGACCAAAGTTTGCAGGCAGATGTTCTCTGTGACACACGTGGAGAGCCTCCTGCCCAGGCCACAGGCCGCCCACTGCCCCTGCCCCAGATCGGGGGCCGCAAACAGCCCTCTCTTAGTCCCCTGCCACTAGAGGGTGTATTGGACCAACACTTGTACAAAACGGGGTCCTCGCGGGCAACTCATTGGAGAGACACACATAAATCTTTGCCGACTTTCTGCTGAAGCTTACGAGCGTTCACACCTAAGCCTCTTACAAGGTCAGCTGTTTCTCTAAACATGAGCTCATCATCTAAATTTACACAATAATGAAGAAATCAGCTACAAGGGGAAACAATCACCAAAAACAATCAATACCAGAATTAGATTCCCTAGGCCATCCATCAGATGTTGGAATAATCAGGTGCAAGGCAGAAAATATACACAGAACTGGAACTGAAACAAGGAACAAGGATGTTTTCAAAGAATGGTAGGGTCTCTAAAACATTTTTAAAGTACTTGTCATTGATAAAGCTGAATACTCAAAGGTTGTGTAATACAACAGATTCATCATTGAGAAGAATGAAATTATGCTGTTTTGAAAAGTTTGGCAGGTGAGATTTTCTGCCTCATTATATAAGAAGATTTCTCTAAAAAATACACATTATTTCAAAGACTTATTAGCTGTGAAAGAAGTTAAGTGTATTTCAAATGGCTTGACTGCAAAGAAAGCAGAGATGTAGGAAATCACAGAAAGCCGAGGGGAAAATAGGTGAATATATACATTGCTATATGGTGAACTAAGCCTTAGGCCAGCAACAATGTAGAGGACCTCACCCTTAGAAACTTACAAGTAAGCTGGAATCTTCAAAATTTCAAATCTTTATAAGTAAAACGTTTTATTAAAATGAATAACCAAGTGTTTTAATTGACATCAGAAGATCAAAACATTAAGCCCTGAGAACATAGAAAAAAGATAAATAAAGATATGAGCAGAACTTAATACGAAAGAAAACGTATACAATTCAGGTGATGTAGTAAGGCCAAAGAATTTTCTTTAAAAGATTTAAAAGACAGAGTTTGATTAAGGAAAACAAAAACATAAGTAAAGCATATACAGAAAGAATAAGGACAATGTTATAGCAGATAATATATGAAATGCCCGTAAATTTGAACATTTCTGTAAAGTGGACCATTTCCTATCTCCTAAAGTTTACCAAAACTGACACAAGAGGAAATCATTTAAGGTCATCATGTCTGCCCTTGGCATCCTCGGAATGCCCTGTCCTCAGAATGCTGCATCTGTAGTCCATGGTAACCTGCGGAGAGGGGGCGGGGCTGAGGGAGTTTGGAACACTGCCCTCACTGAGGGAGTGGGTGAGGCCATCTCTGCTGTGACTGAACAAATGGCAGGGGAACAAGGGTCCCAGGGCGGGGCCCTCAGAGCCGGGCAGTCCCAGTGGGGTGTCACAAGCATTTAGGCCCAGGCCAAAGGACGCCATCTTTGTCTGCACAGCTGCCCAAACTCTCACCTTTCCCCTCAGGCCGCCCTCTTACTTGAAGTGTGTGTGGAACCTGTCCACGCAGTACACCTCCCTGAACAGCTAACCATAGGTCTGGGCATCGTAGCTTCCTGACAGGTGACCGAAGTTCGCAGGCAGAGGGGTCACTGGGAGAGAGGTGGAGAGGTTCCTGCCCGGGCCACAGGCCGCCCAGAGCCCCTGCCCATGATCGGGGTCTGCAAACAGCCCTCTCTGAGTCCCCTGCCACTAGAGGGAGTATTGGACCAACATTTGTAGAAAACGGGGTCCTCGCGGGCAACTCATTGGAGGGACACAAGTAAATCTTTGCCGACTTTTTGCTGAAGCTTACGAGCGTTCACACCTAAGGCTCATACAAGGTCAGCTGTTTAGCTAAACATGAGCTCATCATCTAAATTTACAAAATAATGAAGAAATCAGCTACAAGGGGAAACAATCACGAAAAACCATCAATATCAGAATTAGATTCCTTAGGCCATCAATCAGATGTTGGAATAATCAGGTGCAAGGCAGAAAATATACACAAAACTGGAACTGAAACAAGGAACAAGGATGTTTTCAAAGACTGGTAGGATCTCTAAAACATTTTTAAAGTACATGTCATTGATAAAGGTAAATACTCAGAGGTTGTGTAAGATAACAGATTCATCATTGAGAAGAGTGAAATAATGCTCTTTTGAAAACTATGGCAGGTCAGATTTTCTGCCTAATTATATAAGAACATTTCTCTAAAAAATACGCATTATTTCAACCACTTATTGGCTGTGAAATAAGTTAAGGGTATTTCAAATGGCTTGTCTGCAAAGAAAGGTGAGATGTAGGAAATCACAGAAAGCCGAGGGGAAAATAGTTCAATATATACATTGCTATATGGTGAACTAAACCTTAGGCCGCAACAATGTAGAGGACCTGACCCTTATAAACTTACAAGTAAGCTGGAATCTTCAAAAGTTGAAATCTTTATAAGTAAAAAGATTTATGAAAATGAATAACCAAGTGTTTTAATTGACATCAGAAGATCAAAACAATAAACCCTGAGAACATAGAAAAAAGATAAATAAAGATATGAGCAGAACTTTATACAACAGAAAACGTATAAAATTCAGGTGATGTAGTAAGTCCAAAGAATTTTCTTTGAAAAGATTTAAAAGACACACTTTGATTAAGGAACACAAAAACATAAGTGAAGAATATACAGAAAGAATCAGGACAATGTTATAGCAGAGAATATCTGAAATGCCAGTAAATTTGAACATTTCTGTAAAGTGGACCATTTCCTAGTTCCAAAAGTTTACCAAAACTGACACAAGAGGAAATCATTTAAGGTCATCATGTCTGCCCTTGGCATTCTCGGAACGCCATGGCCTCAGAATGCAGCATATGTAGTCCATCGTAACCTGCGGATAGGGGGCGGCGCTGAGGGAGGTTGGAACACTGCCCTCACTGAGGGGATGGGTGCAGCCATCTCTGCCGTGACTGAACAAAGGGCAGGGGAGCAGGAGGCCCAGGGCAGGGCCCTCAGAGCCCGGCAGTCCCAGTGGGTTGTCACAAGCTTTTAGGCCCAGGCCAAAGGATGCCTTCTTTGTCTGCACAGCAGCCCAAACTCTCACCTTTCCCCTCAGGCCGCCCTCTTATTTGAAGTGTGTGTGGAACCTGTCTCTGCAGTACACCTCGCTTCAGAGATAACCATAGGTCCGGGCATAGTAGCTTCCTGCAGGTTGACCGAAGTTCTCAAGCAGATGGGTCCCTGGTAAACACGCGGAGAGGCTCCTGCCCGGGCCACAGGCCGCCCACTGCCCCTGCCCCAGATCGGGGGCTGCAAAGCAGCTCTCTCTGAGGCCCCTGCCTCTAGAGGGTGTATTGAATCAACACTTGTAGAAAACGGGGTCCTCGCAGGCAACTCATTGGAGGGACACAGATAAATCTTTGTGGACTTTCTGCTGAAGCTTACGTGCGTTCACACCTAAGCCTCTTACAAGGTCAGCTGCTTAGCTAAACATGAGCTCATGATCTAAATTTACACAATAATGAAGAAATCAGCTACAAGGGGAGACAATCAGCAAAAACCATCAATACCAGAATTAGATTCCCAAGCCCATCTATCAGATGTTGGAATAATCAGGTGCAAGGCAGAAAATATACATAAAACTGGAAATGAAACAAGGAACAGGGATGTTTTCAAAGACGGGTAGGATCTCTAAAACATTTTTAAAGTATATGTCATTGATAATGCTAAATACTCAAAGGTTCTGTAATACAACAGATTCATCATTGAGAAGAGTGAAATTATGCTGTTTTGAAAACTATGGCAGGTCAGATTTTCTGCCTAATTATATAAGAATATTTCTCTAAAAAATACACATTATTTCAAAGACTTATTGGCTGTGAAATAAGATAAGGTTTTTTCAAATGGCTTGTCTGCAAAGAAAGGTGAGATGTAGGGAATCACAGAAAGTCGAGGGAAAAATAGGTCAATTTATACATTGCTATGTGGAGAACTAAGCCTTAGGCCAGCAAAAATGTAGAGGACCAGACCCTTAGAAACTTACAAGTAAGTTGGAATCTTCAAAAGTTCAAATCTTTATAAGTAAAATGTTTTATGAAAATTAATAACCAAGTGTTTTAATTGGCATCAGAAGATCAAAACAATAAACCCTGAGAACATAGAAAAAAGATAAATAAAGATATGAGCAGAACTTAATACAACAGAAAACGTATACAATTCAGGTGATGTAGTAAGTCCAAAGAATATTCTTTGAAAAGATTTAAAAGACACACTTTGATTAAGGAAAACAAAAACATAAGTCAAGAATATACAGAAAGAATCAGGACAATGTTATAGCAGAGAACATCTGAAATGCCTGTAAATTTGAACATTTCTGTAAAGCGGACCATTTCCTAGCTCCTAAAGTTTACCAAAACTGACACAAGAGGAAACCATTTAAGATGATTATGTTAGCCCTTGGCATTCTCGGAACGCCCTGGCCTCAGAATGCAGCATCTGCTGTCCATGGTAACCTGCGGAGAGGGGGCGTGGCTGAGGGAGGTGGGAACACTGCCCTCACTGTGGGAGTGGGTGTGGCCATCTCTGCTGTGACTGAACAAAGGTCAGGGGAGCAGGGCGTCCAGGGCAGGGCCCTCAGAGCACGGCAGGCCAAGTGGGGTGTCAAAACCATTTAGGCCCATGTCAAACGGCGCCTTCTTTGTCTGCACACCTGCCCAAACTCTCACCATTCCACTCAGCCCTAACTCTTTCGTGAAGTGTGCGTGGAACCCGTCTGCGCAGTACACCTTGCTGCACAGCTAACCATAGGTCTGGGCATCGTAGCTTCGTGCCAGGTGACAGAAATTCGCAGGCAGATGGGTCCCTGGGACACACGCGGAGAGGCTCCTGCCAAGGCCACAGGCCGCCAACTGCCCCTGCACCACATCGGGGGCCGCAAAGCAACCTTTTTGAGTCCCTGCCTCAAGAGGGAGTATTGAACGAACACTTGTAGAAAACTGGGTCCTCGCAGGCCACTCATTGCAGGGACACAAATAAATATTTGCCGACTTTCTGATGACGGTTACGAGCGTTCACAACTAAGCCTCTTACAAAGTCAGCTGTTTGGCTAAACATGAGCTCATGATCTAAATTTACACAATAATGAAGAAATCAGCTACAAGGGGGAGACAAACAGCAAAAACAATCAATACCAGAATTAGATTCCCTAGGCCATCAATCAGATGTTGGAATAATCAGGTGCAAGGCAGAAATTATACATAAAATTGGAACTGAAACAAGGAACAAGGATGTTTTCAAAGACTGGTAGGATCTCGAAAACATTTTTAAAGTACATGTCATTGATAAAGCTAAATACTCAAAGGTTGTGTTATACAACAGATTCATCATTGAGAAGAGTGAAATTATGCTGTTTTGAAAACTATGGCAGGTCAGATTTTCTGCCTAATTATATAAGAATATTTCTCTACAAAATACACATTATTTCAAAGACTTATTGGCTGTGAAATAAGATAAGGTTTTTTCAAATGGCTTGTCTGCAAAGAAAGGTGAGATGTAGGGAATCACAGAAAGTCGAGGGAAAAATAGGTCAATTTATACATTGCTATGTGGAGAACTAAGCCTTAGGCCAGCAAAAATGTAGAGGACCAGACCCTTAGAAACTTACAAGTAAGTTGGAATCTTCAAAAGTTCAAATCTTTATAAGTAAAAAGTTTTATGAAAATTAATAACCAAGTGTTTTAATTGGCATCAGAAGATCAAAACAATAAACCCTGAGAACATAGAAAAAAGATAAATAAAGATATGAGCAGAACTTAATACAACAGAAAACGTATAAAATTGAGGTGGTTTAGTAAGTCTGAAGAATGTTTGTGGAAAAGAGCTTTAAAAGACACACTTTGATTAAGGAAAACAAAACATAAGTAAAGAATATACAGAAAGAATCAAGACAATATTATAGCAAAGAAGATCTGAAATGCCAGTAAATTTGAACATTTCTGTAAAGTGGACCATTTCCTAGCTCCTAAAGTTTACCAAAACTGACACTAGAGGAAATCATTTAAGGTCATCATGTCTGCCCTTGGCATTCTCGGAACGCCCTGGCCTCAGAATTCAGCATCTGTAGTGCATGGTAACCTGCGGAGTGGGGGCCGTGCTGCGGGAGGTTGGAACCCTGCCCTCACTGAGGGAGTTGTCGTGGCCATCTCTGCTGTCACTGAACAAAGAGCAGGGGAGCAAGTCGTCCAGTGCAGGGCCCTCAGAGCCCGGCAGGCCCAGTGCGGTTTCACAAGAATTTAAGCCAAGGCCAAAGGGCGCCTTCTTTGTCTGCACAGCTGCCCAAACTCTCACCTTTCCACTCAGCCCGCCCACTTACTTGAAGTGTGTGTGGAACATGTCCATGCAGTACACCTCGCTGCACAGCTAACCATAGGTCTGGGCATCGTAGTTTCCTGCAAGGAGACAGAAGTTCGCAGGCAGATGCGTCCCTGCGACATACGCGGAGAGGATCCTGCCCGGTCCACAGGCCGTCGACTGCCCCTGCCCCATATCGGGGTCGGTAAAGCAGCCCTGTCTGTGTCCCTGCCTCTAGAGGGAGTATTGGACCAACATTTGTAGAAAACGGGGTCCTCACGGGCAACTCATTGGAGGAACATAAATAAATCTTTGCCGACTTTCTGCTGAAGCTTACAAGCGTTCACACCTAAGCCTCTTACAAGGTCAGCTGTTTAGCTAAACATGAGCTCATGATCTAAATTTACACAATAATGAAGAAATCAGCTACAAGGGGGAGACAATCAGCAAAAACAATCAATACCAGAATTAGATTCCCTAGGCCATCCAACATATGTTGGAATAATCAGGTGCAAGGCAGAAAATATACACTAAACTGGAACTGAAACAAGGAACAAGGATGTTTTCAAATACTGGTAGAATCTCTAAAACATTTTTAAAGTACATGTGATTGATAAAGCTAAATACTCAAAGGTTTTGTAATACAACAGATTCATCACTGAGAAGAGTGAAATTATGCTGTTTTGAAAATTATGGCAGGTCAGATTTTCTGCCTAATTATATAAGAAGATTTCTCTAAAAAGTACACATTATTTCAAAGTCTTATTGGCTGTGAAATAAGTTAAGGGTATTTCAAATGGCTTGTCTGCAAAGAAAGGTGAGATGTAGGGAATCACAGAAAGTCGCGGGGAAAATAGGTCAATATATACATTGCTCTATGGTGAACTAAGCCTTATGGCAGCAACAATGTAGAGGACCTGACCCTTAGAAACTTACAAGTAAGTTGGAATATTCAAAAGTTCAAATTTTTATAAGTAAAAAGATTTATGAAAATGAATAACCAAGTGTTTTAATTGGCATCAGAATATCAAAACAATAAACCCTGAGAACATAGAAAAAAGATAAATAAAGATATGAGCAGAACTTAATACAACAGATTACGTATAAATTTCATGTGATGTAGTACGTCCAAAGAATATTCATTGAAAAGATTTAAAAGACACACTTTGATTAAGGAAAACAAAAACATAAGTAAGAATATACAGAAAGAATCAGGACAATGTTATAGCAGAGAACATCTGGAATGCCAGTAAAATTGAACATTTCTGTAAAGTGGACCATTTCCTAGCTCCTACAGTTTACCAAAACTGACACAAGAGGAAACCATTTAAGATCATTATGTCTGCCCTAGGCATTCTGGGAACGCCCTGGCCTCGGAATGCAACATCTGTAGTCCATGGTAAACTGCGGAGAGGGGGCGGGGCTGAGGGAATTGGAACACTGCCCTCACTGAGGGAGTGGGTGTGGCCCTCTCTGCTGTGTCTGAACATAGGGCAGGGGAGAAGGGCGTCCTGGGCAGGGCCCTCAGAGCCCGGCAGGCTCAGTGGCGTGTCAAAAGCATTTAGGCCCAGGCCAAAGGGCGCCTTCTTTGTCTGCACAGCTGCCCAAACTCTCACCTTTCCACTCAGCCCGCCCTCTTACGTGAAGTGTGTGTGGAACCTGTCCGTACAGTACAACTTGCTGCACCCCTAACCATAGGTCTGGGCATCTCTAGCTTCCTGCCAGGAGACCGAAGTTCGCAGGCAGATGGGTCCCTGGGACACACGAGGAGAGGCTCCTGCCCGGGCCACAGGCCTCCAACTGCCCCTGCACCAGATCAGGGGCCGCAAATCAACCTTTTCCGAGTCCGTGCCACAAGAGGGAGTATTGGACCAACACTTGTAGAAAACTGGGTCCTCGCGGGCCACTCATTGGAGGGACACAAATAAATCTTTGCTGACTTTCTGACGAAGCTTACGAGCGTTCACACCTAAGCCTCTTACAAGGTCAGCTGTTTAGCTAAACATGAGCTCATGATCTAAATTTACACAATAATGAAGAAATCACCTACAAGGGGGAGACAATCAGCAAAAACAATCAATACCAGAATTAGATTCCCTAGGCCATGCATCAGATGTTGGAATAATCAGGTGCAAGGCAGAAAATATACATAAAACTGGAACTGAAACAAGGAACAAGGATGTTTTCAAAGACTGGTAGGATCTATAAAATATTTTTAAAGTACATGTGATTGATAAAGCTAAATACTCAAAGGTTGTGTAATACAACAGATTCATCATTGAAAAGAGTGAAATTATGCTGTTTTGAAAACTATGGCAGGTCAGATTTTCTGCCTAATTATATACGAAGATTTCTCTAAAAAATACACATTATTTCAAAGACTTATTGGCTGTGAAATAAGATAAGGTTATTTCAAATGGCTTGTCTGCAAAGAAAGGTGAGATGTAGGGAATCACAGAAAGTCGAGGGAAAAATAGGTCAATTTATACATTGCTATGTGGAGAACTAAGCCTTAGGCCAGCAAAAATGTAGAGGACCAGACCCTTAGAAACTTACAAGTAAGTTGGAATCTTCAAAAGTTCAAATCTTTATAAGTAAAATGTTTTATGAAAATTAATAACCAAGTGTTTTAATTGGCATCAGAAGATCAAAACAATAAACCCTGAGAACATAGAAAAAAGATAAATAAAGATATGAGCAGAACTTAATACAACAGAAAACGTATAAAATTGAGGTGGTTTAGTAAGTCTGAAGAATGTTTGTGGAAAAGAGCTTTAAAAGACACACTTTGATTAAGGAAAACAAAACATAAGTAAAGAATATACAGAAAGAATCAAGACAATATTATAGCAAAGAAGATCTATAATGCCAGTAAATTTGAACTTTTCTGTAAAGTGGACCATTTCCTAGCTCCTAAAGTTTACCAAAACTGACACTACAGGAAACCATTAAAGAACATTATGTCTGCCCTTGGCATTCTCAGAACGCCCTGGACTCAGAATGCAACATCTGTAGTCCATGGTAACCTGCGGAGAGGGGGCGGGGCTGAGGGAGTTTGGAACCCTGCCCTCACTGAGGGAGTGGGTGTGGCCATTTCTGCTGTGACTGAACAAAGGGCAGTGGAGCAGAGAGTCTGGGCATGGCCCTCAGAGCCCGGCAGGCCCAGTGGGGTGTCACAAGCATTTAGGCCCAGGCCAAAGGGCGCCTTCTTTGTCTGCACAGCTGCCCAAACTCTCACCTTTCCACTCAGGCCGCCCTCTTACGTGAAGTGTGTGTGGAACCTGTACATGCAGTACAACTTGCTGCATAGCTAACCATAGGTCTCGGCATCGTAGCTTCCTGCCAGGAGACCGAAGTTCGCAGGCAGATGGGTAGTTGGGACACACGCTGAGAGGCTCCTGCAAGGGCCACAGGACTCCAACTGACCCTGTAACACATCGGGGGCCGCAAAGCAACCTTTTCTGAGTCCGTGCCTCAAGAGGGAGTATTGGACCAACACTTGTAGAAAACTGGGTCCTCGCGGGCCACTCATTGGAGGGACACAAATACATCTTTGCCGACTTTCTGATGAAGCTTACGAGAGTTCAAACCTAAGCCTCTTACAAGGTCAGCTGTTTAGCTAAACATGAGCTCATGATCTAAATTTACACAATAATGAAGAAATCAGCTACAAGGGGGAGACAATCAGCAAAAACAATCAATACCAGAAATAGATTCCCTAGGCAATCAATCAGCTGTTGGAATAATCAGGTGCAAGGCAGAAAATATACCTAAAACTGGAACTGAAACAAGGAACAAGGATGTTTTCAAAGACAGGTAGGATAACTAAATCATTTTTAAAGTACATGTCATTGATAATGCTAAATACTCAAATGTTATGTAATACAACAGATTCATCATTGAGAAGAGTGAAATTATGCTGTTTTGAAAACTATGGCAGGTCAGATTTTCTGCCTAATTATATAAGAAGATTTCTCTAAAAAATACACGTTATTTCAAAGACTTATTGGCTGTGAAATAAGATAAGGGTATTTCAAATGGCTTGTCTGCAAAGAAAGGTGAGATGTAAGGAATCACAGAAAGTCGTGGCGAAAATAGGTCAATATATACTTTGCTATAAGGTGAACTAAGCCTTAGGCCAGCAACAATGTAGAGGACCTGACCCTTAGAAACTTACAAGTAAGTCGGAATCTTCAAAAGTTCAAATCTTTATAAGTAAAAAGATTGATGAAAATGAATAACCAAGTGTTTTAATTGGCATCAGAAGATCAAAACAATAAACCCTGAGAACATAGAAAAAAGATAAATAAAGATATGAGCAGAACTTAATACAACAGAAAACGTATAAAATTGAGGTGGTTTTGTAAGTCCGAAGAATGTTTGTGGAAAAGAGCTTTAAAAGACACACTTTGATTAAGGAAAACAAAACATAAGTAAAGAATATACAGAAAGAATCAAGACAATATTATAGCAGAGAAGATCTGAAATGCCAGTAAATTTGAACATTTCTGTAAAGTGGACCATTTCCTAGCTCTTAAAGTTTACCAAAACTGACACAAGAGGAAATCATTTAAGGTCATCATGTCTGCCCTTGGCATTCTCGGAACGCCCTGGCCTCAGAAGGCAGCATCTGTAGTCCATGGTAACCAGCGGAGAGGGGGCGGTGCTGCGGGAGTTTGGAACACTGCCCTCACTGAGGGAGTGTGTGTGGCCATCTCTGCTCTGACTGAACAAAGGGCAGGGGAGCAGAGAGTCTGGGCATGGCCCTCCGAGCCCGGCAGGCCCAGTGTGGTGTCAAAAGCATTTAGGCCCAGGCCAAAGGGCGCCTTCATTGTCTGCACAGCTGCCCAAAGCCTCACCTTTCCACTCAGCCCGCCCTCTTACTTGAAGTGTGTGTGGAACCTGTCCACGCAGTACACCTCGCTCAACAGCTAACCATAGGTCTGGGCATCGTAGCTTCCTGCCAGGTGACCGAAGTTCGCAGGCAGATGCGTCCCTGCGACACACGCGGAGAGGATCCTGCCCGGTCCACAGGCCTCCGACAGCCCTTGCCCCATATCGGGGGCCGCAAAGCAGCCCTGTCTGTGTCCCTGCCTCTAGAGGGAGTATTGGACCAACACATGTAGAAAACGGGGTCCTCGCGGACACCTCATTGGAGGGACATAAATAAATCTTTGCCTACTTTCTGCTGAAGCTTACCAGCGTTCAAACATAAGCCTCTTACAAGGTCAGCTGTTTAGCTAAACATGAGCTCATGATCTAAATTTACACAATAATGAAGAACTCAGCTACAAGGGGGAGACAATCAGCAAAAACAATCAATACCAGAATTAGATTCCCTAGGCCATCCATCAGATGTTGGAATAATCAGGTGCAAGGCAGAAATTATACATAAAATTGGAACTGAAACAAGGAACAAGGATGTTTTCAAAGACTGGTAGGATCTCGAAAACATTTTTAAAGTACATGTCATTGATAAAGCTAAATACTCAAAGGTTGTGTTATACAACAGATTCATCATTGAGAAGAGTGAAATTATGCTGTTTTGAAAACTATGGCAGGTCAGATTTTCTGCCTAATTATATAAGAATATTTCTCTAAAAAATACACATTATTTCAAAGACTTATTGGCTGTGAAATAAGATAAGGTTTTTTCAAATGGCTTGTCTGCAAAGAAAGGTGAGATGTAGGGAATCACAGAAAGTCGAGGGAAAAATAGGTCAATTTATACATTGCTATGTGGAGAACTAAGCCTTAGTCCAGCAAAAATGTAGAGGACCAGACCCTTAGAAACTTACAAGTAAGTTGGAATCTTCAAAAGTTCAAATCTTTATAAGTAAAAAGTTTTATGAAAATTAATAACCAAGTGTTTTAATTGGCATCAGAAGATCAAAACAATAAACCCTGAGAACATAGAAAAAAGATAAATAAAGATATGAGCAGAACTTAATACAACAGAAAACGTATAAAATTGAGGTGGTTTAGTAAGTCTGAAGAATGTTTGTGGAAAAGAGCTTTAAAAGACACACTTTGATTAAGGGAAACAAAACATAAGTAAAGAATATACAGAAACAATCAAGACAATATTATAGCAGAGAAGATCTGAAATGCCAGTAAATTTGAACATTTCTGTAAAGTGGACCATTTCCTAGCTCCTAAAGTTTACCAAAACTGACACTAGAGGAAATCATTTAAGGTCATCATGTCTGCCCTTGGCATTCTCGGAACGCCCTGGTCTCAGAATTCAGCATCTGTAGTGCATGGTAACCTGGGGAGAGGGGGCCGTGCTGCGGGAGTTTGGAACCCTGCCCTCACTGAGGGAGTTCTCGTGGCCATCTCTGCTGTCACTGAACAAAGAGCAGGGGAGCAAGTCGTCCAGTGCAGGGCCCTCAGAGCCCGGCAGGCCCAGTGCGGTTTCACAAGAATTTAAGCCAAGGCCAAAGGGCGCCTTCTTTGTCTGCACAGCTGCCCAAACTCTCACCTTTCCACTCAGCCCGCCCACTTACTTGAAGTGTGTGTGGAACATGTCCATGCAGTACACCTCGCTGCACAGCTAACCATAGGTCTGGGCATCGTAGTTTCCTGCAAGGAGACAGAAGTTCGCAGGCAGATGCGTCCCTGCGACATACGCGGAGAGGATCCTGCCCGGTCCACAGGCCGTCGACTGCCCCTGCCCCATATCGGGGTCTGTAAAGCAGCCCTGTCTGTGTCCCTGCCTCTAGAGGGAGTATTGAACCAACACTTGTAGAAAACGGGTTCCTCACGGGCAACTCATTGGAGGAACATAAATAAATCTTTGCCGACTTTCTGCTGAAGCTTACAAGCGTTCACACCTAAGCCTCTTACAAGGTCAGCTGTTTAGCTAAACATGAGCTCATGATCTAAATTTACACAATAATGAAGAAATCAGCTACAAGGGGGAGACAATCAGCAAAAACAATCAATACCAGAATTAGATTCCCTAGGCCATCCATCATATGTTGGAATAATCAGTCGCAAGGCAGAAAATATACACTAAACTGGAACTGAAACAAGGAACAAGGATGTTTTCAAATACTGGTAGGATCTCTAAAACATTTTTATAGTACATGTGATTGATAAAGCTAAATACTCAAAGGTTTTGTAATACAACAGATCCATCACTGAGAAGAGTGAAATTATGCTGTTTTGAAAATTATGGCAGGTCATATTTTCTGCCTAATTATATAAGAAGATTTCTCTAAAAAGTACACATTATTTCAAAGTCTTATTGGCTGTGAAATAAGTTAAGTGTATTTCAAATGGCTTGTCTGCAAAGAAAGGTGAGATGTAGGGAATCACAGAAAGTCGCGGGGAAAATAGGTCAATATATACATTGCTCTATGGTGAACTAAGCCTTATGGCAGCAACAATGTAGAGGACCTGACCCTTAGAAACTTACAAGTAAGTTGGAATATTCAAAAGTTCAAATTTTTATAAGTAAAAAGATTTATGAAAATGAATAACCAAGTGTTTTAATTGGCATCAGAATATCAAAACAATAAACCCTGAGAACATAGAAAAAAGATAAATAAAGATATGAGCAGAACTTTATACAACAGAAAACGTATAAAGTTCAGGTGATGTAGTAAGTCCAAATAATATTTTTGAAAAGATGTAAAAGACACACTTTGATTAATGAAAACAAAAACATAAGTAAGAATATACAGAAAGAATCAGGACAATGTTATAGCAGAGAACATCTGGAATGCCAGTAAAATTGAACATTTCTTTAAAGTGGACCATTTCCTAGCTCCTACAGTTTACCAAAACTGACACAAGAGGAAACCATTTAAGATCATTATGTCTGCCCTAGGCATTCTCGGAACGCCCTGGCCTCGGAATGCAACATCTGTAGTCCATGGTAAACTGCGGAGAGGGGGCGGGGCTGAGGGAATTGGAACACTGCCCTCACTGAGGGAGTGGGTGTGGCCCTCTCTGCTGTGTCTGAACATAGGGCAGGGGAGAAGGGCGTCCTGGGCAGGGCCCTCAGAGCCCGGAAGGCTCAGTGGCGTGTCAAAAGCATTTAGGCCCAGGCCAAAGGGCGCCTTCTTTGTCTGCACAGCTGTCCAAACTCTCACCTTTCCACTCAGCCCGCCCTCTTACGTGAAGTGTGCGTGGAACCTGTCCGTACAGTACAACTTGCTGCACCCCTAACCATAGGTCTGGGCATCTCTAGCTTCCTGCCAGGAGACCGAAGTTCGCAGGCAGATGGGTCCCTGGGACACACGCGGAGAGGCTCCTGCCCGGGCCACAGGACTCCAACTGCCCCTGCACCAGATCAGGGGCCGCAAATCAACCTTTTCCGAGTCTGTGCCACAAGAGGGAGTATTGGACCAACACTTGTAGAAAACTGGGTCCTCGCGGGCCACTCATTGGAGGGACACAAATAAATCTTTGCTGACTTTCTGACGAAGCTTACGAGCGTTCACACCTAAGCCTCTTACAAGGTCAGCTGTTTAGCTAAACATGAGCTCATGATCTAAATTTACACAATAATGAAGAAATCACCTACAAGGGGGAGACAATCAGCAAAATCAATCAATACCAGAATTAGATTCCCTAGGCCATCCATCAGATGTTGGAATAATCAGGTGCAAGGCTGAAAATATACATAAAACTGGAATTGAAACAAGGAACAAGGATGTTTTCAAAGACTGGTAGGATCTATAAAATATTTTTAAAGTACATGTGATTGATAAAGCTAAATACTCAAAGGTTGTGTAATACAACAGATTCATCATTGAGAAGAGTGAAATTATGCTGTTTTGAAAAGTATGGCAGGTGAGATTTTCTGCCTCATTATATAAGAAGATTTCTCTAAAAAATACACATTATTTCAAAGACTTATTAGCTGTGAAATAAGTTAAGTGCATTTCAAATGGCTTGACTGCAAAGAAAGCAGAGATGTAGGAAATCACAGAAAGCCGAGGGGAAAATAGGTGAATATATACATTGCTATATGGTGAACTAAGCCTTAGGCCAGCAACAATGTAGAGGACCTCACCCTTAGAAACTTACAAGTAAGCTGGAATCTTCAAAAGTTCAAATCTTTATAAGTAAAAAGATTTATGAAAATGAATAACCAAGTGTTTTAATTGATATCAGAATATCAAAACAATAAACCCTGAGAACATAGAAAAAAGATAAATAAAGATATGAGCAGAACTTAATACAACAGATTACGTATAAATTTCATGTGATGTAGTACGTCCAAAGAATATTCATTGAAAAGATTTAAAAGACACACTTTGATTAAGGAAAACAAAAACATAAGTTAAGAATATACAGAAAGAATCAGGACAATGTTATAGCAGAGAAGATCTGAAATGCCAGTAAATTTGAACATTTCTGTAAAGTGGACCATTTCCTGTCTCCTTAAGTTTACCAAAACTGAAACAAGAGGAAATCATTTAAGGTCATCCTGTCTGCCCTTGGCATTCTCGGAACGCCCTGGCCTCAGAATGCAGCATCTGTAGTCCATGATAACCTGCGAAGTGGGCGCGGGGCTGAGGGAGGCTGGAACACTGCCCTCACGAAGGGAGAGTGTGTGGCCATCTCTGCTGTGACTGAACAAAGGGCAGGGGAGCAGGTCGTCCAGTGCAGGGCCCTCAGAGCCCTCAGGCACAATGCGGTTTCACAAGCATTTAGGCCCAAGCCAAAGGGCACCATCTTTGTCTGCACAGCTGCCCAAACTCTCACCTTTCCACGCAGCCCTCCCTCTTACTTGAAGTGTGTGTGTAACCTGTCCGCGCAGTACACCTCGCTGCACAGCTAACCATAGGTCTGGGCATCGTAGCTTCCTGCCAGGTGACCGAAGTTCGCAGGCAGATGGGTCCCTGCGACACACGCGGAGATGATCCTGCCCGGTCCACCGGCCACTGACTGCCCCTGCCCCATATCGGGGCCTGCAAAGCAGCCCTGTCTGTGTCCCTGCCTCTAGAGAGAGTATTGGACCAACATTTGTAGAAAACATGGTCCACGCGGGCAACTCATTGGAGGGACATAAATAAACCTTTGCCTACTTTCCGCTGAAGCTTACGAGCGTTCACACCTAAGACTCTTACAAGGTCAGCTGTTTAGCTAAACATTTGCTCATGATCTAAATTTACACAATAATGAAGAAATCAGCTACAAGGGGGAGACAAACAGCAAAAACAATCAATACCAGAATTAGATTCCCTAGGCCATCCATCAGATGTTAGAATAATCAGGTGCAAGGCAGAAAATATACACAAAACTGGAACTGAAACAAGGAACAAGGATGTTATCAAAGACTGATAAGATGTCTAAAACATTTTTAAAGTACATGTCATTGATAAAGCTAAATACTCAAAGGTTGCATAATACAATAGATTCGTAGTCCAGAAGAGTGAAATTATGCTCTTTTGAAAACTATGGCAGGTCAGATTTTCTGCCTAATTATATAAGAAGATTTTTCTAAAAAATACACATTATTTCAAGGACTTATTGGCTGTGAAATAAGTTAAGGGAATTGCAAATGACTTGTCTGCAAAGAAAGGTGAGATGTAGGGACTCACAGAAAGTCGAGGGCAAAATAGGTCAATATATATTTGCTATATGGTGAACTAAGCCTTAGGCCAGCAACAATGTAGAGGAACTGACCCTTAGAAACTTACAAGTAAGCTGGAATCCTCAAAATTTCAAATCTTTATAAGTAAAAAGATTTATTAATATGAATAACCAGGTGTTTTAATTGACATCAGAAGATCAATACATTAAGCCCTGAGAACATAGAAAAAAGATAAATAAAGATATGAGCAGAACTTAATACAACAGAAAACGTATACAACTCAGGTGATGTAGTAAGTCCAAAGAATATTCTTTGAAAAGATTTAAAAGACAGAGTTTGATTAAGGAAAACAAAAAAAAAATAAGTAAAGCATACACAGAAAGAATTAGGACAATGTTATAGCAGAGAATATATGAAATGCCCGAAAATTTGAACATTTCTGTAAAGCGGACCATTTCCTAGCTCCTAAAGTTTACCAAAACTGACACAAGTGGAAATCATTTAAGGTCATCATGTCTGCCCTTGGCATTCTAGGAACGCCCTGGCCTCAGAATGCAGCATCTGTAGTCCATGGTAACCTGCGGAGAAGGGGCGGAGCTGAGGGAGGTTGGAACACTGCCTTCACTGAGGGAGAGGGTGTGGCATTCTCTGCTGTGACTGAACAAAGGGCAGGGGAACAAGGGGAGCATGGCAGGGCCCTCAGAGCCCTGCAGGCCCAGTGGGGTGTCACAAGCATTTAGGCCCAGGCAAAGGGCACCATCTTTGTCTGCACAGCTGCCCAAACTCTCACCTTTCCCCTCAGGCCGCCCTCTTATTTGAAGTGTGTGTGGAACCTGTCTGCGCAGTACACCTCGCTTCACAGCTAACCATATGTCTGGGATTCGTAGCTTCCTGCCAGGTGACTGAAGTTCGCAGTCAGATGGGTCCCTGGGACACACGCGGACAGGCTCCTGCCCGGGCCACCGGCCGCCCACTGCCCCTGCCCCAGATCGGGGATCGCAAAGCAGCCCCCTCTGATTCCCCTGCCTCAAGAGGGAGGATTGGAACAACTCTTTTAGAAAATGGGGTCCTCGCGGGCAACTCATTTGAGGGACACAAATAAACCATTGCCGCCTTCTGCTGCAGCTTACGAGCAATCACACCTAAGCCTCTTACAAGGTAAGCTGTTTAGCGCAACATGAGCTCATGATCTAAATTTACACAATAATTAAGAAATCAGTTACAAGAGGAGAGAATCAGCAAAAACAATCAATACCAGAATTAGATTCTGTAGGCCATCCCTCAGATGTTGGAATAATCAGGTGCAAGGCAGAAATTATACACAAAACTGGAACTGAAACAAGGAACAAGGATGTTTTCAAAGCCTGATAGGATCTCTAAAACATTTTTAAAGTACATGTCATTGATAAAACTAAATACTCAAAGGTTGCTTAATACAACAAATTCATCATTGAGAAGAGTGAAATTATGCTGTTTTGAAAACTATGGCAGGTCAGATTTTCTGCCTAATTATATAAGAAGATTTATCTATAAAATTCACATTATTTCAAAGACTTATTGGCTGTGAAATAAGTTAAGGATATTTCAAATGGCTTGTCTGCAAAGAAAGGTGAGATGTAGGGAATCACAGAAAGCTGAGGGAAAAATAGGTTAATATATACATTGCTGTATGGTGAACTAAGCCTTAGGCCAGCAACAATGTAGAGGACGTGACCCTTAGAAATTTACAAGTAAGCTGGAATCTTCAAAAGTTCAAATCTTTATAAGTAAAAAGATTTATGAAAATGAATAACCAAGTGTTTTAATTGACATCAGAAGATCAAAGCAATAAACCATGAGAACATAGAAAAAAGATAAATAAAGATATGAGCAGAACTTAATACAACAGAAAACGTATAAAATTCAGGTGATGTAGTAAGTCTGAAGAATATTCTTTGAACAGACTTAAAAGACACACTTTGATTAAGGAAAACAAAAACATAAGTAAAAAATATAGAAGAGAATCAGAACAATGTTATAGCAGAGAATATATGAAATGCCAGTAAATTTGAACATTTCTGTAAAGTGGACCATTTCCTAGCTCCTAAAGTTTACCAAAACTGACACAAGAGGAAATCATTTAAGGTCATCATGCCTGCCCTTGGCATTCTCGGAACGCCCTGGCCTCAGAATGCAGCATCTGTAGTCCATGGTAACCTGCGGAGAGGGGGCGGGGCTGAGGGAGTTTGGAACACTGCCCTCACTGAGGGAGTGGGTGTGGCCATCTCTGCTGTGACTGAACAAAGGGCAGGGGAGAAGGGGGACCAGGGCAGGGCCCTCAGAGCCCAGCAGTCCCAGTGGGGTGTCACAAGCATTTAGGCCCATTGCAAAGGGCGTCTTCTTTGCCTGCACAGCTGCCCAAACTCTCACCTTTACCCTCAGGCAGCCCTCTTACTTGAAGTGTGTGTGGAAGCTGTCCGTGCAGTACACCTCACTGCAGAGCTAACCATAGGTCGGGCATCGTAGCATCCTGCCGGTTGACCAAAGTTTGCAGGCAGATGTTCTCTGTGACACACGTGGAGAGCCTCCTGCCCAGGCCACAGGCCGCCCACTGCCCCTGCCCCAGATCGGGGGCCGCAAACAGCCCTCTCTTAGTCCCCTGCCACTAGAGGGTGTATTGGACCAACACTTGTACAAAACGGGGTCCTCGCGGGCAACTCATTGGAGAGACACACATAAATCTTTGCCGAATTTCTGCTGAAGCTTACGAGCGTTCACACCTAAGCCTCTTACAAGGTCAGCTGTTTCTCTAAACATGAGCTCATCATCTAAATTTACACAATAATGAAGAAATCAGCTACAAGGGGAAACAATCACCAAAAACAATCAATACCAGAATTAGATTCCCTAGGCCATCCATCAGATGTTGGAATAATCAGGTGCAAGGCAGAAAATATACACAGAACTGGAACTGAAACAAGGAACAAGGATGTTTTCAAAGAATGGTAGGGTCTCTAAAACATTTTTAAAGTACTTGTCATTGATAAAGCTGAATACTCAAAGGTTGTGTAATACAACAGATTCATCATTGAGAAGAATGAAATTATGCTGTTTTGAAAAGTTTGGCAGGTGAGATTTTCTGCCTCATTATATAAGAAGATTTCTCTAAAAAATACACATTATTTCAAAGACTTATTAGCTGTGAAAGAAGTTAAGTGTATTTCAAATGGCTTGACAGCAAAGAAAGCAGAGATGTAGGAAATCACAGAAAGCCGAGGGGAAAATAGGTGAATATATACATTGCTATATGGTGAACTAAGCCTTAGGCCAGCAACAATGTAGAGGACCTCACCCTTAGAAACTTACAAGTAAGCTGGAATCTTCAAAATTTCAAATCTTTATAAGTAAAACGTTTTATTAAAATGAATAACCAAGTGTTTTAATTGACATCAGAAGATCAAAACATTAAGCCCTGAGAACATAGAAAAAAGATAAATAAAGATATGAGCAGAACTTAATACGAAAGAAAACGTATACAATTCAGGTGATGTAGTAAGGCCAAAGAATTTTCTTTAAAAGATTTAAAAGACAGAGTTTGATTAAGGAAAACAAAGCATAAGTAAAGCATATACAGAAAGAATAAGGACAATGTTATAGCAGATAATATATGAAATGCCCGTAAATTTGAACATTTCTGTAAAGTGGACCATTTCCTATCTCCTAAAGTTTACCAAAACTGACACAAGAGGAAATCATTTAAGGTCATCATGTCTGCCCTTGGCATCCTCGGAATGCCCTGTCCTCAGAATGCTGCATCTGTAGTCCATGGTAACCTGCGGAGAGGGGGCGGGGCTGAGGGAGTTTGGAACACTGCCCTCACTGAGGGAGTGGGTGAGGCCATCTCTGCTGTGACTGAACAAATGGCAGGGGAACAAGGGTCCCAGGGCGGGGCCCTCAGAGCCGGGCAGTCCCAGTGGGGTGTCACAAGCATTTAGGCCCAGGCCAAAGGACGCCATCTTTGTCTGCACAGCTGCCCAAACTCTCACCTTTCCCCTCAGGCCGCCCTCTTACTTGAAGTGTGTGTGGAACCTGTCCACGCAGTACACCTCCCTGAACAGCTAACCATAGGTCTGGGCATCGTAGCTTCCTGACAGGTGACCGAAGTTCGCAGGCAGAGGGGTCACTGGGAGAGAGGTGGAGAGGTTCCTGCCCGGGCCACAGGCCGCCCAGAGCCCCTGCCCATGATCGGGGTCTGCAAACAGCCCTCTCTGAGTCCCCTGCCACTAGAGGGAGTATTGGACCAACATTTGTAGAATACGGGGTCCTCGCGGGCAACTCATTGGAGGGACACAAGTAAATCTTTGCCGACTTTTTGCTGAAGCTTACGAACGTTCACACCTAAGGCTCATACAAGGTCAGCTGTTTAGCTAAACATGAGCTCATCATCTAAATTTACAAAATAATGAAGAAATCAGCTACAAGGGGAAACAATCACGAAAAACCATCAATATCAGAATTAGATTCCTTAGGCCATCAATCAGATGTTGGAATAATCAGGTGCAAGGCAGAAAATATACACAAAACTGGAACTGAAACAAGGAACAAGGATGTTTTCAAAGACTGGTAGGATCTCTAAAACATTTTTAAAGTACATGTCATTGATAAAGGTAAATACTCAGAGGTTGTGTAAGATAACAGATTCATCATTGAGAAGAGTGAAATAATGCTCTTTTGAAAACTATGGCAGGTCAGATTTTCTGCCTAATTATATAAGAACATTTCTCTAAAAAATACGCATTATTTCAACCACTTATTGGCTGTGAAATAAGTTAAGGGTATTTCAAATGGCTTGTCTGCAAAGAAAGGTGAGATGTAGGAAATCACAGAAAGCCGAGGGGAAAATAGTTCAATATATACATTGCTATATGGTGAACTAAACCTTAGGCCGCAACAATGTAGAGGACCTGACCCTTATAAACTTACAAGTAAGCTGGAATCTTCAAAAGTTGAAATCTTTATAAGTAAAAAGATTTATGAAAATGAATAACCAAGTGTTTTAATTGACATCAGAAGATCAAAACAATAAACCCTGAGAACATAGAAAAAAGATAAATAAAGATATGAGCAGAACTTTATACAACAGAAAACGTATAAAATTCAGGTGATGTAGTAAGTCCAAAGAATTTTCTTTGAAAAGATTTAAAAGACACACTTTGATTAAGGAACACAAAAACATAAGTGAAGAATATACAGAAAGAATCAGGACAATGTTATAGCAGAGAATATCTGAAATGCCAGTAAATTTGAACATTTCTGTAAAGTGGACCATTTCCTAGTTCCAAAAGTTTACCAAAACTGACACAAGAGGAAATCATTTAAGGTCATCATGTCTGCCCTTGGCATTCTCGGAACGCCATGGCCTCAGAATGCAGCATATGTAGTCCATGGTAACCTGCGGATAGGGGGCGGCGCTGAGGGAGGTTGGAACACTGCCCTCACTGAGGGAGTGGGTGCAGCCATCTCTGCCGTGACTGAACAAAGGGCAGGGGAGCAGGAGGCCCAGGGCAGGGCCCTCAGAGCCCGGCAGTCCCAGTGGGTTGTCACAAGCTTTTAGGCCCAGGCCAAAGGATGCCTTCTTTGTCTGCACAGCAGCCCAAACTCTCACCTTTCCCCTCAGGCCGCCCTCTTATTTGAAGTGTGTGTGGAACCTGTCTCTGCAGTACACCTCGCTTCAGAGATAACCATAGGTCCGGGCATAGTAGCTTCCTGCAGGTTGACCGAAGTTCTCAAGCAGATGGGTCCCTGGTAAACACGCGGAGAGGCTCCTGCCCGGGCCACAGGCCGCCCACTGCCCCTGCCCCAGATCGGGGGCTGCAAAGCAGCTCTCTCTGAGGCCCCTGCCTCTAGAGGGTGTATTGAATCAACACTTGTAGAAAACGGGGTGCTCGCAGGCAACTCATTGGAGGGACACAAATAAATCTTTGTGGACTTTCTGCTGAAGCTTACGTGCGTTCACACCTAAGCCTCTTACAAGGTCAGCTGCTTAGCTAAACATGAGCTCATGATCTAAATTTACACAATAATGAAGAAATCAGCTACAAGGGGAGACAATCAGCAAAAACCATCAATACCAGAATTAGATTCCCAAGCCCATCTATCAGATGTTGGAATAATCAGGTGCAAGGCAGAAAATATACATAAAACTGGAAATGAAACAAGGAACAGGGATGTTTTCAAAGACGGGTAGGATCTCTAAAACATTTTTAAAGTATATGTCATTGATAATGCTAAATACTCAAAGGTTCTGTAATACAACAGATTCATCATTGAGAAGAGTGAAATTATGCTGTTTTGAAAACTATGGCAGGTCAGATTTTCTGCCTAATTATATAAGAAGATTTCTCTAAAAAATACACATTATTTCAAAGACTATTTGGCTGTGAAATAAGTTAAGGGTATTTCAAATGGCTTGTCTGAAAAGAAAGGTGAGATGTAGGGAATCACAGAAAGCCGAGGAGAAAATAGGTCAATATATACATTGCTATATGGTGAACTAAGCCTTAGGCCAGCAGCAGTGTAGAGTACACGACCCTTAGAAACTTACAAGTAAGCTGGAATCTTCAAAAGTTTAAATCTTTATAAGAAAAAGATTTATTAAAATGAATAACCAAGTGTTTTAATTCACATCAGAAGATCAAAACAATAAACCCTGAGAACATAGAAAAAAGATAAATAAAGATATGAGCAGAACTTAATACAACAGAAAAAGTATAAAATTCAGGTGATGTAGTAAGTCCAAAGAATATTCATTGAAAAGATTTAAAAGACACAATTTGATTAAGGAAAACAAAAAAAAAGTAAAGAATATACAGAAAGAATCAGGACAGTGTTATAGCAGAGAAGACCTGAAATGCCAGTAAATTTGAACATGTCTGTAAAATGGACCATTTCCTAGCTCCTAAAGTTTACCAAAACTGACATAAGAGGAAATCATTTAAGGTCATCATGTCTGCCCTTGGCATTCTCGGAACGCCCCGGCCTCCGAATGCAGCATCTGTATTCCATGGTAAACTGCGGAGAGGGGGCACGGCTGAGGGAGGTTGGAACACTGCCCTCACTGAGGGAGTGTGTGTGGCCATCTCTGCTGTGACGGAACAAAGGGCAGGGGAGCAGGGCGTCCAGGGCAGGGCCCTCAGAGCCCGGCATGCCCAGTGGGGTGTCACAGGCATTTAGGCCCAAGCCAAAGGGCGCCTTCTTGGTCTGCACAACTGCCCAAACTCTCACTTTTCCACTCAACCCGCCCTCTTACGTGAGTGTGTGTGGAACCTGTCCGAGCAGTACACCTTCCTGCACAGCTAACCATAGGTCTGGGAATCGTAGCTCCCTGTCAGGTGACCGAAGTTTGCAGGCAGATACGTCCCTGGGACACACGCGGAGAGGCTCCTGCCCGGGCAACAGGGTTCCAACTGCCCCTGCACCTGATTGGGTGCCGCAAAGCAACCTTGTCTGTGTCCCTGCCTCTAGAGGGAGTATTGGACAATCACTTGTAGAAAACTGGGTCCTCGGGTGCCACTCATTGGAGGGACACAAATAATTATTTGCCGACTTTCTGATGAAGCTTACGAGAGTTCACACCTAAGCGTCTTACAAGGTCAGCTGTTTAGCTAAACATGAGCTCATGATCTAAATTTACACAATAATGAAGAAATCAGCTACAAGGGGGAGACAATCAGCAAAAACAATCAATACCAGAATTAGATTCCCTAGGACATCCATCAGATGTTGTAATAATCAGGTGCAAGGCAGAAAATATACATGAAACTGGAACTGAAACAAGGAACTAGGATGTTTTCAAAGACTGGTAGGATCTCTAAAACATTTTTAAAGTACATGTCATTGATAAAGCTAAATACTCAAAGGTTGTGTCATACAACAGATTCATCACTGAGAAGAGTGAAATTATGCTGTTTTGAAAACTATGGCAGGTCAGATTTTCTGCCTAATTATATAAGAAGATTTCTCTAAAAATTACACATTATTTAAAAGACTTATTGGCTGGGAAATAAGTTAAGGGTATTTCAAATGGCTTGTCTGCAAAGAAAGGTGAGATGTAGGGAATCATAGAAAGTCGAGGGGAAAATAGGTCAATATATACATGGCTCTATGGTGAAATAAGCCTTAGGCGAGCAACAATGTAGAGGACCTTACCCTTAGAAACTTACATGTAAGTTGGAATGTTCAAAAGTTCAAATCTTTATATGTAAAAAGATTTATGAAAATGAATAACCAAGTGTTTTAATTGACATCAGAAGATCAAAACAATAAACCCTGAGAACATAGATAAAAGATAAATAAAGATATGAGCAGAACTTAATACAACAGAAAACGTATAAAATTCAGGTGATGTAGTAAGTCCAAAGAATATTTTGTAAAAGATTTAAAAGACACACTTTGATTAAGGAAAACAAAAACATAAGTAAAGAATATACAGAAAGAATCAGGACAATGTTATAGCAGAGAACATCTGGAATGCCAGTAAATTTGAACATTTCTGTAAAGTGGACCATTTCCTAGCTCCTAAAGTTTACCAAAACTGACACTAGAGGAAACCATTTAAGAACATTATGTCTGCCCTTGGCATTCTCGGAACGCCCTGGACTCAGAATGCAACATCTGTAGTCCATGGTAACCTGCGGAGAGGGGGCGGGGCTGAGGGAGTTTGGAACACTGCCCTCACTGAGGGAGTGGGTGTGGCCATTTCTGCTGTGACTGAACAAAGGGCAGTGGAGCAGAGAGTCTGGGCAGGGCCCTCAGAGCCCGGCAGGACCAGTGGGGTGTCACAAGCATTTAGGCCCAGGCCAAAGGGCGCCTTCTTTGTCTGCACAGCTGCCCAAACTCTCACCTTTCCACTCAGCCCGCCCTCTTACGTGAAGTGTGTGTGGAACCTGTCCATGCTGTACAACTTGCTGCACAGCTATCCATAGGTCTGGGCATCGTAGCTTCCTGCCAGGAGACCGAAGTTCGCAGGCAGATGGGTAGTTGGGACACACGCTGAGAGGCTCCTGCACGGGCCTCAGGACTCCAACAGACCCTGTACCACATCGGGGGCCGCAAAGCAACCTTTTCTGAGTCCGTGCCTCAAGAGGGAGTATTGGACCAACACTTGTAGAAAACTGGGTCCTCGCGGGCCACTCATTGGAGGGACACAAATACATCTTTGCCGACTTTCTGATGAAGCTTACGAGAGTTCAAACCTAAGCCTCTTACAAGGTCAGCTGTTTAGCTAAACATGAGCTCATGATCTAAATTTACACAATAATGAAGAAATCAGCTACAAGGGGTAGACAATCAGCAAAAACAATCAATACCAGAAATAGATTCCCTAGGCAATCAATCAGCTGTTGGAATAATCAGGTGCAAGGCAGAAAATATACCTAAAACTGGAACTGAAACAAGGAACAAGGATGTTTTCAAAGACTGGTAGGATAACTAAATCATTTTTAAAGTACTTGTCATTGATAATGCTAAATACTCAAATGTTATGTAATACAACAGATTCATCATTGAGAAGAGTGAAATTATGCTGTTTTGAAAACTATGGCAGGTCAGATTTTCTGCCTAATTATATAAGAAGATTTCTCTAAATAATACACGTTATTTCAAAGACTTATTGGCTGTGAAATAAGATAAGGGTATTTCAAATGGCTTGTCTGCAAAGAAAGGTGAGATGTAGGGAATCACAGAAAGTCGAGGGGAAAATAGGTCAATATATACTTTGCTATATGGTGAACTAAGCCTTAGGCCAGCAACAATGTAGAGGACCTGACCCTTAAAAACTTACAAGTAAGTCGGAATCTTCAAAAGTTCAAATCTTTATAAGTAAAAAGATTTATGAAAATGAATAACCAAGTGTTTTAATTGGCATCAGAAGATCAAAACAATAAACCCTGAGAACATAGAAAAAAGATAAATAAAGATATGAGCAGAACTTAATACAACAGAAAACGTATAAAATTGAGGTGGTTTTGTAAGTCCGAAGAATGTTTGTGGAAAAGAGCTTTAAAAGACACACTTTGATTAAGGAAAACAAAACATAAGTAAAGAATATACAGAAAGAATCAAGACAATATTATAGCAGAGAAGATCTGAAATGCCAATAAATTTGTACATTTCTGTAAAGTGGACCATTTCCTAGCTCTTAAAGTTTACCAAAACTGACACAAGAGGGAATCATTTAAGGTCATCATGTCTGCCCTTGGCATTCTCGGAACGCCCTGGCCTCAGAAGGCAGCATCTGTAGTCCATGGTAACCTGAGGAGAGGGGGCGGTGCTGCGGGAGTTTGGAACACTGCCCTCACTGAAGGAGTGTGTGTGGCCATCTCTGCTCTGACTGAACAAAGGGCAGGGGAGCAGAGAGTCTGTGCATGGCCCTCAGAGCCCTGCAGGCCCAGTGGGGTGTCAAAAGCATTCAGGCCAGGCCAAAGGGCGCCTTCATTGTCTGCACAGCTGCCCAAACCCTCACCTTTCCACTCAGCCCGCCCTCTTACTTGAAGTGTGTGTGGAACCTGTCCACGCAGTACACCTCGCTCAACAGCTAACCATAGGTTCTGGGCATCGTAGCTTCCGGCCAGGTGACCGAAGTTCGCAGGCAGATGCGTCCCTGCGACACACGCGGAGAGGATCCTGCCCAGTCCACAGGCCTCCGACAGCCCTTGCCCCATATCGGGGGCCGAAAAGCAGCCCTGTCTGTGTCCCTGCCTCTAGAGGGAGTATTGGACCAACACATGTAGAAAACGGGGTCCTCGCGGACACCTCATTGGAGGGACATAAATAAATCTTTGCCTACTTTCTGCTGAAGCTTACCAGCGTTCACACATAAGCCTCTTACAAGGTCAGCTGTTTAGCTAAACATGAGCTCATGATCTAAATTTACACAATAATGAAGAAATCAGCTACAAGGGGGAGACAAACAGCAAAAACAATCAATACCAGAATTAGATTCCCTAGGCCATCCATCAGATGTTGGAATAATCAGGTGCAAGACAGAAATTATAAATATATTGGAACTGAAACAAGGAACAAGGGTGTTTTCAAAGACTGGTAGGATCTCTAAAACATTTTTAAAGTACATGTCATTGATAAAGCTAAATACTCAAAGGTTTTGTAATACAACAGATTCATCATTGAGAAGAGTGAAATTATGCTGTTTTGAAAACTATGGCAGGTCAGATTTTCTGCCTAATTATATAAGAAGATTTCTCTAAAAAATACACATTATTTCAAAGACTTATTGGCTGTGAAATAAGATAAGGTTATTTCAAATGGCTTGTCTGCAAAGAAAGGTGAGATGTAGGGAATCACAGAAAGTCGAGGGAAAAATAGGTCAATTTATGCATTGCTATGTGGAGAACTAAGCCTTAGGCCAGCAAAAATGTAGAGGACCAGACCCTTAGAGACTTACAAGTAAGTTGGAATCTTCAAAAGTTCAAATCTTTATAAGTAAAAAGTTTTATGAAAATTAATAACAAAGTGTTTTAATTGGCATCAGAAGATCAAAACAATAAACCCTGAGAACATAGAAAAAAGATAAATAAAGATATGAGCAGAACTTAATACAACAGAAAACGTATAAAATTGAGGTGATTTAGTAAGTCTGAAGAATGTTTGTGGAAAAGAGCTTTAAAAGACACACTTTGATTAAGGAAAACAAAACATAAGTAAAGAATATACAGAAAGAATCAAGACAATATTACAGCAGAGAAGATCTGAAATGCCAGTAAATTTGAACATTTCTGTAAAGTGGACCATTTCCTAGCTCCTAAAGTTTACCAAAACTGACACTAGAGGAAACCATTTAAGAACATTATGTCTGCCCTTGGCATTCTCGGAACGCCCTGGACTCAGAATGCAACATCTGTAGTCCATGGTAACCTGCGGAGAGGGGCGGGGCTGAGGGAGTTTGAAACCCTGCCCTCACAGAGGGAGTGGGTGTGGCCATTTCTGCTGTGACTGAACAAAGGGCAGTTGAGCAGAGAGTCTGGGCATGGCCCTCAGAGACCGGCAGGCCCAGTGGGGTGTCACAAGCATTTAGGCCCAGGCCAAAGGTCGCCTTCTTTGTCTGCACAGCTGCCCAAACTCTCACCTTTCCACTCAGCCCGCCCTCTTACGTGAAGTGTGTGTGGAACCTGTCCATGCAGTACAACTTGCTGCACAGCTAACCATAGGTCTCGGCATCGTAGCTTCCTTCCAGGAGACCGAAGTTCGCAGGCAGATGGGTAGTTGGGACACACGCTGAGAGGCTCCTGCAAGGGCCACAGGACGCCAACTGACCCTGTACCACATCGGGGGCCGCAAAGCAACCTTTTCTGAGTCCGTACCTAAAGAGGGAGTATTGGACCAACACTTGTAGAAAACTGGGTCCTCGCGGGCCACTCATTGGAGGGACACAGATAAATCTTTGCCGACTTTCTGATGAAGCTTACGAGAGTTCAAACTTAAGCCTCTTACAAGGTCAGCTGTTTAGCTAAACATGAGCTCATGATCTAAATTTACACAATAATGAAGAAATCAGCTACAAGGGGGAGACAATCAGCAAAAACAATCAATACCAGAAATAGATTCCCTAGGCAATCAATCAGATGTTGGAATAATCAGGTGCAAGGCAGAAAATATACCTAAAACTGGAACTGAAACAAGGAACAAGGATGTTTTCAAAGACTGGTAGGATAACTAAATCATTTTTAAAGTACATGTCATTGATAATGCTAAATACTCAAATGTTATGTAATACAACAGATTCATCATTGAGAAGAGTGAAATTATGCTGTTTTGAAAACTATGGCAGGTCAGATTTTCTGCCTAATTATATAAGAAGATTTCTCTAAAAAATACACGTTATTTCAAAGACTTATTGGCTGTGAAATAAGATAAGGGTATTTCAAATGGCTTGTCTGCAAAGAAAGGTGAGATGTAGGGAATCACAGAAAGTCGAGGCGAAAATAGGTCAATATATACTTTGCTATATGGTGAACTAAGCCTTAGGCCAGCAACAATGTAGAGCACCTGACCCTTAGAAACTTACAAGTAAGTCGGAATCTTCAAAAGTTCAAATCTTTATAAGTAAAAAGATTTATGAAAATTAATAACCAAGTGTTTTATTTGGCATCAGAAGATCAAAACAATAAACCCTGAGAACATAGAAAAAAGATAAATAAAGATATGAGCAGAACTTAATACAACAGAAAACGTATAAAATTGAGGTGGTTTTGTAAGTCCGAAGAATGTTTGTGGAAAAGAGCTTTAAAAGACACACTTTGATTAAGGGAAACAAAACATAAGTAAAGAATATACAGAAACAATCAAGACAATATTATAGCAGAGAAGATCTGAAATGCCAGTAAATTTGAACATTTCTGTAAAGTGGACCATTTCCTAGCTCCTAAAGTTTACCAAAACTGACACTAGAGGAAATCATTTAAGGTCATCATGTCTGCCCTTGGCATTCTCGGAACGCCCTGGTCTCAGAATTCAGCATCTCTAGTGCATGGTAACCTGGGGAGAGGGGGCCGTGCTGCGGGAGTTTGGAACCCTGCCCTCACTGAGGGAGTTCTCGTGGCCATCTCTGCTGTCACTGAACAAAGAGCAGGGGAGCAAGTCGTCCAGTGCAGGGCCCTCAGAGCCCGGCAGGCCCAGTGCGGTTTCACAAGAATTTAAGCCAAGGCCAAAGGGCGCCTTCTTTGTCTGCACAGCTGCCCAAACTCTCACCTTTCCACTCAGCCCGCCCATTTACTTGAAGTGTGTGTGGAACATGTCCATGCAGTACACCTCGCTGCACAGCTAACCATAGGTCTGGGCATCGTAGTTTCCTGCAAGGAGACAGAAGTTCGCAGGCAGATGCGTCCCTGCGACATACGCGGAGAGGATCCTGCCCGGTCCACAGGCCGTCGACTGCCCCTGCCCCATATCGGGGTCTGTAAAGCAGCCCTGTCTGTGTCCCTGCCTCTAGAGGGAGTATTGAACCAACACTTGTAGAAAACGGGTTCCTCACGGGCAACTCATTGGAGGAACATAAATAAATCTTTGCCGACTTTCTGCTGAAGCTTACAAGCGTTCACACCTAAGCCTCTTACAAGGTCAGCTGTTTAGCTAAACATGAGCTCATGATCTAAATTTACACAATAATGAAGAAATCAGCTACAAGGGGGAGACAATCAGCAAAAACAATCAATACCAGAATTAGATTCCCTAGGCCATCCATCATATGTTGGAATAATCAGTCGCAAGGCAGAAAATATACACTAAACTGGAACTGAAACAAGGAACAAGGATGTTTTCAAATACTGGTAGGATCTCTAAAACATTTTTATAGTACATGTGATTGATAAAGCTAAATACTCAAAGGTTTTGTAATACAACAGATCCATCACTGAGAAGAGTGAAATTATGCTGTTTTGAAAATTATGGCAGGTCAGATTTTCTGCCTAATTATATAAGAAGATTTCTCTAAAAAGTACACATTATTTCAAAGTCTTATTGGCTGTGAAATAAGTTAAGGGTATTTCAAATGGCTTGTCTGCAAAGAAAGGTGAGATGTAGGGAATCACAGAAAGTCGCGGGGAAAATAGGTCAATATATACATTGCTCTATGGTGAACTAAGCCTTATGGCAGCAACAATGTAGAGGACCTGACCCTTAGAAACTTACAAGTAAGTTGGAATATTCAAAAGTTCAAATTTTTATAAGTAAAAAGATTTATGAAAATGAATAACAAAGTGTTTTAATTGGCATCAGAATATCAAAACAATAAACCCTGAGAACATAGAAAAAAGATAAATAAAGATATGAGCAGAACTTTATACAACAAAAAACGTATATAGTTCAGGTGATGTAGTAAGTCCAAAGAATATTTTTGAAAAGATGTAAAAGACACACTTTGATTAATGAAAACAAAAATATAAGTAAGAATATACAGAAAGAATCAGGACAATGTTATAGCAGAGAACATCTGGAATGCCAGTAAAATTGAACATTTCTTTAAAGTGGACCATTTCCTAGCTCCTACAGTTTACCAAAACTGACACAAGAGGAAACCATTTAAGATCATTATGTCTGCCCTAGGCATTCTGGGAACGCCCTGGCCTCGGAATGCAACATCTGTAGTCCATGGTAAACTGCGGAGAGGGGGCGGGGCTGAGGGAATTGGAACACTGCCCTCACTGAGGGAGTGGGTGTGGCCCTCTCTGCTGTGTCTGAACATAGGGCAGGGGAGAAGGGCGTCCTGGGCAGGGCCCTCAGAGCCCGGCAGGCTCAGTGGCGTGTCAAAAGCATTTAGGCCCAGGCCAAAGGGCGCCTTCTTTGTCTGCACAGCTGCCCAAACTCTCACCTTTCCACTCAGCCCGCCCTCTTACGTGAAGTGTGTGTGGAACCTGTCCGTACAGTACAACTTGCTGCACCCCTAACCATAGGTCTGGGCATCTCTAGCTTCCTGCCAGGAGACCGAAGTTCGCAGGCAGATGGGTCCCTGGGACACACGCGGAGAGGCTCCTGCCCGGGCCACAGGCCTCCAACTGCCCCTGCACCAGATCAGGGGCCGCAAATCAACCTTTTCCGAGTCCGTGCCACAAGAGGGAGTATTGGACCAACACTTGTAGAAAACTGGGTCCTCGCGGGCCACTCATTGGAGGGACACAAATAAATCTTTGCTGACTTTCTGACGAAGCTTACGAGCGTTCACACCTAAGCCTCTTACAAGGTCAGCTATTTAGCTAAACATGAGCTCATGATCTAAATTTACACAATAATGAAGAAATCACCTACAAGGTGGAGACAATCAGCAAAAACAATCAATACCAGAATTAGATTCCCTAGGCCATCCATCAGATGTTGGAATAATCAGGTGCAAGGCTGAAAATATACATAAAACTGGAATTGAAACAAGGAACAAGGATGTTTTCAAAGACTGGTAGGATCTATAAAATATTTTTAAAGTACATGTGATTGATAAAGCTAAATACTCAAAGGTTGTGTAATACAACAGATTCATCATTGAGAAGAGTGAAATTATGCTGTTTTGAAAAGTATGGCAGGTGAGATTTTCTGCCTCATTATATAAGAAGATTTCTCTAAAAAATACACATTATTTCAAAGACTTATTAGCTGTGAAATAAGTTAAGTGCATTTCAAATGGCTTGACTGCAAAGAAAGCAGAGATGTAGGAAATCACAGAAAGCCGAGGGGAAAATAGGTGAATATATACATTGCTATATGGTGAACTAAGCCTTAGGCCAGCAACAATGTAGAGGACCTCACCCTTAGAAACTTACAAGTAAGCTGGAATCTTCAAAAGTTCAAATCTTTATAAGTAAAAAGATTTATGAAAATGAATAACCAAGTGTTTTAATTGATATCAGAATATCAAAACAATAAACCCTGAGAACATAGAAAAAAGATAAATAAAGTTATGAGCAGAACTTAATACAACAGATTACGTATAAATTTCATGTGATTTAGTACGTCCAAAGAATATTCATTGAAAAGATTTAAAAGACACACTTTGATTAAGGAAAACAAAAACATAAGTTAAGAATATACAGAAAGAATCAGGACAATGTTATAGCAGAGAAGATCTGAAATGCCAGTAAATTTGAACATTTCTGTAAAGTGGACCATTTCCTGTCTCCTTAAGTTTACCAAAACTGAAACAAGAGGAAATCATTTAAGGTCATCCTGTCTGCCCTTGGCATTCTCGGAACGCCCTGGCCTCAGAATGCAGCATCTGTAGTCCATGATAACCTGCGAAGTGGGCGCGGGGCTGAGGGAGGCTGGAACACTGCCCTCACGAAGGGAGAGTGTGTGGCCATCTCTGCTGTGACTGAACAAAGGGCAGGGGAGCAGGTCGTCCAGTGCAGAGCCCTCAGAGCCCTCAGGCACAATGCGGTTTCACAAGCATTTAGGCCCAAGCCAAAGGGCACCATCTTTGTCTGCACAGCTGCCCAAACTCTCACCTTTCCACGCAGCCCTCCCTCTTACTTGAAGTGTGTGTGTAACCTGTCCGCGCAGTACACCTCGCTGCACAGCTAACCATAGGTCTGGGCATCGTAGATTCCTGCCAGGTGACCGAAGTTCGCAGGCAGATGGGTCCCTGCGACACACGCGGAGATGATCCTGCCCGGTCCACCGGCCACTGACTGCCCCTGCCCCATATCGGGGCCTGCAAAGCAGCCCTGTCTGTGTCCCTGCCTCTAGAGAGAGTATTGGACCAACATTTGTAGAAAACATGGTCCACGCGGGCAACTCATTGGAGGGACATAAATAAACCTTTGCCTACTTTCCGCTGAAGCTTACGAGCGTTCACACCTAAGACTCTTACAAGGTCAGCTGTTTAGCTAAACATGAGCTCATGATCTAAATTTACACAATAATGAAGAAATCAGCTACATGGGGAGACAAGCAGCAAAAACAATCAATACCAGAATTAGATTCCGTAGGCCAACCATCAGATGTTGGAATAATCAGGTGCAAGGCAGAAAGTATACATAAAACTGGAACTGAAACAAGGAACAAGGTTGTTTTCAAAGACTAGTAGGATCTGTAAAACATTTTTAAAGTACATGTCATTGATAAAGCTATATACTCAATGGTTGTGTAATACAACAGATTCAACATTGAGAAGAGTGAAATTATGCTGTTTTGAAAACTATGGCAGGTCAGATTTTCTGCCTAATTATATAAGAAGATTTCTCTAAAAAATACACATTATTTCAAAGACTTATTGGCTGTGAAATAAATTAAGGTTATTTCAAATGGCTTGTCTGCAAAGAAAGGTGAGATGTAGGGAATCACAGAAAGTCGAGGGGAAAATAGGTCAATATATACATTGCTATATGGTGAACTAAGACTTAGGCCAGCCACAATGTAGAGGACCTGACCCTTAGAAACTTACAAGTAAGCTGGAATCTTGAAAAGTTCAAATCTTTATAAGTAAAAAGATTTATTAAAATGAATAACCAAGTGTTTTAATTGACATCAGAAGATCAAAACAATAAACCCTGAAAACATAGAAAACAGATAAATAAAGATATGAGCAGAACTTAATACAGTAGAAAACGTATAAAATTCTGTTGAGGTAGTAAGTCCAAAGAATATTCTTTGACAAGATTAAAAGAAACACTTTGATTAAGGAAAACCAAAACATAAGAAAAGAATACACAGAAAGAATCAGGACAATGTTATAGCAGAGAGTATATGAAATTCCAGTAAATTTGAACGTTTGTGTAAAGGGGACCAGTTCCTAGCTCCTAAAATTTACCAAAACTGACACAAGAGGAAATCATTTAAGGTCATCATGTCAGCCCTTGGCATTCTCGGAATGCCCTGGACTCAGAATGCAGCATCTTTAGTCCATGGTAACCTGCGGAGAGGGGGCGGGGCTGAGGGAGTTTGGAACACAGCCCTCACAGAGGGAGTGGGTGTGGCCATCTCCTCTGTGACTGAACAAAGGGCAGGGGAGCTGGGTGCCCAGGGCAGGGCCCTCAGAGCCCAGCAGGCCCAGTGGGGTGTCACAAGCACTTAGGCCCAGGACAAAGGGCGCCTTCTTTGTCTGCACAGCGGCACAAACTCTCAACTTTCCACTCAGGCCGCCCTCTTACTTGATATGTGTGTGGAACCTGTCCGCGCAGTACACCTCGCTGCACAGCTAACCATAGGTCTGGGCATCGTAGCTTCCTGCCAGGTGACCGAAGTTCGCAGGCAGATGGGTCCATGGGACACACGCGGAGAGGCTCCTGCCCAGGCCACAGGCCACCCACTGCCACTGCCACAGACCTTGGGGCACAAAGCAGCCCTGTCTGAGGCCGTGCCTCTAGAGGCAGTAGTGGACAAACACTTGTAGTCAACGGGGTCCTCGCGGGCAACTCATTGGAGGGACACAAATAAACCTTTGCGGACTTTCTGATGAAACTTACGAGGGTTCACACCTAAGCCTCTTACATAGTCAGATGTTTAGCTAAACATGAGCTCATGATCTAAATTTACACAATAATGAAGAAATCAGCTACAAGGGGGAGACAATCAGCAAAAACAATCAATACCAGAATTAGATTCCCAAGGCCATCCATCAGATGTTGGAATAATCTGGTGCAAGGCAAAAAATATACATAAAACTGGAACTGAAACAAGGAACAAGGATGTTTTCAAAGACTGGTAGGATCTTTAAAATATTTTTAAAGTACATGTCATTGATACAGAGAAATACTCAAAGGTTGTGTAATACCACAGATTAATCTTTGAGAAGAGTGAATTTGTGCTGTTTTGAAAACTATGGCTGGTCAGATTTTCTGCCTAATTCTATAAGAGGATTTCTCTAAAAATACACATTATTTCATACTCTTTTTGGCTTTGAAATAAGTTAAGGATATTTCAAATGGCTTGTCTGCACAAAAAGGTGAGATGTAGGGAATCACAGAAAGTCGAGGGGAAAAGAGGTCAATATATACATTGCTATATGTTGAACTAAGCCTTAGGCCTGCAAAAATGTAGAGGACCTGAGCCTTAGAATCTTACAAGTAAGCTGGAATCTTTAAAAGTTGAAATCTTTATAAGGAAAAAGATTTATTAAAATGAATAACCATGTGTTTTATATGACATCAGAAGATCAAAACAATAAACCCTGAAAACATAGAAAAAAGATAAATAAAGATATGAGCAGAACTTAATACAACAGAAAACGTATATTATTCAGGTGATGTAGTAAGTCCAAAGAATATTTTTGAAAAGATTTAAAAGACACACTTTGATTAAGGAAAACAAAAACATAAGTAAAGAATATACAGAGACAATCAGGACAATGTTATCGCAGAGAAGATCTGAAATGCCAGTAAATTTGAACATTTTTGTAAAGTGGACCATTTCCTAGCTCCTAAAGTTTACCAAAACTGACACAAGAGGAAATCATTTAAGGTCATCATGTCTGCCCTTGGCATTCTCGGAACGCCCAGGCCTCAGAATGCAGCATCTGTAGTCCATGGTAACCTGGGAAGAGGGGGAGGGGCTGAGGGCGGTTGGAACACTGCCCTCACTGAGGGAGTGTGTGTGGCCATCTATGCTGTGACTGAACAAAGGGCAGGGGAGCAGGGGGCCCAAGGCAGGGCCCTCAGAGCACGGCAGGCCCAGTGTGGTGTCACAAGCATTTACGCCCAGGCCAAAGGGCGCCTACTTTGTCTGCACATCTGCCCAAACTCTCACCTTTCCACTCAGGCCGCCATCTTACTTGAAGTGTGTGTGGAACCTGTCCGTGCAGTAAAACTCGCTGCAGAGCTAACCATAGGTCTGGGCATCGTAGCTTCCTGCCAGGGGACCGAAGTGTGCAGGCAGATGGGTCTCTGGGACACAAGCGGAGAGACCCCTGCCCGGGCCACACGCCGCTCACTGCCCCGGCCCCAGATCGGAGGCCACAAAGCAGCCCTGTCTGAATCCCTGCCTCTAGAGGAAGTATTGGACGAACACTTGTAGAAAACGGGGTCCTAGCGGGCAACTCATTGAAAGGACACAAATAAATCTTTGCGACTTTCTGATGAAGCTTACGAGCGTTCACACCTAAGCCTCTTAAAATGTCAACTGTTTAGCTAAACATGAGCTCATGATCTAAATATACACAATAATGAAGAAATCAGCTACAAGGGGGAGATTATTAGCCAAAACAATCAATACCAGAATTAGATTCCCTAGGCCATCCATCACATGTTGGAATAATCAGGTGCAAGGCAGATAATATACATAAAACTGGAACTGAAACAAGGAACAAGGATGTTTTCAAAGTCTGGAAGGATCTCTAAAGCATATTTAAAGTACATGTCATTGACAAAGCTAAATATTAAAAGGTTGTGTAATACAACAGATTCATCATAGAAAAGAGTGAAATTATGCTGTTTTGAAAACTATGGCATGTCAGATTTTCTGCCTAATTATATAAGAAGATTTCGCTAAAAAATACACATTATTTCAAAGACTTATTGGCTGTGAAATAAGTTAAGTTTATTTCAAATGGCTTGTCTGCAAAGAAAGGTGAGATGTAGGGAATCACAGAAAGTCGAGGGGAAAATAGGTCAATATATACATTGCTATATGGTGAACTAAGCCTTAGGCCCGCAAGAATGTAGAGGACCTGACCCTTAGAAACTTACAAGTAAGCTGGAATCTTCAAAAGTTCAAATCTTTATAAGTAATTAGATTTATGAAAATGAATAACCAAGTGTTTTAATTGACATTAGAAGATCAAAACAATAAACCCTGAGAACATAGAAAAAAGATAAATAAAATGTGAGCAGAACTTAATACAACAGAAAATGTATAAAATTCAGGTGATGTAGTAAGTCCAAAGAATATTCTTTGAAAAGATTTAAAAGACACACTTTGATTTAGGAAAACACAAACATAAGTAAAGAATATACAGAAAGAATCAGGACAATGTTACAGCAGACAATATAGGAAACGCCAGTAAATTAGAACATTTCTGTAAAGTGGACCATTTCCTAGCTCCTAAAGTTTACCAAAACTGACACAAGTGGAAGTCATTTAAGGTCATCATGTCTGCCCTTGGCATTCTCGGAACGCCCTGGCCTCAGAATGCAGCATCTGTAGTCCATGGTAACCTGTGGAGAGGGGGGGGGTGAGGGAGGTTGGAACACTGCCCTCACTGATGGAGTGGGAGTGGCCATCTCTGCTGTGACAAAGGGCAGGGGAGCAGGCGCCCAGGGCAGGGCCCTCAGAGCCCGGCAGTCCCAGTGGGGTGTCACAAGCATTTAGGCCCAGGCCGAAGAGCGCCTTCTTTGTCTGCACAGCTGCACAAACTCTCACCTATCCACTCAGGCCGCCCTCTTACTTGAAGTGTGTGTGAAACCTATCCGCACAATACACCTCGCTGCACAGCTAACCATAGATCTGGGCATCGTATCTTCCTGCCAGGTGACCGAAGTTCGCAGGCAGATGGGTCCTTGGTACACATGCGGAGAGTCTCCTGCCTGGGCCACAGGCAGCCCACTGCCACTGCCCAAGATCGGGGGCCACAAAGCAGCCCTGTCTGAGTCCCTGCCTCTAGAGGAAGTATTGGAGCAACACTTGTAGAAAACGGGGTCCTCGCGGGCAACTCATTGGAGGGACACAAATAAACCTTTGCTGACTTTCTTAAGAAGCTTAGGAGCGTTCACACCTAAGCCTCTTAGAAGGTCAGCTGTTTAGCAAAACATGAGCTCATGATCTAAATTTACACAATAATGAAGAAATCAGCTACAGGGGGAGACATTCAGCAAAAACAATCAATACCAGAATTAGATTCCCAAGGCCATCCATCAGATGTTGGAATAATCTGGTGCAAGGCAGAAAATATACATAAAACTGGAACTGAAATAAGGAACAAGGATGCTTTCAAAGACTGGTAGGATCTTTAAAACATTTTTAAAGTACATGTCATTGATAAAGATAAATACTCAAAGGTTGTGTAATACAACAGATTAATCTTTGAGAAGAGTGAATTTATGCTGTTTTGAAAACTATGGCTGGTCAGATTTTCTGCCTAATTATATAAGACGATTTCTCTAAAAAATACACATTATTTCAAACACTTATTGGTTGTGAAATAAGTTAAGGTTATTTCAAATGGCTTGTCTGCAAAGAAAGGTAGATGTAGGGAATCACAGAAAGTCGAGGGGAAAATAGGTCAATATATACATTTCTATATGTTGAAATAAGCCTTAGGCCGGCAAAATGTAGAGGACCTGAGCATTAGAATCTTACAAGTAAGCTGGAATCTTTAAAAGATCAAATCTTTATAAGGAAAAAGATTTATTAAAATGAATATCCATGTGTTTTATATGACATCAGAAGATCAAAACAATAAACCCTGAGAACATAGAAAAAAGATAAATAAAGATATGAGCAGAACTTAATACAACAGAAAACGTATAAAATTCAGGTGATGTAGTAAGTCCAAAGAATATTTTTGAAAAGATTTAAAAGACACTCTTTGATTAAGGAAAACACAAACATAATTAAACAATATTCAGAAGGAATCAGGACAATGTTACAGCAGAGAATATAGGAAATGCCAGTAAATTTGAACATTTCTGTAAAGTAGACCATATCCTAGCTCCTAAAATTTACCAAAACTGACACAAGAGGAAATCATTTAAGGTCATCATGTCTGACCTTGGAACTCTTGGAACGCCCTGGCCTCATAATGCAGCATCTTTAGTCCATGGTAACCTGCGGAGAGGGTGATGGGGCTGAGGGAGTTTGGACAACTGCCCTCACTGAGGGAGTGGGAGTGGCCATCTCTGCTGTGACTGAACAAAGGGCAGGGGAGCAGGGGGCCAGGGCAGGGCCCTCAGAGCCCGGCAGGGGCAGTAGGGTGTCACAAGCATTTAGGCCCAGGGCGAAGAGCGCCTTCTTTGTCTGCACAGACGCCCAAACTCTCACCTCTCCACTCAGTCCTCCCTCTTACTTGAAGGGTGTGTGGAACCTGTGCGCGCAGTACACCTCGCTGCACAGCTAACCATAGGTCTGGGCATCGTAGCTTCCTGCCAGTTGACCGAAGTTCGCAGCCAAATGGGTCCCTGGGACACACGCGGAGAGGCTCCTGCCCGGGCTACATGCTGCCCATTGCCACTGCCCCAGATCTGAGGCCGCAAACCAGCCCTGTCTTAGTCCCTGCCTCTAAAGGTAGTATTGGACCAACACTTGTAGAAAACGGGGTCCTCGCGGGCAACTCATTGGAGGGACACAAATAAATCTTTGCCGACTTTCTGATGAAGCTTACGAGCGTTCACACCTAAGCCTCTTACATGGTCATCTGTTTAACAATACATGAGATCATGATCTAAATTTACATAATAATGAAGATATCAGCTACAAGGGGGAGACAATCAGCAAAAACAATCAATACCAGAATTAGATTCCCTAGGCCATCCATCAGATATTCTAATAATCAGGTGCAAGGCAGAAAATATACACAAAACTGGAACTGAAACCAGGAACAAGGATGTTTTAAAGACTGATAGGATCTCTAAAACATTTTTAAAGTACATGTCATTGACAAAGCTAAATACTCAAAGATTGTGTAATACAACAGATTCATCATTGAGAAGAGTGAAACTATGCTGTTTAAAAAACTATGGCAGGTCAGATTTTCTGCCTAATTATATAAGAAGATATCTCTAAAAAATACACATTATTTCAACGACTTATTGGCTGTGAAATAAGTTAAGGTTATTTCAAATGGCTTGTCTGAAAAGAAAGGTGAGATTTAGGAAATCACAGAAAGTCGAGGGGAAAATAGGTCAATATATACTTTGCTATATTGTGAACTAAGCCTTTGGTCAGCCACAATGTAGAGGACCTGACCCTTAGAAACTTACAAGTAAGCTGGAACCTTGAAAAATTCAAATCTTTATAAGTAAAAAGATTTATTAAAATGAATAACCAAGTGTTTTAATTGACATCAGAAGATCAAAACAATAAACCCTGAGAACATAGAAAAAAGATAAATAAAGATATGAGCAGAACTTAATACCATAGAAAACGTATAAAATTCAGTTGAGGTAGTAAGTCCAAAGAATATTCTTTGACAAGATTTAAAAGACACACTTTGATTAAGGAAAACCAAAACATAAGTAAAGAATATACAGAAAGAATCAGGACAATGTTATAGCAGAGAATATCTGAAATGCCAGTATATTTGAACATTTGTGTAAAGTGGACCATTTCCTAGCTCCTAAACTTTACCAAAATTGACACAAGAGGAAATCATTTAAGGTCATCACGACTGCCCTTGGCATTCTCGGAACGCCCTGGCCTCTGAATGCAGCATCTGTTGTCCATGGTAACCTGGGGAGAGGGGGCGGGGCTGAGGGAGGTTGGAACACTGCCTTCACTGAGGGAGTGGTTGGGGCCATCTCTGCTGTGACTGAACAAAGGGCAGGGGAGAAGGGGGCCCACGGCAGAGCCCTCAGAGCCCGGCAGGCCCAGTCGTGTGTCACAAGCATTTAGGGACAGGCCAAAGTGCGCCTTCTTTGTCTGCACAGCTGCCCAAACTCTCACCTTTCCACTCAGGCCGCCCTCTTACTTGAAGTGTGTGTGGAACTGGTCCGCGCAGTACACCTCGCTGCAAAGCTAACCATAGGTCTGGGCATCATAGCCTCCTGCCAGGTGACCGAAGTTCGCAGGCAGATTGGTCGTGGGACACACGTTGGGAGCCTCCTGCCCAGGCCACAGGCCGCCCAAAGCCACTATCACAGATCGGGGGCAGCAAAGCAGTCCTGTCTGAGTCCCAGCCTCTAGAGGGAGTAGTGGACCAACACTTGTAGAAAACGGTGTCCGCGCGGGTAACTCATTGGAGGGACACAAAAAATTCTTTGAGGACTTTCTGCTGAAGCTTACGAGTGTTCACACCTAAGCCTCTTAGAAGGTCAGCTGTTTAGCTAAACCTGAGTTCATGATCTAAATTTACACAATAATGAAGAAATCAGCTACAAGGGGAGACAAGCAGCAAAAACAATCAATACCAGAATTTGATTCCCTAGGCCAACCATCAGATGTTGGAATAATCAGGTGCAAGGCAGAAAGTATACACAAAACTGAAACTGAAACAAGGAACAAGGATGTTTTCAAAGACTGGTAGGATCTCTAAAACATTTTTAAAGTACATGTCATAGATAAAGCTAAATACTCAATGGTTGTGTAATACAACAGATTCATCATTGAGAAGAGTGAAATTATGCTGTTTTGAAAACTATGGCAGGTCAGATTTTCTGCCTAATTATATAAGAAGATTTCTCTAAAAAATACACATTATTTCAAAGACTTATTGGGTGTGAAATAATTTAAGGGTATTTCAAATGGCTTGTGTGCAAAGAAAGGTGAGATGTAGGGAATCCCAGAAAGTCGAGGGGAAAATAGGTCAATATATACATTGCTATATGGTGAACTAAGACTTAGGCCAGCCACAGTGTAGAGGACATGACCTTTAGAAAATTACAAGTAAGCTGGAATCTTGAAAACTTCAAATCTTTATAGGTAAAAAGATTCATTAAAATGAATAACCATGTGTTTTAATTGACATCAGAATATCAAAACAATAAACCTGAGAACATATAAAAAATATAAATAAAGATATGAGCAGAACTTAATACAATAGAAAACGTATAAAATTCAGGTGATGTAGTAAGTCCAAAGAATATTCTTTGACAAGATTAAAAGACACAATTTGATTAAGGAAAACCAAAACATAAGTAAAGAATATACAGAAAGAATCAGGAGAATGTTATAGCAGAGAGTATATGAAATTCCAGTAAATTTGAACGTTTGTGTAAAGTGGACCAGTTCCTAGCTCCTAAAATTTACCAAAACTGACACAAGAGGAAATCATTTAAGGTCATTATGTCAGCCGTTGGCATTCTCGGAATGCCCTGGACACAGAATGCAGCATCTGTAGTCCATGGTAACCTGCGGAGATGTGGCGGGGCTGAGGGAGTTTGGAACACTGCCCTCACAGAGGGAGTGGGTGTGGCCATCTCTGCTGTGACTGAACAAAGGGCAGGGGAGCAGGGGGCCCAGGGCTGGGCCCTCAGAGCACTGCAGGCCCAGTGGGGTGTCACAAGCATTTAGGCCCAGGACAAAGGGCGCCTTCTTTGTCTGCACAGCTGCCCAAACTCTCACCTTTCCATTCAGGCCGCCCTCTTACTTGAAGTGTGTGTGGAACCTATCCGCGCAGTATACCTCGCTGCACAGCTAACCATAGGTCTGGGCATCGTAGATTCCTGCCAGGTGACCGAAGTTCGCAGGCAGATGGGTCCCTGGGACACACGAAGAGAGGCTTCTGCCCCGGCCACAGCCCTCCCACTGCCACTGCCACAGATCGTGGGGTACAAAGCAGCCCTGTCTGAGACCGTGCCTCTAGGGGGAGTAGTGGACCAACACTTGTAGTAAACGGGGTCCTCGCTGGCAACTCATTGGAGGGACACAAATAAATCTTTGCGGACTTTCTGATGAAACTTACGCGTGTTCACACCTAAGCCTCTTACAAAGTCAGATGTTTAGCTAAACATGAGCTCATGATCTAAATTTACACAATAATGAAGAAATCAGCTACAGGGGGAGACAATCAGCAAAAACAATCAATACCAGAATTAGATTCCCTAGGCCATCGATCAGACGTTGGAATAATCAGGTGCAAGGCAGATAATATACATAAAACTGGAACTGAAACAAGGAACAAGGATGTTTTCAAAGAGTGGTAGGATCTCTAAAACATTTTTAAAGTACATGTCATTGATAAAGCTAAATACTCAAAGGTTGTGTAATACAACAGATTCATCATTGAGAAGAGTGAAATTATGCTGTTTTGAAAACTATGGCAGGTCAGATTTTCTGCCTAAATATATAAGAAGATTTCTCTCAAAACTACACATTATTTCAAAGACTTATTGGCTGTGAAATAAGTTAACGGTATTTCAAATGGCTTGTCTGCAAAGAAAGGTGAGATGTAGGGAATCACAGAAAGTCGAGGGGAAAATAGGTCAATATATACATTGCTATATGGTGAACTAAGCCTTAGGCCCGCAACAATGTAGAGGAACTGACCCTTAGAAACTTACAAGTAAGCAGGAATCTTCAAAGGTTCAAATCTTTATAAGTAAATAGATTTATGAAAATGAATAACCAAGTGTTTTAATTGATATCAGAAGATCAAAACAATAAACCCTGAGAACATAGAAAAAAGATAAATAAAGATATGAGCAGAACTTAATACAACAGAAAACGTATAAAATTCAGGTTATGTCGTAAGTCCAAAGAATATTCTTTGAAAAGATTTAAAAGACACACTTTGATTTAGGAAAACACAAACATAAGTAAAGAATATACAGAAAGAATCAGGACAATGTTACAGCAGAGAATATAGGAAATGCCAGTAAAATAGAACATTTCGGTAAAGTGGACCATTTCCTAGCTCCTAAAATTTACCAAAACTGACACAAGAGGAAATCATTTAAGGTCATCATGTCTGCCGTTGTCCTTCTCGGAACGCCCTGGCCTCATAATGCAGCATCTTTAGTCCATGGTAACCTGCGGAGAGGGGTGGGGTGAGGGAGGTTGGAACACAGCCCTCACTGAGGGAGTGGGAGTGGCCATCTCTGCTTTGACTGAACAAAGTGCAAGGGAGCAGTGGCCCAGGGCAGGGCCCTCAGAGCCCAGCAGTCCCAGTGGGGTGTCACAAGCATTTAGGCCCAGGCCGAAGAGCGCCTTCTTTGTCTGCACAGCTGCACAAACTCTCACCTATCCACTCAGGCCGCCCTCTTACTTGAAGTGTGGGTGAAACCTGTCTGCACAATACACCTCGCTGCAGAGCTAACCATAGATCTGGGCATCGTATCTTCCTGCCAGGTGACCGAAGTTCGCAGGCAGATGGGTCCTTGGTACACATGCGGAGAGTCTCCTGCCTGGGCCACAGGCAGCCCACTGCCACTGCCCAAGATCGGGGGCCGCAAAGCAGCCCTGTCTGAGTCCTTGCCTCTAGAGGAAGTATTGGAACATCACTTGTAGAAAACAGGGTCCTCGCGGGCAACTCATTGGAGGGACACAAATAAACCTTTGCCGACTTTCTTAAGAAGCTTACGAGCGTTCACACCTAAGCCTCTTACAAGGTCAGCTGTTTAGCTAAACATGAGCTCATGATCTAAATTTACACAATAATGAAGAAATCAGCTACAGGGGGAGACAATCAGCAAAAACAATCAATACCAGAATTAGATTCCCAAGGCCATCCATCAGGTGTTGGAATAATCTGGTGCAAGGCAGAAAATATACATAAAACAGGAATGAAACAAAGAACAAGGATGTTTTCAAAGACTGGTAGGATCTTTTAAACATTTTTAAAGTACATGTCTTTGACACAGATAAATACTCAAAGGTTGTGTAATACAACAGATTAATCTTTGAGAAGGGTGAATTTATGCTGTTTTGAAAACTATGGCTGGTCAGATTTTCTGCCTAATTGTATAAGACGATTTCTCTAAAAAATACACATTATTTCAAACACTTATTGGCTTTGAAATAAGTTAAGGATATTTCAAATGGCTTGTCTGCACAGAAAGTTGAGATGTAGGAAATCAGAGAAAGTCGAGGGGAATATAGGTCAATATATACATTGCTATATGTTTAACTAAGACTTAGGCCTGCAAGAATGTAGAGGACCTGAGCCTTAGAATCTTACAAGTAAGCTGGAATATTTAAAAGTTCAAATCTTTATAAGGAAAAAGATTTATTAAAATGAATAACCATGTGTTTTATATGACATCAGAAGATCAAAACAATAAACCCTGAAAATATAGAAAAAAGATAAATAAAGATATGAGCAGAACTTAATACAACAGAAAACGTATAAAATTCAGGTGAGGTAGTAAGTCCAAAGAATATTCTTTGACAAGATTTAAAAGACACACTTTGATTAAGGAAAACCAAAACATAAGTAAAGAATATACAGAAAGAATCAGGACAATGTTATAGCAGAGAATATATGAAATGCCAGTAAATTTGAACATTTCTGTAAAGCGGACCATTTCCTAGCTCCTAAAGTTTACCAAAACTGACACAAGAGGAAACTATTTAAGGTCATCATGTGTGCCCTTGGCATTCTCGGAATGCCCTGGCCTCAGAATGCAGCATCTGTAGTCCATGGAAACCTGGGGAGAGGGGGTGGGGCTGAGGGCGGTTGGAACACCGCCCTCACTGAGGGAGTGGGTGTGGCCATCTCTGCTGTGACTGAACAAAGGGCAGGGGATCAGGGGGGCCAAGGCAGGGCCCTCAGAGCACGGCAGGCCCAGTGGGGTCTCACAAACATTTAGGCCCAGGCCAAAGGGCGCCTTCTTTGTCTGCACAGCTGCCCAAACTCTCACCTTTCCACTCAGGCCGCCATCTTACTTGAAGTGTGTGTGGAACCTGTCCGTGCAGTAAAACTCGCTGCAGAGCTAACCATAGGTCTGGGCATCGAAGCTTCCTGCCAGGGGACCGAAGTGTGCAGGCAGATGGGTCACTGGGACACACGAGGAGACGCTCCTGCCCGGGCCACGCGCCGCTCACTCCCCCGGCCCCAGATCGGAGGCCACAAAGCAGCCCTGTCTGAGTCCCTGCCTCTAGAGGAAGTATTGGACGAACACTTGTAGAAAACGGGGTCCTAGAGAGCAACTCATTGGAGGAACACAAATAAATCTTTGCCGACTTTCTGATGAAGCTTACGAGCATTCACACCTAAGCCTCTTACAATGTCAACTGTTTAGCTAAACATGAGCTCATGATCTAAGTTTACACAATAATGAAGAAATCAGCTACAAGGGGGAGACAATTAGCAAAAACTATCAATACCAGTATTAGATTCCCTAGGCCATCAATCACATGTTGGAATAATCAGGTGCAAGGCAGAAAATATACATAAAACTGGAACTGAAACAAGGAACAAGGATGTTTTCAAAGAGTGGTAGGATGTCTAAAACATTTTTAAAGTACATGGCATTGACAAAGCTAAATATTCAAAGTTTGTGTAATACAACAGATTCATCATAGAGAAGAGTGAAATTATGCTGTTTTGAAAACAATGGCATGTCAGATTTTCTGCCTAATTATATAAGAAGATTTCGCTAAAACATACACATTATTTCAAAGACTTATTGGCTGTGAAATAAGTTAAGGGTATTTCAAGTGGCTTGTCTGCGAAGAAAGGTGAGATGTAGGGAAACACAGTAAGTCGAGGGTAAAGTTGGTCAATATATACATTGATATATGGTGAACTAAGCCTTAGGCGAGCAATAATGTAGACTATCTGACCCTTAGAAACTTACAAGTGAGCTGGAATATTCAAAAGTTCAAATCTTTATAAGTAAAAAGACTTATGAAAATGAATAACCAAGTGTTCTAATTGACATCAGAAGATCAAAACAATAAACCCTGAGAACTTAGAAAAAAGATAAATAAAAATATGAGCAGAACTTAATACAACAGAATACGTATATAATTCAGGTGATGTAGTAAGTCCAAAGAATATTCTTTGAAAAGATTTAAAAGACACACTTTGATTTAGTAAAACACAAACATAAGTAAAGAATATACAGAAAGAATCAGGACAATGTTACAGCAGAGAATATAGGAAATGCCAATAAATTAGAACATTTCTGTAAAGTGGACCATTTCCTAGCTCCTAAAGTTTACCAAAACTGACACAAGAGGAAGTCATTTAAGGTCATCATGTCTGCCCTTGGCATTCTCGGAACGCCCTGGCCTCAGAATGCAGCATCTGTAGTCCATGGTAACCTGCGGAAGGGGGGGGGGTGAGGGAGGTTGGAACACTGCCCTCAATGATGGAGTGGGAGTGGCCATCTCTGCTGTGACTGATCAAAGGGCAGGGGAGAATGGGCCCACGGTAGGGCCATCAGAGCCTGGCAGTCCCAGTGGGTGTCACAAGCATTTAGGCCCAGGCCAAAGAGCGCCTTCTTTGTCTGAACAGCTGCCCAAACTCTCACCTTTCCACTCAGGCCGAGATCTTACTTGAAGTGTGTGTGGAACCTCTCCGTGCAGTAATATTCGCTGCAGAGCTAACCATAGGTCTGGGCATCGTAGCTTCCTGCCAGGGGACCGAAGTGTGCAGGCAGATGGGTCCCTGGGACACACGCGGAGAGGCTCCTGCCCGGGCCACACGCCGCTCACTGCCCCGGCCCCAGATCGGAGGCCACAAAGTAGCCCTGTCTGAGTCCCTGCCTCTAGAGGAAGTATAGGACCAACACTTGTAGAAAACGGGGTCCTAGCGGGCAACTCATTGGAGGGACACAAATAAATCTTTGCCGACTTTCTGATGAAGCTTACGAGCGTTTACACCTAAGCCTCTTACAATGTCAACTGTTTAGCTAAACATGAGCTTATGATCTAAGTTTACACAATAATGAAGAAATCAGCTACAAGGGGGAGATAATTAGCAAAAACAATCTATACCAGAATTAGATTCCCTAGGCCATCCTTCGCATGTTGGAATAAACACGTGCAAGGAAGAAAATATACATAAAACTGGAACTGAAACAAGGAACAAGGATGTTTTCAAAGACTGGTAGGATCTCTAAAACATTTTTAAAGTACATGCCATTGACAAAGCTAAATATTCACAGTTGGTGTAATACAACAGATTCATCATAGAGAAGACTGAAATTATGCTGTTTTGAAAACAATGGCATGTCAGATTTTCTGCCTAATTATATAAGAAGATTTCGCTAAAACATACACATTATTTCAAACTCTTATGGGCCGTGTAATAAGTTAAGGGTATTTCAAATGGCTTGTCTGCAAAGAAAGGTGAGATGTAGGGAAACACAGAAAGTCGAGGGGAAAATAGGTCAATATATACATTTCTATATGGTGAAATAAGCCTTAGGCCCGGAACAATGTAGAGGACCGGAACTTTAGAAACTTACAAGTCAGCTGGAATCTTGAAAAGTTCAAATCTTTATAAGTAAAAAGATTTATGAAAATGAATAACCAAGTGTTTTAATTGACATCAGAAGATCAAAACAATAAACCCTGAGAACATAGCCAAAAGATAAATAAAGATATGAGCAGAACTTAATACAACAGAAAACGTATAAAATTCAGGTGATTTAGTAAGTCCAAAGAATATTCTTTGAAAAGATTTAAAAGACACACTTTGATTAAGGAAAACAAAAACATAAGTAAACAATATACAGAAAGAATCAGGACAAAGTTATAGCAGAGAATATAGGAAATGCCAGTAAATTTGGACATTACTGTAAAGTGGACCATTTCCTAGCTCCTAAAGTTTACCAAAACTGACACAAGAGGAAATCATTTAAGGTCATCATGTCAGCGCTTGGCATTCTCGGAACGCCCTGGCCTCAGAATGCAGCATCTGTAGTCCATGGTAACCTGCGGAGAGGGGGAGGGGCTGAGGGAGGTTGGAACACTGCCCTCACTGAGGGAGTGGGTGTGGCCATCTCTGCTGTGACTGAACAAAGGCAAGGGAGCAGGGGTCCCAGGGCAGGGCCCTCAGAGCCCGGCAGACCTAGTGGGCTGTCACAAGCATTTTGGCCCAGTCCAAAGTGCGCCTTCTTTGTCTGTACAGCTGCCAAAACTCTCACCTTTCTACTCAGGCCGCCCTCTTATTTAAAGTGTACTTGGAACCTATTCGAGCAGTACACCTCGCTGCACAGCTAACCATAGGTCAGGGCATCGTAGCTTCCTGCCAGGGGACCGAAGTTCGCAGGCAAATGGGTCCCTGGGACACATGCGGAGAGGCTCCTGCCCGGGCCACCGGCCGCCCACTGGCCCTGCCCCAGATCGAAGGCTGAAAAGCAGACATGCCTGAGTCCACTGCCTCTCGAAGGAGTATTGGACCAACACTTGTAGAAAACGGGGTCCTTGCGGGCAACTCATTGGAGGGACACAAAGAAATCTTTGCCGACTTTCTGCTGAAGCTTACCAGCGTTCACACCTAAGCCTCTTACAAGGTCAGCTGTTTAGCTAAACATGAGCTCATGATCTAAATTTACACAATATTGAAGAAATCAGCTACAAAGTGAGACAATCAGCAAAAACAATCAATACCAGAATGAGATACCCTAGGCCATCCATCTGATGTTGGAATAATCAGGTGCAAGGCAGAAAATATACATAAAACTGGAACTGAAACAAGGAACAAGGAGGTTTTCAAAGGCTGGTAGGATCTCTAAAACATTTTTAAGGTACATGTCGTTGATAAACCTAAATACTCAAAGGTTGTTTAATACCACAGATTAAGCATTGAGAAGAGTGAAATTATGCTGTTTTGAAAACTATGGCAGGTGAGATTTTCTGCATAATTATATAAGAAGATTTCTCTAAAAAATAGACATTATTTCAAAGACTGATTGGCTGTGAAATAAGTTAAGGTTATTTCAAATGGCTTGTCTGCAAAGAAAGGTGAGATGTAGGGAATCACAGAAAGTCGAGGGGAAAATGTCAATATATACATTGCTATATGGTGAACTAACCCTTAGGCCAGCCACAATGTAGAGGACCTGACCCTTAGAAACTTAAAAGTGAGCTGGAATCTTTAAAAGTTCAAATCTTTATAAGTAAAAAGATTGATGATAATGAATAACCAAGTGTTTTAACTGACATCAGAAGATCAAAACAATAAACACTGAGAACATAGAAAAAAGATAAATAAAGTTATGAGCAGAACTTAATACCACAGAAAACGTACAAAATTCAGGTGAGGTAGTAAGTCCAAAGAATATTCTTTGAAAAGATTTAAAAGACACACTTTGATTAAGGAAAACAAAAACATAAATAAAGAATATACAGAAAGAATCAGGACAATGTTATAGCAGAGAATATATGAAATGCCAGTAAATTTGAACATTTCTGTAAAGTGGACCATTTCCTAGCTCCTAAAGTTTACCAAAACTGACACAAGAGGAAATCATTTAAAGTAATTATGTGAGCCCTTGGCATTCTCGGAACGCCCTGGCCTCAGAATGCAGCATCTGTAGTCCATGGTAACCTGCGGAGAGGGGGCGTGGCTGAGGGAGGTTGGAAGACGGACCTCACTGAGGGAGTGGGTGTGGCCACCTCTGCTGTGACTGAACAAAGGGCAGGGGAGCAGGAGGCCCAGGGCAGGGCCCTCAGAGCCCGGCAGACACAGTGGCATGTCACAAGCATTTAGGCCAAGGCCAAAGAGTGCCTTCTTTGTCTGCACAGCTGCCCAAACTCTCACCTTTCCACTCAGACCACCCTCTTATTTGAAGTGTGTTTGGAACGTGTCCGCGCAGTACACCTCGCTGCACATCTAACCATAGGTCAGGGCATCGTAGCTTCCTGCCAGGTGACCGAAGTTCGCAGGCAAATGGGTCCCTGGGACACATGCGGAGAGGCTCCTGCCTGTGCCACAGGCCAACCACTGGCCCTGCCCCAGATCGAAGGCTGAAAAGTAGCCATGTCTGAGTCTACTGCCTCTCGAAGGAGTATTGGACCAACACTTGTAGAAAACGGGGTCCTTGCGGGCAACACATTGGAGGGACACAAATAAATCTTTGCCGACTTTCTGCTGAAGTTTACCAGCGTTCACACCTAAGCCTCTTACAACGTCAGCTGTTTAGCTAACCATGAGCTCATGATCTAAATTTACACAATATTGAAGAAATCAGCTACAAAGTGAGACAATCAGCAGAAACAATCAATACCATAATTAGATTCCCTGGCCATCCATCTGATGCTGGAATAATCAGGTGCAAGGCAGAAAATATACATAAACCTGGAACTGAAACAAGGAACAAGGAGGTTTTCAAAGGCTGGTAGGATCTCTAAAACATTTTTAAAGTACATGTCGTTTATAAACCTAAATACTCAAAGGTTGTTTAATACCACAGATTAATCATTGAGAAGAGTGAAATTATGCTGTTTTGAAAACTATGGCAGGTGAGATTTTCTGACTAATTATATAAGAAGATTTCTCTAAAAAATAGACATTATTACAAAGACTTATTGGCTGTGAAATAAGTTAAGTGTATTTCAAATGGCTTGTTTGCAAAGAAAGGTGAGATGTAGGGAATCACAGAAAGTCGAGGGGAAAATGTCAATATATACATTGCTATATGGTGAACTAAGCCTTAGGCCAGCCACAATGTAGAGGACCTGACCCTTAGAAACTTAAAAGTGAGCTGGAATCTTTAAAAGTTCAAATCTTTATAAGTAAAAAGATTGATGAAAATGAATAACCAAGTGTTTTAATTGACATCAGAAGATCAAAACAATAAACCCTGAAAACATAGAAAAAAGATAAATAAAGATATGAGCAGAACTTAATACCACAGAAAACGTATAAAATTCAGGTGATTTAGTAAGTCCAAGGAATATTCTTTGAAAAGATTTAAAAGACACACTTTGATTAAGGAAAACACAAACATAATTAAAGAATATATAGGAAGAATCAGGACAATGTTATAGCAGAGCATATATGAAAGGCCAGTAAATTTGAACATTTCTGTAAAGTGGACCGTTTCCTAGCTCGTACATTTTAACAAAACTGACACAAGAGGAAATCATTTAAGTTCATCATGTCTGCCCTTGGCATTCTCGGAAGGCCCTGGCCTCAGAATGCATCATCTGTAGTCCATGGTAACCTGCGGAGAGTGGGCGGGGCTGAGGGAGGCTGGAACACTGCCCTCACTGAGGGAGTGGGTGTGGCCATCTATGCTGTGACTGAACAAAGGGCAGGGGAGCAGGGGGCCCAGGGCAGGGCCCTCAGAGCCCGGCAGGCCCAGTGGGGTTTCACAAGCATTTAGGCCCAGGCCATAGGGCGCCTTCTTTGTCTGCACAACTGCCCAAACTCTCACTTTTCCACTCAGGCCGCCCACTTAGTTGAAGTGTGTGTGGAACCAGTCCACACAGTATACCTCGCTGCACATCTAACCATAGGTCTGGGCCCCGTAGCTTCCTGTCAGGTGACCGAAGTTCGCAGGAGAGATGATTCCCAGGTTCACACGCAGAGAGGCTACTGCCCGGGCCACAGGCCGCCCACAGACCCTGCCCAAGATCGGTGGCCGAAAGCAGCCCTGTCTAAGTCCCGTAACCCTAGAGGGAGTATTGGACCAACACTTCTAGAAAATGGGGTACTTGTGGGCTACTCATTGGAGGGACACAAATAAATCTTTGCCAACTTTTTGCTGAAACTTACGAGCGTTCACACCTAAGACTCTTACAAGGTCAGCTGTTTAGCTAAACATGAGCTCATGATCTAAATTCACACAATAATGAAGAAATCAGGTACAAAGGGAGACAATCAGCAAAAACAATCAATACCAGAATTAGATTCCCTAGGCCATCCGTCAGATGTTGGAATAATCAGGTGCTAGGCAGAAAATATACATAAACCTGGAAATAAAACAAGGAACAAGGATGTTTTCAAAGACTGGTAGGGTCCGTAAAACATTTTTAAAGTACATGTCATTGATAAAGCTAAATACTCAAAGGTTGTTTAATACAACAAATTAAGCAGTGAGAAGAGTGAAATTATGCTGTTTAGAAAACTATGGAAGGTGAGATTTTCTGCCTAATTATATAAGATGATTTCTCTAAAAACTACACATTATTTCAAAGACTTATTGGCTGTGAAATAATTTAAGGGTATTTCAAATGACTTGTCTGCAAAGAAAGGTGAGATGTAGGGAATCACAGAAAGCTGAGGGGATAATATGTCAATATATACATTGCTATATGGTGAACTAAGCCTTAGGCCGGCAACAGTGTAGAGGAATGGACCCTTAGAAACGTACAAGTAAGCTGGAATCTTTAAAAGTTCAAATCTTTATAAGGAAAAAGATTTATTAAAATGAATAACCAAGTGTTTTACTTGACATCAGAAAATCAAAACAATAAACCCTGAGAACATAGAAAAAAGATAAATAAAGATATGAGCAGAACTTAATACAACAGAAAACGTATAAAATTCAGGTGATTTAGTAAGTCCAAAGAATATTCTTTGAAAAGATTTAAAACACACACTTTGATTAAGGAAAACCAAAACATAAGTAAAGAATATACAGAAAGAATTAGGACAATGTTATAGCAGAGAATATATGAAATGCCAGTAAATTTGAACATTTCTGTAAAGTGGACCATTTCCAAGCTCCTAAAGTTTACCAAAACTGACACAAGAGGAAATCATTTAAGGTCATCATGTCTGCCCTTGGGATTCTCGGAATGCCCTAGACTCAGAATGCAGCATCTGTAGACCATGTTAACCTGCGGAGAGGGGGCGGGGCTGAGGGAGTTTGGAACACTGCCCTCACAGAGCGAGTGGGTGTGGCCATCTCTGCTGTGACTGAACAAAGGGCAGGGGAGCAGGGTGCCCAGGGCTGGGCACTCAGAGCCCGGCAGGCCCAGTGGGGTGTCACAAGCATTTAGGCACAGGCCATAGGGCGCCTTCTTTGTCTGTACAGCTGCCGAAACTCTCACCTTTCTACTCAGGCCGCCCTCTTATTTGAAGTGTATTTGGAACCTATTCGAGCAGTACACCTCGCTGCACAGCTAACCATAGGTCAGGGCATCGTAGCTTCCTGCCAGGTGACCGAAGTTCGCAGGCAAATGGGTCCCTGGGACACATGCGGAGAGGCTCCTGCCCGGGCCACAGGCCGCCCACTGGCCCAGCCCCTGTACGAAGGCTGAAAAGCAGCCATGTCTGAGTCCACTGCCTCTCGAAGGAGTATTGGACCAACACTTGTAGAAACCGGGGTCCTTGCGGGCAACTCATTGGAGGGACAGAAATAAATCTTTGCCGACTATCTGCTGAAGCTTACCAGCGATCACACCTAAGCCTCTTACAAGGTCAGCTGTTTAGCTAAACATGAGCTCATGATCTAAATTTACACAATATTGAAGAAATCAGCTACAAAGTGAGACAATCAGCAAAAACAATCAATACCAGAATTAGATTCCCTGGCCATCCATCTGATATTGGAATAATCAGGTGCAAGGCCGAAAATATATATAAAACTGGAACTGAAACAAGGAACAAGGAGGTTTTCAAAGGCTGGTAGGATCTCTAAAACATTTTTAAAGTACATTTCGTTGATAAACCTAAATACTCAAAGGTTGTTTAATACCACAGATTAAGCATTGAGAAGAGTGAAATTATGCTGTTTTGAAAACTATGGCAGGTGAGATTTTCTGCCTAATTATATAAGAAGATTTCTCTAAAAAATAGACATTATTTCAAAGACTTATTGGCTGTGAAATAAGTTTAGAGTATTTCAAATGGCTTGTCTGCAAAGAAAGGTGAGATGTATGGAATCACAGAAAGTCGAGGGTAAATGTCAATATATACATTGCTATATGGTGAACTAAGCCTTAGGCCAGCCACAATGTAGAGGACCTGACCCTTAGAAACTTAAAAGTGAGCTGGAATCTTTAAAAGTTCAAATCTTTATAAGTAAAAAGATTGATGAAATTGAATAACCAGGTGTTTTAACTGACATCAGAAGATCAAAACAATAAACCCTGAGAACATAGAAAAAAGATAAATAAAGTTTTGAGCAGAACTTAATACCACAGAAAACGTATAAAATTCAGGTGAGGTAGTAAGTCCAAAGAATATTCTTTGAAAAGATTTAAAAGACACACTTTGATTAAGGAAAACACAAACATAATTAAAGAATATATAGGAAGAATCAGGACAATGTTATAGCAGAGAATATATGAAATGCCAGTAAATTTGAACATTTCTGTAAAGTTGACCATTTCCTAGCTCGTACATTTTACCAAATCTGACACAAGAGGAAATCATTTAAGTTCATCATGTCTGCCCTTGGCATTCTCGGAACGCCCTGGCCTCAGAATACATCATCTGTAGTCCATGGTAACCTGCGGAGATTGGGCGGGGCTGAGGGAGGCTGGAACACTGCCCTCACTGAGGGAGTGGGTGTGGCCATCTCTGCTGTGACTGAACAAAGGGCAGGGGAACAGGGGGCCCAGGGCAGGGCCCTCAGAGCCCGACAGGCCCAGTGGGGTGTCACAAGCCTTTAGGCACAGGCCATAGGGCGCCTTCTTTGTCTGCACAGCTGCCCAAACTCGCACTTTTCCACTCAGGCCACCCACTTAGTTGAAGTGTGTTTGGAACCTGTCTGCGCTGTATACGTCGCTGCACAGCTAACCATAGGTCTGGGCATCGTAGCTTCCTGCCAGGTGACTGAAGTTCGCAGGAGAGATGATTCCCAGGTTCACACGCAGAGAGGCTCCTGCCTGGGCCACAGGCCGCCCAGTGCCCCTGCCCAAGATCGGGGGCGGAAAGCAGCCCTGTCTAAGTCCCCTAACCCTAGAGGGAGTATTGGACCAACACTTCTAGAAAATGGGGTCCTTGTGGGCAACTCATTGGAGGGACACAAATAAATCTTTGCCGACTTTTTGCTGAAACTTACGAGCGTTCACACCTAAGTATCTTACAAAGTCAGCTGTTTAGCTAAACATGAGCTCATGATCTAAATTTACACAATAATGGAGAAATCAGCTACAAAGGGAGACCATCAGCAAAAACAATCAATACCAGAATTAGATTCCCTAGGCCATCCGTCAGATGTTGGAATAATCAGGTGCTAGGCAGAAAATATACATAAACCTGGAAATGAAACAAGGAACAAGGATGTTTTCAAAGACTGGTAGGATCTCTAAAACATTTTTAAAGTACATGTAATTGATAAAGCTAAATACTCAATGGTTGTTTAATACAACAAATTATGCAGTGAGCAGAGTGAAATTATGCTGTTTAGAAAACTATGGTAGGTGAGATTTTCTGCCTAATTATATAAGATGATTTCTCTAAAAAATACACATTATTTCAAAGACTTATTGGCTGTGAAATAAGTTAAGGGTATTTCAAAAGACTTGTCTGCAAACAAAGGTGAGATGTAGGGAATCACAGAAAGCCGAGGGGATAATATGTCAATATATACATTGCTATATGGTGAACTAAGCCTTAGGCCGGCAACAGTGTAGAGAAATGGACCCTTAGAAACGTAGAAGTAAGCTGGAATCTTTAAAAGTTCAAATCTTTATAAGGAAAAAGATTTATTAAAATGAATAACCAAGTGTTACTTGACATCAGAAAATCAAAACAATAAACCCTGAGAACATAGAAAAAAGATAAATAAAGATATGAGCAGAACTTAATACATCAGAAAACGTATAAAATTCAGGTGATTTAGTAAGTCCAAAGAATATTCTTTGAAAAGATTTAAAACACACACTTTGATTAAGGAAAACCAAAACATAAGTAAAGAATATACAGAAAGAATCAGGACAATGTTATAGCAGAGAATATATGAAATGCCAGTAAATTTGAACATTTCTGTAAAGTGGACCATTTCCAAGCTCCTAAAGATTACCAAAACTGACACAAGAGGAAATCATTTAAGGTCATCATGTCTGCCCTTGGCATTCTCGGAACGCCCTGGCTTCAGAATGCAGCATCTGTAGTCCATGGTAAACTGCGGAGGGGGGGCGTGGCTGAGGGAGTCTGGAACACTGCCCTCACTGAGGGAGTGGGTGTGGCCATCTCTGCTGTGACTGAAGAAAGGGCAGGGGAGCAGTTGGCCCAGGGAAGGGCCCTCAGACCCCGGCAGACCCACTGGGCTGTCACAAGCATTTAGGCCCAGGCCAAAGGGCGCCTTCTTTGTCTGCACAGCTGCCCAAACTCTCAACTTTCCACTCAGGCCGCCCTCTTATTTGAAGTGTATTTGGAACCTGTCTGCGCAGTACACCTCGCTGCAGAGCTAACCATAGGTCAGGGCATCGTAGCTTCCTGCCAGGTGACCGAAGTTCGCAGGCAAATGGGTCCCTGGGACACACGCGGAGAGGCTCCTGCCCGGGCCACAGGCCGCCCACTGCCCCTGCCCAAGTTCGGGGGCCGAAAGCATCCCTGTCTAAGTCCCCTACCCCTAGAGGGAGTATTGGACCAACACTTCTAGAAAACCGAGTCCTTGTTGGCAACTCATTGGAGGGACACAAATAAATCTTTGCCGACTTTTTGCTGAAACTTACCAGCGTTCACACCTAAGCCTCTTACAAGGTCAGCTGTTTAGCTAACCATGAGCTCATGATCTAAATTTACACAATATTGAAGAAATCAGCTACAGGGGGAGACAATCAGCAAAAACAATCAATACCAGAATTAGATTCCCTAGGTCATCCATCTGATGTTGGAATAATCAGGTGCAAGGCAGAAAATATACATAAAACTGGAAGTGAAACAAGGAACAAGGAGGTTTTCAAAGGCTGGTAGGATCTCTAAAACATTTTTAAAGTACATGTCGTTGATATACCTAAATACTCAAAGGTTGTTTAATACCACAGATTAAGCATTGAGAAGAGTGAAATTATGCTGTTTTGAAAACTATGGCAGGTGAGATTTTCTGCCTAATTATATAAGAAGATTTCTCTAAAAAATAGACATTATTTCAAAGACTTATTGGCTGTGAAATAAGTTAAGTGTATTTCAAATGCCTTGTCTGCAAAGAAAGGTGAGATGTAGGGAATCACAGAAAGTCGAGGGGAAAATGTCAGTATATACATTGCTATATGGTGAACTAAGCCTTAGGCCAGCCACAATGTAGAGGACCTGACCCTTAGAAACTTAAAAGTGAGCTGGAATCTTTAAAAGTTCAAATCTTTATAAGTAAAAAGATTGATGAAAATGAATAACCAAGTGTTTTAATTGGCATCAGAAGATCAAAACAATAAACCCTGAGAACATAGAAAAAAGATAAATAAAGTTTTGAGCAGAACTTAATACCACAGAAAGCGTATAAAATTCAGGTGAGGTAGTAAGTCCAAAGAATATTCTTTAAAAAGATTGAAAAGACACACTTTGATTAAGGAAAACACAAAGATAATTAAAGAATATATAGAAAGAATCAGGAAAATGTTAGGGCAGAGAATATATGAAATGCCAGTAAATTTGAACATTTCTGTAAAGTTGACCATTTCCTAGCTCCTACAGTTTACCAAAACTAACACAAGAGGAAATCATTTAAGGTCATCATGTCTGCCCTTGGCATTCTCGGAACGCCCTGGCCTCAGAATGCAGCATCTGTAGTCCATGGTAACCTGCGGAGAGTGGGCGGGGCTGAGGGAGGCTGGAACCCTGCCCTCACTAATGGAGTGGGTGTGGCCATCTCTGCTGTGACTGAACAAAGTGCAGGGGATCAGGGGGCCCAGGGCAGGGCCCTCAGAGCCCGGCAGGCCCAGTAGGGTGTCACAAGCATTTAAGCCCAGGCCATAGGGCGCCTTCTTTGTCTGCACAGCTGCCCAAACTCTCACTTTTCCACTCAGGCCACCCACTTAGTGGAAGTGTGTGTGGAACCTGTCTGCGCAGTATACCTTGCTGCACAGCTAACCATAGGTCTGGGCATCGTAGCTTCCTGCCAGGTGACCGAAGTTCGCAGGAGAGATGATTCCCAGGTTCACACGCAGAGAGGCTCCTGCCCGGGCCACAGGTCGCCCACTGCCCCTGCCCAAGATCGGGGGCCGAAAGCAGCCCTGTCTAAGTCCCCTACCCCTAGAGGGAGTATTGGACCAACACTTCTAGAAAATGGGGTCCTTTTGGGCAACTCATTGGAGGGATACAAATAAATCTTTGCCGACTTTTTGCTGAAACTTACGAGCGTTCACACCTAAGAGTCTTACAAGGTCAGCTGTTTAGCTAAACATGAGCTCATGATCTAAATTTACACAATAATGAAGAAATCAGGTACAAAGGGAGACAATCAGCAAAAACAATCAATACCAGAATTAGATTCCCTAGGCCATCCGTCAGATGTTGGAATAATCAGGTGCTAGGCAGAAAATATACATAAACCTGGAAATAAAACAAGGAACAAGGATGTTTTCAAAGACTGGTTGGGTCCCTAAAACATTTTTAAAGTACATGTCATTGATAAAGCTAAATACTCAAAGGTTGTTTAATACAACAAATTAAGCAGTGAGAAGAGTGAAATTATGCTGTTTAGAAAACTATGGAAGGTGAGATTTTCTGCCTAATTATATAAGATGATTTCTCTAAAAAATACACATGATTTCAAAGACTTATTGGCTGTGAAATAAGTTAAGGGTATTTCAAATGGCTTGTCTGCAAAGAAAGGTGAGATATAGGGAATCACAGAATGCTGAGGGGATAATATGTCAATATATACATTGCTATATTGTGAACTAAGCCTTAGGCCGGCAACAGTGTAGAGGAATGGACCCTTAGAAACGTACAAGTAAGCTGGAATCTTTAAAAGTTCAAATCTTTATAAGTAAAAAGATTTATTAAAATGAATAACCAAGTGTTTTACTTGACATCAGAAAATCAAAACAATAAACCCTGAGAACATAGAAAAAAGATAAATAAAGATATGAGCAGAACTTAATACAACAGAAAACGTATAAAATTCAGGTGATTTAGTAAGTCCAAAGAATATTCTTTGAAAAAATTTAAAAGACACACTTTTATTAAGGAAAACCAAATCATAGGTAACGAATATACAGAAAGAATCAGGACAATGATATAGCAGAGAATATCTGAAATGCCAGGAAATTTGAACATTTCTGTAAAGTGGACCATTTCCAAGCTCCTAAAGTTTACCAAAACTGACACAAGAGGAAATCATTTAAAGTCATCATGTCTGCCCTTGGCATTCTCAGAACGCCCTGGACTCAGAACGCAGCATCTGTAGTCCATGGTAACCTGCGGAGAGAGGGCGTGGCTGAGGGAGTCTGGAACACTGCAATCACTGAGGGAGTGGGTGTGGCCATCTCTGCTGTGATTGAACAAAAGGCAGGGGAGCAGGTGGCCCAGGGCAGGGCCCTTAGACCCCAGCAGACACAGTGGGCTGTCACAAGCATTTAAGCCCAGGCCAAAGGGCGCCTTCTTTGTCTGCACAGCTGCCCAAACTCTCACCTTTCAAATCAGGCCGCCCCCTTATTTGAAGTGTATTTGGAACCAGTCCGCGCAGTACACCTCGCTGCACAGCTAACCATTGGTCAGGGCATCGTAGCTTCCTGCCAGATGACCGAAGTTCGCAGGCAAATGGATCCCTTGGACACATGCGGAGAGGCTCCTGCCCGGGCCACAGGCCGCCCACTGGCCCTGCCCCTGTTCGAAGGCTGAAAAGCAGCCATGTCTGAGTCCACTGCCTCTCGAAGGTGTATTGGACCAACACTTGTAGAAACCGGGGTCCTTGCGGGCAACTCCTTGAAGGGACACAAATAAATCTTTCCCGACTATCTGCTGAAGCTTACCAGCGTTCACACCTAAGCCTCTTACAAGGTCAGCTGTTTAGCTAACCATGAGCTCATGATCTAAATTTACACAATATTGAAGAAATCAGCTACAAAGTGAGACAATCAGCAAAAACAATCCATACCAGAATTAGATTCCCTGGCCATCCATCTGATGTTGGAATAATCAGGTGCAAGGCAGAAAATATATATAAACCTGGAACTGAAACAAGGAACAAGGAGGTTTTAAAAGGCTGGTATTATCTCTAAAACATTTTTAAAGTACATGTCGTTGATAAACCTAGATACTCAAACGTTGTTTAATACCACAGATTAAGCATTGAGAAGAGTGAAATTATGCTGTTTTGAAAACTATGGCAGGTGAGATTTTCTGCCTAATTATATAAGAAGATTTCTCTAAAAAATAGACATTATTTCAAAGACTTATTGGCTGTGAAATAAGTTAAGAGTATTTCAAATGGCTTGTCTGCAAAGAAAGGTGAGATGTAGGGAATCACAGAAAGTCGAGGGGAAAATAGGTCAATATATACATTGCTACATATTGAACTAAGCCTTAGCCAGCAAAAATGTACAGGACCTGAGCCTTAGAATCTTTCAAGTAAGCTGGAATCTTTAAAAGTTCAAATCTTTATAAGGAAAAAGATTTATTAAAATGAAAAACCAAGTGTTTTAATTGACATCAGAAGATCAAAACAATAAACTCTGAAAACATAGAAAAAAGATAAATAAAGATATGAGCAGAACTTAATACAACAGAAAACGTATAAAATTCCGGTGATGTAGTAAGTCCAAAGAATATTTTTGAAAAGATTTAAAAGACACACTTTGATTAAGGAAAACAAAAACATAAGTAAAGAATATAGAGAGAGAATCAGGACAATGTTATAGCAGAGAATATCTGAAATGCCAGTAAATTTGAACATTTCTGTAAAGTGGACCATTTCCTAGCTCCTAAAGTTTACCAAATCTGACACAAGAGGAAATCATTTAAGGTCATCCTGTCTGCCCTTGGCATTCTCGGAAAGCCCTGGCCTCAGAATGCAGCATGTATAGTCCATGGTAAACTGCGGAGATTGGGCGGGGCTGAGGGAAGTTGGAACACTGCCCTCACTGAGTGAGAGGGTGTGGCCATCTCTGCTGTGACTGAACAAAGGGCAGGGAAGCAGGGCGTCCAGGTCAGGGCCCCCAGAGCCCGGCAGGCCAAGTGGGGTGTTACAAGCATTAAGGCCCTGGCCAAAGGGCGCCTTCTTTGTCTGCACAGCTGCCCAAACTCTCACCTTTCCACTCAGCCCGCCCTCATACTTGAAGTGTGTTTGGAACCTGTCCACGCAGTACACCTCGCTGCACAGCTAACCATAGGTCTGGGCATCGTAGCTTCCTGCCAGGGGACCGAAGTTTGCAGGCAGTTGGGTCCCTGGCACCCACTCGGAGAGGATCCTGCCCGGGCCACAGGCAGCCCACTTCCCCTGCCCCAGATCGGGGGCCGCAAAGCAGCCCTGTCTGAGTCCCTACCTCAAGAGGAAGTATAGGACCAACAGTTTTAGAAAACGGAGTCCTCGCGTGCCACTCATTGGAGCGACACAAATAAGTCTTTGCCGACTCTCTGATGAAGCTTACGAGCGATCACAGCTAAGCCTCTTACAAGGGCAGCTGTTTAGCTAAACATGAGCTCATGATCTAAATTTACACAATAATGAAGAAATCAGCTACAAGGGGAGACAATCAGCAAAAACTATCAATACCAGTATCAGATTCCCTAGGCCATCCATCAGATGTTGGAATAATCAGGTTCAAGGCAGAAAATATACATAAAACTGGAACTGAAACAAGGAACAAGGATGTTTTCAAATACTGGTAGGATCTTTAAAACATTTTTAAAGTACATGTCATTGATAAAGATAAATTCTCAAATGTTGTGTAATACAACAGATTAATCTTTGAGAAGAGTGAATTTACGCTGTTTTGAAAACTATGGCTGGTCAGATTTTCTGCCTAATTCTATAAGACGATTTCTCTAAAAATTACACATTATTTCAAACACTTATTGGCTGTGAAATAAGTTAAGGTTATTTCAAATGGCTTGCCTGCAAAGAAAGGTGAGATGTAGGAAATCACAGAAAGTCGAGGGGAAAATAGGTCAATATATACATTGCTATATGTTAAACTAAGCCTTAGGCCAGCAAAAATGTACAGGACCTGAGCCTTAGAATCTTCAAGTAAGCTGGAATCTTTAAAAGTTCAAATCTTTATATGGAAAAAGATTTATTAAAATGAATAACCAAGTGTTTTAATTGACATCAGAAGATCAAATCAATAAACCCTGAGAACATAGAAAAAAGATAAATAATGATATGAGCGGAACTTAATAAAACAGAAAACGTATAAAATTCAGGTGATGTAGTAAGTCCAAAGAATATTTTTGAAAAGATTTAAAAGACACACTTTGATTAAGGAAAACAAATACATAAGTAAAGAATATACAGAGAGAATCAGGACAATGTTATAGCAGAGAATATCTGAAATGCGAAAAATTTGAACATTTTTGTAAATTGGACCATTTCCTAGCTCATAAAGTTTACAAAATCTGACACAAGAGGAAATCATTTAAGGTCATCATGTCTGCCCATGGCATTCTCGGAACGCCCTGGCCTAAGAATGCAGCATCTGTAGTCCATGGTAACCTTCGGAGAGGGGGTGGGGCTGAGGGAGGTTGGAACACTGCCCTCACTGAGGGAGTGGGTGTGGTCATCTCTGCTGTGACTGAACAAATGGCAGAGGAGCAGGGGGCCCAGGGCTGAGCCCTCAGAGCCCGGCAGGACCAGTGGGGTGTCACAAGCATTTAGGCCCAGGCCAAAGGGCGCCTTCCTTTTCTGCACAGCTGCCCAAACTCTCACCTTTCCACTCAGGCTGCCATCTTACTTGAAGTGTGTGTGGAACCTGTCCGTGCAGTAAAACTCGCTGCACAGCTATCCATAGGTCTGGGCATCGTAGCTTCCTGCCAGGTGACTGAAGGGCACAGGCAGATGGGTCCTTGAGACACACGCGGAGAGGCTCCTGCCCGGGCCACAGGCCGCCCAATGCCGGGGCCCAAGATCAGGGGCCGCAAAGCAGCCCTGTCTGAGTCCCTGCCTCTAGAGGAAGTTTTGTACCAACACTTGTAGAAAACGGGTTCCTCGTGGGCAACTCATTGGAGGGACACAAATACATCTTTGTGACTTTCTGATGAAGCTTACGAGCGTTCACACCTAAGCCTCTTACAAGGTCAACTGTTTAGCTAAGCATGAGCTCATGATCTAAATTTACACAATAATGAAGAAATCAGCTACAGGGGGAGACAATCTGCAAAAACAATCAATACCAGAATTAGATTCCCTAGGCCATCCATCACATGTTGGAATAATCAGGTGCAAGGAAGAAAATATACATTAAACTGGAACTGAAACAAGGAACAAGGATGTTTTCAAAGACTGGTAGGATCTCTAAAACATTTTTAAAGTACATATCATTGACAAAGCAAAATATTCAAAGGTTGTGTAATACAACAGATTCATCATAGAGAAGAGTGAAATTATGCTGTTTTGAAAACTATGGCAGGTCAGATTTTCTGCCTAATCATATAAGAAGATTTCGCTAAAAAATAAACATTATTTCAAGGACTTATTGGCTGTGAAATAAGTTAAGGGTATTTCAAATGGCTTGTCTGCAAAGAGAGGTGAGATGTATGGAATCACAGAAAGTCGAGGGGAAAATAGGTCAATATATACATTGCTATATGTTGAACTAAGCCTTAGGCCAGCCACAATGTAGAGGTCCTGACCCTTAGAAACATACAAGTAAGCTGGAATCTTCAAAAGTTCAAATCTTTGTAAGTAAAAATATTTATGAAAATGAATAACCAAGTGTTTATATTGACATCAGAAGATCAAAACAATAAACCCTGAAAACATAGAAAAAAGATAAATAAAGATATGAGCAGAACTTAATACAACAGAAAACGTATAAAATTCAGGTGATGTCGTAAGTCCAAAGAATATTCTTTGAAAAGATTTAAAAGACACACTTTGATTAAGGAAAACAAAAACATAAGTAAAGATTATACAGAGAGAATCAGGACAATGTTGTAGCAGCGAATATCTGAAATGCCAGTAAATTTGAACATTTCTGTAAAGTGGACCATTTCCTAGCTCCTAAAGTTTACCAAAACTGACACAAGAGGAAATCATTTAAGGTCATCATGTCTGCCCTTGGCATTCTCGATACGCCCTGGCCTCAGAATGCAGCATCTGTAGTCCATGGTCACCTGCGGAGAGGGGGCGGGGCTGAGGGAGGTTGGAACACTGCCCTCACTGAGGGAGTGTGTGTGGCCATCTTTGCTGTGACTGAACAAAGGGCAGGGGAGCAGTGGGCCCAGGAAGGGCCCTCAGAGCCCGGCAGGCCCAGTGGTGTGTCACAAGCATTTAGGCCCACGCCAAAGGGCGCCTTCTTTGTCTGCACAGCTGCCCATAGTCTCACCTTTCCACTCAGGCCGCCGTCTTACTTGAAGTGTGTGTGGAACCTGTCCGTTCAGTAAAACTCTCTGCACAGCTAACCATAGGTCTGGGCATCGTAGCTTCCTGCCAGGTGACTGAAGTTCGCAGACAGATGAATCTGTGGGGCATACGCGGAGAGGCTTCTACCCGGGCCACAGGCCACTCACATCCCCGGCCCCAGATCGGGGGCCTCAAAGCAGCCCTGTCTGTGTCCCTGTCTCTAGAGGAAGTACTGGACCAACACTTGTAGAAAACGGTGTCTTAGCGGGCAACTCATTGGAGGGACACAAATAAATCTTTGCCGACTTTCTGATGAAGCTTACCAGCTTTCACACCTAAGCCTCTTACAATGTCAACTGTTTAGCTAAACATGAGCTCATGATCTAAATTTACAGAGTAAGTAAGAAATCACCTACAAGGGGGAGACAATTAGCAAAAAAAATCAATCACAGAATTAGATTACCTAGGCCATCCATCACATGTTGGAATAATCATGTGCAAGGCAGAAAATATATATAAAACTGGAACTGAAACAAGGAACAAGGATGTTTTCAAAGACTGGTAGGATCTCTTAATATTTTTAAAGTACATGTAATTGACAAAGCTAAATATTCAAAGATTGTGTAATACAACAGATTCATCATAGAGAAGTGTGAAATTATGCTGTTTTGAAAACTATGGCAGGTCAGATTTTCTGCCTAATTATATAAGAAGATTTCTCTTAAAAATACACATTATTTCAAAGACTTATGGGCTGTGAAATAAGTTAAGGGTATTTCAAATGGCTTGTCTGCAAAGAAAGGTGAGATGTATGGAATCACAGAAAGTCGAGTGGAAAATAGGTCAATATATACATTGCTATAGGGTGAACTAAGCCTTAGGCCAGCCACAATGTAGTGGACCTGACCCTTAGAAACTTACAAGTAAGCTGGAATCTTCAAAAGTTCACATCTTTATAAGTAAAAAGATTTATGAAAATGAATAACCAAGTGTTTTAATTGACATCAGAAGATCCAAACAATAAACCCTGAGAACATAGAAAAAAGGTAAATAAAGATATGAGCAGAATTTAATACAACAGAAAACGTATAATATTGAGGTGATTTAGTAAGTCCAAGGAATATTCTTTGAAAACATGTAAAAGACACACTTTTATTTAGGAAAACAAAAACATAAGTAAACAATATACAGAAAGAATCAGGACAAAGTTATAGCAGAGAATATAGGAAATGCCAGTAAATGTGAACATTTCTGTAATGTGGACCATTTCCTAGCTCCTAAAGTTTACCAAAACTGACACAAGAGGAAATCATTTAAGGTCATCATGTCTGCCCTTGGCATTCTCGGAACGCCCTGGCCTCAGAATGCAGCATCTGTAGTCCATGGTAACCTGCGGAGAGGGGGCGGGGCTGAGGGAGTTTGGAACACTGCCCTCACTGAGGGATTGGGTGTGGCCATCTCTGCTGTGACTGAACAAAGGCAAGGGAGCAAGGGTCCCAGAGCAGGGCCCTCAGAGCCCGGCAGGCCCAATGGGGTGTCACAAGCATTTAGGCCCAGGCCAAAGGGTTCCTTCTTTGTCTGCACTGCTGCCCAAACATTAACCTTTCCACTCATCCCGGCCTAATACTTGAAGTGTTTGTGGAACCTGTCCACGCAGTACACCTCGCTGCACAGCTAACCATAGGTCTGTGCATCGTAGCTTCCTGCCAGGGGACCGAAGTTCGCAGGCAGATGGGTCCCTGGGACACACGCGGAGAGCTTCCTGACCGGGCAACATGCCGCTCACTGCCCCTGGCCCCAGATCGGGGGCCTCAAAGCAGCCCTGTCTGAGTCCCTGCCTCTGGAGGAAGTATAGGACCAACACTTGTAGAAAACGGGGTCCTAGCGGGCAACTCATTGGAGGGACACAAATAAATCTTTGCGACTTTCTGATGAAGCTTACGAGCGTTCACACCTAAGCCTCTTACAATGTCAACTGTTTAGCTAAACATGAGCTCATGATCTAAATGTACACAATAATGAAGAAATCAGCTACAAGGGGGAGACAATTAGCAAAAACAATCAATACCAGAATTAGATTCCCTAGGCCATCCATCACATGTTGGAATAATCAGGTGCAAGGCAGATAATATACATAAAACTGGAACTGAAACAAGGAACAAGGATGTTTTCAAAGTCTGGAAGGATCTCTAAAACATTTTTAAAGTACATGTCATTGACAAAGCTAAATATTAAAAGTTTGTGTAATACAACAGATTCATCATAGAGAAGAGTGAAATTATGCTGTTTTGAAAACTATGGCATGTCAGATTTTCTGCCTAATTATATAAGAAGATTTCGCTAAAAAATACACATTATTTCAAAGACTTATTGGCTGTGAAATAAGTTAAGGGTATTTCACATGGCTTGTCTGCAAAGAAAGGTGAGATGTAGGGAATCACAGAAAGTCGAGGGGAAAATAGTTCAATATATACATTGCTATAGGGTGAACTAAGCCTTAGGCTAGCAACAATGTAGAGGACCTGACCCTTAGAAACTTACAAGTAAGCTGGAATCTTCAAATGTTCAAATCTTTATAAGTAAAAATATTTATGAAAATGAATAACCAAGTGTTTTAATTGACATCAGAACATACAAACAATAAACCCTGAGAACATAGAAAAAAGATAAATAAAGATATGAGCAGAATTTAATACAACAGAAAACGTATATAATTGAGGGGATTTAGTAAGTCCAAAGAATATTTTTTGAAAAGATTTAAAAGACACACTTTGATTAAGGAAAACAGAAATATAAGTAAAGAATATACAGAAAGAATCAGGACAAACTTATAGCAGAGAATATAGGAAATGCCAGTAAATTTGAACATTTCTGTAAAGTGGACCATTTCCTAGCTCCTAAAGTTTACCAAAACTGACACAATAGGAAATCATTTAAGGTCATCATGTCTTCCCTTGGCATTCTCGGAACGCCCTGGCCTCACAATGCAGCATCTGTAGTCCATGGGAACCTGCGGAGAGGGGGCGGGGCTGAGGGAGGTTGGAACACTGCCCTCACTATGGGAGTGGGTGTGGCCATCTCTGCTGTGACTGAACAAAGGGCAGGGAAGCACGGGGAACAGGGCGGGGCCCTCAGAGCCCAGCAGCCCCAGTGGGGTGTCACAAGCATTTAGGCCCAGGACAAAGGGCGCTTTCTTTGCCTGCACAGCTGCCCAAACTCACACCTTTCCCCTCAGGCAGCCCTCTTACTTGAAGTGTGTGTGGAAGCTGTCCGTGCAGTTCACCTCGCTGCAGAGCTAACCATAGTTCTGGGCATCGTATCATCCTGCCGGTTGACCAAAGTTCGCAGACAGAAGGGTCACTGTGACACACGCGGAGAGTCTCCTGCCCGGGCCACAGGCCGCCCACTGCCCCTGCCCCAGATCGGGGGCCGCAAAGCAGCCCCGTCTGTGTCCCTTGCCTCTAGAGGGAGTATTGGAACAACACTTGTAGAAAACGGGGTCCTAGCGGGCAACTCATTGGAGGGACACAAATAAATCTTTGCCGACTTTCTGCCGAAGCTTACGAGCGTTCACACCTAAGCCTCTTGCTATGTCATCTGTTTAGCTAAACATGAGCTCATGATCTAAATTTACACAATTATTAAGAAATTAGCTACAAGGGGAGACAATCAGCAAAAACAATCCATACCAGAATTATATTCCCTAGGCCATCGATCAGACGTTGGAATAATCAGGTGCAAGGCAGAAAATATACACAAAACTTGAACTGAAACAAGGAACAAGGATGTTTTCAAAGCCTGATAGGATCTCTAAAACATTTTTAAAGTACATGTCATTGATAAATCTAAATACTCAAAGGTTGTGTAATACAACAGATTCATCATAGAGAAGAGTGAAATTATGCTGTTTTGAAAACTATGGCAGGTCAGATTTTCTGCCTAAATATATAAGAAGATTTTTCTGAAAAATACACATTATTTCAAAGGCTTATGGGCTGTGAAATAAGTTAAGGGTATTTCAAATGGCTTGTCTGCAAAGAAAGGTGAGATGTAGGGAATCACAGAAAGTCGAGGGGAAAATAGGTCAATATATACATTGCTATAGGGTGAACTAAGCCTTAGGCCAGCAACAATGTAGAGGACCTGACCCTTAGAAACTTACAAGTAAGCTGGAATCTTCAAAAGTTCAAATCATTATAAGTAAAAAGATTTATGAAAATGAATAACCAAGTGTTTTAATTGACATCAGAAGATCCAAACAATAAACCCTGAGAACATAGCCAAAAGATAAATAAAGATATGAGCAGAATTTAATACAACAGAAAAAGTATATAATTGAGGTGATTTAGTAAGTCCAAAGAATATTCTTTGAAAAGATTTAAAAGACACACTTTGATTAAGGAAAACAAAAACATAAGTAAAGAATATACAGAAAGAATCAGGACAAACTTATAGCAGAGAATATAGGAAATGCCAGTAAATTTGAACATTTCTGTAAAGTGGACCATTTCCTAGCTCCTAAAGTTTACTAAAACTGACACAAGAGGAAATCATTTAAGGTCATCATGTCTTCCCTTGGCATTCTCGGAACGCCCTGGCCTCACAATGCAGCATCTGTAGTCCATGGGAACCTGCGGAGAGGGGGCGGGGCTGAGGGAGGTTGGAACACTACCCTCACTGAGGGAGTGGGTGTGGCCATCTCTGCTGTGACTGAACAAAGGCCAGGGGAGCAGGGGGCCCAGGGCAGGGCCCTCAGAGCCCGGCAGGCCCAATGGGGTGTCACAAGCATTTAGGCCCAGGACAAAGGGCGCCTTCTTTGTCTGCACAGCTGCCCAAACACTAACCTTTCCATTCAGCCCGCCCTCATACTTGAAGTGTGTTTGGAACCTGTCCACACAGTACACTTCGCTGCAGAGCTAACCATAGGTCTGGGCATCGTAGCTTCCTGCCAGGGGACCGAAGTTCGCAGGCAGATGGGTCCCTGGGACACAAGCGGAGAGGTTCCTGACCGGGCAACAAGCCGCTCACTGCCCCGGCCCCAGATCGGTGGCCACAAAGCAGCCCTGTCTGAGTTCCTGCCTCTGGAGGAAGTATAGGACCAACACTTGTAGAAAACGTGGTCCTAGCAGTCAACTCATTGGAGGGACACAAATAAATCTTTGCGACTTTCTGATGAAGCTTACGAGCGTTCACACCTAAGCCTCTTACAATGTCAACTGTTTAGCTAAACATGAGCTCATGATCTAAATGTACACAATTATGAAGAAATCAGCTACAAGGGGGAGACAATTAGCAAAAACAATCAATACCAGAATTAGATTCCCTAGCCCATCCATCACATGTTGGAATAATCAGGTGCAAGGCAGATAATATACATAAAACTGGAACTGAAACAAGGAACAAGGATGTTTTCAAAGTCTGGAAGGATCTCTAAAACATTTTTAAAGTACATTTCATTGACAAAGCTAAATATTAAAAGGTTGTGTAATACAACAGATTCATCATAGAGAAGAGTGAATTTATGCTGTTTTGAAAACTATGGCATGTCAGATTTTCTGCCTAATTATATAAGAAGATTTCGCTAAAAAATACACATTATATCAAAGACTTATTGGCTGTGAAATAAGTTAAGGGTATTTCAAATGGCTTGTCTGCAAAGAAAGGTGAGATGTAGGGAATCACAGAAAGTCGAGGGGAAAATAGGTCAATATATACATTGCTATATGGTGAACTAAGCCTTAGGCCCGCAACAATGTAGAGGACCTGACCCTTAGAAACTTACAAGTAAGCTGGAATCTTGAAAAGTTCAAATCTTTATAAGTAAATAGATTTATGAAAATGAATATCCAAGTGTTTTAATTGACATCAGAACATCAAAACAATAAACCCTGAGAACATAGAAAAGAGATAAATAAAGATATGAGCAGAATTTAATACAACAGAAAACGTATAAAATTCAGATGATGTAGTATGTCCAAAGAATATTCTTTGAAAAGAGTTAAAAGACACACTTTGATTTAGGAAAACACAAACATAAGTAAAGAATATACAGAAAGAATCAGGACAATGTTACAGCAGAGAATATAGGAAATGCCAGTAAATTAGAACATTTCTGTAAAGTGGACCATTTCCTAGCTCCTAAAGTTTACCAAAACTGACACAAGAGGAAATCATTTAAGGTCATCATGTCTGCCCTTGGCATTCTCGGAACGCCCTGGCCTCATAATGCAGCATCTGTATTCCATGGTAACCTGCGGAGAGGGGGCGTGGATGAGGGAGGTTGGAACACTGCCCTCACTGAGGGAGTGGGAGTGGCCATCTCTGCTGTGACTGAACAAAGGGCAGGGGAGCAGGGGCCCAGGGCAGGGCCCTCAGAGCCCGCCATTCCCAGTGGGGTGTCACAAGCACACGCTGGTTGCTTTGCTGAGGTCGTGGATGAGTCCTGCCTGCTCACTTGCACCTGCCGGGTGTGGGTCTGGCCCAGGGCTCTCCCCTCACCTCACCCCTGCCGGCCTACTGCGGCCCTTGACTCCTTCTAGACCCAGAGACAGCACCGTGCTCCCCCACAGAATCAGAACAACGTGAATTTAAAGCCCAATCCTGACTAAGAGGGCGCCCCAGGGTGGGTGGCTTAGCCTCTCTGAGCCTCAGTTTTTTCATCTGTACATTGGACACGACGGCAGACCCGGTTTGCTGTGAGACCCACCCGAGGGCAGGCAGGCACACAGCGAGCGGGCAATCGACCAAGTCTGGGTACCACCTTCACTTCTACAGTTTTCACTGTGTAACCCTCCAGCTGCCCCTTTGAGCCCACAGGATTCCCAGAGCCAAGATCGGGGCCTCCTGGAGCGCCCTGTGGTTCGGCCTCTGTGTCCTGTGGGGAGGTCAGGTGAAAGTTCAGGGACAGTAAATAAACTCACAGGCTGAGTGAGGTGAGCACCTTCACCTTTGGTCCAGAGGCCCTACTTTATCTCCTGTCCCTCCCGCCTGTCCTGTTTGCCCACGTCAAGGTGATGGACAGTGGGTAAACATGGCCCCAGCAGGCTGTCCCGCTGAGGGGCAGCGGGGCAATGGGGGCAGTGGAGGACAGCCAGGAGAGGCTGGGGACGGTGTGGGGACCAGACCCAGGAGTCTGGGGACCAGAGCCGGCTGCAGGAAAGAGCCCACCCCCACCTCCAGGGCTGGTCCCATGTCCCAGGGTCGCAGACCAACAGAAACCCAGCCCAGCCAGCTACAGGCCCACCTGGACACCCAGCTCTTGGTTCACCCTCAGCCCCTTACCCCCTGGATCCCACCTCCCTCTGCAGGACTAAGGGAGCACCCATTCCTTCACCTGACAATTGTTACCCCGGCACCCAAAGAGCGTGGTCACCGAGCTAGTGAGCAAGTTAGAGGGGTCCTGTCCCAGGGGCTATCTCTGTCCAAGTCCACGTGGGATTCCAGATCCAGAAAGTCAAGGTGTCTGCTCAGCTGACTCCATGCCTCACGGAAATCCCTCGGCCTCTGTTGAGGGGCCTTAGAAAAAAAGCCTTTTGAAGGCATGGACCACCCTCTTCCTCTCTCATAAGGAAACATCTGATAAATCACTGCTGGACCCTAGCCCCAGGAAAACTAGTCCTCCAGGTGAATGCTTCCTCCCATTGGCCGGAAGGGCAAGCCCATCTTCTTTCTTTCCTTGCTGTGGCTGCCAGGAAGCTCACATCATGTGACCAATGGCCCTCTCTCCGGTCCCTGAGACACTCTTCTCTTTCCTCTTCCCTCTACAGTATTCCTGAACTTTTCCTTCGATTTCCATAATTAAGTTCTGTGTTTCAGTATGTACTTTTTTTTGCAGAAGATTCCCAGTGAATACACAGAAAATGTTTAATTGTGTATATACCCAGCCACTTAACATTGCAAAATAAATAATTTCCAGTTGTGTCCTCAAAACACTGGTGCACACACACATGCGTGCACATACACACAATCTTGAGTTCTCCCCTTAGCCCACTTTCCCGGATGCATTGTATCTCTAGAGGTATGAGTGTCATACTCATCCCCCTGCTACCACCCTGCTTTCAGCCTACACCTCGTCCCTGCTGGGGCGTAGGGGGTGGGGAGGGAGTTTGGCAGGCAGAGTCCCTGGACCTGGATCCTGCTTTGCCCCCATGAAAGTGAACGCTTGGGGGACCCATCCTGGCCCCCAGTTATACACCTGGAACACAGGAGTTAGTGATGGTTCCTCTCGGAGGGGAGGGAGGATTCACTGCCCCAATTGCCACGTCTGACCCTCTTCCAGGAAGCCACCCCCTCCCCGACCATGGGCTCCCACTCTGTAGACTCTGACCAAAGCCCTGGGCTGACCCCCAGAGAGAACCCCATGAAAAGCCAGCCCGAGCCAGCACCGCCAGGTTCTGGGCGCTGCCAGGAGCCTCGCTGGCCACTCCATGTGCAATGCTGTCCCTCCTTCTCCCCTCCAGACTCGGGGTTCCCCCAGGGCAGGGGCCTCACCTTCACCCCACAGGCCGGAGGAACCCAACACTAGGAGCCCTCCTCCCCCCAGCCCTACGGAAATGCCCCAGCCGCTCCTCTCCCCAGCACCCCTGCCCCGGTCCAGGTTTGCTGAGGTCGCAGACTGCCCTCCCCAGATCTATGTACCTGATGAGTCCAGCCACGTGAGGACCGTGATGGGGAAACCAGGTCTGGGACAAGTTCAACCGAAGAGGCAGGAGCTGGAGGTGTCCAAGGCACAGGGCCCCCATACCCCGCCCACCCTGGGCTCTGCAAGAGGCTGCCGCAGGTTCCCCAGGACACCCTGCCCCCTGCACACCGCAGAGCTGCCTCTGCCAGTCCCTAACACAATTCATCCCCAACCTAACTGCAATGTGCAATAAAGGAAGGATAATCAGTATTAATATTAGTTATTGTTATTGATTTCAGCTTGAAAGAATTGATTTCCAGTCTGGGCCCCTTTTATGAGGCTCTTTGCAGAAGACCCATGGATGCGGCCCACCACTATTTGTGGACCGGCCCCCTCACCAGGCCGGGCCTGCAAAAATCACCGCAGGGACAGCGGGGAAGAGGAGGAGTGAGGAAGTGAGGAGAGGTGGGTGAGGATGGACGGCCCCGGGGTGGAAACACTTCCACGCTCTGTGCTCCACAAGGAGCTGACACCAGGGGCTGGGTGGACCCTCATTCATCCAGGGAGCATAGATCTTAAAAGGCCACGTCATGGGCCTGCTTTTTCTCTGTGCCCCCCGTTCACCCACCTCCCCACTCCAGCTCCACCTCCAGGGCCCTGCCCGATGAGCCTGCCTCCTGCTGAGTTCTCCCCGACCCCATCCCCTTCCCCTGCCCACCCAGAGCCCCTACTCCCCCACCCCCATTTCTTCTGAATACCCAGGATCAGTTGAGACCCTGCTCTGGGCTCCTACCCACCACAGCCCTGCCGTGTGCCCACTGATGGAGCAGGTGCAGAAGCCTGGGTCTCACTCCAAGTTACCTGCAGAGACGTACTCCAAGCCTGGCTTCCACGCACACACAGGTTTGTTGAATGAATGAATGACCACGGCGTTTTTGAACACCTACTATGTGCCCGGTCCTAGGCTCCTAGAATGTCAGAGTTGGAGGACAATCTGACAATTTAGAGACAGTTAGAGACGATCTCATCCACTCCCTGTACAGATGGGGAAACTGAGGCCCAGGGAAGGGAAGGGACTTTCCCAGAGTCACTTGTTCCCCCTCTGGTGCTCTCTGGGCAGACCACACAGTCCTGCCAGGGCAGGGCAGGAGCAGGACAGAGTTCCGTCACAGGTTCCCATGGAATTTTCTCACCTACAGGAAAAAGCGCTGTCCCACCCCCACCCATGAGCCCACTCTCCCCTCCGGCTGGCTTCCTGATGGGGGTATAGGGGGGTCAGGGGGTCAGGGTCCCTCTCTTCCCCTCCAGCACCCACCGCTTCAGATTCCAGAAAAGACAAGAAATCAGATTTCTGGTTGTCTGCAAAGGACAATTTCTTGCCAACGACGTGATGCCAGGACTCATTCATTCCTTCCCTTAACTGTTCGTTGACTCTTTGAAGGATTCGACAAGACATGGCACCAGGAATGTCAGACAAGGGCCAGAACATTAAACACGACAAATCCAGGCATTTTATAATGACTTCAAAGGCATGAAAACTATGACCCTGAAGAAGTGCAAAGCAGGCAAGAGCCTTTATGCTCCATAGAGGTAGCGGTGGATCCGGGGAAGAGCACACGTCCAGGGAGCCGTCCAGGGGGCGAGGCCCCTCATCTGAGTTCCTGGGGGCTGCGGGCTCCTCGTACACCCCGACCCAGCCCTCTGCACTAGGGGCGTCCTCATTTCTTTGATGCAGGGGGCGCCTTTGAGAACCTGGCGGAGCCCATGAGTCCTCCTCAGTGGCATGGGTGGTGTCAGGGGCAGTGCACCCTGCAGCCCACCCAAACACCCTCCAGGCTTCCCTGGCAGCGGGTAGAGCCCTGCTTGTACCACACAGGTACAGCGCCCAGGGCTCTCCTGAGATTCCCAAGGTCACCCCGGGGAGAGGCAAAGCTGGAATCCAGCCGCAGCTCCAACCGATCCCAAAGCCCAGGTCCTGCCCCCGGGAGGCTGCCCGCGTGCCCCTCGCCAGGCAACCTAAGACGGCCCTGGGCTGGGGGCCTGGACATCTAAGGGGTACCGAGGATGCAGTGCAGGTGTTCTCTGGATAAAGCAGCTCCCTTCGTGCTGGCAACGTCCGCGTGGCACCCCCTCCATCAGAGCCACCCTCCCCCACCCCTGCTCCTTCATCCTGGTTGCCAAGCCCCTTCCTTGAGCTACCTCTGTGCTTCAGAATCGTACGCCAGGGAAGAAAGAGGCCTGGCGGCGGGTGCCAGGCCACCCGCAGTGGAACTGTTTTCTGCAACTTTGCGTGGATTTCCTGAGAAGCCGGTGACGGTTCTCTTCCCTCCGTGGCTGAGCCATAAAAATAGAGTAACCTCCGCAGCAGCGGGCTCACCCCCAAGCCCAGCCCTCCGCCTTCTGCCTGATGCACCATCCCTCCCCCAGGCTTAGGGCGGGCAGCAAAGCATCTTCTCCTGCAACTGGGTCGCAGAGTCCTTGCCTCCCGAGTGGCTGATAAATTCTGCCCCAACTTAGCTAATGAGGAGCCAGCGGAGCTGGGCTTCCATCTTCCGAGGGCGCCCCACTCCCGACCGGGACCCATGCGTTGTCTACTGTCACCGCTGCGAAATGAGGGCCATCACAGGAGCCCAGAGCACCTGCTAAGGGACAACGGGGTCCAGTGGTTGGGAGGAGCAAGGCTGCCAGGGCCGGGGAGGGACAATGTGGTAACGACTCCAGAGTGATAACAATGGGTCTTTAACTAATTAGTATCTCAAGCCCTCCTTAAAAGCTACATTGGGCAAAATGACTTTAAATACTGTTTTAGCCTATTACCATCCTATAAATTAATCGCTCACAGCACACAGAGGCGTCCTAAGGGGGCGATTGGGATAGAGCAGTGAAGTAATTATGCGCGAGACAAGAAACTCCTGCAGAAGAGGCATATTTTACACTTAAGTTATAATTAAATTTTGAGAAATTCTTTCCACCCAGTGCACAAATATAATCTCTGTCAACCTCCCCGAGAGGTGCGATTCTAATCAATTTATTTGCTGTTGGAAGATACCAAGGCGGTAACCGATCACGGTCTGGGCTTCAAATACAGAGACAGATACGATCCAGAACAGGATCTTCGCAGCAACTCCACCAAGCCCAGATTTGTGGTTATTAAACCTAAAAATCCAGAACCTGCCCAGCAACCTGCAGGGAAGAGAGAAGCACGGTGAGCTTTCGTGAGCCCAGGGTCAGGAGGCAAGGGTGGGGGCACAGGCCCTCTGGGGTGAGGACCAGCCCGGGGTCTGCACGCAGGAGAGGTAGGAAGCCCCGGTGGGCTGGATGCCAGTGTGGGGGGCCCACGGGAGTCCCGGGGGCAGGCAGGACTCCAGATCAGGAAGGGGTGCAGATGGTGCCCACTGAGCTGGGAGCCCGGGGTCCTGCCAGGGTGGAGAGCCCCGCCCTTGCCCCAGGGAGATGGAGTCTTCATCGTGCTTTAATTGCTCACCCTTGTTTAAAAGCAACAATGCCATAAACGCCCTCTTTCAGAAACATGGAGAGACAGGAAGGGTCTGCCCTGCTCCTTGGTAGCTCTCCTCAGGACAGTTTTGCTCTCTCCCCCAAAATGGGCAAATTTCATGACTGCCTTCCCCCCATTCCAGTGCAGAAGTTGATCGCAGCTTAGACCTTGTGATGAGGGTTGATCTCCCAGACCAATGCCTGCCCCTCCTCCGGGCCTCTCCGGAGGGCTTGGACTGCTGCGTCCATAGGAGGCAGATGGCCTCCGGCCCTTACTGAGTGTTTCCCATGCGTTCGGCGCTCCCCAGAAGGCGCCGGGGGGCTGGGGTGCTGTTGACCCATTTGGCAGCAGGGAAGACTGAGGCTCCAGGAAGCTGAATAGTGAGGCCAGCAAGTGGAGGAGCTGAGCTTCAGATCCAGCACCTTTGGTCTCAGAGGCCAGTCTTGTACCCGCTGCCCTCTGCTCTGTGGAGTGGGGGTGCCTACACCACGCCAAAGTGGGAGCAGAGGGTGTCCACCCAGCACCCCCAGGCAGGGAAACCCCGGGGTGGTGGTGTCTTAGTCTGCTCGGGCAGCCATAACAAACTACTGCGGACGGGACGGCTTAAACAACAGAAATATATTTTCTCAGTTTGGGAGGCTAGAGCTCCAGGATCAAGGTGTGGTCCGTTGGGGCTGGGTTCTGGGGAGAGCGCGCTTGTTGGCTCGCAGGTGGCTGCCTTCCGTCCACTTCCTCACGTGGCCTCTTGTCTGTGGGGACAGAGAGAGAGCTTGGGTGTCTTCCTCTTCTTTGAGGGACACTAGTTTCATCATATCAGGGCCTCACCCTTACAAACTCATCTAACTTTAATTACCTCCGTAAAGGCTGTATCTCCAAATACAGTCACATAGGGCGTTGCTCAAGGCTTCAGCACATGGAATTAGGGAGACACAGTTCAGCCCATTACAGCGGGGAAGATGCTCTTACCCAGAACAGGGGGTGAGCAGCTGCGACCCCCAGGGTCGCTCATCACAAGACTCTGAGGCCAGGAAACCCACGACCAGAAACCAGAAAGCACGCACTAGGCCCAGCCAGACCGGCCAGGTCCAGGACCGCTTGGAGTGATTACAGAGCGGCGGGCAATCCAGGGGCCGGAGAGAGCTGAGTGTCTGAGCGTACAAGCGCACCTGGGTTATCCTGACCACCCCTTACCGCACAGAGCAGTGCACCCCCAAAGTGCACACCTCCGCGGGTCCTCACAAAGCAGATCAACGTGGCACCACCAGCCCCCAAGCCCCCACGTCCGGTAACCATGGTCCTGACTTCCAAAGTCACAGGTTAGGTTTGCTTGTTTTGAAATCCACAAAAGGGGAATCAGACAGAATGTGATCTTTTCCATCTGCGTCCTTGGGCTCAGCACGCCATCCGGGAGGCACCCACGTTGTGGCTTGTAGTGTGTGGTTTGTTACCGTCAGGGCTGTATGTGTGACGTGGACCCACCTGGTTAGTTTATCCATGCTACTGACAGTGGACGTTTGGGCAGTTGCCAGCTTCTTGTTCAAACAGACAAACAGGACTCCTCTTGTACATCTCTTCCAGCCAGTTCACACACTCAGTGGGGGAATGGCTGGGGTCTAGGCTACAGGTGTACCCCGCTTGTGGATGATACCGAATGGTTTTCCAGGGTGGTTGAATCACGCCACACACACCACAACCTCGCCAGCAAGAGCTATTGTCAGTGTCTTGAGTTTTAGACATGCTGGTAGGTGTGTAGTGGTGCCTGACTTGAGTTTTATGTGCATTTCCCGCATGAATCATGAGCTTGGGGAACTTTTCATGTGCCTAGTGGCTACTTGGAAATCTTATTTTAGATGGGGCCTGTTTAAGAATTCTGCCCATTTTTCTACTGATTGTCTTTTTCTTACTGATTTGTAGGAGTTCTTTCTGGGTCCTGGATGTGGGTCTTCTGTTGGATGAATATATGGCAAACACACTCTCCAGCTTTGGGGCTTGCCTTTTCATCTCCCGATTTTGTCTTTCAATGAACAGAATGCTTCCTTTTAAAGGAATATAGTCTATCATTTTTTTCCCTCTAGGCCCCTGTCTGGTCTCAAGGCTGGATGGTGAGGTCACCTCTTCATCCTCTAGATTCTTATACCCCAGGCTAGCTCCCCTGCTGGTCCAGCCCCTCAGAACATCCCCAAGTGTCCTGAGGCCCTGGTTGCTACGCCTTCCTCAGGCTGTGGCTGCAGGTTTATCTACTGACTCTCAGAATTAGGCAGAGAAATGCCAAGAGATGCCTCCAGTGGACCACCCAGGTGCTAAATGTATTGTCCCTCCCCTAGAGTATAAAAGCAGCCCCATTTCCTCTTGATGCTCCTGGTCAATTACCCCTGCCAGGATGGTCTCTTAGCAAAAAGGAGCCTGAAGTGACAGGGTGGCAGGCATGAGCTCATGTTTAATGAGATTCTTATGGTGTCACCTGGTGGAAGTGTTCCCTGCTGGGAGGTAGCACTTGTGGACCACAGAGCCTGGGATTGTGGGGATGGAGAATACAAATTTCTCAAGTAGGTTACTGGGAGTGATGGTGTGTGGGACCCCTCCTACTGAAATCTTCGGCTCCCAGACCCAGGACTCTGCCCACTGGGGGCACAGCATCATACATCCTAGAAGATGCACCTCATCTTCACAGGTAACATCTCCAAGCCAGAGTCAGCTGTGTCTTCGTAAGGCTGCTCCATCCCTCTACCAGTCCGCGGTTGCTGGGGTACAATATGTGCTACAATCACGACCAGACCGTCCACTGCCAGACCTTTGTTGTAAAGTTTGTTCTCCTTTTTCTAGTTTCTTCAGGTGGAAGGTGAGGTTATTGATTTGAGATCCTTTTTAAGGTAGACATTTACTGCTGTAGATTTCCCTCTGAGCACCGCTTTAATTATATCTCTTACTGTTTTGCTTTGTTGTGTTTTGGTTTTCATTCTCTTCAAAGCATTTTCTAATTTCCTTGTTTTTCTTTGATCCATGGGTTATTTAAGAATGTGTTGTTTAATGCCCCCATATTTGACTTTCCAAATTTCCTTCTGCTATTAATTTCTAATTTCATTCCATTGCAGTCAGAGCACATATTTTTTAGGATTTCAATCTTTTTAAATGTACTGAGACTTATTTATACCATAATATATGGTCTGTCCTGGAGAATGTTCCATGTGCACTTGGGAAGAATGTATATTTTGCTGTTTCTGGATGGAGTGTTCTATAGATATCTGTTAAGCTCCCTTGGTAGATAGTCTTGTTGAGGTTTTTAAGTTCCTTGCTGAGTTTCTAATTGTTAGATCCATTATTGAAAGTGGAGTACTGACATTTCCAACTATTATAGTTGAATTCTCTACTTCTCTCAATTCTGTCATTTTTTTTTTTTTGCTCCATGTATTTGGAGCTCTGTTGTCAGGTGCATATATATCCACAATTGTCAAATCTTCTTCATGGACTGACCCTTCTACCATTTTATCTCCTTTTTTGTCTCTAAAAGCAGTTTTTGTACTAATGTCTATTTTGTCTGATACTAGTGTAACCACTCCACCTCTCTTTTGAATACAGTTTGCATGGAATATATTTCTCCATCCTTTTGCTTTCAACCTATTCGTGTCTGGTTCTAAAGTGAGTCCGTCATAGATAGCACATCACTGGATCATGTCATTTTATCTGACTTGCTAATCTCTGCCTTTTAACTGAAGAGTTTAAATCTATTTACATTTAATATAATTACTTATAAGAAAGAAATTACTTCTGTCATTGTGTGATTTGGTTTCTATACCTCTTTTCTGTTCCTCAGTTCCTCCATCTCTGCCTACTTTTGTGTTCAATAGATATTTTCTAGTGTACTATTTTAATTCCACTGTAATTTCTTTTACTATATTTTTTGAGTTATTTTCTTGTCATTGCCCTAGGGATTACAATTAACATCTTAGTTTATAACAAGCTAGTTCAGATGAATAACAATTTATTTTCAATAGTATACAAAAACTTTGCTCTTCTTAACTCCATCCCCTACCTTTATGCTACTATTGTCATCCAAACTACATCTTTATACATTGTGTGCCCATCAGCCTAGACTTATAATTATTACTTCATGCTGTTATCTTTTAAGTCAGATATTTTTAAAAGGAGTTACAAGCTAAAAATACATCATCTGTTAATCTTATCGAGGATTGCTTGTACATGATGTGTCACTTCTCTCTTGCTGCTTTCAAGATTCTCTCTTTGTCTTTAGCTCTTGACAGTTGGAATATGATGTATCTGGGTATGAAACTCTTTGAGTTCTTTGAGCTTCTTGGATGTGAAAAACATAATGTTTCTTACCACATTTAGGACGCTTTCCTCTTTCTTTCTCTTCTCTCCTTCTGGAACTCCCATTATGCACGTTTTGGTATGCTGGATGGTGTCCCACAGGTATCTGAGGTTCTGTTCATTTGTCTTCACTCCTTTTTCTTTCTCTTTCTCAGACTGGAAAATCTCAGTTGACTCATCTTCAAGTGGGCTGATTCTTTCCGCTGCCTCTAATCTACTCTAGTGATGTTTTCATTTCAGTTATTGAGCTTTTCAATTCCAAATTTTCTCTTTGTTTCTTTGTTGTATTTTATATCTCTTTATTGATATTCTCAGTTTGATGAGACACTGTCCTTTAGTTCTTTAGACACAGTTTCCTTTACCTCATCAAACATATTTACGTTGCCGATATAGAGTCTTTGTCTAAAAAGTCCAATGTCTGGACTTCCTCAGGGACAGATTATACTGATTTCCTTTTTTTCCTGTGTATGAGCCATACTTTCTTGTTTCTTTGCACACCTTGTAATTTTTTATTGAAAACTGGCCACTTTGAATATTATAATGTGGCAACTCTGGAAACAAGATTCTCTCCCCTTCCCAAGATTTGTTGTTGCTGTTACTTATTGTAGTTGTTGGGATTTTTTTAAAGTAACTTTTCTGAACTAATTCTGTAAAGTCTGTATTATTTGTCTTGTGTGGACCCTAAAATCTCTGTTTTGTTAGCTTATGGTCAGGTACTGATTGGACAGAAATTTCCTTAAAGGCCTGGAACAACAAAAACATCCTCCAGTGCCAAGGGGCTCTGTGTGTGTTTGGACCCAAGCCTTCAATGCCAAGCTAGGCAGTTTGTAACTCTGCCTTAGCCTTCACTTCCTGCCTCTGCCTAGGCAGTGTCAGCAGGAGGTGAGAGCCGAGGACCTTCTGAGTCTTTTCGGAGGATGTGCACTTAGCCCTTTAGACTCCTAGGAATATGTCCAAGCTTTCCAAAACCCTGACATCTCATTCCCAGCCTTTCCTCCCAAACTTTGTGATTAGTTATTGTTTCCCCCAACTGTTTTCTATCACCTCCAGCAACAGTCAGTTAATGTTTTCAACAAATGCTCCTGTACACATCTTGAGCTCCAGGCCAATTCTGAGTTAGGTGAAACACAAACAAACCTTTGAGCTGGTCTTCCAGAGAACACAAGACCAATCAGAACAAATATTTAATCATGATTCTTTGTGAATGAGGTCTGTTCTGCATTTACCAGTATTGGGAACATGGGCTGAGATTTTCACAGCTACTGCTGAGCTAAAGAGCAGGGAGAGGGGGACTATCGAATTAACTGATCTTACTGAGAATCAGCCATTTCTCTTAAGTAAATCTTCCCTGGGTTACTGCAAGCCTTTGGTTAATTTCCAGAGTTTGGGGTGGGGTGGGGTGGGTGCAGTAGATGCTAATAGTTTTTGCCCATTTTTAAATTGTTTTATAGAGGGGCAGAATTTAGAGTTCCTTACTCCACAACTTTTGCCGACGTCACCCCACACTTAATCTTAAATTGATGAATAATCACCCTCAGGCTCTCACAGTGTTTCTCCCATCCACTGACAACAGCCAGTGATACCACCCAATTCCATAGTCCTTATAATTACTACTTCTCCCCCAGATCTCAAACACTTGAGATATTCCACCCACCAGTGCAGTGTCCCAACCCAGTCCCCCCACTGGATGAAGTTTTAAGGGTCACACCACTATCACATGCCAGGGTCTGTCCCTATTTCACCCATCACCCACTGCCCAGCTCCAAAATCCCATTTTAAAATTTTCTCCCTAGTGCCTCTCCCTGTACCAATGGCCTTCAGTGAGTTTCTCCAGGAAACTGACTCCAAGGTGGAAATTTGCAGGCAGGTGGCTTCCTGGGGAGAGAGCCTGTGAGAGAGTGAGGGATATGGGACTGGGCAGACGGAAGGCTGCAACAAAGGCCTCAAGTGACCTCATGGGAAGCTCTGGAGCTGGGACAGCCCTTTAGAGTTCTCCCCCGTCAAGGCAAGGGGCTGGGACTTTGAGCTCCCATGCCCACCAGGCTCGGATGCAGACTTAAACTTGGGTGAAGCAGCCCCCTTTGGGCGAGGCAATTCTGGAGAAGCGCTTAGCTGCAAAACATCAGCAGGCAACATGGCCAACAGCTTGGAGAACGGATACCCCTGTCTGACGTGGGGATTTGGGCGTGCGTCACAGCACCCACTTCTGTGGTTCAGCTCCTGCCAGGCAGCCCCTTCTTCCACAGGGGGTCATAGGGGATCCCAGGAACACCCTCAGCCCCTATGGGTGCTAATCTCTGAGTTGTCCCACCCTCCTGTCTGGGTTTTCCCCTTCCTGCACCTTTGGGATTAGTTCCCCATACTAAACTCTGTCTGTTGAGCCACCTGACATGGGCCCTGGCGTCCTGCCTGGTCCCTGGCAGCTGATAACTAGGTCACTCACTGCTAAATCCACTGCTAAGTTCCCTTCAATGTTGAATATTCTCACCCAGCATCACCCAGCAAGTTTATGGCAGGACAGAGATTAGAACCCAGGCTTCCCGCCCCGCCGCCCACCCCCACCCCCCAAGCCTGGGTGCTTTCTTGCCTTGTCCTGGCTTCCTCGGCCCCTAAGGCGGGGCAGGTCACTAATGCTGACCTCCGAGGGCCACTGGGGCATCAAATGGCCTGGAGACATGAAATGTGAAAGCACTCAGGACAGTTAAGGGCAGCGTGCAGATGGAGGGGAGCTGACGCCTTCAGGCAAGGTTGCTTTATCCCTCTTTATCCCTCTTGGATGGGTGTGTGGGAATCACACCCCCTCCTGCCCCGTGCCCCAGAGAGCCTGCTCAGGCAGCCAGCCTGGAGGGACAAAGATGCTCTTGTTGGGTTTCAATCTTCCTGTAAAGAACAGAAATTCCAGGGGGCGGACTTCTGAAGCCCTCTTGCAGGGAGGGAATGGAAAATGGGCTCTCTCCCTCCCCACTGCCCTGGGCTGACTCAAGCAACCTTCCACCAGCGGAACTACTTTTTCTGATGATAAAAGAAATACACGCTCACTGTAAAAACATAAATAACTAAGTTTGAGCAGGTCATGGTGTGTGAATTACACAGTGTCACTGCTCCACCAGCCCCAGGATTTGGAGAAGACCCAGTTAACACACGGGCATGTGGCCACCGGGTTTTTCACTGCACCTGGAAAGATGCTGTTTCTGCAGCCATCGGTCTGTGCCAAGAGAGGCGTGGAGAGCTGGGTAAGAGCCAGGGCTTCTGAGTTGGAGAGACCTGGCTGGGACTCCCAGCCCTGCCACCACTGCCGCGCATTTGCATACCTGTAAGGTGGGGACAGTCACACTGGCGTGACTAGGGCATGAGAATTCAATGTGTGAATGCAGGTAAAATGCTAAACAGTGAGCCAGGCACTTGCCAAGGTCTCCCCCAAGATTCCAATTCAAGTCCAATCCACTCCCTCCAGACCCCGCCCTCCCCCGTTGAGCCCAGGAGTACGGAAGAGAGGGTGTGGCAGGGCAGGGTTGACCCCTGCGGTGGCCTCTCATCCTTCTGCTCACCCGGAAGGGCTGGGACTGGGGAGGGGGCCCGCTGATCACGACGCTCCAGTGCCCTGTCCAGGGCTCCTCAGGGAACTCGGCTCAGAGAACCGGCTGTCAGAGTGCTGGTGGGGGTTCCTCAAGAGGAAGGCATTCCACAGGCAAAGGCGGGTGGGACTCATGGGTCAGGCGAAGTGAAACTGGGCCTTCACTGCAGAATCTCTCGGGGCCTCGAGCTGTTTTATGATGGGTCTGCAGTATCTCGCCCCCTCCTCTGTGTTCCTGGCTCTGGATCATCCTTTTTGTTAGTAAACTTTATTTTTTTTAAGACAGCTTAAGATTTGCAGCAAAATGGAGACCGTTGTGCAGAGTTCCCATCTCCCCCCACCCCGTTTTCCTAATTATTAACATCTTACCTCTGTGTGGGGCGTTGGCTACAAGTAATCAACCGATATGAATAACTGAAGTACACTCTTTATTCAGATTTCCTTAGTTTTCCCCCTAATGTCCTTTTCTGTCCCAGGACCCCATCCAGGACCCCACATGGCACTCAGTCATCACATCCCCTTGGGCTCCTCTGGGCTGGGACAGCTTCTCAGACTTTCCTTGTTTTTGGTGAATTTAGCGGTTTTGAGGAGGGCCTGTCAGGTTTTCGTAGAATGTCCCTTAGTTGGGCTTTGTCTGATGAGATCCTCATGGTGAGACTGGGGTGGGGGTCGGGATTGGGAGGAAGACCCCAGAGGTGAGGTGCCCTTCTCACCCTGTCCTACCAGGGGCGCGTGCTGTCACCAGGACTCGCTGACCTTGGTCCCCCGGGGGGCAGTTGTGGCTTCCCTGCAGAGTCCCTTTTCCCTTCCTGCTGCACTCGTTGGCCTCCTGGGCCCCCGTCTTGGGGCCGTCCCTATGGAACCGTGCGCTTCGGCAATGCAGAGCCCGTTCAAGCCTGGCACACAGTAGGTGCCTACTTAACTGTGTCTGAACTGAATGGGGCAGGGAAATCAAACCCACGCTGTCAGCCTCATTAGGAATGAAGTTTTCCCTTGATCCTTGACTGGACTTCCTCACCGTTTGTGGTCTAATTAAGCACAGCTGCTCCCTCGGAGCCTGGCTTGTTGGGTCGGCTCACCCACGACTTGGGGAGCTCCCAAGGCCCCCCACTCCCAGCCTCTGCCCACCGAGGAGAAGTGCACCCCCAGCTGGAGGGTCATCCGGCTCACCCACAAATACCCTGTGTTTAACCCCACATAGACTTCAAAAGCACACCAGGTGGTTGAGTGTCCACCTGCCAATGCAGGGGACGCGGGTCCATGCCCCAGTCCGGGAAGATCCCACATGCCGCAGAGCGGCTGGGCCCGTGAGCCATGGCCGCTGAGCCTGCGTGTCTGGAGCCTGTGCTCCGCAACGGGAGAGGCCACTACAGTGAGAGGCCCGCGTACTGCAAAAAAAAAAAAAAAAAAGCACACCAGCACAGAAAGGTCCACGACAGCACATGGGCAAGCGAGGGGCTGTGGCTGTGACTGTGGCTGTCCCCACTGCTCCGCCTGCAGCAGAGGTCCATCAAAGCCACGAGCAACCTGGGAGCCTGCGGTGAGCCCCAGCCCAACCTGCACAGACCCCATGGGGTGGCACCCCTCCCCCAGTGACTGCCCCCACGCTGCAGAGAGGAAAACTGAGGTTCAGAGTGGGGAGGTGCCTGTACCAGGTCCCACCGTGCAGAGTGGGAAGGTGGGATTCAAACCGAAGCGGGGCCCCAAACGTCGCAGCCCTCCCGGCGAGTGGGGGGCCCCTCTGTTACATGACAAGCAGAAACCAGAACACGTTCAGGTGGAAAGTGGGAGGGGCTTCGCCAGTCCCGGTGAGCCGGGCGCCTGGCCTGGGGCAGGTCTGGGCATGGCGTGGGGTGGCCTTTGCCCGAAGAGGTACAGGCAGGCGGACGTGTCCACGCTGCAGGGGTTCTCCAGGCCGCCTTGAGCCCCAAGTCCCCCGGGACCTCGGGCCTGACGCCCCCTGACCACTGCCTCTGCCCTCTGCGGGGACGAGGCTGCAGTGGGGAAGCCTAAGCACCAGACGGCCGGCCTGGCACCCGGACACCTGGGCCCCGGGAGCCACAGCAAGGGGAGTAAAAGGGGAGAGGAGAGTGAAAGCGTGGCCTGGGCGCCCTCCAGGGCGAGAAGTGGCTGCGGGCACGGGGCCAGGGCCTCTGTCGGGGACAGGAGCTCCGGGGAGGTGACAGGTGAGCTGGACGCGGAGGTGGAGGGGAGCACGCAGTGCGCTGAGCAGACAAAGGCAGGGATGCTGCCGACAGGGGTTACACCGAGTGCAGAGGTGTGGGCAGCAGGCCTGGGGGGAGGGGGAGGCAGCCCAGGTGGGGTCCCGGGGGCCCCCGCACCTCCTCCAGAGGGCGAGGGGAAGATGTGGAGGCCCTGAGGGACACAGTCAGATCTGCATTCTAGAAAGATCCGTCCGGCTGCAGAGTGGGAAGGACAGGAAGGGACAGCCAGAGGCAAGTGACCGCTAGGAGCTGACGCATCCTTCCAGGCAGAGACAAGGAGGCCTAGGGGTCAGTGCTTCCGAGGATCCCTCCTCCTTGATGCTTACTTTTGGGGTCACCGGGGTCTCCGGGCCAGAGGGTACAGAGTTCCTCTCCCATAACCAGGGTCCCATAACGGAGTCCCCTGGTGCAGAGACCGACCCCTCCTTGAGAAGCCTGTGGGGCGGCGAAGGGTCAGGAGGGGCCCTGCTTTTCCATTTTTCTTCAGGCCCCAAAGGAATCCATTTGCCTGGTCCGAAGCTGGACATCCCTGCTGGTGCCCCGCCCTGGAAACGTGTCGGGGAAAAGCGCCCAGCCGGCTCAGGGGGCAAAAGGCCCGCGCCACCTGGCTGGGAGAGGGGACGCCGAGCAGCATCAGGAGGGAGCCCCGAGTGCAGTGGCCTGGACGGCGCACAGCACTGCCCCTTAGGGCCTGCCTCTGGCCACGAAGGCCTGTTGCAACACCTCTGTTCCCCCGAGGCCGGCCCTGGAGCCCCAAACACGGGCACCCAGGCAGGAGGATGGGAACTTGCCCTCTGGGGTCAGCGGTGCTTTTCCGTGTCCTCTACTTCACCAACAAGGGCGCTGCTGGTGTCTTCCCGCGCGCCCCCCTCTGAGTGACTGCCGCCACCCTGGACGCCGCTGGGCAAGGCACTGCTCCCTCCAGCGAGGAAACCAAGGCCCAGGGGGGCAGCCTCTTGGCCCGCACAGGCCTGTCTGACCCGAGGCCCCGAGGCCCCCCTGTGTTGATGCTACTCTGGTGCCACACCCCCTGCCCACGCCAGCCTGACGAGCGGCCGGAGGGTTCAGGTGGCAGCTCCCCACAGACACAGGAAGCTTTTGTTTCCTCAGCTCCTTGCACAGATGTCCTGCCTTCAAGTACCGACACTGATCAGGGCCCCTGGAGCTGGGCAGGGCAGCCCCCTGCTCCCAGGACGGGCCAGAGGCACACCAGGCACTCTGGGGGGTGGGGGACCTGGACAGCGGGGGCCCGTCAGTGAGAAAGCAGAGCAGACCCTTTGCCTCTGTCCCAGGGTCTTTGGTGCCCACGGATCAGGCCCAGCTACAGCTGGGGAACTAGGGGCTCCGCCCAGCCCAGAGTCTCTCCCAGACCTTCGGGGAAAGGGAGGGGGTGGGAGTGTCTGGGGACCATCCCACACCAGCCCGGCACACGCCGCGGCTGTTTCCTTTCCAAATGTGAAGCCACAGGGCAATTTTTACAGAGCGAATGGGCTCGAGAGACAAGAGGAAAGCACAGTGAGGATACAGGCAGGCAAGTGGAGCACGTAGGACCCTCGAGCCTGGGTCGGGAGTGGAGGCCCAGGGGGCGGAGGCCCTGACCAGTGTCTGGGCCTTGTGTCCCTGGCGTCACAGTGTGGGCTAAGGAGGCAAGGACACGCCGCACCGGGCCTGGTCCCCCCTCGCCTAAGCAACCCTGGAAGAACCTCGTCCCCTCCCACCTGCGTGGGGTGTGAGGCCCACGGAAAGGAGGAAGTGGTGAGCGAGGGGTGGAGGGAGGCCATCTGGGCAGGCAGTGCCGTTTCACCAGTCACGATTTAGAGTGGACCTGGTCTGAGGGACCCAGGGGCCAAGACGGGGCAGGAGTTGTCTGAGGCCTCACAGTAAACTAGCTTCCAGGTTGGGGCCAGAAGCCGGCCTGCCTGTGGCCGCGGAGAACTGACATCTTGTAGGTGGTCCAGCGGTCCCTGCAGTAGCCCCCAGGTGGACCAGAACTACATGACCGCTGTGACCTTCTGCCTGTCCAGGGCCCCTCACACCCAGGCTCTGCAGATTCAGGGCCCCCAAGAGCCTCTGCCTCAAAAGCATCCCCTCCCAACCCTCACTCAGCCTGGAGCTCCACCACTGCTCTCATTCCCTGGGCTGAGGCTGGGCTCCCAGGCTCCTCCCTTGCTGAAATGCAAATACTCAAATTGAACCCTGGGCAGGCACCTCTCATGGCTGCTTTTGGCAACAACCTCCGAAGGAATGTGGGCTGCATCTTCCCCAGAGCACCTGCCAGTCCTGGCCTGGACGGAAGGACCCTTCAATAAACAACATCATAAAAAACTTCTCTCTTGTTGATCACAAACACCGTCTCTTCTGTCATAGCTCCCTTTTTGCCCTGGCTGCCAGGAAGCTCAGCATTGCATTCAGGGCCAACCACACGGTCACTCTGCTTTTGCTTCCCCACCCTACCCTGCCCTCCAGGGTTGGCTTTGCTTTCCCCTCTCCCGTCTCTCTTCCTTGATGTGTGTGTGTCCCTGGCGAACCTCCTCAGACCTTAGAGGAATGAGGTGGACTCAAACTTCATTTGTCTCAAGCCGCATGGAGCCATATCCACCTGCAAGGCTGATGTCCAAATGGGCCATGCACGAGCTCGGGAGGCCGTGGGTCCTGCGGAAGCAGGTCTGGGATACTGGGTATAAAAGGGCGGTCATTGTCAAGGCTAGAACCTGGAGGTGCTGGAGGGGGCAGTGGGCAGGGGAAGGGTCTCCAGGGAGAGGCCATGTGAAAGAACCAAGACAAAGGTCAGTCTTTAAATTACCAACAGCCAAGTGGGGGAGGATGGGCAATGGGGAACTTGTCCCCAGGGGGCCCACCCACCCTCCACAGGACAGCTCTGCTGCTCTTTCAAACTAGGACCCCCAGCACCCACGTTTAAGCAGCTGCCCCCTTGGGTTCCAGCACCTCCTCTGCAGCTGTCTGTAGAGTGGCTCTTGGGGACAGTGAGGGTGCCTGGCCCCTGCCAGTGGGGGCTGACAGTCACTGGGGGAAGAGGCAGACATCGGCCTCCAGAGGGGACCAGGAAAGAAAGTCTCTCTGTCCCTATTACTCCAGCCCTGTTTCAGGGAACAGCTGAGTCGGGGTACCCAGGCAGGGGTCCCTCCCAAATCTCAGTTACAAGGTAATCATAAGATTGGGGCCTGTTCCTTCAGCAGTACGATCAAGGTCTGCAAAGTCAGCGGGGTTGGGGGAGCCTTCAAGTCGCCCCCGTGCTGGCTCCCAATCTCAACGTTTCAACGCTCCGTTTCACCAGGGACCCAGTGTCGGGGGCCAGCAGCCCCTGGGGGACGAGAGGCTGTCAGCGGGCCCAGGTCCAAGCGCACACCATCCCACCCGGTGGGGAAGATGAGCTGGCCCTTTAAGAAGAGGGGGGCCACTCCTGGCAGAGCACACAGCTGGCCCCGCCAGAGACGGGCACGTTCCTGATCTTTCTGGAAGGCTGAGTTGGAAAGGGGACAAAGTGTTCCTGCACAGCTCAGTAAACAAGCCTAGAGTGTTTTGAAAGCCTCTGCCGATATAAAGGACTGTGAAATAAATGCAAGAATTGCAAAAGAAGGGCCAGCTGCTGGGGGTTGGGGATCGTGGGCGGGAGGAGGGCATCTGGGCTGCCCACCGCCCGGCCCCGGGAGCGCCTGTGTGGTGACGGGTCACCGTGTGTGCCTGTGCTCCTGGCCACGGCCTGCGTGTGCAGATATGGGGGCCGCACGTATGCGTAGCCGGGAGGGTGCGTGTCGATACACACCTCTGGGAGTGAACACAAACGCCCGTGGGTGTTTTCGTGCCCGTGGGCGTGTCCCCGTGTCTGGGTGTGTGGCTCGCCTGCGGTACACGGCAGCTCCCCGGCTCACCCCACCCCTTCCCTAGGAACCCAGCTGGAGGAGACCCAGGTTAACGCCACCCTTGGAAGGAAGCACGGAACCCCGCTCCCCAGGGAGTTAATTAAGGGAGACCTGGCGTCTGAAAGTGAGATGTGGGCGAGAGGCGAGCCTGGCGGGAAAGCGCGCTCTGGGGCCTGGACCCGCTCACGCGCTGGTCTCTCGGCTCATCCAGGAGGGTTTTACGCAGTAATGATGGTGCCGAGGGTATAGGAGCTCCCATGGGGCCTCCCTTGGGTGCTGGGGGAGGTGCCCGACCTTCCTGGCAAAGACCAGGATCTAGCCCAGCTCAGCCGCTCCCGGCTCCGTCGACCTGGGGCTCAGTTTCCTCCTCAGTAAAATGGGCAGAACACCACCTCCCTCCCAGGACGGTTGTGCAGATCGGATGAGAGCCCGTGCTGGGGGTAAGGTGCCTTCAGCAGAGAAACACGGCACCCCCACCCCTAGTCCCACCTCTGCACCGTGGGCGGGAGGATCGCAGCCAGGTGGGACCCCATTCTCTGACTGCCTTGGGGCCCTCAGCCTCACCCTGGGGAGGAATCACCTCCCCCCACCCCACCACAGAGCCCACCCTCCCTTCCCATCACTCAGGAGCCTCGAGACCTGGCAGTCAGCCCGACTTAGGGCTGGGCCCCGGAGGGTCAACACACCAGTCAGGCCCGGGTAGCCCTGGGACAGGCACAAACCAGGGCTTGGGCCACCGGAGGCGCCACACTGCACTGCAGGAGAGACACACAGTGGCCTTGGGACCGTGGCGGGGCCTCGGGGAGGAGAGCGAAGCCTTCTGGAGCAGTTAACGTGTGAGGCCAGAGGACGGGGCTTGGGGGGGACAGACCAGGAGGGCCAGCTAGAAGAGCACCCGCACACAGTAGGTGCTCAATTAATGCCTGTTTAGTGAACGAATAAACCCTGTGAGGCAGGAGAAAACTGAAACCCACAGAGGGAATGTTCCTCTAAGGTCACGATGTCCTGTTTGCCTGGCCCCCACAGTTACGCCCCTCCCTGCCTGAGAGGCTGGTGCCCCCAGGCCGGGCTGGCACCCAGAGAGGGCCTCCCCCCACCGCCTGATCCTCTCCGAGGGTTTCGAGCACCTCCCGAGGCTCAGGGCTCATCACTGGCTGCCTCTCCGATCTCAGCGGCATTGCCAGGAACAACCAGAATCCTGCATTCCTACCCGAACCCGTGGGGTGGCCCCGGGAGGCCAAGGAGCATCATCCAGCCTGGCTGCAGCAGGACGCATCCCGGCCAGGAGGCCCATTTGGGAAATGGGCAGCCGGGAGGGGCCGCAGGGGCGCAGGGCCAGCCAATGCCAGTGCTGCCAGCCCGTCCACCCTCTGCTGGTGGGGGACTCCCTGGCAGGCTGAGCCTCCGGTACCTGTGAGCCAAACCACTCAGAAACCACAGGCCAAATGAAGCCACTTTCTAACGTGCCCAAGAGAGAGGGAGACACCGCAGTTTCTGTTCCAGCCGCCCCGCCCAGGAAAGCTAAGGTAGCAAAGGGCACGGGGGGGGTGGAGGGGGGGGTAACAGGCCCCGAGCTGCCCCCAGTCCTCAGCGCCCCTCGGGCCACACGTTCAGAACTCCCTCCTGTAGGTCCAGCTTTGGTCCCGGCCCCGAGAGGTCTGCTATCGCCTGGTGTGCCCTCCCCCATGTCAGGAAAGTGACAAAGGCACAAAGTATTGTCCCAGCCAGAGAGGGAAGGGGTGAAGCACAGGGTGGGAGCGGTGACAGGACCGCGCTGCCAAGACAGCCTCATGGGGACCAATCCCTGGGCCGCGGCCTTGCTCCCAGGCTGTGCGCTCCCCCGGGGGCCAGGCTGGGTCTCCCGGCCGAGTCCGCACAGCTCGTACTGTTGCTGCCCTGAAGGCCACAGACGCTGGGCAGGGGGCCGCCCCTGCATGGGGCCAGCGTGCACTGACTCTCGTCCCCATAACCAGGGAGCTCGGCACCTAACACGTCCAAGCCACGCAGTCAGTAGATGGACAGAGGAATGGGGCCCCTGAGCCGATGGTCTGCTCCTGTTCCCAAGGACTGAATGGCTGCGTCACGGGCTGGTCTCTTACCCTCCAGCTTGGGAAGGAAGGAAGGCGGGAACAGGGGCCCCCAAGCTCCGAGAGGCGGGGGGGGTTGTGAGGCCGGAAAGAAAGTGGGTGCTCTTGGGAGCATGCAATGTCCATCCCGTCCTGGGGTGGGAGAGGGGCACCCACAGAGGTGGTGGCTGGGAGGCAGGGCAAAGCCTCCCCACCCTGCCCGTGTGCAGGGGACGTGTGCAGGGGTGAGAGGGGGCAGTGGGGAGGGTACAGGGGAATGGTGTAGAGGGGGTTGCAGGGGGGAGGGTGCACGGGGTCCCCTCCATTCCTCTCAGGCCTCCCTTCCCATATCCGTGAAAGGAGAAGGAGTCCAGATGGAACAGGGTCCTCCTCCTTGGGGTCCAGGGCAGGGGACGTCACAGCAGCAGGGACACCCCAGCGCGGTCAGTCACTCTGCCAACGGGGAGGGAGCCCCAGGCTCTGTGCTGGGCTCGGATGTCGGTGGAACCCCACTCCTGCCTCAGAAGGCTCCCTCTGGATGGCTGCGCCCCCGGAGTCACACTGGACCTAGAGACCCTTCTCCTGCCCCCATTGTCCTCACCTCCCTCTGGAGGGCAGGGAAAGGGTGCCCCAGGCTCAGACAGGTCAGCAGAGCACTGAGGGGCCCCGTAGGACTGGCACCCAGAACACAGGACTCCCAATCCTGCACCCCTTGAAATGCCCAGCGAAGCCCTTGCCTCGCCAGGCACAGAGAGCTTGCTGTGGTGGACACGTGGCGGCCTCCAGCTGGGGCCTATTTAAACGAACGCTGCAGGGCGCAGGGACCCCTAAGGAAACTGCTGTAATAAAAGACCCTGGGGGGCTGCTGAGGGAAGAGAGGGAAACGGGGAGCTGAGCATGGAAGGGGAGGAGAGAGGGGCACAGGATGGCACTCTGGGGACCCAGTGGCACCCCAGAGATGGAGCAGCACCCAGGCCACGGAAGCCCAAGAAGAGATGACAGTCCCCGGTGGGAAGTGGGGGGGTGCGTGGGGATGGGCAGAAGTCGGGTGCCCATCCGTCCTACCCGCCCCAGACACCGGGCGGCTCTTTGAGGACGGGGCCGTCTGTCTGGAGACGGAGTTGGGGCAGTGCGGAGGGTCAGGAGACTGACTGATGCCTTGGACAAGGGACCACGCATGCCTCTCCCAGCCTCAGTGTCGCGCTCTGTAAGGTGGGCGTGCTCGCTGCCCTGACCTGCCAGGGGCGCTGCGAGGACGAGCAGACGTAAGTGCATACAGGGCTCCCGGCACCCCCAGTAACCTCAGTGAGCTCTAGTTCTCTTTCTGGTGTCCCCTCCTGCCGAGGGAGGGACGTGAGCGCCCACCACCCCAGCAGGTCCAGGCCTTCCCTTCCTGCTGATGCCCGGTGTGCCCACCGCCTCCACCCCCAGGAGTTCAAGAAGGGCATCATCAGCGTTGCCCAGGGGCGCCTGGCAGGGCCCTGCCACATGGGGTCCCAGGGTCCTGCACGTTTGAGGAAAAAGGCCTGCCCAGCACAGGGGCTGTGGGCCCTATAGGAGGTTCTGAGTGAAGGCGGAGTTGACCTGAACCTGGGCTCCTGAGACCTCCTCAGCCTGGAGCCCTTTCCCCAGGGACCCCATCAACCTCTCACAGAGCTGGTGTTCCCAGAGCAGCTTCCGGAAGCCCTGCGGCAGCCAGATGTCTTCTCCGCCCCCAAGAGAACACAGAGGGTTTGGGGGTGGCTGTATGTGGCAAAGCTACCCAGTCAAACAGCCACCTCCGCTAAAGGGCAGCGAGAGGCCAAGTCCCCTACCCTCGCTCACACTGCTGGGCATTTCTCACCGGGTTCAGTGGAAGCTGAAAAGCTCAGGGCCCCGCCTCCATCTCTCCTACCTGCGGCCATCACACACTCCCTGCCAGCGTCAGCTTCCCGAAATGTGAGTGCTAGCCTACCGCTCCCGCCCTAAACAACCCCTCTTGGCTCCCCATTTCCCCAGAATGAAAGGGCTCATCATTCACAAGCTTCCGCTCCAAGTGCCAGCCTCTCTTTCCCAACTTCGCTCCCCAGATTGAGGTTCCCAACTCCTCTTCCTCCTGGACCTTCCTCCCAGGGACCCCCAGAAGGTCCAATTTCACAAGGAGGCACCTCCCAATCTGCCCCACTCCCCTCATCACAGCAGCCGCTGCCTGGTGCCGGTCCCTCCCAGCTCTTCATCCAAGCGGGTCTGGAAAGCTGATTCATACTAGATTGGAAAGAGCTGAAAAGGAGACTCTTTGTCCTGGAAACACATCACTATTTACCTGGTGCTCCTACAAGTCCAAACTTTAGCCAAAGGCCTGGAGGTTTAGATCGGAGAAAGGCCTGGGATTTCAACTTGGGGGGGTGCTCCCCTTGTCCCCTCCCTTCTCAAGGCCCACAGTGGGACAGTGGCTTGACCGCCTCCTTCTCAAGTCGGTGACGGGGTTAGGTCAGGATCCCAGGGGTCCGGCCTGCAATCCAGACCCCCTCTCTTTCCCAACCCAGATGAGAGTGGGAGGCTGAGAGCCCTCTGACCCCCAGAAGCATCTTGAAGTCGTGGGACTTCAAGATTCAGAAAGGGGTCCCACGGAAGGGGTGTAGTGGGTAGTGGATCTGAGGCCCTATCACCAGGCAGGCGGGGAGGCCACAGGCCTCTGAATTCCAGGCTAATTGGCATCTGGCAAAGCACACTCTCCCCCACAGCAGGCCTGCCTTCCTGCCCAGGTCTGCACGCTGACCCCACCCCCGGGACACCCCCTAAGACCCAAACTGACGCAGCCCCGTCTGCCTGGGCCGCCCCGGGAAGCCTCTGACCCAGGCCCTCTCCCAGCCGGGAGGCACCACGGTGGCTGGGCTGCAGGCCTGGGAGGAAGGGCTCCCTGACCTCGGGGCCAGAGCATTGCAGGGAACCCAGCCGGAGACAGACGCGGGCTCCAGAGGCATCCAGGGGAGATTAGAGGCGGCCACATAAACAGTGATAGGGAGACGCGCCTGCACGGATCCAGATGCTGGATGGGAAACAAAGCTCCGGGCAGAGCTCGCCCCGCGGGAATTGCCCAACTGGACTGTTGCAATGGGTTAGGATTCCAGGGTTGGCCCTGCAGACAGCCGCCAGGCAGGCCCTCCCGGTGGCCCTGAGCGCCTGGGGTTTGGGGACAGTGATTGCCGAGCAGGGAGGGAAGGCGGGTGTCCCTGGGCCCCCACACCCCGTGGTCTGTGGTCAGGAGGTGAGGGACAGGAACGAGGCCTCGGGGGCTGCAGTGGCTCAGGGACGACCATTCTCATCCCAGGACCGTCCCAAGGTGTCCCCCTTTGCCCCCAGGAAGCAGGGAAGACCCAAGCCGACACCTGTCCGACAAGGCCATGGGGCCTGGCCACACCCTCCTCTGCCCCCACTCCCCACCCACCGCCCTCCCATCACACGGCCCTGGGGGAGCAGATGCCGCCCGCAGCAGGATGGGTCTTAAACCTGCCCCAACACATGCCCTCCGGCCACGGGACATGCCGTCCCTGCCCCAGCTTGCCAGGACTCCTGAAGGCCACGCGCCCTGGCCTCACAGTCCCTGTCGTGCACAGGTGCCCAGGCGACCATCGAGCAGCCCCTGCCCCTGTTCTCCCAGCAGGAGGCTAAGCAACCCAGTCCTTTCCACTGTCACTCACCAAATCTCTCCCTTTTTTCTGCAGAATCTAATTTCTTTTTCGGTCAAGCCACCATGTACTGAGCACTTTAAAGTACAGTAGGTATGAGGCCATCTCGTCCGCTGGACCCACCGTGAAGCAGGTGCTCTCACCCCATTCTACAGGTGGGAAGACCAAGGGGGTGAAGGGCCACAGTCAGAACAACAGCCCAGAGCCTCAGGTTTACTCCCTTCAGCATCCATCTTCCTCTACCCGAGCTTCGCCCTGCCCATCTCCCTCTCTGTCCAGCCGGGCAGCCCCTCAGGCCTCAGACCCCCTCTGACCGGCCCAGCCCAGGGCCGCTCAGCCCCCCGCTGCGTCTGGTCTGGTCGCAGAACAGACACAGGCAAACAGCCCTGTGGGAGGATTGAAGGTCAGATAGACCGACGGTGACCAGTGCCTCCCTCGGCCTCCATGCCCCCTTTGGAGTTTAGGGTCCTGCTGGGATTCAGGAGCACCATCTGAGTAGCGATGGCTGCTTTCCCACAGTCCTCTGGCTGCGGGGGTCGACCCCAGAGGAGGCAGCTCCACTCCCGAGGGGCCCCCTGTTCTCCCAGGTGAGACACCCAGAGGCACAGCCTCCCACCCAGCCTGGCTGTTGGGCTCCCTGCCGAGTTCTCGGTGGGCACCCCCGTGACATGCTGGCCTCTGAGCCCCACCTCCCAGCTCAATCCACCTTGTGATCACAGAAGCCCAGGCAGCAAGCAGAACCTTCAGGAAGGCTCAGAGGTGACAGGCCCTGGCTGAGAACCCTGCTGTCCAGCCAAGGCCACGCTCAAGGACGTGTCCAGGACCACTGGCTGGCCCGTCCCCAGCAGGACCCGTGTAATCTGCCCAAAGCAACGTGGCTAGTTAAAAGTTTTATTGATTGAACACAATTGAGTGTTAGTAGTAAAAGTTCTCCTGATGTAACCCACTTTTTATTAATGGGTAATCTCAGACACTCGAGTTTGTGTGTTAAAGGAGCTTTAGGACAATTTAATAGCTCATAAAATTTTATAGTCCCAGTTGAAATCAGAGTGATAACTCTGGCCTGCACAGCGATAGTTTGCTAAATGTCTCTCATCTATTTTTTGCCCCGTTTATTGGAAAGTTAACATCTGCTCCGCTATGGGTGGAAAGAAAAGGGATGGAAAATAATGATCTATTTTTCTAGAAGAGAGGTAAGAGATTTGGACTCTCCTGGCAGCATCCTATTTTCCAGACACGTGGTTTTCTTTAAGTCAAAAAGAGGTTTGAGAAAGTGACTGGCCCACAGTTCACGGAAGGAACACCCCAGCAGGCGTCAGGACCCCTCGGCGACTACTGAGGATTTGAAGTCTATCCAGGCCACGGCCACGTCCCAGGATCAGTCCAAACCTGGGGAACCCGCTAAGAATCACTACCTGGTAATTTATAAAGCGCCTACTGTGTGCATGGTCCAGAGGGGCCCACAAAGGCCAAGGACACAAGTTCACTGACCTCAAGGAGCACTAGCCCTCGGCAGATTAAACTGTAACCGGGCTCTGCACCCAGGCAGCCTTTCCGAAGGCTTCTGGGAAGAGGCGGAGGTGGGACTGGGGCTCCAGGGATGTGCAGGATTCAGAGGCTGGGTCCAAGGGACAGGAGAGCCCAAAGTCCCAGCTGCACCACTGGGCAGCATGTCACCTGACCTCCGGGAGCCTCAGTTTCCTTGTCTTTCAAATGGGAATCACATGGCACCTACCTCTTAGGGTCAGTGTGAAGATAAAAGGAAATAAAGTATGTGGAATGCCGGCCAGAAGCTGGTGCTTCAGACACATTATCAAAAAGAAGGAAATTCGGGAAAACAATGTGGATCAACCTCAAAAACATCATCCTAAGTGAAAGAAGGCAGACATGAAAGGTCACATATGGTACAATTCCTTTTATATGAAGTGTCAGCGTAAGTAAATCCTCAGAGACTGAAAGCAGATTGGTGGTTGCCAAGGGCTGGGGGAGGGGGAGGGCTTTCCTTTTGGGTTAACGACAACGCTTTGGAACTAGACAGAGAGGCGGTGGTTGCACAACAGTGTGAATGGGCTAAATGTCACTGGATTGTCCCCTTGGAAATGGTTAATTTTATGATATGTGAATTTCACCTCGATAAAAAAAAAATTTCTTAAATTTATATTGACAATCATGACACATGGAATGCTCGCTGGGGCCAGACCCCAGACACAGGGCCTCCTGTCACCCTTCAGCCTGTGAAGAGTGAGCTGCTGGGTGCCCCCCACCCCCGCCACGCCCTGTCCAGCCCTGGGAGCTTGGAGCCCGGCCGGCGGCGCCCAGCGGAGGCCAGACACGGCAGGCAGGGCGGGCTCAGGTTGGCTGCCCCACGAGGTGCGGTGGAGAGGCCCGCGTCCCGGGGCTGCTGGAAGGGCTATGCTGAACGCAAGGTAATTTATGGGGGGTGCATTGGGAAGAGAGAAGGGCGAGCTCTCAGGCACACTGGCTGCACCTGCCGGGGAGCGCCTGCCCTGGGAGCCACAGGGACCTGCACAGTGGGAAGCCCACAGGGGTCAAGGCAGAGCCCCACCTGCCCCCGACTCTGGGGGCACTCTGCTCCACCTCCTCAGCCATGCTCGCTCTCCTGGCTTCTCTGGATTCCTCCCAGGCTTCCCATCCTAATTCCACCCGGGGGCCGGGGAGAGGGAGCCCGGGGCTCTGGCTCTCTGTGCTGTGCCCACCCCGCAGGCAGCCAGGCCCACAGTGTGAGTCTCCCTGCCCGGAGAGAAGGCTGCCTGGCCCAGCAGCCATGGAAGAAGCGCCAGCCACATGTGGCTGCCACGACGGTGGGTCCTGGGCTTTCCCCACTGGGTCCCACTCCCTGGACAGCCCCCTGGGCTTTTGGCCACCAGGGGAAAGGATAAAGAGAGGCCATGTGCCTCCTGCCACGTGGAAGCAGCCACGCCCAGAGGGTGGTGCAACACTGACACGTGGAACTCCAGTGCCCAAGGACTGCAGGGGGCACTTAGCCAGGCGAGGCTCAGCAAGCCCAATGGCACTGCCTGGTGGGATCCCAGGGCTCAGGGAGACCACGCTGCCATGGGTGCCCAGGTCTGCCCAGACCAGGCTGGGAGCCGCCCAATGTTTATAGTGTCGCTTGACTGGCAAGAAACATGCCTGCCAAGGAATCTGCAAATCTTCAGATTCATAAATGCCCTAATGGGTTAGTGACCCCTTGAAACGCAGGCAGGTGTTACGGAAAAATGCCCGTGATCCCTTCCTTCTCATAATAACCCCACACGGATGGAAGGAGAGTAATTTGCAGAGCGCCTGGCTTTTCTTGAGGTGGGCTTGCCATTGTCTCCAAGGAGTGGGTTTTATCAGATCCGGATGCCCAAGACCCCGGGGCCTGGCCACGGAAGGACGGGGCTGGACGGCCCGTCTCGGGAGCCACACACTGTCTGGCCCTGCACCCAGTCCCCGTGGGCAGCTCAAGCCCAGGGCAAAATCCACTTCACAGGCCTGCGGTGAGACCTTACAGCAGCAGGACTCTGCTTGCCATCCCCAGCCCCCTGCCCTTCGCTGCCCCCTCTGTCCAGAGCCTGCAGGCTCCATCCCATCTCTAGGTCACCTCCTTGAGACCACCCACCGGCAGAAGACACCCCCCAACCCTGGCCACTGAGGCATCCCCTTGAGGCCCGGCCGCAAAGCCCTCAGCAGCTTTTCAGTCATTCTGTTCTGTGATTTGATCTGTGTTTGTTTCCTGCCTCAGCCTCCGTGGGGCATGACAGCTTCCCCGCCGCATCTCCCAAGCGCTAGAGCCCCGAGGGAGGTAAATATTTGTTGAATGAGGACTGGATACCGAAACGGAAAACACTCTGTGATCAGACACCTGAATCTGAATCCCAGCCCGGCCGCTGAATTGTGACCTTGGCCTCGTTATTTATTTCTTCTTGTCCATAAAATGGACAGCATGACGCACATCCACAGACTAGCACTCTTTCTCCATCACTCTGCTGCCTGTGAATCTCAAGGATGAAAGGATTTTTTAGGAGGTCTTGAGACCACCCTCACCACCAAGAAGAGCTGCAGTTAACTCCTCCGACATGTTGGCACAAGTGCATCGCGAGGGCACTGAAATAATCCAATTGCAGGAGGAGAGAGAGGGAGCGAGGGAAGGATAATTGAATATCGCAGAGGAAGCTATTCTCAGGTCAGCTGTGTCATGGTTCATTCTCGTATTTATGTTTTCTAAGAGAGCCCCCAAATAAAACAGTTCCATTATTTTATGACTTATAAAATAACGTTATAACATCTTAACAGCAGTCATTGTAACTGCACTTATTGAATACCTACTATGCGCCGTGAAACTCTCAAGGTGGGTCTTACTCTCCCACTTTGCAGCCAGGAAAGCCACAGCCGCGGCCACGCTGCCCCGGACCACGAGGCCACGCTGGGCTGGACCCCAGGTCAGCCTAGTCGGAAGCTGCCCTCCCTCCCCTGCGCCTCTGCCCGTGAAAAGCCCTTTCCAGATTTCCAGACGTCCAGGCTCAGTCCTCCATCGTTAGGCTTAGGTGCTGCACTGCTCTTCATTTCCAAGTCTGGTTACTACAGATGCAAAATGAAAAATGAGCCAATAACCCAGTAAACCCAAGCCACTCGGCGCGAAATGCAATAACCATGGTGAGAACCGGGCGGCGAGTCCAGCCAGACAGATTAAGCAGGCGTCGCGGCGAGAAGCTGTCCTCTCGGGCTCTCGGTGACGTCGAAAGGGCACGGAGAGGGCTCACCCTGAAGAACAGAGGGGGGTCCCAGCCAGGGCGGGGTGGGGGAGGGGACCCAGGCTCCGGCTGTGACTCACGCTTCCCGGCGAGGGGCCCGGGCCCGGGACTTTGCCCCTCTGCCCCTTGGCTCCCAGGTGTGAACACTGAAAACACACACACCTGGAAAGTTCCGGCACAGGTGAAGACTCCAAGAACGTTAGTGCCCGCCCGGTGTGTGAAATGGGCATAATGCTGCTAATCTTGAACGACAACTTTCCAACAGAGGATAGCACACAGGTGGTGAAGGCATTTGGGGCTGGAGGTTCTGTTCTTTTTTTACTCTTTTTTAAATCGAAGTATAGTTGGTTTACAATGTTGCGTTAGTTTCAGGTGCATAGCAAAGTGATTCAGTTACACATACACACCCGGACGTATTCTTTTTCAGATTCTTTTCCCTTTTAGGTTACTACAAGATATTGAGTATAGTTCTCTGTGTTATATGGTAGGTCCTTGTTGGTTATCTAGTTTATGTATAGTAGTGTGTATATGTTTATCCCAAACTCCTAATTTATCCCTCCCCTACCCCCTTTCCCCTTTGGTAACTACAAATTTGTTTTCTAAGTCCGTGAGTCTGTTTCTGTTTCATAAATAAGTTCATTTGTATCATTTTTTTAGATTCCACGTATAAGTGATATCATATGGTATTCGTCTTTCTCTGTCTGGTTTTTTGAAAGGAATAGATGTAAAATATAACAAGCCGCTCTGCTGACCACACTGTTTATGCTCTTCCGGGAAGGGGACGGAGAACAATGATGACGCCCACACTAAAACAATATGTTACCACAGACTCAGAGGTCCACAGGCCAGGTAAGGTCCTGACTGACTTTCAGTCCTGGGGACGTCTTATTTTTTTAAAATATTTATTTATTTATTTATTTATTTCGCTGTGTTGGGTCTTAGTTGTGGCACGCAGGATCTTCGTGGCTGCACGCAGGCTCTTTCGTTGCAACATGTGGGATCTTCGTTGCGGCACGCGGGATCTAGTTCCCTGACCAGGGATCGAACACGGGCCCCCTACATTGGGAGCGCAGAGCTTTAGCCACTGGACCACCAGGGAAGCCCCCGGGGAGGTTTAAAAACATTCATGCCTCACCCCACGCCCAGACCTGGATTTCACTGGCCTGGGTGTGACCAGCTGGCCAAGCACACCTGACACTTATGCTCCGTGGGGCACCCCACCCAGCAAGTGGGCCTCCCTCCTCGGTGCCCTCCTGAGGGGCCAGGAGGCTGCAAAGCTCCCCAAAATGGGCCTGCACCACCCAGCCCAGCACAGCTGTCTCAGTAACAGCATCAGAGATGTGCCGCCTCATGCATGGGGTCACTGAGCACCCGGATGCTCTCGAGGGCCGAAGCCCCGCACCTTCCAGTAAGTTTCCATCAACCAGGAAAAGAAGACTCCCTCCTCCCAGCCAAGGCTGCTGGGTTCTGGGTCTGTCAGACAAAGTGAGGCCCCTGGCCTTGACCGGCCCCTGGCAGCATGGACGTGAAGGATGTGGAAGGCTCGAGCACCCGCAGCGGGGCTCAGTGGGCCCGCACCAAGCACGTGAGCCCCCTGCCCAGGGGTGATCCCTTCAGAGCTAAGCGCCCCCAACAGCAGCCTGCCGGGCCACATCGGAGCCGGAGGTGACAGGAAAAGGCAGTGACACTGACCCTCTGTATTTAAGAACTGGGTATTTGATTCACTGTGGCCTTTTTGTGTTAATTTTGATTTTTAAGAGTATTGCATTAAAGAAGTATTTCTCTCGATGACGGAGCTTCCTAGAGCCTGGGATGAGCGCCTTGCTCCCCTTACCCTGGTCCCAGCCCTGGCCTCTCTGTGATCCACCATGCTGATGCCTGCTCTCTGGACCTGTGGATACTCTGCTGGTCATTCTGTTGACCCGCCAAGCCCCCCCAGCAAGTGAAGACGTCCTCTGTTTTAGTCTCCAGAGCATTTATTGTCACAGGGGTCCATCGTGAGGGTTAAAAGCTAAGTGGCTCCACCTCCAAGGGGCATTTTGGAAATTCAGGAAAGGCTGTTTTGGGGGTGTCTCAATGACCGTGGCGAGGGAGAGGTGCCCTTGACATTCAGTAAACAAGGGCCCACCATCGCACAGACCAGCTCCACTGACCACCCTGTTCCGAGTCACACACAACTTCTTTTTTCTTTCTTTCTTTTTAATTTAATTTTTATTTTATATTGCAGTATAGTTGACTTACAATGTTTTGTGAGTTTTAGGTGTAGAGCAAAGTGATTCAGTTATACATATACATATGCCCATTCTTTTTCAGTTTCTTTTCCCATATAGGTTATTACAGAACATTGAGTAGAGTTCCCTGTGCTATACAGTAGGTCCTTGTTGATTATCAATTTTATATATAGTCGTGTGTATATGTTAATCCCAGACTCCTAATGTATCCCCAGCACACACACCTTTTCCCCTTAGGTAACTACACACAACTTCTAAAGGTCTCAGCAGACATTCAGGTACATGACCCGAGCTAGAAGCATACAAAGGGAGCCCTGAGCCTCCTTTGTGTGTATTTAGCAATTGCCACACTTTTCAGGAAAGTGTCCACCTGTAAGTTGAAGGCCGTGTGCCTTGTTCTGTTTGGAATTTACCATCTGGGAAAATCACATCACAGACAGACACACCTGCAGGTGCTGGAGGCCCACACACCTCACCTGTGTCTACTGCATCCTCAGCTGTGACTGGTGTGGGGACTTCCTGCAGTTCCTATAGGAGACAGGCTGGTGTCTACATACTGAAACACAGATTATCTTATTATCAGTGATTTCCCTGCTATTCCTCCTTTATGTCACAGTCAGGACATTATATTGATTTTTTTTTGAAATTATGTGTGAGATGAGTTATATCTCCTATGATTTTTATATCAAATAGTAAAGGGACAGGTCTTGAGATGAGTTATATCTCCTCTGATTTTTATATCAAACAGTAAAGGGACGGGTCTGAAGAGGGAGAACAGGTCAACCCAGTGTCCAGGCTGCCCACCAAACCGCCTGGGAGCATCACAACACGCTGGTCCCCAGGGCCTGGCCCGGAATGCTGACACACCTGGTCTGGGAAGTGACCTGGGCAGGGGGTGGATGGAGAACCTGAGCAGCACAGACTTCGTCCAGTCTCAGCTTGGGTGAATTCCCTGCACTCTCCAGGCCTCAGTTTTCTCATCTGTGAAATGGGAACATCCCAGATGCACCCAGACCCAAGCACACAGACACGGGAAAGAGGCTACCTCCTTCGGCCTCATGTTCCCCTGACAGCATGAGAGTGTCTGTGTGTCCACCTCACCACTCCCCAGCCTGGGCCCCCTCCGCACGGAGCCAGCACACAGTGGGTGCTCATCAAATGTGTGTTGCCATGAAATGAGCCATGAGGAAGTGAGAGTCTCCCTTTCCTCAGGAGAGGCTAGTGGGTGCTCCCCATCCCCTTTCAGGGGGAAGTAATTCAGTTACAGGTGGCCAGGCTAACCTGGCCGATGGCATAATACAATATGGAAGACGTAGGACCCCCCATGTAAGTAGCTGTGTGTTATCTGGGCCCCGGTGAAGCTTCATGACTCCAGGGAGGGAGGGAGGGAGCCCCACTCCCAGGAACTATTTTCTCCAGCACAGAATTCCCACAGTGGGGCTGTCAGGGTGAGGGGGAGAGATGAAGGGGCCACGGCCCACCCGCCCAGGGCTCTGGGGGAGGCCGAGGCAGAGAGAGGGCCGGCCTTCCTTTGGGGGAAATAAGGGATCAACCCCTCCCAGGAGCGTCTATAATGTCAGTTTTCGTTATGGAGGGGCAAACGGGAGCCCGCCTCCCCAAGAGAGCCCCGGATGCTTCATTAGCCTGTTACCTTCCCAACCATCTGACTGGAAAGAAAGCCCAGGAGCTGAGTGGCTTTGAGATCCCCACTGCGTCCTTCACCCCTCCCCGGCACCTGCATCTTCTGCTGGTTCAGTTTGTTTGCCTGTTTGGTGAAACTCCCCAGGGTGCTGTTTTTGCACACCCCCAGAAGAGCCCTGCCTTCTGTCTTGCAGGGGGCACCTCTCTCCCAGGCCGGGGAGGACCAGGAGGTAGGGGGTCGTGGGGCCCGGGGCCCCATTCCTGCCCACTATGGCAGCCAGGCCGCCCTTGCCCCAGAAGCCCTTCCCAGCCTCACAAGGAGCAGCGGGGCTCCAGTCCCAGAAAGGGGAAAAGGGACCAAAGGACGAACGCACAGGCTCTTTTCGGGTTGTCGCTGGTTTCGGAGCGGCCTGGACCCACCCCAGGTGCCGACTGCGCCTGGTACAAGGGGGAAGAATCCTTTTCATCGTTTTGTTCGGGGATAATTCACATACAGTAAAACTCACCCTTCTTCGTGCACACTTCTGAGAGTCCTGACTAACGCGTGCGGTCACATAAGCGTCGAGATCTAGCTCGTGCCATCCCCCGCTGACCCCCCGGTGCCCCTTTGCTGTCAGCCCACCCCCACGCCAGCTGCTGGCAGCGGTCGACTGCTTTCTGCGCCTGTTGCACGGCCATGTGAGTGGAACCGGAAGGCACGTGGCCTTCGGAGCCACGCCGCGCGCCCGAGGCTCGCCCTGGCGCTGCAGCCTCTTCGCTGCTCGGTAGCGCTCCGCGCAGGCATGGCCTCAGGTGATCTGTTCCCCAGACGAAGGACCTTCGGCTGTTTCTAGTTTTTGCTTAACCAAGTTCTAAAAAGTTGCTTCTCAGCCCAGAGCAGGCTTCACGGCCACCAGCTCTGGAACAGAGCCCTGGGGCCACTGTGTGCTGACATCCGGGCAATCATGAGAATCCCTGGGGGGTGGTGAGGCTTGGGGACCCCGAGTCTCCGGCTGCTACTCACCCGGGGCCATCGGACCCCCGCCCCTGCACGCCCCTGCACGCCCCTGCACGCCCCTGCACTTGGCAAGTCAGCGTTGCTACGAGGCCACCTGGAGTCTCAGGCCTTCTACAAATGGGACCTGGGGTCCTGAGGGTGGGCTGCTTCGCCCTCTGCACCCCTCCCACCTCCACCACCTCCTCGCGTGAGCGGCACGCGGGGGCGGCACACGGGGGCTGTGCCCGCCCTCACCCAGCCCCGCCAACTGGAAGAGGACGGAATGAATGACGTTTCCCGGCAGCCAATGAACTGAGCACGAACTCAACTCAGGTGAGGGAGGGATGCGGGGAGAGGCCCCTGCAGCCGTTCCTCAGCCCCTCCGGCCAGCCGTGCATCCCTTTGTTCCCGAGGGAGGGACGGTGGGGCTGGACGGCCACTGGGTGCCTCTCCGCCGCCCTCCAGAGAAGAGATCACTCAGGCCCTGATACGATCACTGCGGGACAGGCGGAAATTGGAGTGTCCCTGGTGCTTGGTCGCGCCCGCCGTGGCCGCAGGGACATTAGCGGCCAGCGTAATGGCCCGCGTTCAGCTCCCCTGGCAGCCCCGGGAGTTTATGACCTTGGCGGCTCGGAGCCCATTGCTGTTTTAATGAAAAATCAGGAGTTGGGGAACGGCTGTGGCTTGGAGCGGGGAGAGAGGGGGTGGGCTCTGTGCAGCTGCCCTCTGTCCATCTGTCCACGCCGACTGCAGGCCACCCGGCCACGCTGGCGCCCTCATGGTGGGGCCTGGGGACACCCGAAGAGACAAAGATCCCCAGCGCCAGGGACCTTCGGTCCTGTCTGTGAGGAGGAGCTGCAGGCCCTCAGGGGAGGGCGGGGTGGGGAGGAGCCCGCAGGGGTTTCTCCTCACCGCACTGGGACAAAGGGACGTTCCATCCAGCCTGGGCCAAGGTGCCCACTCCGACACCCACGCCCCAGCCCCGGTTTCCCCCGTCTCGAATAGCTCGGCCCCCCTCTGGCTCCCCCAGTAAGAACCGACGGCTTCACTGAAGCACCTACTGTGTGTCCTCCCTGTCCCCAGAGCACCTCGTGACCCCGGGCTGCCATTCGCCCCATTTTCAGAGGAGGAGGCTGAAGTGACGCCCCCCCACCCCAAGACCATGCAGCGAAAGGAGCGCACACCGCCGGGGTGTAGACACTCCGCCTGGGCTGGGGGTGGGCCCACCACACCCTGAGCTGTGTCTGTGGGCTCTTTCCCAGGAGATCGGGCTCAGCGCCAGGCCCCGCTCCGTCACCTCCCGCTCTGAACCACGCCGGCCCCTCTGGGTGGACAGCTCCCCCAGGCAGGAGGCGCCTAACCCAGCAGAGCCCCCCCGCCCTGGTCTGTCTGCTCCCACCTCCAGGCCTACATAGAATCCAAGCACCAGGTCTTCCCTGGTGGCGCAGTGGTTGAGAGTCCGCCTGCCGATGCAGGGGACACAGTTTCATGCCCCGGTCCGGGAAGATCCCACATGCCGCGGAGCGGCTGGGCCCGTGAGCCATGGCCGCTGAGCCTGCGCGTCCGGAGCCTGTGCTCCGCAACGGGAAAGGCCACAACAGTGAGAGGCCCGCGTACCGCAAAAAAAAAAAAAAAATTCTGATCTACTAGATAACTTTGGGATCGCAGTGAGACTGCACGCGACAGTGGAGCTGGAGACCAGGCACCCACGTGTTCCCTGGGGAACAAGGGGGAAGGGAAGACAAGGGTGGAGGAGGGGAGGGGAGAGAGCCAGCACTCACTGAGGGCTCCCACAGCCTGGCTGAGCCAGCTGATCTGCCTACATCTCCCCTGTAACCTTCAAGAGCCTCATGGCAGCTTTGAGTCAGATGGCCTCCCCACTTAGAGGTGAGCAAAACCAGACTCCAATAGGTGAAATTACTTGGGAAGAGCCCGCAGCCTGCAAGAGGCGAAGTTTGAAACAGGCTCTTGACACCACACTGCGCCAGCCCCAGGATACCTGGCATGCGGCAGGTGTCAACAAGCATCAGAGGACAGAAAGCCTCACTGCAAACACAGCTGGCAGCCTGTGGGCAGTCCCAGAGGGCAAGTCCAAGGCCAGGCTGCAAGGGCATCAGCCTCCCCAGCCTCATGTGTGCAGGTTCAGAGCCCTGTAGGGTTGTTAATCGTCTTCCACGCAGAGGGCAGATGCAATTTATAAAGTGGGCCTTGGACACCCCTGCCTCCGTTCAGTAGATGAACGCAGGGTTTTGGCAGCGTCCACTGTATGTGGGCTGTATGTTTGGTCCAGAATGACCCACCTTTGACAATTTCTGCTGGGTGCCCACAGCAACCAACAGAGTCGAGTCACCTCTTTGCCAGGGGACATACCCTCACCTGGCCAGCCGGGGCCGTCTCAGGACCCAGAGGGCAGGGGTAGCTGGGGGATGCTGCTGCTGTGCACACTGGCAGTGACAATGATCCTCCTCCATCTCCTGGCCAGGTGGTCTCCGGGTGTGAAGCCAGTGAAGGCAGGAGGCTGGGATGGGGCTGAACCTCTCAGAGAGGAAGGAGTGAGCCCCCTGTGCTGGAGGGAAGCAGGGAGGAATGGGGAGTGTTTCTTCTCCTCCTGTTTTCAGAGCCTTCTTACCAATCCAGGGCACTATGAATGGCGACCACGCCCCAGCCCGGGTCACCTGCACCCCTCTGAGAATGCCCCGTCCCCTTCGGGCACCTCCATGGTCACCTCTGGCATCTTCTCTCAGGGGCCATTCTCTTATCAACCTCCTGAGTTAGACTCTGGAGCCCAGATTCTGCTAATGGCCAGCTCCTGAGTGGCGTCCCCTCTCTGAGCCTCAGTTTCCTCATCTGTAAAATGGGTGCCTGTGCCCCAAGGTATGTTTTCTGTGAGGCGAGGCCCGTAAAGCAGTGGGTACAGAGCCTGGCTGGAGAAATGCCCTATGGCAAGGAGCCACGATCATTAATGATGTAGCTGGGGCCTCACCCCTCATCCCACCCTCCTCCAACCATCCCTGGGCCCTGGCCCCCAGCCCGCCCAGCACAAACCCACCCCGGTTCTCTTCCTGAAGCAGGACAGTGCTCACCCACACCTCTGCTCCAAAACTTCCAAGACTTCCTGTCCACCAAGCCAGTCTCAGCTCCTACTCTGCCTCCGAGGCTTCTGTGGTTGCCATGGACCCAAAGACCTTGCCCGGCCCAACCGAGGCAGCTCCCAGCGAGGGAGGCCTCCGTTTGTCCAAGTGGTTGGGTTGGCTTGTGTCAGGAAGGACAACGGGCCAGAGCCCAGGGAGGGACGGACATCGGCCGTGAGCAGGACAGCTTGCCTAAGACGCAGGGAGGAGAGATCCAGGAAGTCCCGGAGGGTGGGGCCCCCACGCGGGTGGCCCTGCTCTGTGTGTCAGAGGCCCGGGCCCGAGGAACATCCAGTAGGAACATCCTTCTCACAGTAAGGGTCCCGGGGATCTTGGCGCTGCTTATAAGCCCACGCGTGCCAAGTTCTTCCTTGCTAAATAATTAGCCACACAGGTTTTTAGGAGTTGGCCCGAGAGTGTTCAAGCTGCATATAAATAGGACAAAGGAAGTGGAGAGTCAGCACTTCTGGGTTTGCCTTCACCCCTGGAAAGCGTTTCAGGCCCATGAATGTCGACCTCGATGTGCTCATGGGCAACACGGTGATGAAACAGGGGACAGTGTCAGGGCTTCATTTCCAAATCCACAAGGGATGCCCATTCTAGCTGCCGAAGGCCTTGGGACCGTGTGCACAGCGGTGTGGCATCTCGACGACCGTGGGCTCACTCAGCGTCAGGACCATGACCACAGCAGCCAGCCCGGGGCCCAGGTGTCACACCAACTCCCAGGACCTCTGGGAGGCTGAGTTAGATCCAAAGTCTCGCAAGCCCGGGTCCCCAGACCGGGCTCTGGTGGTGCCAACGTCTTTTACCATCAGTGACCAACAAGAACAGGACGTGTGACGGGCCGTCCTCTCTTCTGACCTCATGTGACTTTCACTCCCTGGGGGTTTAGATGTCCTTTGTTTTATGAACTCGTGGTGACAGCGGACGGAAGTTGGGTGTTTGTTTTGTTTGTTTGAGGGTCTTGACTCAGTAAAGGAAGAAGTGAGCCACTGTTCTATCCCAGATGGCTGTCTGCACTTTGTTCTGGGTGCTGAGGGATTTAAGCCCTAGAAAGCAGCCTGTTCTGGGCCATCCTGGGTATTTCACCTGCCACCACCATAACAGCTCCTATTTTGACGTGAGCAGGGCAGAATTTCCACCCTAAGGAGGGAGATGGATGTCTCCCAAGTAAATAAAGAATATGGTTTCTGGTGAGTGTGATGGATGTCACACAGCAAACAAGCAGGGGCAAGGACTGAGAATGGCAGGGACGGGTGGGCCCCTTGAGCTGAGGGAGGGAGGGAGCAGCTCCTGTGGGGGAACAGCAGGTGCAAAGGCCCTGGGGTGGGATGGAGGGGCATGGCTGGGCAGAGGGTGCACAGAGGGCAGTGTCTCAGGGTGTCCACCAGGGTGCGGCAGGGCCAGCGGGGCCTGATGGACAATGATGCCGTCATTTAAGGGGCGGGTGGACACAGGGAAGAGCGGGTTTCTGGTTTGGACACGCCAATTATGAGCTGCTAGGTAATCTCACAATCAAGGTTGTAAGAGATACGGGACTTCCCTGGTGGTCCAGTGGTTAAGACTCCATGCTTCAAATGCAGGGAGCTATGGGTTTGATCCCTGGCTGAGGAAATAGAATCCCACATGCTGTGTGGTGTGGCCAAAACATTAAAAACAATTTTTTTAATTTTTAAAAAGAAAAAAAAGGTTGTAAGAGGTTGACACGTTGAGGAGTTGAGTGGGTGGCTGGATGAACACAATTCTGGATCACAGGGGGGACTGGTGCCCAGGAGCCATCCCCACATGGATGGCATTTAAAGGGCTGGGAGAGGTCCTGGGGGAGGGGCACAGATGGGGCTGAGTCCCGGTGCTCCCAGGGGGGAAAGAGCCAGAAGGACCAGCCCAGGAGACGGAGAAGGCCCTGCCCAGAGGGAGGAGAAGGCCAGGTGGGGCCAGTGCTTCGGACCGGAAGGCTGAGCATGAGAGCCTTTCTGAGGACGGACTCTTGATTGAAGCCGGAAGTGAGGAGGAGGAGTTTGAAAAGAGATGCGGGGAGGGGAGTGAGCTCGGTTGCAGGTTGCTAGGACTGAGCCCACATGCAGGGAAGCTGATGACCAGGCAAGAGTGAGGGTGGCTTTGGACCTGTCCTGCCCCAAACCTGAGACCAGGTGCGTTTTGGTGCCTGGACTCACCCAGCCGTTCGCCCTGAGCTGTGTACCTCCCTCTGCTGAAGCCCCCATGGCTCCCCAGTGCCCTCAGGGGAAGTCCAGCCCCCATCCTTCCCCAGGAGGCCTGCGCTCCGGCCTTGACCTTCTAAAGCCCCTCCAGGATGCCCGCCCCCCTCCCCTGGGAGGGGGCAGGTCAGGCTCACTCCTCACTGGGGTCCGCTCACCTCTGCCCGCCCCAGACCTCGAGCTCCCAGAGGCCTCCACCGTGTGTCCAGCCCGGCTGGGAGTGAGCACCGAGACACGGCCGCAGAGCCAGAGCCCATGACAACTGGGGGAGACTGCTGGGGTCAGCCGGGCCAGCCACATGCCCTTCGACCTCCCACCTCTCCTTTTCCTCTCTGCTCTCATTGTCCAGCTTCCCCTTGGATGCCCCCCATGATGGGGTGCTCAGCACCATGCAAGGCTGCCGTGTCCCTGCTCTGGTTATTCCCTCCTGGTGTTGGTTCTAGGCTAGAGCAGGGAACCGGGGCCAACAGGGCCAGGGGTGGGGCACACTCTGCAGCTCGGGGGCCCCGCCACTTCTTTGCCTCCACGACACCTGTACACACGTCTCGTTGCCTGTTCACAGACGGAAGATGGACCCACCGCTGACCCAGCTCTCAGACATGTACAGTGACACACACCTTTTCATTCGGACCCGTTATTGTAACCTGCTGGAAATAAAGCATCTTTCTCCCAGGGACAGAGTCACACGGGTGTTCCCAAATTCTCTTTTTGCACAGCCCTCGGAATCCTGCCCACCGGTCATACCCATCATCCGGGAGAAAAATAATGTCGTTTCTATCATGCGCACCCTCTCCACGGAGGCGCTATAAACATGGAGAGAGGCCGTTGAGGGCAGCACGGTTGTGTGAGTGATGTCATCTTGCGGGGTCGCCTAGCAACCCAACAACGTTTGGGAGGCACTAATTCTCGAGCAGGGCAAAGTCACATTTCTGCATTCAGTTCATCAGCTTCCTGGCAACTCCGCCAAGATGATCTCATTTTATTCATGATTATTTGATGTGAAGTGCACTTTTAGCTCTAAGAGAACACAAAGATTTAATTCAAAATCCGCTATTGCTTTATGTTTCCAGGGTGTCGTGTTAACATGGCGTCCACGCAGATAACCATGGTAACACATGGGTAATTAGTATAGGCAGCGCACGGTGTTAATACAGAGCCGGGGCCAGCTCCCAATCAGTGGGGGTTATAGCACGTCATTACTGGAGTGATTACCTGCAGTAACACACAAATTGAACTAAACGGTCAATTGAAGTAAAGTGAATGGCTTTTTATTCTAGTCCCTAAATAATGTGTCTGCTTGCCTGAGTAGTTCAAGGTAAATAAAACTCTCAAATTGATGGCCTCTCCCCCACCTCGCCCTGGCAGAGAACTGGGCTTCCTTCCAGACAGGTATTCCTGGGTGCCCCCTGCTGATCCACCAGCTTCCCCATCTCCTAATGGGCACCCCTGAAAGAGGGGGACCCCCGGCCCCCTGTCTCTGCAGTGCTCCGGCCCTTATTTTAAAAATCCTGAGGCCTCACACAGCTGTCTTACTCATCCCCCGAGGGAAGAGGGCACAGAACTTTCCAGATAGAGGATGGGGTGAAAAGGCAACGGCCTTCCTCCCAGGGATGTTTTCTTGCCCCTCTGGTAGGTGGGGCAGAATCGCTGGCTTCCTGTTACAGGATGTAAGGGGGGAGGGTGGGTCAAAGGTTACTTCTGCCTTTATTAACGCAGCGTTTCTCAAATTCCATAAACTTAGCAAATCTTCAAACAGGAAGTCACCCTGGACCCCTGAAAAGGACCTCCGGGGCACGCACACTCCGAGTTGGAGATGCCTTGCCTTCCTTTTGAAGAAGCAGGGAGCGCCCGCAAGTGGTCCTCAGAGAATGAGACTTGTGCAGCCAGATGCCCAGCGGTGGATAAAAGGGAACCAACTCAGTCTTATTCCAGGCATTACCCACCGAGAGAGGCAGAACCAGACAATGGTGAGCAGGCCGGGGGAGTCTGGGCTCAAAACACCCAGAACCCCATTTGATGGAGGTGAATTGGTCTCTCCAGCAGTTCTGGCACCAAGGGCCAGCCTTCTGGACGATGGCCATTGCCCTGCAAGGCCATCAAATGCCACAAAGGCAAAGATGGGGTGCAGGGGGCAACTTGAAGGGGGAAACCTGGCTGGGGGGTCTTATCTCAGGAGTGATATTTAAGCTGTGGTCAGGGAGACTGACCAGGAGCCCTCAGTCTGAGGGCAACTGAAAGAAGGCCACTGATCTTATCACTGTCTTGACATGCCACCCATGCCAAAATTTGTAAAGGTAGAGACACATGTAGAGGGAAGAAAGACGTGACTTCAAAACCCATGGTCATGTCTGCCTCTCGGGGTCGGGGTGGGCAGATTCACCACAGGGGAAAGTGGCTGTGTTTCTCAGGAAACATTCTAAAAGGCTTTGGTTTCCAGGGCCAGACCACCCTATCTACTCCGGTTTGGAGAAGCCAAGACAGACAAAGGGAGCAAATCACACTCCAAAACAAAGGGTGCACCAAAATAGCTCATGGGTGCACCCTTCTCCCATCCTACTGCTCCAGTGATAAAAGCCACGCAAAGGAGGTGACCCAACACACATGGTGGGCTAAAACCGCGGTAACCTCTCCAGAAATGAGGGACACAAAGTCAGGGTAGGGCGTCCGGACTCTTGGCAGTCCCTGCAGGGAGCAGGTACCTCGGTCCAGGTGGGGGCCGACACAGGTCTGTAGAAGGGGACAAGAACAGAGCAGGGCAGCTCCCACACCAGGTGGTCCTGTAGAGGGGCTGCATGCCATGGAGATGGGAGTGAGGAAGGCTGATGCCAGAGCTCAAGGGGAAAAGCCCAGCCAAGCTGCCTTCTGCCTCCAGGACTGGATCCGCTTGACCCCTGTGTCACACCCTCCATAAACATCACCTCAAGACCTGGTTCTGGACTAGGGGCAAGGGGCTGGTAGACAAACACAAAGCTGGTCAGGGCTGGTCAGGGCTGGTCAGGGAGGAAGAGAGTGTGAAAGCAAAACCCCAAGTCCTCCAACTCAAAATGAGCCCCCAAACTAATGTTTGAAAAACACAGGAAGAAATGGGAGAAAGAAGAAATCAAGTTTGTATAGCAGTCTGACAAAGACTCTAAGATAAAGACACAAACAGATGTCTAACATCTATTTAGAATGAACAAGATACCTATACATTTGAAAAATACATGAAGTTAGATGAAATGGGCAAATTTCTTAAAATTAATTAATAAAATAATTCATCAAAACAAAAAAACTCAAGAAGAAATAGAAAATAATAGAAATAGAAAAACTGAGTGGTCCTATGACTATTACATGAATTTAGTCAGCTAAAAAAAAAAAAACAGGGCTTCCCTGGTGGCTCAGTGGTTAAGAATCCGCCTGCCAATGCAGGGGACACGGGTTTGAGCCCTGGTCCGGGAAGATCCCACACGCCGTGGAGCAACTAAGCCCGTGTGCCACAACTACGGAAACTGTGCTCTAGAGCCCACGAGCCACAACTGCTGAGCCCCTGAGCCACAACTACTGAAGCCCACGCACCTAGAGCCCTTGCTCTGTAATAAGAGATACCACCACAATGAGAAGCCCACACACCGCTACAAAGAGTAGCCGCCCCCTCGCCACAACTAGAGAAAGCCTGCACACAGCAGCAAAGACCCAACATAGCCCAAAATAAATAAATAAATAAAATAAAATTTTAAAATATATATTTAAAAAAAAAATTTTTTTAAACAAAAAACCCCACCTTCCTAAATAGGGAGCCTCTGGTCATGTTGAATGCAAACAGAAGAAGTTTTATATCTTCCTTTCCAATCTGTGTATATATTTTTTCCTTGCCTTATTCTACTGGCAATACTTATTCCAGTACAGTATTGAATAGGAGTAATGACACTGCATACCCTCGCTTTGGTCCTGATCTTAGAGGGAAACGATTCAGTATTTCACCATTAATTACGATGTTAGGTAGAGGGTTTTTGTAGACACCTTTTGTGAGATTGAAGAAATTCCCTTCTCCTTCTGAGTTGCTCAAAGTTTTTTTTCATGAGTAGAGGTTGAGCTTATCAATGTTTCTTTTTACGTCTGTTGAAATATGGTTTGTCTTCTCTAATCTGTTGATATGGTGAATAATATTGATTAATTATTGAATGTTGAGCCAGACTTGCATTCCTAGGATAAATCCCATTGGTCATGACGGATTATCCCTTTGGGATATTGCTGGATTTGATTTGATACTATTTTGTTAAGAACATTTATGTCCGATTTCATGAAGGATATTAGTCTATAGTTTTCTTTCCTTGTAACGTCTTTGTCAGGTTTTGGTACCAGGGTAATGCTGACTTTATAAAAAGAGTTGGTAGTTGTTCCCTCCTTTTCTATTTTCTGGAAGAGATTGTGTATGATTTTGGTATTATTTCTTTTTTAAGTGTTTGGTAGAATTGGCCAGAAAACTCCTCTAGGTCTGGAGTTTGTCGTCGTTGTTGGAGGGTTTGTTTTGGTTTTAGTATTTATGTATTTATTTATTTTGGCTGTGCCGGGTCTTAGTTGAGGCATGTGGGATCTTCAGCATGCAGGTTATTCGTTGTGGCATGCAGGCTTCTTAGTTGCAGCATGTGGACTCTTAGTTGCAGCATGCAGGCGGGATCTAGTTCCCCAACCAGGGATCAAACCCAGGCCCCCTGCGCTGGGAACATGGAGTCTTACCTTCTGGACCACCAGGGGAGTCCCTGTTGGAAGGTTTTTAACATCAAACTCTTTAGTATTAATGGGACTTTAGCACATATGTGAGCCTGTTTTTTCTTGTGTGAGCTTTGACAGCTTACGTCTTTCAAGGAATTTGTCTACTTCATCCAAGTTGTAGACTCTGTGGGCATAAAATTGCTTGTAATATTCTTCATTATCCTCTTTAATATCTATAGCATCTGTAGTGATGTCCCCTTTTCCATTCTTGGTATTGGTAATTTGTGCCTTCTGTCTTTTTTCTTGGTCCGTCTAACTAGAGATTTGTCAATTATGTATAGTCTTTTTGTAGAGGCAACTTTGGTTTCATTCAGTATTTTTTCCTGTTGCCTTTCCGTTTTCTGTCTCGTTGATTACTGTTTCCTTCTTTCTGTTTGCTTTGAATTTGCTTCTTTTTCTAGTTTCTTACGGTGGAAGCTTAGATCACTGGTTTTCTTTTTTAATATAAGCATTTAACTCTAAGTGTTCCTTTAAGAAAATTTTCTAAATAAATATTTAAATTTTCCTTAAATAAATTTAAGCTATAAATTTTCCTGTAAACATTGGTTTAGCTGCATCGCACAAAGTTGATCTGTGGTGTTTCAATTTTCATTCAATCCAAAATATGTGGTCATTTCCCTTGCCCGTAACCACTCCCCTAGACTAGCTGTGTGTCCCTGGGTGAATGGGGTCATCAGGAGTTGGGTAACACCTAAGCAGAGGATTACCGTCTGGGACTCTGGAACTCCACATCCAGTATCCTGGCTAAGACTCCACATTGCCCTGGGCCAATCCCAAAAGTGCTGTTCAAAGGAGAGAAAATGAGTGAGGATTCATCAGGCCTTCTTGGATACCCTGTTCCAGCTCAGCCCTTCTCTGGCATCGCACCTGGTGCAGCGTCTGGGCCTCAGCCTTTCTGATGCTCTGGCAGCAGTTGGCACCCAAGGGCCACTAACTCATGCTCTAGGATGAGGGACTTCTCACCTCTGTGGCTTCTTATCCACAAGCCCAAACAAATACGATGCTAACAGTCAAGAAGCCCTCACTATACACCAGGGACGGTAGGCTAGCAGTCCCTAAACATTATCTCTCGAGTTTGCAATATTCCTTTCAAAGTAGGGAGAATTATTATTCTTTTTGCATATTCTTTATGGTCACCTGGCCAGCAGGGGCCTGTGTCAGAGCAGAAGCTGCAGGTCTTGACTGTTTGATTCGTGGAGATCTCCTGAGACCATGTAGTTCCCCAGGATAGCTCAGGCGTAGCCTGCCCACTGGCTCCGTATTTCTTTCCTTCCCGTCTAGAACCTAGGTGGGTGTTTGTATTTTGGAATCGAGGGCATGGATGTTTTTAAGGAGAACTGCCAAGTCTTAAACTGGCAGCTTCACCCTGCAGCCAGCTGGGATGCAGGCATAGGCACGGACACAGACACCCAACTTGGGGGCCGGCTCTGTCCCTCCAGCCGAGCCCCTCCCAGGCCAGGATGTTCCGTGGTGTCCCTGCAGAGTGTCTCACACCACGCTCACCTCCAGGACCCTCCTCTTTCTCCCCATGCAAGGCAGGTGTTACCGACCAGGGTTCTTGGCCTCCTTAATCAATAGAAACTGATCAGAGGCCAGACAAGAAATTCAGGCAAGACTTTACTGGGGCCCCTGCTGCAGCAGCGGGGAGCGCGAACCAGTAACAGGTTCCCTTACTCGCTGAGCTGGCGGTGGTGGGGGGGAGTCTGGTTCCTTATATGGGGTGAGGGTAGGGGTGTATCCAGGGGTTGGGCCGGAGAGGTGGCTTAGGGGATCTGCCCACCCCCTTGGTGGTGGTGTGTGCAGGGGGCATGCTCAGTGCCCTGCTTTTGCTCCCAACACCCTGCTTTTGCTCTGGGCTCTTCAGAAGTGGCAGTTGGGCTTTTTGGTCTCTTTGTATCTTGTTGTCCATAATTTGCCCCAACTGTGCACGCACGCAGTCATTTTTAGTCCCTTATAGTTTCTTTGTATTTTGTTGCTCCAGGAGCTGTTTAACCAGGTGCAAACACTGCAACAAAGTGTCCCAGGTCCCAGCCTGTCTCAAAGGGAAGAGAGGGAAACTCAGAGACACAGAGAGAGCAAGCACGTGGGGACCTGCCTCAGGGTGCAAAGTGAGCCCAGCGCGGCCACAGGTGGACAGAGTCCTCGGCCTCTGCCTTCACCCCGACCTGTCAGCACGCTGGAGCCAAGTTTGCCTTTCCAACAGGCTGCAGGTGCGCACCCCAGCGCCCTGGCAGGGGAAGTGGCTGCAGGGGCCTGGGTGCCTTTGCCCACCCCGCACACTCTGTAGACCTCGTGCACAGCAGCCCCTTTGGGCCCCCCTTCTTGCTGTGCCTGGAACAGTCCTCATAATGTTCCCTGTTCCTCCAAGATGCAGCAATTGCAAATGGCATCCGTGTTCTTGTACCAAATTAGCCACACTTAACTCAAGTGCCCGCCGCCCGCCCACTTGCTGCCCGTCTGCCGCTCGCCTGCCTGCCCACCCACGCGCCGAGCCCGCGGTGGGCCTGACTCACTCGCCTGGTGCCACTCGAAGTTCACGAGCAGTGGGTGGCACTCACCCCCCCACACACACCCTTGTGATTACCAGCCCATGATTACTGGGCGCCAGGCCAGGCTCAGCTTAGCTGCTGTGTGACTTGGGGCAGTGTGCGCCCCCTCTCTGGGCCTGCTTCCCCTCCATGGAGCAGAGGTTTGGGATAAGCCAGACCTCTGAGCACAGACGTGACCCAACAGCAGAGACGCAGCAGCCCGGAGCCCCTCTGCCTGTCCTCTCCACAGCCCACCTCACAGCGAGACCCTGCCAGCCCTGCCAGCAGCTCCTTCTCCTACAGAGGAACTGTCCCCACCCCGGAGATCCCCCGATGGCACTGAGGGAGTGGCAGAAGTCTTGCTGGTTGGGGCCAAGCCATGGAGAGGGTGGCAGATGAAGGCAATGGATTTGGGGGTTTGGGGAGGAGACCTGCCCGAGCTCAGTTCCCTCCCCATCACTCTCTGGCTGTGTGACCTTGAGCAAGTCTCTTACCCTCTCTGAGTTTTGGTTTCCTCTTCTTACAACATGGGGACAATAATCCCCACATCGCTGGGTATTAAAGAGCCACTGCGTCTAAAGGAGGTGGCACAGTGCCTGGCACCATCGCAGGTTCCGGGTGTTTGTTCAATGAAAGAATGAACGTGTGCGTGCCTGTGTGCTGGCTGACCGTGCTCTGCACGCTCTGTGCAATGGGGCTGATGGCCTCGGTCCCTGGGGCACCTCCTGGGGAAGGGACCCGAGACCCAGGGTGTGGCTGCACGGAGAGCACTGGATTGAGAGTCCAGAGCCTGAGTCTGGTCTCCTCCCACCCGTGACTCCCGCCTTCTCTGAGCCTGTTTCTGCACCTGTTTACCCCAGACACTCACTCCTGGTGAGGACAGCTTGGAGGGGTGGGGGAGTCAAGTTCTCAGCAAAGGGAGGCTAGTCGGGGGTGTTATCTCCTTCCTACCCGGCACAGCAGAGATGATTCAGAGAGGCTCTTCTAAAATCTACGTTTCAGACCTCCCTGGTGGCACGGTGGTTAAGAATCCGCCTGTCGGGGCTTCCCTGGTGGTGCAGTGGTTGAGAGTCCGCCTGCTGATGCAGGGGACATGGGTTCATGCCCCGGTCCGGGAAGATCCCACATGCCACGGAGCGGCTGGGCCCGTGAGCCATGGCTGCTGAGCCTGTGCGTCTGGAGCCTGTGCTCCGCAACGGGGGAGGCCACAACAGTGAGAGGCCCGAGTACCCCCCCAAAAAAAAATGAATCTGCCTGCCAATGCAGGGGATGCGGGTTCGAGCCCTGGTCCAGGAAGATCCCACAGTTCACGGAGCAACCAAGCCCATGCGCTACAACTACTGAGCCTGTGCTCTAGAGCCCGGGAGCCACAACTACGGAAGCCCTCGAGCCACAAATATGGAAGCCCTTGAGCCACAACTATGGAAGTCCGGGAGCCACAACTACGGAAGCCCTTGAGCCACAACTATGGAAGCCCATGCGCCTAGAGCCTGTGCTCTGCAACAAGAGAAACCACGGCAATGAGAAGCGGGCGCACTGCAACGAAGAGTAGCCCCCGCTCGCTGCAACTAGAGAAAGCCCACGCGCAGCAACGAAGACCCAACACAGCCAAAAATTAATAAATAAATAAAATCTATGTTTTGTTACCTTTCAAAAATTGAACAGGAAAAGTATGTAAAATCTCAGAGAGCTAGAGACTTACCAGTTGTGCCCTTGACTGTATACGAGCTAAACCTCGATTTTTTCAATAGTTTTTAAATAAAAACAGTAATACAGCTCACTGGAAAAAAATCCATCAGTACAGTAATAAATAAATATTGCACCCCATCCAATTTCCATTCCCCAGGGATAACCAGTGTCAGAGGGCATCAGGGAGGCAGGCTTAGAACTGAGGGCTCTTAGGGGGCTGGGGGCAGGTACACACAGGGTCACCTTGCATTGTTCTCACTGTGGGACGTTAGGGACCTGCAGGCGCTGCTCAGGCCTCCAGGACCCAGAAAATCCCGAAAATGGGTGCAGGCAAGTGGAGGAGGCAGAGGCCCGCTGAGCTCGGAAAGGAGAGGCCGGAGTGTCTGAGCCTGACAGTGGCCGTGGGAGCCTTCCTTCCCCGCGCAGGCAGCCTCTACCGCTGTGTGCGCGTTCCTTGTACGTCAAGTTCAAGTCGAGAGGAAGACTTCTGCCCAGGCAGCTCCTCGGGGCCGAGGGGTGGGGGTGGTAATGGGAACCCTCAGGTTCTTGGGCCACGGCTCCCGATTCCAGGAAGGCCCCAGAAGCCCCCCTGCTGAGAGAAAAGGTGCATTACCCCTGGTTCTGGGCTCTCCACCCACCGGGGACCCTCAAGAACCCGTGGACTTCAGACTGTAATGGAAAACAGGACAGCAGAAGCCGCCTTGGGCCCTCAGCTGCAGTAGCCAAGGGCTCGAATCCTCTTGGTCCCTGGCCCTTCTCTTCAATGAAGAGCGGAGTGGGGAGAAGGGGAGCTTCAAGGTGACACGGGAGGAGGGAACACAGCCACAGGGGAGATGGCTGGGGTGCACTGGCGCCGCTGGCCTGCTTCCGCGGAAGCTTCTGGGGCAATGCCACACACAGCAAATGACGAAGGGCACTGCAGGGGGTAGAAGAAGCACTAGCCTCAGTCCTGACCTTGCCCATCACGGGCCATCCGTCTGACTCTGAGCCTCCCTCCAACGCCCCCTCCTCCTGCTTCCCCGGCCCACCTGGGCCAGGCCACGCCACCCTCGGGTACCCGGCCCCACAGCCTCCAGCCCCCGCCTGCAGCCTCAGGCCCCTTGCCCCTCACCCTGGCCCGGTTCCTTCCCCCACGTAACTCACACTCAAGCTTCAGGAGACGCCTCCTCCTGGAAGCCTGCGGGGCTGCTCCACAGACCCGGAACTTGTGCTAGCTCAGCCCTCCCTCAGCCCGGTCACCACGTGCTCTCTCGTCTGTCCCGACAGCCACCTCGGGCACGGCCGACACGTGTGTCCCCTGGACACAGGTCGGTGCTCAGGAAACATCTGGTGAGTGAGAGGCTGAGGGCGGGGAGGGCGGGGAGCCTCCAGTGGCAAGCGCCCCCCCCCAACCTCCACACTGCCTCTCACACTTTTTGACTCAAGTTGAGATTTCCAGCCCAGGACCCTGAAGCTCCCAACACGCAGGGGCCAAGGAGGCAGGGCCTGGGGGAAGCCAGGGGGCAGGGTCCCCTCTCTGTCAGGAGAAAAGGGCCTCCAGGAGCAAGGCAGGACCCCAGATCTCAAGCTGCCGGGGCTCCTCCAGCGCCCAGCGCCTGGCAAGCCCTCAGAGACGTCACCAGATTGTTAAGAAGCCAGGTCCTGAGGGCAAAGCTGCAGTCGGTCTTGTGAAGGGGGAAGGAACAGGAGAGAGACAGAGGGCGGGCCGGCTTTGGGGGTCTGGAGGGCGAAGGGGAGGGGCTTGAGCTCTACTTGAGGGCACTGGTAGGGGAGGCATGTCAGGGATTCCAGCTGGATTCCAATGGGAATAATAATAACAATAACAACGAAGATAATAGTAATCCCCAACACCCGGCCGCTGGCCCTGCTCTCGGTCCCTCAAAGGCCCCAGAGCCCCCGCGGTCAGGGTGCAGGAGGCCTGCCTGGAGCTGACCGAAGCTGCAATTCTGGCCTGGAACTTGGGTTCTCCTTCCTGCCCTCAACAACGGAGTCGCCACCCCCCCAACACCCCCCAACCCCGTGCTGGGCACTGGGCCAGCCCCTCATCTGTGGAGGGAGGACCCACTAGCTCCCTGACTTGTCGCCAGGACTAAAGGGGGCACCCACACTTGGCAGGCCAAGGCCACTGTGGTCCAGAGCCGCACCGTCCACCACGGCCCACTGGCCACGCTGGCCACTGAGCACCTGCAACAGGCCGGCCCGAAGAAAGATGCTGCGATGTGAAGCGCAGCCCTGCCTGCAGAGACTCAGCCCGAACAGCAGATGCACCGATCGCTATTTCCTAGTCATTACGTGTTGACATGACCGTCTGTGGGGTACGTTATGTTACACAAAACATTACTGAAGCTAATTTCACCAGTTGACTTTTTTTCTTGCAGCTGCTGGAAATTTAAAATTTAAAATCACGCTACCACGTTTGCAACTTGCATTCTGGGTCCCGTGGTGCCTCCGCTATAGAGCCAAGGAGCGCAGAGGTTGGAGGCACCCTGGGAGTTGAGTGGGTGCCGGCTGAGGACCAGGCCAAGGGAGAGGACCGGCGCTAGGGAGACAGCTGGGAGGGCACCAAACAGGTCCTGGTCACAGCAAAGGGGTGACTGCGTGAAGCAGCTTTCCTGGCCTCTGGGCCTTCAACCCCACTGTCCGCAGGGCCAGTGTCCCTGTGCCTGGTCCCTGGTTTCCAGTCTCCTTGCTTCGGGCTCTCACCCTGCTGGCCTCCGATGGTCAGGCCAAGCCTGGCAAGGCCTTTGGGTCCTGCACCCCCTGGGGCCCAGCCTGAGCCTGCTGAGCCTGTTCAGAAGGCCTGCTCTGCAGGGATGCAGGAAAGAAGGAGGGAGCGAGGACCCAAGTGCCAGGGTCCAGGCCACCCCACCGGCTGCCGCTGCAAGGCCAGCAGTGCCCCCCTCCGCTTCCACCCCTCCACAGACCACCAGAAACCAACCAAGGACACTTGCCTCCCCGATCCCTCGACCCCATCGCACCTCCTGGGTTTTCCCCTCCCCTGAGCTCCTCTCTCCCTCTCTCTCTCCCTCTCTCTCTCTCTCTCTCTCTCTCTCCTTCTCCCTGCCAACCCCCTCCCGCCAATAGCGCTGGTGGAGAGGGAACAGCAGCCCGTGCACAGTAACAAATCTTCTGCGTTACCCCCTCTCCTTTATTTACACCAGGCGCACAGTAGCAATTCAGTCTGAAAAAGTGCTATGTTTTCAGAGGCGTGCAGCCTGAGAAATTGAGGTTTGTGTTAATCAATCTTGTAGCAGCCTGGGGGGCTTGGAGAAGTACGGCACCAGAGAATTCTTCTATTGATTAATTGGACTCCGAGGGGGGAGGAATGGGGAGAAAATCAAACACTCCGAGCGCCTTAAACCTTTGGAGACTGGTGGGGCTCTGTCTGCCCGCCCCTGCCCATCCTGAGGTGTGTCTGGGGGGCCCTGGGCTCTGGGACCTTCTAACTTCCTCCTGGCTCGGCATCCAGCACCAGCTGGGGGCCAGGACTCCTGGCTCCAGGGCCAGCTCTGCCCGACCCCCTGTAGATCTTTGGGGTGACCTCTTTCCTGTCTGAGAATGCTGGGCCAAGGGACATCACTGCCTCACATGCCACCCTCTCACTCCCCACCTGGCTGGCTCTAACCCCTCCAGAGGCTCCAGGGCCTCCATGCTGAGTGGTCCCCATGTGGCCCCTTGGCCGGTGCAGACAGGGCCTGGGCTCTGGACAAGTGTGGCTTTGTGTGGCAGTGAGGGGGACCCGAGCCCCCACACTGGGCTTTCTGTGGCCTCCGCCCAGCACCTCCTGATGGAAAGCCTCTGGGCTGGCCCGGAGCTGCCCGTCTGCTGTCTGGGCTGGTGGAAATGAGGCAGACACTCAGGTATTAGAACCAGCCTGCGCCCGTCCGAGACAGGCCGGCCGTCAATCCAGAGGGCACTCCTCCTGGGTTCAGTGATCCAAAGCCCAGACACTCTGTGACGGTTCCAGGTGCATCAGTTGGCCTCTTTCCCAGGGCCTGAGAGAACCAGGAAGTGGCAGGTGAGACGTGCAGGGAAGTGTCGAGGTGCTCTGTGTTGGTAGGATGCCCGTGGGGCTGACACAGAAACCGAGTCTGCCTGCTTCTCACTGATGGCGAGGGACATAGACCCATCTTACAGAGGAGAACACCGAGGCTGAGCTGGAGAAGGACAGCCAGGACTGGAAAACTGGCCTCAGGACCCCAGGGCCAGTGCTCTATTCTGAGGTCCCTCACCCCAGGAGTCCAGGGACCTGGTGCCAGGACCCCAATCTCATCACCCAGGGAGGTCACAGGGACGTGTGAGGTGGGCCCACTCTAGGGCATCCTTGGGAGGTTGGCCATCTGACCACTTCTCGGTTGGCTGTAGGTTTATTTGGGAGGCAGGGTACTTGCCCCAACAGGCACATCATGAGAGCGTGAAATCATCCCTTCCTCCCCAGGCTGGGAGCCTCATGGGAATCATTAATGTAAAAACAATCACAACGTGAAACCAATTCTACACTGTTCTCTTCTGTCATCACCAGCATTGACTGGGCACCAACTGTCTGCCAGCGACTGTATTCTCACCATCTGATGGGACCTTTGCCATCACGACCCTAGGCTGGAGGTGTCTTCCCCATCTCACGGGGGCAAAACCTGGAGCTGTGAGCCTGACCACACCTGAGTGGCAAGACGGTGTCTGTTTCCAACACAGTCAAGTGATGAGGCAGAGACAGCCCTGGCGGAGTGTGGGGCCAGGCGACGGGGATCCAGGCCTATCAAGGCTCCCACTGGCTCTGTGACTTTGCGCATCTTGACCCCATCGCCAGGCCTCAGCTTCTCCATCTCTAAAGTGGGTCTGAAGAGACACACAGGCAGTGGCCCCCATCCAGGGCATGGTGCTGGGAAGCCTGTTGGCCAAACAGCCTTTGTCCGGAGCAAACGCGACCTCTACCTGACACGACAGAATGTGCTGGACACGGCTCAAGGACTCCTGTCTTCGCCCACATTGGGGGAGCCGCCGGATGCTGAGGGGAAGCCTGGGTGCCTTGGACACCCATGTGCTGCCCTCGGCCAACCCTCCCTTTGCTTGCTGCCTCCCACCCTCCCCCCGCCCCCCCTGGCAGGGCTCTCCCATGCTGGGAGGGCTGAGGGCTCAGGGAGGGGCCCGGCCCATCATCGGTGGTCTGCACTGAAAAGGAAGTGGCTTTTTAAGGATGGTCAAAAGGCGTTTTTTTAACTGCTAATTGGGTGAGTCTTGCTACGCTTCCCTACACACGCTTGCACACACACCCACACCCGTTCACATATCTTTGATTTTCCAACAAACAAACAAAGCATAATCTCTGTTACTGCACAGAATGTCCTGTTTAGGTTGACAGGAGCCAAAAGGGATGACCCCAAACTGTCCCACCACGAAATGCATTTCCAGGAACAGTTCGATGGCACGGGCACGTCCTCACCCCGCCCCGGCAGAAAGCCCCCAGTAGTGCGGGCTCCAGGCTCAGAGAACAGTCCTCCCCTCCAGCCATAGCTTCACAGTGACGGCGCCCGGCCAGGGGCTGCCCCCTCCCCAAGGCCCCCCCACCCACGCACGCCAGCGTGACCACCATCAAGGAAAGAGCAACTTGAACGGATCCAGAAAAGCGTCAATGTTCAAACTCCAACGACAAATCGCAGACAGAGCCAAAGGACAAAAAGGACAAACTTGGAGAAGTACTTGCTGCATATACGGCTGGAAAAGATTTTCTATTATTAGTATAGAAAAGAGTCCTACAAGCACGCAACGAAGATGGTTATCCCATCAGGTGAAAAACAGACAAAGGACAGGAACACCAATTCACTTACAGTCAACAAGCCCTTCAAAGTGTTTTTTACTCCACAAAATTCAAAAGTTAAAAGAAAGAAGACATCTCTTTACCCCTCATGAATTGGCAGTGATTGTTCTGTTAATACCTAAAATTAATGAGATGGAGGGAAAAGGTACTCAGTTTCCCCATTTATTGTCCTGGAGGGAAACAGGGCAACTGTTACACGCACACACACAGACACACAGACACACACACACACACAAGGCACAAAGACCTACACCAAAATGCTGTGGTCTCTGGGTGGTAGAACTGATTCTCTCTTTTTCACTTTTCTATTCTTTCTGTTTCATTTTTTGTATACTGAATATCTGAGGGGTTTTTTCCACAGCTAAATGCTAAAACTTCCCTCTTTTCCAAAGCTCTCCTCAGAGCCTAGAAACAGGCCACAGAAAGGCCCCTGGCCTGGAACCAACCGCGTGATCTTCAGCAGGTCACAGGGCCTCGGAGCTCACCTGGGAAGGGGGTGACACCTGACTCCCCCCACCCCAGGGTCTCTGAGGGTGAAACTGGAGGGAGCTGTGGCCACGTCAGCAGCAGTGGCCTTTGAAACCGCCAGGTGACCGGTCGCCTTCTCAGCGCGGGAACTGATAACCCGCCCTCAGGACCTGGCACTGGAACCCAGCACATCACCCCTGGCACGTGAGCCGGACCTGGTGGGCAGGCGGCCGGTCTGTCCGCTGCTCCCACATCGCAGCTGGAAAGGCAGGGGCGGACCCTGCTGGAGCCCCACCCCTCCAGCAGCATCCCCACCGGCCCCCCATGCCGCCCGGGCTGCTCGTGAGACTCCTGTGACCCCTGGGCAGCATGCGTCCAGAAGAGACACCTCGGCGGACAGGTGCTTCTGAGGTCAAAGCCAAGTCCCCCTGCCTGCCGGGAGCCCACCCCTCGCTCGCTCAGTCCAGAGCCAGCGTGGAGACCAGCTTTCTCCCTCCTCCGTTTTCTCCCGTCAGTGAACGAGGGGCCACTGTCCGAGACAGGACGGTGCGGGGAACTGGTCTGGGGGCGGCAGGCAACGGGGTGGCCAGGACTCCTGGTTGGACACCCCGGTGCAGGAGCTGAAGCGGGAGGGGTGTGGGGCCATCGGCCCATGGAAGGGACTAGAAGCCAAGGCCTGGACGACGCCTCTAAGGAGTGCAGACAGCCGAGGGGGGAGACGGGGACCCACCAGCACCTGAGGCCAAGCACACGGGCAGCCCGCAGGGGTCCCGGCAGGGAGGGCTCCGCAGCCACGTGGAAGAAGGAAGGGTAAAGACGGTCCAGTTAGAGAGGATGGGGCTCTGCACAGGTGACCCTTGGAGGAGGGGGAGCCACGCTGTGGGGGAGGGTTTCCTGGGCAAAAGGGGACGGGGCTGCAAGGGGAACACGCCTCTTAAGGGGTCTCTGGGTAAGGGGAGCGGAGGAATGGGGTGACAACAGGGGGGGTGGGGACGGGGTTCTGGGTGTGACAGCAGCCGCGGCAGCAGAAGGACAGCCTGGGAGGGAGGCGGCATGACGGGGGCAGCAATCAAAGAGGCGATGCCACAGGAGTGACCAGGGAGCCCAGGGGAGGGTGGCGGTGTGGCAGCAGGGAAGGCAGGCACGCGGGTGTGTCTAAGCTTCACCCTTAGACGCCGCAGCTGAGCCGGGGGACGTGAGGTGAGGTGTGAGGAATGATGAGCGCCCAGGGGTTGATGGATTCAGGGCCACGCGGCAGACGTCAGGAGCCCAGTATGGGGGCCAGGACGTTCAGAGCTTGGGGTCGGGATCAGAGGGGGCTGAGCCCAAAGACGGCAGCAAAGGAGGCCCTGAGGCCCTCCTGAGCTCCACCCCTGCTCATCCCCCTCAGGGCCTTTGCACGTGCCAGCCGAGGATTCCCTTTCTCCAGATCACCGTGTGGCTGGCTCTGTCCCCGCCTTCCGATGGAAGCTGGATCGGGAGAAGCCTTCCCTGACCTCCCAGCCGAATTCAGCCCCGTCCACCTCCTGTCCTGTGTACCTTCCTCATTTTCCCTGTGTTTTGATCAGTCTCCTCCTTCTGGAAGGTGACACCCACCAGAGCCAGACGTCCACTCACCTCTCCTTCTGTGAAACCTTCCCGAGAACCCCCAGCTGAGGGCTTGCTCATGTCCCCGAGCCCCGAGATGTGCCCTCGCTCCCACAGAAATGCCTGCCGCACTCAGGGTCACACCTACTGTGCACACCTCGGGGCCCCTGGCGGCAGGCGGGGTCACCCCCTTTTACAGAGGAGGAGACGCGGGGGAGGAGGCCCCGGCCACGCTCAGTCCACACTTTGCTGCCTGCTGTGGTCAGCACAGGGCCGCGTGTTCCAGTCCCCCAGGCCCACCCTGGACACCAGCCCGGAAGGGAAGAGGAGCCCTGGGCCCAGAATCCCAAGGTCACGGGCCAAGTGTGGAGGATCTTGGCTCCCAGTTGAGCAGAGGCAACGCAGGGGTTACTCCAGGCTAAATAAACAAGGGAATTGGGCAGGGAGGGATGAGTGGACACGGCACGTCCGCTAGCCAGCCAGCCGGTCCGTGAGCCAGGGCTGTGGGGAGCCTGGGGCAGTACCGTGGGGCTCACTGCTGGCCAAGGGGGCTGCGGGCTGGGGGAGCGGCCCGCCTGTTTGGTGAGGAAAAGGCCCACGGCCACACCTTCAGGGCCAAGGGGCCCTGGGCAGAGCTGCAGCCTGGCCCCAGCCCTCCTTTCCTGCCCTCAGGCCTGAAGGTGGAAACGCAGCCTCAGCTGGGGCCAGTGCACCGGTCTGCCTCCCAGCTGCCTACGCAGCTTCGCCAGCCTCCATGTTTCATTCTGGGCCGAATGGATAGCCCAAAATGAACCCAGGTTCTGGAGGGCTCTGAGCCCCTGGAATCATGAACATAGTAGCATTTTTATAGAGCGGGAACAGGCTTCTCTCAGAGTCTAAAAGGCCTATGACTCCATCCCCCTACCCCCAGCAGGAATCTTCCCATTTCAAAGATGCAGGAGCAACTTCCCCAAGGTCTCTAAGGGACTGGTGACAAAGCAGGGCCAAAACCCAGGTCCTGATCCCCGAGGAGGGGCTGCTTCACTGGAGGGGACTGAGCCCTCTGTGGGTGAAGGAGGAGGTCCAGGCTGGGCACAGAAACAGCAGCAGCTCGCTCTGCTCAGCCCATCTGGTCTTCACGAGGGGCCCATTTCCAGATGTGGAGACTGAGGCTTGGAGAGTATACTGGGGTGAATGCTGGCCCCACAGAGATATGTCCCCTGGAACCTGTGAATGCGAGCCAAGGACGCCTGGGCCCCCAACAGCTGGAAGAGGCAGGAAGGACCCTCCCCTGGAGCCTCTGGAGGGAGTGCGGCCCTGCCACACCTGGATTTCAGACTTCAGGCCTCCAGCACTGGGAGAGCATGTGTTTCTGTGGTTTTCATCCCCCCAGTCTATGGTGCTTTGTTACAGCAGCTGCAGGAGCCTCAGGCAGACAGCTTCATTTGCCCCTCTCCACCCCACCGAGGACACAGCAGGGATGCAGCCCGGTGGGTGGGACCCCAGAATCCAAGCCGAAGACGACCCTGCTCCATCCTCGCAGAGAGCCCCAGAGAGCAGAACCGGGCCCTCCCGCCTTTCCTTTAGGCTCTGGCCACACCCCAACATCTGGCCTGGTGAGTGGGAGGTACACAATAACCACCTCCCTGTCTTTGCAGCGAGCTCAGGGGTCCAACGCGGCTCTTGTCCCCTCTGTGGGCAGCGGGCCGAGTGTGGAGCCTGCAGGGAGCTGGGGACGTGACCAGGCCAAGGCTCAGAGGGGCCAGAAATAGCAGAGGCTGCCGGGGCAACAGCGGGGTCATCACGTCAGGGCAGGATGCTTCAATGAGCCGGGCCGGGCCAGCAGTGTCCAGGCCTCCCCCTGACCTCTACCCCTCCGGCCCCGCCCTCTGTGGGAGCTTCTCAGTCACGCCTGCCTCTGGGGCTGAGCCCTCGCTGTCCATAGAAAGTCCAGGTTAGGGCACGTGACCCAAAAGATGACACCCACACCACTCTGCCGTGATCCCATCCTGTGCTTGCTTCCTTCATCCGTAAATGGGAGACCACCGCCTACCTCGTGGTCCTGGGGAGGCCCGAGCTGGCACGGAGCCGGGCCCGGGAGTGGACACTGCTGTCCCCCCCACCATCGCGGTACAGGGAGACGCCGGAAGTAGGGCAGAGGCTGCAGCAGTGACTCCCCACCTCCCCCGTCACCCCCAGGGCACCCCCTCCAAGCCCGGCACAGTTATGGTCCAGGCCTGGGCCCCCGCCATCCAGAGTGCGTTCCCAGAACCGCATCCCCAAATTTCCAACAGACGCTTCTCAGCCCTCTCCAGAGTAGCATCTCCTGCATCTGGGGCCAGTGGAGTTGGCTGGGAAGGGCAGGCTGCTGGGAGAGGGCCCGGCGCTGCCCATCTCCCCGAGCGGACACATGGGCAGAGCACGCGCAAGCCTCCCTAAGTGCAGCACCCTGGGGCCCTGGACAAGAGGGACGGGCAGGGCAGCAGCTGTCGGACGCTGGAAGGAGCACTGAGGCAGAGGCCACCGCTCCCAGGGCAGACCAGCCCCACGTCCCTCCCGGACGACCGCAGTGACCCACTGGGCCACCTCCTCCATGCTGCCCGCCTTTGCCCTGGGGAATCCGATCCTGTTGCCTGGCCCCACCCCCTGCTGCCTCTGCAGCCTCCCAGACTCCTCCGCGGGTGTTCCTGTGCGTCTCTCCTTCCTCTCGGTCCTGGAGGGCACTGCTCCTTCCTGCCCCAGGGCCTTTACATGGGCGGTGTCTTCACCCCAAAGCCCTCTCCTCCTTTCCTGGGTAAACCCTGACTCCGACTCCAGATCTCTTCCTTCCCTGCCCGTCCCCCAGACTAGTTCCCTCAGCCCCTGGAACCCTCACGAAACTAATCCAGGAGTCATTTGTTCACTGCCGGCTCCCTGCCAGGCCTGAATCTCCAAGAAGGTAGGGTCGTGTGCCTTTGGGGGATGTCTTCTTGCCGGGGCTGATCTTCCACAAGCAATGGTCTCCTGAATGAAGAGCATCTACAACCACTGCTGGGCGAGGTCTTCCCCTGTGTCTCCCCTGAAAGGTGGGCACCGTTTCCATCTCCATTCACCGTTGAGAAGAGGGGTGCAGAGAGGGGAAGGTCTCGCCCCAGGGCCCTGAGGCTCCTACAGAGGGGTGCCGGGTGTTCCAGGGGCAACCGGTTGGGTGGTCTCATCCTCACCGGCCTGCCCCCGCCCTGCCCGGGGAAGGACCATGCAGGCAGGAGAGACCAGTCCACCCCCACGCTTCCCGAAGCTCACAGCCTTCCTCCTTCCCTGCAGGGCAGCACTCTTCCCAATGCACGTCTGTGGAGCCCTAGATCCACGACGGGGTGCTATTGGCGCTGCTCCGTGGGGACGGGGCTTTGGGAAGTGCTGGGTGGGCAACGGGGAGCAGAATTCTTTCCCAAAGGACTTCTTGGAGCCTTTAGGCGCTGTGCACACCGGCCCTGGGGGAGAACTCTAGCAGACATCCCACGGTATTTGGCCAGGGGGTGGGACCAGACCCCCGTGTGGGGCTGGGGGCTCGGCTCGTGGCAGAAGTCTCGGTCCCCTGGTAGACAGCAGGGGCTAGCCTGGGCTTTGCAGTTACCTGAAGCTGCCTTCAAATCCCTCTCTGTTCTCTTCTGGCTGGGGGTCCTCTCTGAGCCTCAGTTTTCTCCCCTGTCACCTGGAGAAAGCAATGCCCAGGTCCCAGGGGTGGAAATCCTCCGGGTAGCACCTGGTTGCAGCTTGCACTCAGAGGGTGGGGCGGCTTTGATCGGCCTGAGGGGGAGAGGGGAAGGCAGCCAGCGCCTGCCACTTCCTCCTGGGTCAGCCATGCTCTGTCTGGCAGCCTTTTTTAAGCTAAATTTGTTCCAGTCTCACTCTTAAGGGTGAGTTGTGGTGCCCCAAGCGAAGGGTGTGTAAATGTTTCATCATTTTGAGTCCTCCAGCACCCTTGCCAAACTTGACCCACCAGGGCCAAGAACTAAGAGGTCTGTGCTCCATCCCAGGCCTCCAGGGCTCCGTGACCCCAACACACTGTCCAGGGAGCAGAACGGGGCCTGCTGGGGGGCAGGGTGATGAGAATCACTGGTGATTATCCAGGCTATTTGGGTCCTTTTAACAGTCCTGGGGGCGCTTGCTTCTCCCTCCAGCAAGAGTTTTTCCAGTTTCCAACCGGAGGGAACAGAACCCAGGCCCCAGTGGCTACATCCCTGCAGCCTTTTGGGAAGAGCCCAGATGCCCAGCCAGGGGGCCACAGTGGGATGGCTGCCAGCGCCACTCCTCCCGGCTGCGGGGCCCGGAGTGAGCATCTCACCCATGGGGCGGGGGCGGCAGAGCTGTGCAAGGACCAGTGAGGAAACCAAGACAGAGCAGCCGGCATAGGTGGGCCCAGACGAGGTGTAGGACGTGTGCCCGCACAGTCTCTCGTCGGCCAGGTGGTTCCAGCAATGGCTCGTTTAAACATTTGTCTCTGCTTCCTGAAACCCGAGGGCCGGGGCACGGGCCCAGGAGGACGGCACACGGATGCAGGGGACACGAGACGCACCAACGCCATGTACTGCCCCATCACGTCTTCCCTGTCTCCCCAGCGAGGGGAAGGACTCCTGGCGCGTGGACACCGTCCCCTCTTCTGTCCCACAAATGACCGAAGGAGAAGAGAAATAAACCAGGACCCTCTGCCAGGCTGCCTCTGGGGCCTGTAAGTGGAGCCGGGCAGTGGGGCAGCCTGAGAAAGTTCTGGAGCCGCTGTGAGCCAGCTCCTGGAGGGCGGGTGACCTGTGTCTGGGTCCTGCCTGGCCCCCCGGGCCTGAGGCTCCCTCCCTCGGGGCCTCAGGACGCTTGCAGGGAGCTGGTCCTGGGACATTTATATCCTGGAGGAAGGGCAGTCCCCGTGCTTGGTCCCCGAGGAGCTTCCTGTCCATCGGGGCCGTGGGGGCCAGGGCAGAGCTGGAGCGCCCGGGGGGACGGCCGGTCACGCGAGAAAGGCCTCCGGCTGAACGCCAGCCTTGGGAACGCTCGGTCCTCTCCTCCTTCCACACATCCGGGGTCAGCGGTCACTTTATTAATAGCAGCCCCCGAGGAGAGGCCTCACCCCCTGGACCGTCATCACCCTCCCTGTGGGCTTGGCCGAGCGACCTGGGGGCATCCCTTGGAGGGACGGTTGGGGGACATTGCCACCCTGCCTGCCCGGAGGCTCCAGACACCGCAGAGGGAAAAAGCAGGTTTCAAAGATCACGTTTTCTCCCTCCTGCCATCAACTGCAAGACACTGCATCCATTTCATAACAGCTCTTGTGGACAAAAAGAAATAGCACTGGGCTTCCCTGGTGGCGCAGTGGTTGAGAGTCCACCTGCTGATGCAGGGGACACGGGTTCGTGCCCCGGTCCGGGAAGATCCCACGGGCCACAGAGCCGCTGGGCCCATGAGCCATGGCCGCTGACCCTGTGCATCCGGAGCCTGTGCTCCGCAGCGAGAGAGGCCACAGCAGTGAGAGGCCCACGTACCGCAAAAAAAAAAAGAAACAGCACCAACTTTGTACTTTGGCACAGCGATACACCTCATCCTCAGGAACACTAGGCCGAGAGGGGCGGAGTCTCAGCACTGCAAAGAATATCCTGCCTTAAGCCATCTGGGCCCATTAACACACAGAAAAATCTGGGAATTAGTCCCCTTACCTGGACCTTCCCTCCCTCCTCTGCACAGCAGACCTCTAGATGAGTCGTCTACCGCCAGGAAAAATTGTGAGGCTTTGAAATTGGAAAAAAAAAAAAAAATATATATATATATATATATTACTGCTGGTCCTGCCTAGGGTACCCCTCAAGTCATTGCAAACCTATTTTAAAACACAGTAATTTATAGGAAACAGGAAACAAGTAAAAATGCAAAAAGTGTGCCGATCGAAATGGTTCGTTGGTAAGATGTAGGGTTATTTTGCTCCTGTGTGGTTTTAAATGCACGTGCAGTGAGTAGGTATACCATGTATAATGAGAAAAAAATGGACTTCTGAAAGAATTAACTCCAGGAAAAGTGTCCAGGCTACACGTGGATAGAGATTTTGTGTGTCGGGCGCATGTCAGGAACCGCACAAACCTGACGTCTCCCCGCACGTCCACCCGCCCGCAGCACCTCCCAGCACCTCCCAGTACCTCCCAGCACCTCCCAGCACCTCCCAGTACCTCTGGGGGCCCAAGAGCCTGGGCTCCAGACCCCACTGCCTGCCGTACCTGGGGGTACCACCTTCAGGCATCCTGGAAATGCCCTGAGCCTCGGTTTCTCTACCTGGAAAATAGGACGGTAACAGCCACCCTCTCCTGAACCCTCCCTGTGAGCCAGGCCCTGAGCTCCGGTCCCATAGGGGAGGAAACTGAGGCTCGGCCGTGAGGTGACCTGCCCTGGGCCACAGAGAGCCGGACTCTGAACAAGAAAGTAGGTTCTGCTCCAGGGGCTGAGCTGAGGTTCAGAGAAGGTGAGATGTAGGCCCTTCCCCCAGGGCCGGGTGCTCCAGCTCCATCACGGCGGCATAGACCCTGAGAGGTGCAACCCCGCCCCCTGGTGGAGGAGAAAGCCCGAGCTCCCCACCCACCCAGCGCTGCTCCCACGGGAGCGACCTCCTGGGGTGGATGCCCAGCCTTGGGGTGTCCCTTCCTACAGAGAGCAAAGAACAGGCAAGGGGCAGAAACCCACCACCCAGGGGGCAACCCACCAGCCACTCCACGGCCAGCAAGACAGGAGCCAGTGGACAGGGGCACCCCCAGGCTGGGGCCTCTCTGATTCCAAAGGCCCCAAGTCTAGGTGGTGGCCGCTAGCAATGGCCTTGAAGCTGATGCTCTGAGCCCCAGCAGTCACTCTGAAAGGCTCGTGACGGCCCCAGAAGGTTCCTGGGTCACCAAGGTCTCCCATTCCAAAAGGTGACACGTCCTCAGGGCCTGTCGCGGTTCCTGGGAATGTCACTGCTCTCCCCCGCCCAGCTGAGGACCTCCCAGGGAGCTGGAAAGGGCTTAGGGGCCGCCTGGTCAGCAGGCAGAGGTCTGTGAGCTGGAGGTGAGCGGGGCAGGGGCCAGGCTCCCCCATAGTCGCCCACCCTCACCCCATGCAGCCCACTGATGCTGACAGCAAGATGAGTCAAGACAAATCCTTGAATCAAGAGTTAGCTCTCATCCCACCAAATCCCTAGTTCCACAGGATGGTGCTGGGGGTGTGAAGAGCGTTTCCATCCATGGCTCTGCCCTTCCTTGCAGGTGCCACGAAGCCTGAGGTGTGAAAGCCGGCCCAGCTGGGCCGTCCCACAGGTGGGTTTCTGGGAAAGGGAACTGGCCACATTTGGGGGCCCAAACTGGCTTCAGACTTCCTTCAGCTGCCTGACTCCTGACCCTGACATTTCTCCAGATCGGGTGCAGACTTCACCCGAGAGCTGGAAAACTCAAGCTCTCCAGAATCACCTGTACCTGGAAATAAGAGTATTATAATCAGAGCGGAAGCAGGATTATCTGGCTCCGAATAACCCGGATCACTGCCTGAAGTCGTCGACCCAGTGCCCACTGCGGAGTGCTTCCCCAGGGCTAGAAGTGGACTGAGGGACTGGAATGGGGCTGGCTTTGCAGAGCCAACCATCCAAGCTCTGTGCTGGCAAATCCGGTGGCCACCACCAGGGGGTGCCCTGGCATGGACCCTGGCTGGTCTGGATGGACCCAAGAACTGCTGAGGTCAGCCTCCTCCCCTCTGTCTTTGGCCTTCCTCCTCCCCCTCCTCCTCTGCTTTCTTCCCTCCCCTGGGCCCTCTCTTCTCCCTCCTGCACAGACCTGCATGCCACCAGCCCATGAGCCAAGATGGATGACTAAATGACCACGCCCCCTCCAGCCCTCATTTTCACAACATTCATGGTCCCCCAGCAGGCTTTCCTTTATAAAGGGGGTGGGGGAGGCTTCCCTGGTGGCGCAGTGGTTGGGAATCTGCCTGCCAATGCAGTAGACTCAGGTTCGAGCCCTGGTCTGGGAAGATCCCACATGCCACGGAGCAGCTAAGCCTGTGCGCCACAACTACTGAGCCTGCGCTCTAGAGCCTGCAACACAACTACTGAGCCCGCGTGCCTAGAGCCCGTGCTCCACAACAAGAGAAGCCACCGCAATGAGAAGCCCCTGCACTGCAATGAAGAGCAGCCCCCACTCGCAGCAACTAGAGAAAGCCGCGCACAGCAATGAAGACCCAACACAGCCAAAAATAAATAAATAAAATAAATTTTAAAAAAAGGGGTGGTGGTGGAGAAAGACTCTGCAACTTGGTTCAACACAGAATTCCCCAAACAAGCTCCTTCCCTTTTTTTCCATAGGGCACCTTCCCTTTTTTTTTTTTTTTTGCAGTACGAGGGCCTCTCAGTGCTGTGGCCTCTCCCGTTGTGGAGCACAGGCTCCGGATGCACAGGCCCAGCAGCCGTGGCTCACGGGCCCAGCCGCTCCGCGGCATGTGGGATCATCCCGGACCGGGGCACGAACCCGTGTCCCCTGCATCGGCAGGCGGGCTGTCAACCACTGCGCCACCAGGGAAGCCCTTCCCTTTTTTGCATAGTGGTCCCTGGAGCACAATTTGGGAGGGGCTGCTTCCCGGGCAGATGACAAGAGGGCCCCCTCCCCTGTTCCTGGGGTTGCCAAATTTAGCAAATGAAAATCCAGGACAATTTCAGAGCAACAATGAATACGTTTTAGTATAAGCACGCCCCATAAAATATTTGAGGCATACTTACACTTTTAGTGCTCATTGTTTACCTGAGATTCCAATCTAACCAGGCATCGGTATTTAATCTAGCATCTCAACCAGGACACTTGTAGGGAAAAGGCTCACACAGGCCTGGGGCTTCGCCAGGGCTGGAGGGGACCCCACACTTCCACCATCTGGGTCTGGGTCCCCCCCCACAACCACCCAGGAAACAACGGGCGGGGGGGCGCTCAGCAAGCCCCTCCTCTCCCTCAGCTTCTGCAGAACAGGCAGGTCAGGTGGGTGATCTCACCTTCTCTTACTTCTGGGACTTTTCTGGGTGTAGCCCCTGATCCCACGTGGGGGCCTTTAGGAACAACCCCTGGGGATGGTCTAGTGAGTTGCGTTCCCGGTGAACTCGGGTCCGATAATGATCGGGAGTCCTGGAGGCACCAGCAGGCGCCCGGAAAAGCAGCCTCAATAAATGCAGCCCAGGAACCCACGTCTGCGCCAGTCCCGGCAGGGAGCTGCTCCTCCCGGGTCCTTCCCGGCTGGTCCTCTCAACACTGCGAAGACCCTCTGGCCACCTTCCCGCACAGGCAGCCTCCACCTTATTCTGGAAGTTCTTCCCCAGTCTGTGTCATCATCTTGAAGTCGCCTGGAAGAAGTGAAGTCACCCACTCTCCACCCAGAGCAAAGACAGGCCGTCAAGAGGGGGGCGGTAGGTGGGGGCCCAAAAGGCTTCGTGAATTCGCAGATTCCCGGGCCTGCCCCTAGACCCCCAGGTTCAGACTCTGCCCAAGAATCTTCATTTTAACACCAGGTGGTTTGGAGTCAGCCTAAAGCTTGAGAGGCCTGGTCTGGGGTTCCTCAGGAGCCAGCTGCCCCTTTGTTCCAAGCCAATGGGGACCAGGAGCTTACAGACTCAAGGGAAGGGCAAGGCCCCATGTGGCCTGTCGATGGGCAGGAGGTGACATCACTGGGGCCTCGGGCCACTTTGGATGGACCCTCCCATGTGCCCAGACCAGAGGGTCCCAGGAGGCTCAAGGCAGAGGTGCTATGAACAGAAGTCCCAGCCGTGGAGCAGGACAGTTTGGCACGAGCAGACTCCCCGACCCTCACCCCGTAGCCCGGCTCTAACCCCTCTGCTGCCCCACTGGATGTGTGATGTCCACGTCACCCAACCACTCTGGCTTGTGTCCTCAGCTATCAAGTGTGGGTGCTCATGGCACCAACCTCGTGGGGGAGGGGCGTGAAACGGGAAGATGTTAGCGCAGGGCCACTGGGGCCTTGGCACACAGTGGGTGCTGAGCACGGCCTGTAGCGGCTTGTCCTTAGTGACGAGTTACAGCCCCGCAGGTTTGGGACTAAGGAAGCCCGGCCGCTAGGACGGTGTGGGCAGCTGGAAAGAGCAGTGACTGAGACAGGACTGATGCCCCTTGCAGCTGCCCACTGTACTGACCGGCTCCAGGGTGACACCCAGGCCCCGCGCTGAACCTGGGAGCGCCGACACAGGGCAGGACAGGGCCTTGCCCAGAGCACACGCACACCCGCTCCCAGCTGACCCAGTCCCCGGTGGCTGCCTGCCTGTCCCTTGGTCACGCCTGCCTGTCCCTCGGCTCGTCTCTCCCTTCTCTCCCACGATGCTCTGCAAACTGGGCAGAGCTCTCCCGTGCGCACTTGGTTAGCTCTCCACCTGTAACTAACCGGCTGATCGGAAACTTCTCAAAGGAGAACGGCATGGGGGACACTGCTAGCCTCCTGCAGGCCGTGTCCACCCCCGCCGGCTCAGCGTCCCTTGGCTGGACCCACCGGCCACCCCTTCTGTCCACTGCCCTTCTGTGCTGTCTGTGCGCGCATACACGGTGTGGACGGGCGCGCTCATGGACGCCTGGGCGTGCACGAACACTGTGGATACGCAGGCGTGTCTGCACACATATGCACATATGCTTATGCACACATGCACACGCACACACGCCTTTCTCAGCCCGCGCAGTTCATCGGAGGGTCGCACCCGGCCGCACAGAGCCCAGCGCACACGCGCGTCCGGCCGGAGAACCACGCGCCCGCAGCCATGGGGAGGCACCGCGTCACCGCATCGGCCCGAGGCCGCATGGCCCCACCGTCTACACTGCGGGGACGGCCAGCACCCGAAGCATCGGATTTAAATCTCAAAGCTCTAGGGAAAGGACGGACGGGAAAAGCAGAAGCCGGCTCCGCGCAGACTCTGTCCAACCCCGGGGCTCGAACCGTCGGCTCAAATATGGCGCGGAGCGGGCAAAGAGCATGCGCGGAAGACGAGTGGCGTAGGCTGGGAGCATGCGCAGACCGCGCCCCGGCTCCCGCCGCACCCACAGTTCCAAGCGCAGGGCCGCGTCCGGAAGTCCGTGGAGCGACTCTTCCTTCCTCGTCCTCTGATTCGCTACCAACCACTTCCATTTCCGCAGAAAGTTCCGAGCCATTTCCGCGAGGCGTGTCGCTGTAGGAAGTGCGCGCCAACCCTGTTTTGTTTCCGGGGGAATCTGTTTTCCTGAGGGACGCTCGGAGTTCCGGGTATTCCTCTCAGCCTCTGATTGGCTGGCTTTACGAATATATTAGAACACGAAAAAGAAGTTTTTTCATCGCGCTAAAATAATATAGAGACTTAGAAAGGACTTATTTGCGGCTCTCCGTTGGACGCGACCGCTTTCACCAGCGTGTCTGAGGCGAGAACCTGAAGTTGCCGTAAGCGAAAGGCGGTACGCCCCTGGGCCCTCAAATAGGGCGCGCGCAAGAAGAAAAGCGTGTTGTATGAAAAGAGAGAAGGTTAGCACTCTCCTTGACAAAGATGAAAGAGGCCTTCGGGCCTGACAACACGCCTACAGTTAAGGCATTGTCACCTACTTCGTGGCATCTAACCACAGTTTTCCGCTGTGCGGACACAAGGGCGTGTGGTGCACGGGGGCACATCGCTACACGATGTGTGCGGCACGTTCCACACTGACACGTGGGCGTGACGCTCGCGGGTGTAGAGGCGGGGTGTGCGACAGAGGGGTCTGTGATACACGGTTGTGTGATACATATGTGTGCTGCGTGGACAAACACTTACGCGACTCTACTTTCTCGGCTCTTTGAGATGCTTGGCCTTTTTTTTTTTACATCTTTATTGGAGTATAATTGCTTTTCAATGGTGTGTTAGTTTCTGCTGTATAACAAAGTGAATCAGCTATACGTATACGTATATCCCCATATCTCCTCCCTCCCTATCCCACCCCTCCAGCTGCTCACAAAGCACTGAGCTGATCTCCCTGTGCTATGTGGCTGCTTCCCACTAGCTATCTATTTTACATTTGGTGGTGTATAGATGTCAGTGCCACTCTCTCACTTCGTCCCAGCTTACCCTTCCCCCTCCCCGTGTCCTCAAGTCCATTCTCTACGTCTGTGTCTTTATTCCTGTCCTGTCCCTAGGTTCTTCAGAACCTTCTTTTAAAAATTCAATATATATATGTTAGCATATGGTATTTGTTTTTCTCTTTCTGACTCACTTTACTCTGTATGACAGACTCTAGGTCCATCCACCTCACTACAAATAACTCAATTTCATTTCTTTTTATAGCTGAGTAATATTCCATTGTACATATGTGCCACATCTTCTTTATCCATTCATCTGTCGATGGACACTTAGGTTGCTTCCATGTCCTGGCTATTGTAAATAGAGCTGCAATGAACATTGTGGTACATGACTCTTTTTGAATTATGGTTTTCTCAGGGTATATGCCCAGTAGTGGGATTGCTGGGTCGTAAGGTCTATTTTTCATTTTTTAAGGAACCTCCATACTGTTCTCCATAGTGGTTGTATCAATTTACATTCCCACCAACAGTGCAAGAGGGTTCCCTTTTCTCCACACCTTCTCCAGTATTTGTTTGTAGATTTTTTGATGATGGCCATTCTGACCAGTGTGAGGTGATACCTCATTGTATTTTTAATTTGCATTTCTCTAATGATTAGTGATGTTGAGCATCCTTTCAAGTGTTTGTTGGCCCTCTGTATGTCTTCTTTGGAGAAATGTCTATTTAGGTCTGCTGCCCATTTAGGGATTGGGTTGTTTTTTTGCTATTGAGCTGCATGAGCTGCTTGTACAAAATTTTGGAGATTAATCCTCTGTCCGTTGCTTCATTTGCAAATACTTTCTCCCATTCTGAGGGTTGTCTTTTCCTCTTGTTTATGGTTTCCTTTGCTGTGCGAAAGCTTTGAAGTTTCATTAGGTCCCATTTGTTTATTTCCATTTCTCTAGGAGGTGGATCAAAAAGGATCTTGCTGTGATTTATGTCATGAGTGTTCTGCCTGTGTTTTCCTCTGAGAGTTTGATAGTGTCTGGCCTCACGTTTAGGTCTTTAATGAGATGCTTGGGATTTTTCAGAATACAAAGTGGATCACAGCTTCCTTGTATGGGCATCATTGCACCTGGGGCAGGTGTGCCTTCACCTCCTCGTCCCCAGCCACAGGGTGGGGGGCAGGGCCGGGGAGCGGACATCAGGACACCCAGGTGGCTTCCACTTCCTGTCAGTGTGTCTCAGCGTGGGAGCAGGAAGGGGGTGGGGGAGGTTAGGCAGGTGACCTGGCGGTCAGACCAGGTCCCGCAGGTGGCCGACGTCTGAGGCCTTGGTGGCTTCAAAGTCTCCATGTGCGTCTCTTCAGCATCACAGACATTCGGGGGACAAATAGTAATTGAGCAGCCATCCTCCGTGGGACACTGATCCAGGTGGGGGAGGAGCCCAGCCCCAGGAGCTCACATCCTGGACCATTCCAGAGCCTTAGTGGACAAATCCAAAGCAGACGACCTCTGTTGGGTGAGCAGCAGGCACGAGTGGTCAGGGAAGGCGAGGCCAAAGATGCCCTGAACCAGGCTCCCCCTTTATGTCCAGAGCACAAACTGCTGCGAGTTTCAAATGCAGGGCTCATTTAAGGACCCAGTTAAAATGATGGTCAAAGTAAATAGAAGCAACCTGACCAACGATTTAAACAGACAGGGGTGGCGGTCAGTCCACTCCGGCTCTCAGGAAACGGGGAGACGGGAAGGTGCTCGGCAGCCCCTCGGAGGTGCAGGCAGCAAACCCAGACCTGGACACCTAGGGGACGAGTGACCCATTCTCCACAGAGATGCCGAGGGAGAAACGGGGGAACCTGGAGGTTCAAGAAGGAAACACAGGCGGGGGCTTTGCTGGGGCCCGGTTCACACCAAGCTTGTGTACATGTGCGCGGGTGTATACGTACATATGTGTACATGTACCTGTGTGTACATACGTAGGCACGTACACTTTAAGATATTAAGATGACTAGGGAAACCTGGACACTAGATTAAAGAATTCATATTTTAGGTGTGAAAACGGTACTGGGGTAATGCTTTTGGAGAATTATCTTTTAGAGATACCATGAATTCACTGCTTAAATTATAAAACATTGGGGATTTATACTAAAATAACCAGGGAGGGATGCCTGAAACAAGATGTTACAAGTTTTTGAAATCGGATGATAGAACACAGGGATTTTCTCCACTTTTATGTACGTTCGAAATGTTCCAAAACGAAGTTTTTGTTTTTAATATAATAGAAGATACTCCCCAAAATGTTAGTGGTAAGAGGCATCTGGGTGATTTATTATCTTTGCCTTTTCTTTTCCTACTGTTATAATTAGCACAAATATATAATCGTCATAGTAAGAAAATGGCATTTTTTAAAGACCAAGAACCTTCCGCTAGCGCACGTGGCACTGCAGAGCCTGCGCAGCAAGAAGCACCGCCTCGGGGTCCGCCTCCCACTCCGGAAGCCGCTACACGGAAAGAAAGGTAAACAGTTCTCGCAGGGACACAGTTACAAGACAGGAAATTCTTTATTTTCAAAAAGAGAATGTATTTTTACATAAATCTACAACAGAGAATTCAAATGTAGAAAAAATAAACTATATTCAAGGACACGGCACTCTGCACGCACGCCCCTCCCCCTGGGGCAAGTCCGACACCGGAACCAACAAAACCCAAAGAACCTCAAGGCCTCGGAAATCCCGAGGCCAGGCCTCCGCCACCGACGCGGGGCCTCAGCGTCCCCCGTGCGGACGCTGCCGACACGGGGGTCCTTTCACCAGAGCAACTCGCTCCTACGACAGCCAGCGTCCGCACGGCTTCTTCCCACGTGGTGGGGGGGGGAATGGCGGGAGGCTCGTTTCCAGACGCCGGTGCGACTGTCCTCTCTGGGCCACAGTGGCCGCTGGGGGGTGGGCTAGCGCTCCCCCATCTTCAGGGACCCCCGGAGCCCAAGGACTGGCCCCGCCGCCCGGCATCAGGCAGGGGACGTGCCTCCCCAGCAAAGGTCTCGGGGCCGCAGGCGGGATTGGAACCCCAGGGTGGCCTGGCTGCAGGGAGGGGTCCCTCCCTGTGGACGGCACTGCGACAACACTGCCCTGCAGTCCGGTGCGCCCCACACCCCACTCCCGCCGGCAGGAAGAGGCCCCTGACCCAGCAAGCAGAGCCACTGGGTGGGCGAGGAGGGCGGATGACACCCAGCTCCCCACGAGGGGCCGGCTCCCAAGCCCGTGGGTCCCGCGGTTGGTGGCGGGGGCGGGCACCAGCCTGTGCGCCCCAGACCCGGGCCGCCCACACCCCCGCCCTCGCCAGCGTCCGCCACGGTCCACAGGACGACATCGCAGGGTCCCCGGCAGCATCCCAACTAGGCCCCCCATCTACATGCCATTAGCCTGTGGGGCCGGCTGACTCGCCCTCTGCGGCCCCGGACCCCGCGTGGACAAGGGAAGAGTGGGCACATCACTCGGGGGACCTGTCTCGTGAGAAAAATCCTTTCAACCTCCTGCCAACTGTGAGACTTTTCCTCAAAGAGCCACATGGAGGAAAGCTTTGCCTGAGAACTCGGCTGCCACACGCACACACGACCCTCCCTGCATTACAGCCCGAGGGGCTGCCTGTAGTGTGACCACCTGTGGGACAAACGGAAGCCCTGAGTGTGGTCGCCACGCCAACAGCACAGGGGCAACAACCCCAAAACACAGAAGGCTTTTACGCGGTCATCAGTGCACACCGCTCTGCGCTTCCCAGAAAGACTCAAGACACGTGGCTACTGCTACAGGTGGGACAGTGTCTCCAGAGCATCTGCTGAGCACTGACAGGGGCAACCCCCGAGTTCGGGCGGGCCAGGCTGGCGGCCAGAAGCCGTGGTGGCAACACAGCCATGGTCACAGCACTGGCACTGGGTCATAAAATCGCATAAACAGTACAGGACAGTTACTGGAAGAACACACAACTCGTGGTAAATTGAACTTCACCTTTTTGTAATAAAAAATTAATTTCTGTTGACTCTCTTTGAACACAAAACAGACTAGGAACTCTTCCCCAACGGTGAGAGAGGAATTGGCGAGAAACTTCACCAGCAACTTCTAGAACCCTCCAGTGGGAGACACGCCCCAGCCAAGTCGTCTTCAGAGGCGGCTCAGGCCCAGGCCCCTCCGGGCCCTGGGCCTGGACCACAGGAGCCCCTCCGAGAGCTGCACTCTCGCCAACCCAGGTGGGCTTCCTGACAGTCCCTCCGCACGGCGGGCCTAGCAGTCACTCTTCCAGAGCTTGATCGTCTTGTCGTTCTCCAGGGCGGCCGAAGCGATGATGTTCTCGGTCGGGTGACAGGCCGTCGAGATGACAACATCTGGAAACGGGACGGCGACAACCAGTTCATTCCTTGGACCCGGCCCCTCCCCACAGGGCCCCGCCCGTGGTGCACTGAGAGCCCAGGGCCCGAGCAGGAAGACAGCGGGGCACCCAGCCCAGAACCCAGCCCGGAGGCTGGGGCGCCACACGGGCCAGGGGCACAGCTGGGGGGCCGCTGTCGGTCTCACGGTGTCAACACTGCACCCTCTGCACCTGGACCAGAGCCCGGGGCTGCCCCCCTCCACAGCGCTGGGCCACAGGATGCCCCGAGGGGCCAACTCTGCGAGTCCACCAGGGCGGGGACGGCAGATCCCGCGAGCTGCCTGCCTCTTGGGGTCCATCAGGTTAATGTGTTTGTAGCTTTTAAATAAAATGAACCCCAGAATTTTCCCTCTGGCCTGAGTGGCTTCAAATGAGCCTCTGAGCGTCCTGCCCGCACAGCAGAGGAGCAGAAGTTAACAGGCCAACGATGGAGGCCGAAGGCCGGTGCCGGCCTCCAGGGTCAGGCCCTGCTCCCAGGCGGAGCTGCCTTCTTAGGGAAGAGGGTGTCACTCCGATCTGATTCTCAAAGGGCTCAACACCACTCTCCACTGAGCACGGGGGAAGAGCCCCGGAGGAGCCGGAGCAGCCAGGGGGACGGCGGGCGTCCCTGCTCCCCGCCCCACTTCCACGCCTCACCTCCACACGGGACAGGCCACAGTGCCCGCGTGGGCTGTGGGGCCGGGCAGCCCGGCCGATAGGAAGAAGAGGTTAAAGGCTGTGGCCTTGGGATGTGGCCTCAGCCTGCGGGAGCCAGGACCAGACCACCCCCCCGAAAGCAGCCCCAAAACGGGCAGCGTCCCCCAGTCACCCGCAGGCGAGGAGAGGAGGCGGAGCAGGCAGCCCAAGGTGCCCACACGCGCTGGGTCGGGTTTCCCAGGGCACCAGGTGCAGGAGGGCGGCGGCACACATGCCGAGCTCACCTGTGTGGCCCTGAAGCTTCTGTACGATCTCCTTGGTCTGCAGGTTCCAGATGTAGACCAGGTTGTCCTCTGAGCCCGACACAATCCACTGGTCGCAGACGAGGGGGGGAGAACGCGGGGTCAGGGCGCACACGTGGATGGACAGTGCCCTGCACCCCCCGGCACACCCGCCCCCGTGCGGGCCCAGAGCCCCCGCCCTCCCCCCATCGCCATGTTGGACATTTGCCGTCACTCACGGCTCGGCTGCTCGTCCCCGGCAGCTCCTCAGTCTGAGCCTGAGGGTTGGCGAGGGCCACCCACGAGGGACGAGAACCCACCGGGGACCGACTTCCAGGAGGCCTCAGTGTGACAACTGAGCCTGTGGGCCCCCAGCAGCCGGGACAGGACACCCCGAAACAAGTGAGAGTCACCAGCACTTTGTGTGGCGTGACTTCGTTTTGGTTAAAAAACAGGAAATTCCTATTTGTTCTGTGGGTGAGAGCACAAGGCCCGTCTCACGAAGGGGGCGGAGCAGCTCCTGAGCTGGGAGACGACTTACCTTCCCTCCAGTGACAGAGAAATTAGCAAATATGCAGTACTTCTCATTCTTGTGGCCCGTGTACGTCTTCAGGCACTGAAACGGCCAGGGGACGTCTGCTCAGTCACGACCGCCCTGCATGCATCCCAGGTGCTGCCCCCGTCCAGGCATCTTACAGCCGACTGGACGGCTCTGAAGAGCACCGTGACCCCCACCGCACAACCCGCCCAGGTCAGGCTTTAACCTGAGTCGTCAGGCAACGTGCACCAAACCATAGCGACAGAGTTGCTTTCTGGGCCCCTCTGGCCACAGCCCAGGACCCCGCACGACCCCTCCGCGAGCCCACGCCCACCGCTCACCTTGCCTTTGCTGTAGTCCCAGAGCTTCAGCGTGCTGCAAGGCAGAGGGGGAGGGTCAGTGCGCTCCCCCACGGCCGCCCCACCCCCTCCGGGTGCAGGTGCCCCGCACGGCGTCCAGGGACCGTGAGGACACCCGAGCAGAGTGTGGTACCTCCAGGCATTTGTGGGTCAAAGACACTTTTCTAAAGGAAGCTACTCAGTGTCCCTAAGCCGGTAAGGGGTCCTCGCTGCCACCAGAAAGGGACAGGAGAAGCCCCGGCTAGGGCAGTCCTTCCTTCTCCCGTGGGGGCCGACCCTGCAAGCCCACCTGAGGGCAGCCCGCGGGGCACAGGAGGCAGAGCGCCAACCACCTCCCAGGAGGGCGCCCGGCGGCCGGGGACATCTGCCCGGAAGCTTGTCGGGGGAGAAGCAGGGTGCCCGGGCAGACCGGGGAGCACCTCGAGGCCACCGTGCCCGCCACCGCCTCAGACAGGACGGGCCACGGTGACCACGGAGCCAACAACCTGAGATCCAGCCCCCGCACAGACGGGCCCTCGCAGCGTGGCACCCAAGTCCGGAGCCCAGCCCCAGCGGGATGAATCGCCTTCCACGCTGGCATCTGGCCCTGGGGGGCGGCGGCCTGGCCACTCACGCCGCGCCGGGGACGGAAGCACTTACTTGTCCAAGGTCGCGGCCAGGATGTACTTGCCGTTCGGAGAAAACTTCACAAACGACACGGGAGGGTTGTCATCGTCTGCACGGAGCACAGAGATGGCTGCCAGCGGGGCACTGGCTCTGCCGGGAAGGGGGGCTCCCTCACCGCCACCCGGAGAGGCCACCGCCACCTGTGCCGACACCGCCCCTCGCGGGCGTCCCCCAGGGCCAGCCACCTCCCTCACCCGCTGCTCGTGCCAGTGTGAGAGCCGGTTCTCCCAGTGACCCCGTGACACTAGGACTTCAGGAGCGAAGGCCCTGCGGCCAGTCGGCCTCGGGATCGCCTTCCTCACAGGAGAGAGCTTGCAAACACCCAGCTAAACCGAGAAACTATCCCCCTGAGAACACAGGGGCTCGGGCGGGCGCTCTCCGGTTGCATGGTTATAGTGGAAGGCGCGTAATTTCTCCCTGGAAAGCACCCTGGTGACGTCACAGTGCACCCTTGCTCCCGACACTTGGGGTCAGAGCGCACGCCCTGGAGTGGCCCTGGGAAGGCGGGTCAGAGGCCCTGCCACCCTCTCGGCTGCTGGCACGAGAGCACGCACCCAGGAGGCGCTGGGGCTCCGTGACGGTCCCACGCCTCCTCGGGAGGCGTGTGTCCCAGCCTGAGCGAGGAGAGCCCTGGGCGCGTGCCCTGGTGGGGGGCCGGCGTGGCCACGTGTCCCGAGCACCAGGCGGGGAGCGGCACGCGCGTCACCACCCCGGGAGGCCCAGGCCTGCCCCCCGCGCACCGGCGGCCTCTGCTCCCTCCGGCTGGTCCCAGCCACTGAAAACGCCCACGAGAGGCCGGTGAGGGCCACCCGGCCGCGGGGCCACACGGAAGGCCGCACCCCCCCAGCTCGGACGACGGGAGGCAGTGCCCAGAGGTCTAATCAGGCTCCGACAGTGAAGCACCGCGGGGCTGGCCCGTCAACGCCCGAGGTTCTAACACCCTAGACCCGAGGTTAGAAACAGGACGGGACTCCGCTCACCACCACCCCTCCCGGCCCGGCCCCAGACCGCTCGCTGCTGCCGGCTGTCAACCTCTCTGGCCTCGGCTTCCCGCCCAGCTGTGGGGCGGCTGCAGGGACTGCCCGCGCTCGGCCGCCTGGGCACGAGGACACTTCCTGCTGGGCAGAGGTGGCCGCCCAGGCCTCGGGGGGGAAGACAGCGCGACAGACACGGGGAGATGCCGCGGTGGGGGGGAAGGACGCACGTCAGAAGGGTGGCCCCCCTCGCAGAGCAAGAAAACCACAGAGACCACTATGTCCCTCCCCAGTTCTCCTGCTGAAGCCCTAGCCCGGCACCTCGGAGACAGCGCCCTGGAGGTGGGCTAAGTTAAAATAAGGCGGGGGGCGGGGGAGCGCCCAAGCCAGTCTGACTGGCATCCCTGTCAGAGCAGGAGGTGGGGACGGGTCTGTGCTATTGAAGCCGTGCAGCCACGGTGTCCTGTCACGGTGGCCCCGGTGCACTCTCACAGCCACGCTTGTTCCCAGGACAGCCGGGGACAGGAGGCTCAGGTAAGCGCACCGCCCCGGCGACCCTGCCTGCTCAACTCAACACTGCAAAGACCTTCCCCCCAGTCAGTGACGGGACCCCTCCAGGGCTCCATCTCTCCCATCACCTTCCCAGGCCCAAGGCCATCCTCTGGCCACACGCCCAGCAGCACCAGCTGCCGCCCAGACCACGCTGTCCCTCCACTCCCTGCCGCCCTCCCCTCCTCCCCAAGGCACAGCCCAGCCCCATGTGCAGACACCTCGGGGCCCCTTGCCCACTTCCCCCCCCACCTCTGCACCCCCAGCAGACAGGGCTCACGGAGAGCAGGGGCTCGACCCCATCTGCTCAAGGAATGACCCAAGCGGAGGGTCCCCAGGCCTGGGAGGAAGACAAGAAGACAAGGGTCTGCTGAGCACGGGGGGAGTCCGAGGGTCTCGCGGGTCCTTCAGAGGACACCGCTGGGCAGCGCCACGCCAGGCCAGAAGGCAGAGCCAATCAGGAAGGAGCGGATGGGAGATGGAACCGGTCAGGAGAGAAGGAGCCCTCCCAGAGGGAGCAGGTCCAGCGGGGAGAAAGGGAGGCTTCCGGAGAACCACAGACAGAGGGCAGGAAGCATGGGAGAAGCTGTCACAGCCAACGCGCGGCAGACTGTCCCTGGGGACACGGCCCCCCTGCAGGCAGGCGGCGGCAGTACTCACCGATCAGTGTCTTCAGGCACTGGCCCGAGGCGGTGTCCCAGATCCGGCTGCAAAGCAACGGGCACAGCAGGTGACTACAGGCGGCTCTCAATGCAGACGTTTCAGGACCAATCCACAGGCAGTCCTATCTCGTTTTTCCAGTCATCGTTCACAACCACTCCCTTGAGTCCTGGGGACCAGAATGGGCGCGGCACGTGCAGAGTGCACGCGTGTGCTCTTGCCGGAGAGCGGAGAGCGTGCTCGGCGACAGGCGGGACGGCCCAGAAGGGAACGCCGGGCCCTCCCTGTACACCCACGGCTGCGAGGCCAACAGCCCGACCTGCGTCCCTGCAGGGCTCTCCACGCGCAAACACGCCAAGCACACGGCCCCTGGGGCAGAGTGTTTTTTATAAAAACGGGATATCGGAGGCACTTTTCTGGACGTCCTCTATTCAGGAGCAAGAGAACCCACTCAAAGAGCCACCATTCCCCAACGGGATGCACCAGGCATCCCGTCGCTGCAATCTCAGTGTTTCTGTGATTTCTGCCAACACAACGCCCTGTTTTGGGAACCGTGGCGGTGTATTCACGCGGACACTTCTGGAGCACAGATGCCCAGCGATGGGGGCGGGCGTTGGGTCGAGGGCACGCGGGTTTTACAGGTGACGGGAACGCAGGGGTTATCACCCAAGTGTTCACTGTCCCACCTGCGGCCCTTCGGAGCCAATCCCGCCCTGGGGGACGCAGTAACGGTGTCTCGGGTTTTAACACCCAGAAACAGCACTCCCCCACTCACTGTTTGTTTTCTTAATTCTACTGGCAGAGAACTCAGTTTATGCTTCTCTAAGAATTTTAAATTAATTTTATCTAGTTGGAGGGGTTCTCAATCGAACCACTTACAACGTATCAGCCCAGGAGACGGGTGTTCCCCACCGCCAGGATGAGGACGTGCCTGGTCCCGTCCCTCCCTCTTTGCTTTGTGTCCCTCTAGTTACATTTCACCATTTCCTGCATACAGGCCTTGCTCTCTTGTTAATCATATTCTAAGTACCCCCAATGCTTTTGTGACTCTTATGGGGGGAACTTGTTCTCATCCACTAACTGGCAGCTCCCAGGATAGCGAAAAACTGTCAATTGCAAACAGTGACCTCACCAAATGCTTGTCCGTTTTGTAACTAGCAGGCTTGGTGGCTCAGAGCCTGGGTTCCAGAGCCCGAGGTGTGCTCCAGACCCTGGCTCTGTCGCTGACCAGCTGGGGGATGGCGGGCAGGGGCTTATCCCTGCCTCAGCTTCCCAACCGAGGATCGGGGATGGCGACCATCCAGTACCCGAGTCACAGGACGGTTATGAGGCTTAAATGAGTCCCTATTTGTAAAAGTACTAACACGTGACTTTTAAGTTTTAAAAAACATCCCGGGCTTCCCTGGTGGCGCAGTGGTTGAGAGTCCGCCTGCCGATGCAGGGGACACGGGTTCGTGCCCTGGTCCGGGAAGATCCCACATGTCGCGGAGCGGCTGGGCCCGTGAGCCACGACCGCTGAGCCTGCGCATCCGGAGCCTGTGCTCCGCAACGGGAGAGGTCTCGGCAGTGAGAGGCCCGCTACCGCAAAAAAACAAAACAAAACAAAACAAAAAACATACAAATGTACCACCTACAAAGAGATAAGTCTCTATCCAGTTTTCACACAATGACTTTATCTTCTTATCACGTTAGCTAGAAATTCCAAATAGCACCAAATGCTAAAGGAGATGGGCATGACTTCTGCCCGATTTCAGCAGAAATGGATTTAGCACGTTACCACTTACTATAAACATGATTATTAAGTTTCTGTTAAACGGTCTGTGATACTGGCGTATTTTGCTAGAGTTTTTATTAGGAATGGCTGCTGGATTTTATCAGGTGCCTACCTGACTTATACCGGTAAGAAAATTATATGGATCTTTGCCTCCAATTTCTTGGTATAGTTATTAGATTTTCAATTTCCTATTGGTTGGTACATTACTACAATCGTCTCATGACTCAAAAACCCCACTTGGTCACGAAATACTATTTTTCCACACACTGTGGACTCAGTCTGTAACATTGTCCTGGGGGTTGTGTGGCCTCAAGATTCACTAGTGAGGTGTCCTCCGTGGCTGTCATTTTTGGACTAGCAAGCAAGCTGGCGAGTTAGGTCATGCTGGACCCAGAAATGAACCAGGGGGCTCCCCATCCTGTCCTGTGGTCCAGTTCCAACAGCCTTAGAAGTTTCTGTTATTTAACTCAATTCCAGTGTAAAATCATAGGACCCATATAGTTTTCAGACCTTTAATCACTTTTTCCAATCTCTGCCATGGTGACTCCCTTCCTCAATTTAGGAAGTATGAATTAATCCCCGTCTAAACATCCTGCTCAGAGGTGGGCCAGGCATCCTCCTGCTCGTCCCTCATCCCCCCGAAACTGCTCTTTTCCACCCCCTTTTTATTTTTTTATTTTTTGGCCACGCCTCGCGCCTTGGTTATCAGCTTCCCAACCAGGGATTGAACCCGGGCCACGGCAGTGGAAGCGCGGAGTCCTCACCACTGGACCGCCAGGGAATCCCCATCCCCTCTAATTGAGTCTTGCCCTTTTCTGCTCTTTTTCCTTACTTAGGTTTATAAAGGCTGACCACTTCATTGGCCTTATTAAGAATACAGCTTATGTAAATTCTCCTGTCATTTTCCCCTTTCTCCACCTTTTAACTTTACAACTTTCCTCTCCTCTTACTTTTTTTTGGCATGCTTTTCTTTCCCCTGATTTCTTTAGAAACCTTTTAGAGGCGGTCCACAAGGAATTCTGAGAATGTGCCACACGCTTAGGAAAACTAGCACTTCTGTTTACAGGACACACTTTACTCCTCTCAGGTAGCAAATACACAGCCTGTGGCATCGTGCAGCCCTGCTGAGTCCCAAGCCCCCTGCTGTCAAAGTCAAAGCGGCACGTTGAACTCATTCACCAACGTTTCAGCTCCCTATATTTCCAGTTTCTCCAAGGCAGCTTTGGGCTGCCATGGGGCCTGGTGCCTGAGCTTTCTCAGCCTTCCCGTCAACTCTACCCGGTGGTTCGTTTCCGTCACCGTCTCCCTGGCTGATACTCTTGTCTCTGCTTCCCATCTGCCCAACCCCACTTGCCCACGCTTCTTTTCCGAGCCTTGACTCATCACTTCGTCTTAGGTGTGTTTCTTGAAAACAACAAGAGTCAGAAGGGCTTTTAACCCAAACCTGACAGCCTTTCTTGAGGGTGTTCAGGCAGCCCCGCCACGGTAGCACCCAGCAAGTACCCTGAGCTCCGTTTCTTCCACGGTATTTTTACACGTTATCACTTATGTTACTCGAGTTTCTCTATTTTATTTTCACTAAATGTAGACAAATTTCTAGCCACACTGTCTTTCTCCCGCGTAGCTGGGAAGTCCTTCTCGGGCCATCGGTCTGGCCGGTGGCTGCTGCCGCCCCATCCCCTCCCCAGGGTCCCCTCCCCGGTAACCAGGTGAGCTGTGACACGCAACCTTCCAAGCCCAGATACCTAATGCTTTATACCCACGTGTGCCCAGTTAAATTTAAAACGTTTATTTCCGCATCTTCCCTCGTGTCTCTTAAAGAATCCAGAAGGCACTTACACTAGCAGCGCCAAGGCCACGAGCGTGATCCGCTTAGACTGGATGTTCTGCAGGAGACGGTGCCCCCTCCACCCTTCCTCCTCACCCTCCGTGACGGGACCTGTTTTCATACACCTGTTCAGGACCCTGACGGCCCCGACGGGACACTCTCGGACGTTCACGGCAGCACACCTTTCTTCCACCTCCCCACCAGCGCCACGAGCTTGGGAGGCGCACCCTTCGGGGTCCACGGGGAGCCACGTCCAGGACGGCAGTGCCTCCCCGCGTCTCTGGCTGGGGCCTCGCTGCTGACAGGAGCCCGCTCTCCCGGCCATGCTCACCGCCACCCCGCCTGCCCAAGCCCCTCGAGGCAGAGGCTTCCGCTGGACGCCCAGAGGCACAACGGTGCAAGGGGAGGCCGTTAAATGCTTGCTGACTCAACGAAGTAAAGCTCTTTCACTTACCAGAGACCATCGTAGCTACTTGAAACTATCAAGGATCCATCACGATTAAAATGAACCTGAGGATGAAGGAGCGGGAGGGGGGAAAAGAAACTTACTTTCAGAGCATCAACACAGACTGCGCCTCACCTGGACGGCCTTCCGTTCACCGGCCCCCGACAAAGGGACACACACCCTGCTGCATTCTGAGTGAGCTTTAAGTTCTGATTTCCCAAGGATTCTAACGTAGACCACAAGCAATGTGGATAAAATGGTCATTTTTACCTGGTGTCTCAAGTAACCGTCAGTCTGTTTCACGATGGAAGACTGAACCACAGAAAGCAAACCAACCCTGAAACACGTCTTTAGTATTTAAATCACTTACTACAAGACGCACCACTGAAGAGTAACAGACTCGACCGACCCAGACCTGCTGGCTCCGTGGAGAGGCCCCACTGCCCAGAGCGTGTCTGTGGACCCACACGGCCGTGGGGGCAGGAGGACCAGGGCTTCCCCGACTTCCATCGAACAAAGCAGAAGAGTCAGGAGAAGGATGCCCACTTATTCAGAAACTCCGGAGCTTTCCCACCCGCATAACCCTGCCAGCTGAGCACCCCCAGAACCACAAGACGGCCAGGTTACTGCTCCGAGGGCCCGGACACCAACCCCTGGGACACTCGAGCTCTGCAGACGGGGCAGGAACAAGATCCAGGCTGCTCCAAACTCTGTGCCTGGGAAGAGGTGCGATGTCCAGATCAGGTGCCGGGCCCAGAAGCCGACCTGTGATATGTCCACACCAGTTATTTTATCTGAATGCCTAACTGCCCACCACAGAGACAGGCGAGATACACCTTCTGATAAAGAAATGGCAACGTGAGCGGTCCCTTCCTCCTAAGTGGTTTGCCATTGGGTTTGTCCTCTTTCTTTTTTCCAGCTGAATCTCAGTGTATACAGAAGGAGTCGCAACGTCCGAAGTGACATTTCATCATAAATTCCCGTCGTTTTCATTCGAGTCCTCGGCAGGAAAAGCCTTTTTACGACACCCCCGCTCCCCACTGGAATGCCCTCTTTCCTGCTACGTGTGATGCCTGTCCCATGGGGGGTCGCGCCCCAGGTCAACCTCTCGGGGACGGGGCTGGGGCCGCCCGCCTGCCACCACAGTTCAGACCAGCGTCTGGTCCTCACACCACTGACACACGGTTCACATGCTCCGTTGCTATGGGCTGTCCTGTGTAGCAGCTCCCCCGCCCTTGACTCACGACATGTCAGTACCATCTGGTTGTTGACAACATAAATGTCTCCAGACGGTGCCAGGTGTCCCCAGGGGACAAACCCACGTGTAGCAGAAGCACCTGGAGGGCTTGTCAAAGCCCAGCGCTGGGCCCCGAGAATCTACATGTCTTGCACAGTCCCAACAGAGGCTAGTCTGGGGACCACGCTTGGAGAACCACTGTCCAGACTGTCGAGGGGCCCGTGATGGAGCCACGTGTGCCATCTAAACTTCTTAGCCACTGCAGTAGGGAAGTTAACAGGTGAAACAAACCTGACAGGTTTCTACTTAACCCAATATACCTGAAATGCTACTTCAACACGTAACCGGTGCTAAAGTTATAAACGAGACACTGTACGTTCTTTCCCTTACACTGGACCTTCAGAAGCTGGAAGCTTACATACTGCCCACTCCTGCATGTCTCAGCCTGCGGTGCTACCTGTGTGGCTGGCAGCCTCCGCGTGGCTGGCGTGGCCCGTGAAGAGCCGCTGTCACTGTCCTCATCCTACGCCCCCGGCGGTGCTCACGGCGCCCCCCCCCAACCTGAGCCACGTGCTTGTCAACCTCCCAAAGCCGGTTTCCCTAAAACTCACAGCAGCGGATCTCATCACACTCATCCCTCTGAACCTGCAAACTATGATCTGATCAAAGCCCCTTCGCTGGGTGATGACGAGCTGACATGGGGCCCCAAAGCCTGCCCCACCAGGGCCACGCTCTGCTCTGTTCCAGCCACGTCCAGACAGCACCGCCGGCACACCAGCGTGCAGGTGTGAGGGGCAAGATGGCCAGGAAGTCAGTGCCACCCAGAAGGAAGCGGGGGGCGAGACAGACCCCAGTGGGGACGCCAAGTCTCGACTCAGACGGACAGCCGCTGAGCTCTCTGGAGGTGACACCTACAGGCGCACCGAGGAGGGAGAGAGTGGGCAAGTGAGGCAAATGCAGAGGCCAGCAGCTGCGGAGAGGGGGCGGGATGGATGAAGGGCACAGCAGGGACTTCAGGAAAGCACTGACACGGGGGAGTGCAGGCAGGGGTCAGCAGCTGGACTCAAGGGGGCGGAAGACCGCAGGAAGCCCACACACCCCGAGGGCTCTGATCCAGGACTGGCCTCGCAAAGGCTGACCACTCGCAGACCCGGTGCTCCCCCAACACCTGCCCGCAAACGCTGTGGCACAAGCGTGCAAGGCTGTTCAACAGACGTGCACTGCACTTCTCTCCATAAAGTGCAAGTCACAAGCCAGCATCCACGGGGGGATGACAGAGAATGTCAAGCACCTGCAGGCACAGAGCCGGAAGGTGCCCGAGACCTTTCCGCAGTGCACAAGCTGGAACAGGATGCCGCTGTCTTGTAGCACCACCGCCATCCAACGAGAGGGGGTGGGCTGGGAAACACGCACTTAAAAAACCAAAACACCCAGACGGTAGCTGCCAGCTGCGCGCAGTTGCCTCTGAGGATGGGAGCTCAGGAGACTCTGATTTGCTATGCGCTACGTTGCCTCTTGCCTTTTTTAAAATAAGCACACGTCACTTTTGTAAGAAGCAAAGACTTTAAAAATCCTACCATCGTTTGCGATCAGAGCCCCATCCCTGACCACTGCAACACAGACAGAACTCTTTCAACTCACGGCCCTCACTCCTTGTGTCTCCTGGTTACTTCACACGTGCCCATTTGCGGCATGTCTGGAAGCCAGCTCGGCTCAGACCGGGCCCCCAGCGTGGAGGACAGAGGGGCGACGGCACAGGCTCAGGAGGGCCCGGAGCCCAGACGGCAAGGGCGCCTTCCCCGCAGCCGCAGGCACCGGCCGTGACACAGGGCCAGCACTGCGCCAGGCAGCTTCGACCAGCACACGTTACGTGTCCCCCAAGGGGTCAGGACTCTGCCCACGGCCTCCGCTGGACAAAGGCCTTCCAAGGCTGAAGCCACTTAAAGTCACTCACCTCCACAATTCTAGAACCTGAGGAGGACCATCTGCTCAGTAACAGCGAACAAGCTGTTTATACGTGACCCCTTCCACTTTTCAAAAGGCAAACTTGGCTAAGGAACCACTTCGGGCTCTTTGCTGACAAAGAAATACTTTGGCCGTTTGTAAATGGAGCCGTTTATGACACGCATGTAGTTTAACCCCTGCCTGTTCATCCTGCGCACTGGCGGCAGCCTTGGACCGCGCGTGCAGCACGCTCGCGGGGTCCCACCTTCCCACCGCCTCACCCATGACTGGGCCACCCGGACCCCAGGGCCCTCTGCCCACCCACCCAAAGGTGGCTCCACGCGACACCCACGCTGCCCCCGCCTGTTCTGTAAGCCTCCGTGCAGGGACGCCTCCCCGCCCCGCCTCCCATAGGCACGGGACCCTGAGCCCAGTCTCCGCTCATGGCCCTGCTGTCGGGCGAGCGACGCGAACTGGCTGGGCGGGGGGGACTCACAGCTGAGACGGGGTCCGAGTGCGCGGGCAAGGTCTTGAGGCACTTCCCCGTCTTCACGTCCCATATCCTCACGCTTTCGTCAAACTGGAGACAGAGGGGCAGGTGGCAGTGGTTCTCCGGGGGGACGGAGGTGACAGACTCGCTGTCCCCCGAGCCCCCAGAGCAACCCAGGACGGCCCCCCGCTCACCCCCGCCCCTGGGGAGGCCCCAAACTCACAGAGCCCGAGACGATGAGGTTGGACTGGGGGTTGAAGTTACAGCAAAAGACGTAATTGCTGTGTCCCTTCAGGGTTTCCAGACACTTTCCCTGAGAGGAAGTATTGTGAGACTAAGTCATTCCCAGTAGTTATTTCTTCAAATATCGGCTAAACCCATCAGCACCTGACCCGCCACAGCTGTAAAGCCCCTCTGACAACAAGCACGGCTGCTCCCCAGACGCAGTCCCACCCCAAGCCCCTTCCCCAAACGCACACGCTTCCCAAGGAGGGGCCCGTGCGGCTTACCGAGCTCACGTCCCATATCTTCAGGGTTTTGTCATCTGAGGCAGAAACAAGGAGGTTAGAATCTGAGGACCAGGCCACATCAGATATTCCCTGGGGGAGGAAACACACGGTCACTATCTGAGCAAAATGGGATTAGCCAGCAAAAGTCAAATCCTCAACGTCCAACTGAACATAACTAAGCAAGTCACTCCCTCTAGTTCGTGCTGACCATATAGACTGAACCCGCAGGCCGGGCCCAGAAGCCTGTACTCCGTGGCTCTGCCAGGCCTCACAGTTGGGCAGAAACTCATCTGGGGAGGTCAAAACGATCTGCTTGAAAAACAAGAGGCGGGCTTCCCTGGTGGTGCAGTGGCTGAGAATCCGCCTGCCAATGCAGGCGACACGGGCTCGAACCCTGGTCCGGGAAGATCCCACATGCCGCGGAGCAGCTGAGCCTGCGCGCCACAACTACTGAAGCCCGAGTGCCTAGAGCCCGGGCTCCACAACAAGAGAAGCCACTGCAATAAGCCTGCGCACCGCAACGAAGAGCAGCTCCCGCTTGCCGCAACTAGAGAAAGCCCCTTCACGGCAGTGAAAACCCAACGCAGCCAAAAATTAATTAACTAATTTTTAAAAAAACCAAGAGGCAAGTAACTATCCCAAAAATTGGGGGCAGGGAGGTTCAATCTTAACCTGATAAGCCCGGGAGATGGGCCCCAACCCACGTCCAGCAGCAACTTCGGCCCAGGGTTGAGACCTACCAGCTTGTGACCCAAGATGGTTTTCTCAAATTTCCCGTCGTATGCTCCCCAAATCTTAATGAGTTTATCTGCAGCTGAAAGAAAGGAATGAAAAGCAACCGAGGTCTCCAGTCATCCAGGGGCCAAAATCTGGGCTGCCCGCAACACAGGCCTCCCATAGGGAGCCGCGGTCCTCGGCACCCACCCCCAGGCCTCCCCCCTGGCCTGGGCCCGTCCCTTCAGAGTCACAACCGGCACGGGCACGTCAAGGGGACAGGCAGGGAAGCCCCAGGGGCACTTACACGAACTCGCCAGCCACTCCCCGTTCGGGCTGAACTTCACAGAGGACACGGCTTTCGTGTGCCCGGCCAGGGTGAACTTCAGAGCGTAGTTCGGTTTCACAGGTGTGGGCTGTTAAAGAGAGGACACGTCAGCGAAAAGTAACCACCACTGTCCAAACCCACCGATCGCCGGCGTGGAGCTGGCGCCCAGGCCGAATGTCACGCTCACACCTACCCTGTGACGGCGCTTCCCAGAGCCCTCGTCCACCGGGGTGCACCTGCCTAAACCCGGGCTTCGAGTGCCCCTCACAAGCCCTGCCTCTCCTGAAGCCCCGTCACCCAGGCCGCCCTCCAGGCAGTCCCGGCAGTGCAGCTGGAACCTCCGGCAGCCCCAGCCCTGTTTTGGCAGCCCATCCACCTGAGGTCAGGCTCCCCAACGCACACCTGAAGGCCTGTGCCCTTGGTGAGAGGCCCACCTGCGGTCTACAGGAGGGGTCTGCACACCGCCCTCCGCAGGAAACTGTGCAGGCCAGGGGCAAGGTGCTGAACAAGAGGCGTTTCCCGGGTCCCACACAGACTCTTACGATCAAGACCAAGGATGTGTACTGCTGGTGAAGCCCCCTCCCCAGGTGACAGGTTGGGAATCCCCGACACGGCCCACAGTCAGCATTGGACTGGCTGGGAATGTAGTTTGGAGTAAAAACTGGCAATATTTAAGTGTGTGTGTGGAGGGAACAGAGTTCCGGGCTTGAAATATTTCCGAGGGTCTCCCAGCCTTCGTGCCCAGGAGCCCTCAGGGACGTGCCTTGCTCTGCGTGGCCGATGACGACGGGGTGGGCTGTGCTCGGGCGGCCTCAGCCTCGGGCTTCTTCTCCTCGGTTGCCATGGCTCTGCAGCCCACCAAGGCAGGGCGACGCAGGTAGAGCGTTCACAGCTCCGAGTGGAGGACGCACAGTGGCAAGGGCTGTCTGCTAATCCAAACCTACAGTGGGGGACCGAGGCCAATAAACCACACTTCAAAAATTAATTTCCAGGAAAAAGAGTTTTAAAAATCTGACCACCTCACTGAGCTCTGCAGCAGGTGCCGTTCCAAATTAAGCATCCTCTGCACGTAACTCCTCGCTAGTCCTTTGCAGGTACTGTGCTGCTCTCGTCCCTTCTGTGATCAGAGTCCAAGACCCACCTTCAGGGGTGCTTCCTATTTTGTTACCCACATGTCTGAAATGCAGCACAGTCCAGGCAGACAAAACGTAATTCTCTTCAAGGAGCCCTTGATACATTTTTTAAAAAAAAAACAAATCAAAGACTTCTTGTCAGGAAACAAACACGCCAAATTACAGGAGACCGAGCTACAGGGTGCAGAAGTTTGGGAACTCATCCAAATCCTTAAATGCATCCCAAGTGATGCAAAAGCGCTAACAGCCACGTTTGAACACGCAAGAGCAGGCCCCAGTGGTCCACACCTCCCGGGACTCCAAGGTCGCCGCGTGTAGGCTGCAGACACAAGGCTGCTTCCAAAACGCTAACAGCCGGGAGGCTCTCCGTCCCTGGTGAAGCAACGACAAGACGCAGCCGGAAAGCACAGACGGGAGCCGAGTCGCCAGGTGACTCTGAAACAAGGGACGGCGCCTTTCCAGAGAAGCCAAGGCAGCCGGCAAGCATCACCGGCCAGCCACCCCCCAGAAGCTGGGCACCACCGTTAACCCAATGCGGTCACACCTGGTAAATTCTAGCTCGGCGCTTAAAACTGGAAGCTTGCACGGGCTCCTTGTCGCACCAAGGCCGAACAGAAGCCATCAAAAAGAGCACATCCTAAACTCTTCATCCAAGAGCAGGGGAGCGAAATCACAATGCAACACAGCTGTGCAGACAACCCCATGAGGCCACAGCTGGTTACCTGCAGCGAGGATCCCGGCCCAGGAGTGGACCCGGCAGCACTCAAAGCCCAAGCAGTAGGGGCGGGGAGGGGAGGGGCAGGTCAAGAAAGCTGCCGGTGGGGCAAAGTCCTAGCAAAAAGCTGGTGCTCAGGAAACGCTGCCTACCTGGTGATTATCTTTAGCGCAGGCAGGCCGTGCCAATTAACCCAAGTGCTGCCCTCCCCTGGGGGGGCTGGACAGGTGGGGGGAAAGGAGCCAAGGACGAGAGCTGGATGGTCTGTTTCACAGAACCTAGCATCTGAGAAAGGCAGACCACAACTAGGGCTGAGAGGAGGGAAGCCCGGGGCCCGTCCAACCTAAACACCAGTGGGAACTGAAGAGGCTCCATCTGGCGTGGAAAGGGCAGCCCAGAGGCCTGAGCAGCTCCTTCTAGAGTAAAAATCAAGACCCACCAGGAGGTGTGGTGTGACTCCCGCAAACGGTGGTCTTACAGGAAAGGTGCCCAACCCCTCCCAGCTCAACCCCTACCCAACACTTCGGCCAGCAAAACATTAACACAAAAAACATCAACACAAAAATTCAGCAAACTTTTAGAAATACAACTTCTCGACTCAACGTTCGGAGCCGCCTCCAGATCACTTGCTACCTACTCCCTCTCGGCACCTAGGTGAGCCACACCACCCAAGGCTAAGCTTCCGAACTTCTTCGGAGAGCTTCGGAGAGAAGCTCTCCCGGGCTGCCGGTAAAATGCATATTACTAGGCTCCACCCCAGAGACTGGGCCCCTGGGTGTGGGAAGACGGGCGGTAACGAGGCCCACTGAGAGCGAGGGAACCCGGCTCTCCGTACCCCACCTGGGTTCTCAGACACGCGGGCGTTCTGGCTTACCTCTCCGCCTCCTACGGGGCCCGGCCAACCTCAGAGGCAGTGTCGACAGCGGACCTGGGCGGGTAGAAACAGGGTGAGGAGGCTACCGGGGAGCATCTTCCACATCCCCCAAAATGGCTCTCGCAGGCCAGACTGGAAGGGCTCTGAGACTCCAGGGCAAGAGCGTGGTGGTCTCTCCCTTCATGCCGGCAGCCCCGCACCCCTTGGGCCCCGGGCTCGCGCGGGGGGAGATGCGGCCTGGCTGCCTCCGGCTGGGGGTGAGCAGCAGGTTAGGGTGAGGGCGCCTCTGCAGCAGAGACGAGCAGACAGCGCGCCACATCCAAGCTCGGCGGCTCAGGGGTCTTTCTCTGGAGACAAAGGGGGGACGCACGGCGGCTGCAGGAGGAAGTCACAGTCCCGGGGCCGGGGGCTTGTCACCTGACCTCTGGGGGCGGGAGAAGCCGGGGGTCCCCGGGACTCGGCGGTCCGTGCGGGTCCGTTTGGGGCTGGTTCGGGTCAGGGGAGGGGGCCGCCGGGGCCCGGTCGCTCGGTGGGGAGGAGGGGCTTAGAGCGGGCGCCCGGAGGCGAGGCAGCGGGCGCGGGGCTTCTGCGCCGGGAGGCCCGGCGGGGCTGAACCGGCGCCGGGCCGGGCCCGCCGGAACACGTGCGGCGGCGGGCAGCGCGGGGGGAGCCAGCGTCGGCCCCGGTCCCGCGCCCCCGGGGCGTGCCTGCCGGCCGGGCGGTCCCCACTTACCTGCCGGGCGGCTGGGGGATGGGGGCGGGCGCCCAAGGCTTCGCGTCGTCCGCCGCCTGGGCGGGAGCCGGGCCGAGCTCAACTAGGCAGTGCGGGGGGGGAACAACAGTGCGCATGCTCGCGCGCGGGGCGGGGCAAACGCACAAAGCCGGCCTCTCGGAAGGCAGCTACGGGGAGCGGAGAGGAGCAGAACGCTTCGGCCTGGCTCAACGCCTTAAAGGGACAGTGTGCTGCCCGTGCCTCCGGCTTACGGGCGTTAACTCCAAAGGTGGCCGGTTCCAGCCCTTCTCCTGCACTTTCTGAAAACGGAAGTAGGAAGACGATACATACAGGAAATGCTCATGTGCCCCTCTCGCTCTGCAGCAGCGCCCAGGGAGGAGAGAGCACCCCGCCCCCGAGATTCGCGGGGATGGCGGGGCCCTAACGTTTCTCCTGGGCTGGGGCACCTGTGCGGTCACGTTCCTCCGTCGTCGCGCACGCTGGGGAGCGGCGGCTACCGCGTCCAGAGCGTCCGACCGGCCCCGGCGGTGTCTCCGCGTGGCGTCTCCATTAATCTCGGGACACCCCCGTACAGAGGCCCTTACCTTCCAAGTTTGAAGCGAAGAACCTGAGCTCCAGAAGGTTCAGAACCCGGGCTCTGGGAGCTGCGTCACCACCTCCAGTTACAAGTGGGCAAGGGGAGGCCCGGAGAGGAGGGCTCAGGGGCACGAGAACCCGCAGCCGGCGTTCTGGCCCCAAAGCCTGCGCATTCTCACCCCACTGCCCTACTTCTGCTACCCACAAAGGTCTTAGAGTCGTGGATGTTCTCCGCAGCCCCATTCAGGCCCGTGGGTAGAATAACATTCAGTCTCTTATTTCCCAACTAAAAATGGGAACACCAGATATGACACGGGAACCCGTGCAAACAAAAGGACAGAGCATTTTAAATGGAAATGCCCAGGGAAAATGAGTTGTGTGGTTGTCATAGATACAGGAGCCACGATTGAGAAGCCGGCTGGATGCCCCTCCCAAGAAGGATGCGGGGGAAGCCAAGTCCCAGTCTGGCCCCGCCTGGCCGGATATGGATCTCTGTGCCCGGCAGCCCTAGTCATCTGGGGCCAGGTGCCCTGGAGCATGAGGCCTTGACTACCAAAGGTGACAAAATCAGCTCCGGATGAAGAAGGGCATCTGCATCCACCTGGCTGCCTGGGCCAGAAACAGAGCCCATTACGTAGACCCCTCCCTCAGCTCTCAGACAGCTCTTATAGCCATCCTCTTCCCTCCCTCCATCCCTACCCCAGTCCCACCTCCCAGCTGGCCTCTTCCAAACCTCCCCGAAGCACTGTCAGAAGAACTTATAAAACCCCAGGTCTAATCTGTCACTCCCCAGTTTACGACTCAGAGCCGGCTTCCCATTGCCCTGGGGTCCAAACTCAGTCTCTGCTGGCGGGGTTTACCAGACTGGCCTCCCCCTGTAGCCTAATGCCACCCCCAAACTGTGCACCCCGGATCCCAGCCCCAAATCGGAAGTACTTCCTGACCCTGGAACTCAACTCAAACCAGGCTCCCAGGTAAATTGGTCTTGGCTTCCTCCCCCCCACCCCCCAGGAGATAGAGCCTTCCAGTTAAAATGAGAAAATCTTCTAAATCTGTTGAGTGTTTTTGCGGTCATAGCTAAAATCCTGAAACCAAATAACACAGCAAGTAAAGCATTTTAACAAAAGCAGGTGATTTGTTTATTGTCTTAAGTTTTAAATCCTTTTATAACCCTCCCCAAATGCGGTCAGGCTCAGAAAAATCACAAGTGGAAATGGAAGGGAGAGTACAAACTAGAGAAGGAGAAAACATCTTGGAGGTTTGTTTTTTAGAACATTTATAACTGCTTTGGCCAGCGGGAGCTAATTGGCAAATGAACCTGTTTCCGTGAACGATTTCTATAAATACAACATATCTCCAGGCTGTCCCATCAACCAGACAACCCGAGCATGTCTGGGCACCCTCTGGACTCACCCAGGTCCCTCCACCAGGCTCTCCTGCTGTCAGGGCACCCTTCCCACCGACAGCCAACGTCCATCCACTTGGGCTTCCTCCCCCGAGCCCCAAACCTGGCGAGTCTTCCTGGCTACATTTTCACGGCTCCCAGCTCGTCCTCAGCAGAAACACTTTCTTCTTTCATCGTAATTCCTTGTTCAGTGTCTCCTGGCTGAGCCGCGTCGGGGTCCTCGTCACAGCACTCTGGGCAGGTGGCCCAGGATGAGAGGAGAAGCACCTGCGTGCTTTATTCTTTAGTAAAAGTTTGTTACATATGTTACCTGCCTGCACCTTCACCTTCACAGCAAGCCTGTGAAGTAAGTGCCTTTATTCCTTTTCACAGTGAGGAAACTGAGGTTGAGAATAAGAGAGGCTGAGAAGCTTCCCAAGGACCCATAGGCAGTAGGCGCAACCATGGAATTCAGGGCTGGCAAGGCAGAGGCTGCACTCGCAACCACCATACTACACAATACACACTCAGTGGTGCTTTTCGGATGGACGGGTGGATGGATGGATGGTGGGTGGATGGATACATGGACAGATGGATGGATAGATGCCTGCATGGTGGATGGTAGGGTGGATGGTGGGTGGATGGATGGATGGATGAACAGCAAAGGAGCAACCTGTGTCAACGGGAGCAGTCAGCAGGGGTCTACGGAAGTGGCAGAGCTGAAATGGAGAACATCACCTTCTTATAGGACTTGAAGCTTTTGAAAAACCATATTTTGTCACCTAGTGATAAATATTTCATCAGGGACAGCACTCGATCGGGGCTTGCCAGGAGGTGACAGGAACAGATGATGCGGCAGACGTGGCAGGAAGGCTGTGATGCTCCCCACAGCGGGCAGGACGCTGGGTGGGCAACGCTGGCCCTTTAATGGCCAGGCCCAGAGCTCTGGATTCCATGGCAGTTGATGGGGGAGGGTCGTGGAAGACGCTCAGGACCCAGGACCTCCAGGCACTGCTCACCAAGATTTCCTGACTGGAGGGGCTACCTCTGCTGGGCCACATATCCAGGGAGCTGCTGACGCTACCTGGAGACCCCAAGGCTCCTGCCAGCCAAGGTCAGTGGGGTTTTGTGTTAAAACTCCTCTTCCCCTGGTAACTACGCCAGGGCGGCTGGTTTGGGAGACTCTGTTCCCCTTTTCCCTCCCTGATCTCTGCTCGCCCTTTCCCCACACCTCCCCACAGTCCATCAGGATAGGCAGTTGCCCCTCGACCCCTGGGGCCCAACGGCCCGCAGCTCTCAACCCTGGTGCCCAGAAAGCCACTTCTAGTCCTAACTGTGCCACCCTCCTTCTCTTCCTCCCCTGGCCTCACTTTCCTGGGTACAGGAAGAGCAGCTTAGACAGCAAGCATACCAGCTTTTGACATTGACAAGGTCTCTCCTGATGTCAGCCTCCCTCCTTCCGTGGCCTTTGCCCAGTGTAGCCCCCAGCCCCACGTATCCTTCCTTGTCTCCCTTCCCCCTCCCACTGGCGAGGAAGCACCCCTGCATGGCTTCCCCTCCTGGGGCCACCCTCCCTGAGGTCAACCCTGTAGGTTGCTCTCCCCAGGGAGACTGACCATCCCGTTTGCCTGGCACTGTCCTGTTTCAGAACTGAAAGCTCTCATCCCCGGCAGCCCCTCCGTCTCAGGGAAGCGGGGACAGTCACCTGAAGCCACCTCCACTTCCATCACTCCTGTGGGCTCATAGGAGCAGGGGTGGCCCGTCTGGGCTGAGATGCCTGCTGGGAGGGGACACAGTAGGGGCTAGACCCTCCAGATGAATGAATCCTGGAATGTTAGATTTCACTTCCAGTTGGATTTAATCCTACCCTCACTTGTTGGAAAATCCCCACCACGAAACCCCTCTGCCTCGAGCCTCCGCCTGGGTCCAGGCCTGGGTGCCTCTGGGTGGGCCCTCTCCAGGTGGAGCTGGGTGCTGCGGGCACCGGTCTGGCCCGGAGCCAGGCTGGGCGGAGCGCCCGGCAGGAATCCGCGGAACGCGGCTCCCACTTCCAAAGCCAGGCCCCACCTGTTCCGGTCTGCAAATGGTCTGCAAATGCCCCTCCCCGCCTCGGCCTGGGTGAACTACCCCTGGTTAGTGAGGGTCCCAGCAGCGAGAAAAGAAACAGCTCCTGTGACAGGCAAGATGGAAATCAGAGGCCCAAAAAGCCAGGGGATATTTTTCCAAGGCTTTAGAGTTTTTTTTCCCCCGGGTTGGCGGGGGTGGGGGGAGGGGGAGCCGGTGTGGATTGTGCAGCAGCGGCTTATGGGGCCCTTTTTAAGGGATGTGAATTTGGCTGCTGGTCTCCCACAGGTGTTTCCCGGTCCTGTCAAACTATTTCCATTTGTCCCTGTTATAAAACCCACTGCAGATGCCCTTCCTGAGCCCCTAATGTGTGCCTTTCTGAGTCCTCCTGGCCTGAGGATTGTAAACACGGTCCCCTTAAACCCCAAACGTGGTGGTAAAGTTATTCTGAGGTTCACAGATAGGGAAAATGGAGGTGCAGAGGGTCCCAAGGGCAAAGCGAACGGCAGAGCTGGGGCTTGACCCCGCCCTCGGCCTTGAGTCTCCTGCGCGCGCCACCAGCCGCCCGCCCGCCGTTTTCCGTGCGCAGATACGGTTTCCACGTAACTGTAATCACAGCCGTCCTGCAGTCACCCTTCCTGCTCAGCGCCTGTCGCGGGCTTTTCCCACGTCACCCCGCGCAGCGCTCTCCATCCCCTTCCCACGGCCGCGGTGAGCCCCGGGCTGCACGCTTGGGCCGGTGCCAGGGTTTCACGTCTGCAAATTGTTTCTGTGGGATAAGATCCAGGAGCCTGACTGGATCACAAGTTGGGAACATTCTCGATGGGACGCGTAACCCAGGGAAAGGGTGACCTTCGTGTGGGCGAGCGAGCATGCCAACCCGGGCGCGCCCCTCGCCCGGGTGCTGGAGAGCACCCCAGGGCCGCGGAAGGGCGCGCGGGAGCCGCGCAGACCCAACGTCCGCCTTTCTGGGTTTCCCACGGCTCCCTGAGAATTCCCTGACGAGGAGCAACCAGCCTAAAATAGAAAAGCTGACACAGGGGAAACGCCAGGGGCCGAAGTCTGTGCCCAGGCGCTCCGGCTGCAGCTGCCGGCACGCTCCCTCCAGCCCTGGCTCCCCCCCGAGGAGCCTCGGTGCCCCCTGCATCTGCGTCCCCACTTGCCTCCATCCTCGGGGCCTTTAAATCCCCCTGCGAACAGCTCAGGGCCTCGCATTTGCAGGCACCGTGGACAAGGCTTCTCCAAGGCTGGCCAGCAGCCAGGGCTTCCTCGCAGCTGTCTTCCTGTGTGAGCCTGACCTTGGGGGATGGAACTGGCGGCAGGGAGGGGCACCCCACTCCACCCACACCCGTTGCCAGAGCTTCCAGCTCCCAGCAAATGGGGCAGGCGTTCCCCACTGTGGGCCCGCTTTGGGAAGTTGGAGCAAATTCGAAATTGGGGCCGACTGGCGCAGTCTGGGGCAGAGGAAGTGGGGCGTGGATGTTCTGGCTAGTTCTAATCCCAGACATCAGTTCATGGTAAAGCTGTCCGGGGACTAAAGAGGAGGGGCTGCAAGGGTAGGAATGCCATTTAAATAATAGAAACAGTGGTTCCTAAAACCCAAATGAAAGATGGACCTCAGTGTCATTTAGAACACACAGACCCTGCCGCGGTTCCCTTCGGGGAATCTTTCCCTCGGAAACAGCTGCAGAAGGCTGAAGGCTGCCCAAGGAAGTTCACGGCAACAATTTTTTTTTGAGGGGGGGCGCTCCACAAGGCCTGTGGTATCTTAGTTCCCCGACCAGGGAGCAAACCCAGGCCCCGGCAATGCAAGCACGGAGTCCTTAACCACTGGACCTCCAGGGAAGTCCCACAGCAACATTACTTGTAAGGACGAAATCATTAGAGACAACGTAAATGTCCATCCCTAGGGGAAGCGGTGAATCCGTCATGGTACACTGGATACTGGAACATTCTGCAGCCTCCAGAAGAATGAGGTAGCTGGGGGCATCGTGAGTGGAGGGACGGCCGCCATGGCACGTGGAGAAAGAGAGTGTGCAGCGGACAATACTATTGTTGTAAAATGAAGCTGTGTGTAGGGAGAAAGTGAGAATCTGCGGGCACAGTCTCTGGAGGATTCATCCCTGTCACAGGCGCCCAGGGGAGGGGACTGGGAAGGATGGGAGGCGGCACTCTTCAGTTTTCCTTTTACACCCCCCCCCCGAGATTCTTCCAATCGGATGTTCTTTGTGATTAAAGGGAGTAATAATGGGTCTCGGTTTTCCTTCATTTCCACAATGGGAGAATGACATACGATTTAGGTAGGCCATTACGAACATTTCTCCCTCCATCCAGCCCATTCCCCGCCCCCCTCTCACCCACCATCACCCCCGGAATGGGCCCACGTACCCCGTGCTGCCAGGGGCCGTGGATGTGAAGCTGGCCCCGCAGGGCCTCTGCCCGGGGGAGCTCTCTGTCTAAAGGGAGCCAGACCCACAAGCCAGTGGTCCCAGAACGTGGTGCCAGGTTCTAGAATACGCTTCTAGCGGGCTGGTGGAAAGTCAAGGAGGCCTTCCCAGATGGTGTTTGACCAGAGGCACCCGAAGTGCAGGGGCTGACCCACAATCAGGGTGCAGGCCGGTGGGGGAGGGTGGTCAGGGAGGGGAGAATGGGCCACATAAACAAAGGCCAGCGGGGTGGAGGAGCGAAGGCGTGAGGCTGGAGCAGGCAGGGCCCAGCCAGCAAGCTGCGGACAGCGGGGCTTCAGGACAGCGGGGCTTCAGGACAGCGGGGCTTCAGGATGTAGACGGTGGGATGGGAAAAGCTCAGCTCGAGGATGAGGCCTGGCAGAGAGATGAGCCTGCAACTCCCCACACCCGGGGATCGCCCCAGGCTTGCAGAGGGTCCAGAAGACACAAGCATGGAAGAAACCAACCCTCCTGGGACAGCGGTAGGAACAGGGTTGAGAGCAGGGCTCTGGGCTCAGACCGTGGCACCCAGAGACTGGCTGGGTCACCCAGAGTGGCCTGGGCACTCATTCCATGGGTTCTGCTTCCTCCCCTGGAAATGCGGGTGATGTGAGGGCGGAATTGCCTTGTAGGGCTGCTGCCAGAGCAAAGCCACTGTGAGCCTGAGGCGTTCGTTCGGCCCAGCTCTCAGCTGCTCAGGAAGCCTGACCCTCGTTAGGAAATGCTGGGAGAAGGAGGTGGGCCTGGGCCTGAATGGCGCAGCCTGCAGTGAGTCCGAGGCAAGGAGACCCGCGTGGCTGGGTTTCAATCTTAGAGGGGCCACGGTTGCTGTCTGCGGTGCTCGGGGCCCTGAGTGCAGATCCCCAACCCCAGTTCCCCAGGCTACCTCTGGTGGGTGCAAGGGCAGCGGGGGAAGCCCCTCTGAGAGCTGCCGCAGGTAGCAAGGCTGCAGGGGACCTTGGCTTCTGGGCGCCTCACTGGGCGTAGAGCCTCTCAGACTTGGGGTCCCCCGTGTGCCTGGCGGGAGCCCAGGTGACTGCAGCTCCAGCTGGCCCCCTGCAACATCCTGGCCACACTCGGAGGAACACTGTTCTGGGGCCGGCCCCGACGTACCCGTCCCTCGGGCAAGTCCACCCCCGCCATCTGTCCCTGTGGCTGAGACCTCAGTCAGGCCTGCCATCCCCCCTGCTTTCCCAGCCTCTGCTCCCTCTGATGCTGCCCCCCGCCCCCCATGGCCCTCTCCCCCAACCCCTACCCCATTCAGCCTCAGCTCGTCCTTCTAAGGGCCTCAGTCTCTCCTGATCCCGTTCCTAATGGCAAGCCTGGGGGAGGCCACTTTTGGCCAGTACTCCCTCTTCAGCTATGCTTTCAGGGGTGGGGAGTGTCCTGGCCCAGGGCTGCTCCTTTGACAGGGCCTGTGCTGGCCGACGGGAGCTTCGAAGCGGCCGTGGTGTGACCAGCTGCCTCGGCCTGCCTGGCACAGTGTCCAGACAGCTCCAGCCATCCTGCGGTGCTCGCCTAGCCAGGCGGCCCGGGTGATCCGCTTTGGCTCTCGGCCTCTGTCCCCCTCCCACTGGGTGGTCTGTCCAGTGCCAGAGTCCAGGTTTATCCCCGAGGAAGCCATGGGCATCTTCTCAGTCTCCCCGAAGGCCCGTGAAGCAGTCCTGCTGCCCCCACGGCCTGAACACGGACTTGACTTTTACAAGGCTCTCAACTGCGTAGTCGCTACCAGCGTGAGTTCTGCAGTCAGACACCCCCAGGCCCCTCCCTACACCTCAGTTTCCTCATCTGTAAAATGGGAATAGTAGGCCCAACTGGTGGGGTGTGTGAAGGATTCTTATGTAATAACGTGGAATGCGGTGCAGGCTCTAGACCCCAGTGAGCACTCAGAAGGTCCAGATGTTTACAAGTCTTTTACTTCTTTTTAAATTGGTATATTGTAAAGTTGAAGTGGGAGGGGTGCTCTCCAGTTCTATGAGTTCTACACACATGTACATTTGTGCCACCACCACCATAATCAGGACTGTCGAACACCAAACCCTCAGATTCCTCCTGCTGCCCTTTGCAGTCAAATCCCCCCCCATCCCTAACCCCTGGCCATCACAGATGTGTCCTACATCCTACAGTCCTGTCTTTTCCAGGATGACATACAAACGGAATTAGACAGTAGGTAACCTTTGAGACTGGCTTCTTTCACCCAGCATACTGCCTCTGGGAGTCATCCATGCTGTTGCTGTATCAAGTCTGTTCTTTTTCATTGCTGAGTAATATTCCATTGCATGGAAGGACGGCTGTTTGTTTAACCATTTACTCACTGAAGGATTGGGTTTTTTCCAGTTTGGGGTGGTCATGAATAGAGCTGCTATAAGCATTCATGCAGAGGTGTTTTGGGTTTTGTTTTATTTAGTTATTTTTGGCTGCTTTGGTTCTTTGCTGCTGTGCACAGCTTTCTCTAGTTGCGTGAGTGGGGGCTTCTCCTGTTGCGGAGCATGGGCTCTAGGCGTGCGGGCTTCAATAGTTGTGGCACGCGGGCTCAGTAGTCGTGGCTCGAGGGCTCAGTAGTCGTGGCTCGAGGGCTCTAGAGCACAGGCTCAGTAGTTTTGGCACACGGGCTTCGTTGCTCTGCGGCATGTGGGATCTTCCCAGACCAGGGCTTGAACCCGGGTCCCCTGCATTGGCAGGCAGATTCTTAACCACTGCGCCACCAGGGAAGCCCCATGAAGAGGTTTTAGCGTGAACACAAATTTTCATTTCTTTTGAGTCAATACACAGGAGTGGCATTGCTGGATCTTTTGGGTAAGTATGTGTTTAACTTTTAAGAAGCTGCAAAGCTGTTTTCCAGAGTAACTGGACCACTTTGCATTCCCACCAGCAGTGTGTAAGAGCTCGCATTGTTCAGCAGCCTCACCAGAACTTGGTATGATCAGGTTTTTCCCCATTCTAATAGATGTGTAGTGAATTCTCACTGCGGGCTTTTTGCCAACAGTTTTTTATTGTGGTAAAATACACAGAACATAAAATTTACCATTTTAACCATTTTTAAGTATACAGTTGACCCTTGAACAGCTCGGGGGTTAGGGGTGCCAACCATCCATGGCGCTGAAAATCCACCTGGAACTTTTAATCAGCCCTCCTTGTACATGGCTCCTCCGTATACACAGTTCCTTTGTACCTGAAGTTCTGCATCTGTGGATTCAGCTGACTGTGGATCCAGTAGTATTTACTGTTGAAAAAAAATCCGCATATAAGTGGAGCCACGTGGTTCAAACCCATGTTGTTCAAGAGTCAACTGTATAATTCAGTGGCATTAAGTACCTTCAATGCATTGTTGCAACTGTCACCACCATCCATTTCCAGAACTTTTCATCATCCTAAACGTCCCAAACATAAACTCTACCCACGAAACATAAACCTCCTATTCCCACCTCCCCCACCCCAGCCCCTGAGAATCTCTATTCTACTTTTTGTCTCTCTGAATTTGCCCATTTTAGGTACTTCATACCAGTGGAATCATGAATTCTTTTTCCTTTTGAGTCTGGATTATTAGCATAATGTCTTCAAGGTTCATCCATAGTAGCATGTGTCAGTACTCCATTCCTTTTTATGGATGGATAAATTCCATCATATGTCTATACCATATTTTTTAATCCATTCATCTATTGACAGACAGTTGGTTTGTTTCTACCTTCTGGCTATTGTTGTGCTTATCTTTCACCTCCATATCTTCTTTGGTGAAGCATTTAAATTATTCTGTTTAAATATTTTGCTAATTAAAAAATTTTAAAAAATTTTTATTGGCCACACCATGGGCTTGCGGGATCTTAGTTCCCCAAACAGGGATTGGACCTGTGCCCCCTGCAGTGGAAGCGCAGAGTCCTAACCACTGGACTGCTGGGGAATTCCCTATTTTGCTAATTTTTAAATTTGGGTTGTTTGTTTTCTTATTTTTGAGTAATGAGAGTTATTTCTATATTGTAGATACATTCCTTTGCAGGGTATGTAATTAACAAACATTTTCTCCCAGTCTGTACTTATTGTCATTCTCTTAGCAGTGTCTTTCACAAAATAAAGAGTTTTTAAAAATATTTTGATGAAGTTCAATTCACCAATTTTTTTCTTTTATGAATTGTTTTTGTCATGTCATATCTAATAACTCTGCCTAGTCCATGGTCTTTCTTCTAAAAGAGTTATAATTTTACATTTTACATGTAGATCTATGATCCAGATTGAGTTAAATTTTGTATTAGGTGTGAGGTATAGGTATATTTTAATGCAATAAATGTACAATTCTTCCAACACCATTTGTTGAAAAGACTATCCTTTCCCTAGTGAAATGTCTCTGGAATTTTGCCAAAAATCAAGCAAAGGAAATTTACTTTAGATCTAAGTACACAAATAGGTTGAAAGTGAAAGGATGGGGAATTCCCTGGTGGTCCAGTTGTTAGGACTCTGTGCTTCCACTCAGGGGGCCCGGGTTCAGTCCCTGGTTGGGGAACTAAGATCCCGCATGCCTGTGGCACAGCCAAAAAAAAAAAAGTGAAAGGATGGAAAAAGGTGATCTATGTAAATAGCAACCAAAAGAGACCAAGGGTGGCTACACTAGTATCAGACAAAATAGACTTTAAAACCTTTTAAAAACTATTAAAAGAGACAAAGAATGACATTACACACTGATAGAAGAATTAATTCACCAAGAATATGTAACAATTATAAACGTATGTGCCCCAAACATCAGTGGTCTAAATATATAAAGCAAAGTAGAAACCAATTGAACCTAACAGACATATACAACAACTGCAGAATACATATTTTCTCAAGTGCTTATGGAATATTCTCCAAGATAGACCATATGTAAGGCTACAAAACAAGCTTTAAAAGATTATAAAGATTGAAATATACAGTGTCTTTTCCCAACACAATGGAATGAAACTAAAAATCAATAGCAGAAGGAAGATTTTTAAGTGTGTGGAATTTAAATAACACTCTATTTAACAACCAATCGATCAAAGGAGAAATCACAAGGGAAGTTGGAATATATCTTGAGACAAATGGAAACAAAAACACAGCATGCCAAACTTAATGGATGCAGTGAATGCCGTGCTAAGAAAAAAATTTATCTCCATAAAGACTTACATTTAAAAAAAGAAAGACTTCAAATCAACAATCTAAATTTACACCTTAAGGAACTAGAAAAAGAAGAGCAAACTAAACCCAAAGCTAGCAGAAGAAAGAAAATAATAAAGACTAGAACAGAGATAAATAAAATAGAAAAACAATAAAGAAAATCAATGAAATCAAAAGTTTGTTCTTTGAAAAGATGCCGCCCCCCTGCTTTTTTTGCCTTATTGCAAGAAACTTCTCAGTGCTGGAAACTGAGGGTGGACTACCTTGCCTGATTCCTGATCTTAGTGGATAACATCCAGTCTCTGACCATTCAGTATGAAATTGACTATAGGTTTTTGTAGATGCCCTTAAGGTTAAGAAAATTTCTTTCTATTCCTAGTTTTCAAGTGTTTTGTCATGGATTGATATTAAATTTGTGTCAAAAGCGTTTTCTGCATCAATTGGTATGATCATGTGATTTTTCTTCTTTAGTCTGTTAACATGCTGGATTACATTCATTGACTTTCAAATGTTAAACCAGCCTTGCATTCCTAGGATAAGCCTCACTTGGTAATGAAGTGTTATTCTTTTTTTTTTTTTTTTTTTTGCGGTACGCGGGCCTCTCACTGTTGTGGCCTCTCCCGTTGCGGAGCACAGGCTCCGGATGCACAGGCTTAGCGGCCATGGCTCACGGGCCTAGACGCTCTGCGGCATGTGGGATCTTCCCGGACCGGGGCACAAACCCGTGTCCCCTGCATCGGCAGGCGGACTCTCAACCACTGTGCCACCGGGGAAGCCCTATTCTTTTTATTTATTTCTGGAGTCGACTTGCTAATATTATATTAGGGATTTTGCACATATGTTCATGAGGGATATATGCCTGTTGTTTTCTTTTCTTGAATTGCCTTTGTCAGGTTTTGTATCAGATTAATGCTGACCTCATAATAGGGGCTAGACTTTCCTCCTCTTCTATTTTCTGGGAGGGATTATGTAGAATTGGTGTTATTTCTTCTTTAAGTTTGAGTGGAATTTCTAGTGAAACTGTCCGGGCCTAGATTATTTTCTTTTTCATAAAATTTTAAACTGAAAATTCTATTTATTTACTAGATATGAGACTGTTCATGTTATCTATTTCTTGTTGGGTGAGTTTGGGTAAGATTGTGCTTTTCAAGGAATTCATTCATTTTGTTGAAGTTGATGACTTTATGTGCATAGTGTTGTTTGTGGTATTCTTTTATCATCCCCGTAATGTGTGTGTGTGGGGGTGTCTGTAATGATATCTTCTCTTTAATTACTGATATTGGTAAATTGTGTTTTCTCTCTTTTTTGTCAGTCTAGCTGTAGTTTTACTAATTTTATTGAACTTTTCAAAGAGCCAGCTCTTAGTTTCATTGATTTTCTCTATTGCTTTTGTTTTCAATCTTATTGATTTCTGCTCTTGTTTTTGTTATTTCCTTCCTTCTGCTTACTTTGGCTTTATCTTACTTTTCCTTTCCTAGTTTAAGGAGGGAGCTTATATTATTTATCTGAGACCATTCTTCTGTTCTAATATAAGCACTTAATGCTCTAAAGTTCCTGCCTCCAAGCTATGCTTTAGCTGCATTCCACAAATTTTGATATATATTCATCTTCATTACATCTAAACTATGTTCTGAATTCCCTTGAGACTTCCTCTTTGACTCATAGGTTATTTAGAAGTGTGATGTTTAATTTCCTATTTGAGGATTTTCTTATATATGTGAGTTAGATATTTCTAATTTAATTCAGCTATAGTCAGAGAACATACTTTGTATAATTTCAAGTTAACAGTTTAAAACAGTTTAAAACTGTTTCAGGGTTTGGTTTAAAGACCCAGGTTATAATATATACTGAAAATGTTCAAAAGACACTTTAGAAAAATATGCATTCAACTGTTGTTGAGTGAAGTGTTCTATAAATGCCAATTGGGTCAGGTCAATTTGAGGTATTTTTTAATTTCCTTTATTTCTCATCAATTTTTTCTATCAATTACTGAGAGAGGAATGTTGATGTCTACAACTATAATCATAGTTTTGTCCATTTTTCCTTTCAGTTTTATTACTTTTCTGCAACAAACACTTTAAAGCTTTGTTGTTAGGTGTATAGACCTTTAGGATTGTTATGTCTTCTTTGTGAATTGGCACTTAAATCATTATGTAAAGTTCCTCCTTATCCCTAGTCATTTTCATTGCTCTGAAGTCTACTTTGTCTGGTATTAATTTAGCCGCTCCAGCCTCCTTGATTAGTGTTTGCCTAGTATATACTTTTCTATCCTTTGATTCTTAACCCACCTATATCGTATCTGAAGTAAGTCTCTCATAGACAGCCTATGGTTGGGTCATGGATTTTAATCCATTTTGACAATTTATATATATATTTTCTTTTTTTGGTGTGTTTAGGCCATTTATTTTTTTTCATTTTATTGTGTAAAGCCCACTTAACATGATATCTACCCTCCTAACAGATTTTTGAGTGTACAATATATTCTTGCTGACTGTAGAAAAACCATTTACATTTAATGTAATTATTGATATGTTTGGGTTTGGCTACCATTTCATTATTTATCATCTATTTTTCTTCCTTTTTCTTCCTCTGTTTTCTCTTTCCATGCTTTTTAAAAAATTATTTGAATACTTTTTAGTGTTCTGTTTTAAATTATCAACTGGATTTTCTGCCTATATGTTTTGTGTGTATTGTTTTTAGTGGATTCTCTAGGGGTTAAAATAAATATGTTTCTAAGTTTATTTCACAGTCTACATCATATTCCTACTTTACCATTTCACGTAGAATGGTAAGCATTTCAAGTAGACTGTGGAAACCTCACCAGCATGTTGATCCCTCTACCCGCTTGCCATTGTGTTGCAGTTGCCGTATGTATTAGATCTAAATACTTGAAAAATCCCACTAGACAATGTGATGGTTTTTCCTTCAACCGAAAAATAGTCTATTTTCCTAGATATTTACAATTCCCATTGCTCTCTTTTCATTTTTGACATTCCAAATTTCCTTCTTGCTTCATTTCCCTCCTACCTGAGAACTTCTCTCAAAGCACACCTGCTGGCCATAAATTCTTTTAGTTACTGTTCACATGAGATGTCTTTATCCTTCTCGAAGGATCTTTTTCGCTGGATTGACAGTTCTTTTCTTTCACTTTAAAAATGTTGTTCCACTCCCTTCTGACCACCATACTTTCAAATGAGAAATCTTCTGTCATTCAATTTCCTTTCCATATATATATATATATATATATATATATATATATATATTTTTTTTTTTTTTTTTTTTTTTGCGGTACACGGGCCTCTCACTTTTGTGGCCTCTCCCTTGCAGAGCACAATCTCCGGACATGCAGGCTCAGCAGCCATGGGTCACGGGCCCAGCTGCTCCGAGGCATGTGGGATCTTCCTGGACTGGGGCACAAACCCGTGTCCCCTGCATCGGCAGGCAGACTCTCAACCGCTGTGCCACCAGGGAAGCCCCCTTCCAATATTTTTTAATAAGCGTTGTTTCTTTCCTGCTGCTCTTAAGATTTTTTCTTTGTCTTTAATATTTGGTAGCTTGACTATGATGTGTCTTGGTGTGGATTTCCTTAAGTTTAACTATTTGTGGTTCACTCAGCTTCTTGAATCTCTAGGTAGGCTTGTGTCTTTTTCCAGATTTGGGCAGTTATCAGCCATTCTTTTTCCTCTGGGTGCTTTCTTATGTCTGCCCTCTCTCTACTTTCCCCCCAAGACTCCAGTGTCATGAATGTTAGATCTTTTGTTAGAATCTCACTGGTCCCTGAGGCTCTGTTATATTTTTTTTCAGTCTATTTCCTCTCTGTTGTTCAGAATGGATAATTTCTATTGTTCTCTCTTCCTCTCCATTCTTTTTTTTATTTTATTTATTTTATTTTTGGCTGCATTGGGTCTCCGTTGCTGCATGCGGGCTTTCTCTAGTTGTGGCGCAGGGACTACTCTTCATTGTGGTGTGCGGGTTTCACATTGCAGTGGCTTCTTTTGTTGTGAAGCTCGGGCTCTAGGTGCACAGGCTTCAGTAGTTGTGGTACATGGGCTCAATAGTTGTAGCTCACGGGCTCTAGAGCGCAGGCTCAGTTGTTGTGGAGCACGGGCTTAGTTGCTCCGTGGCACATGGGATCTTCCTGGACCAGGGCACGAACCTGTGTCTCCTGCATTGGCAGGCAGATTCTTATTTATTTATTTATTTATTTATTTATTTATTTATTTATTTATTTATGGCTGTGTTGGGTCTTCATTCCTGTGCGAGGGCTTTCCCTAGTTGCGGCAAGCGGGGGCCACTATTCATCGCGGTGCGCGGGCCTCTCACTATCGCGGCCTCTCTTGTTGGGAGCACAGGCTCCAGACGCACAGGCTCAGTAGTTGTGGCTCATGGGCCTAGTTGCTCCGCGGTTTGTGGGATCTTCCCGGACCAGGGCTCGAACCCATGTCCCCCACATTGGCAGGCAGACTCTCAACCACTGTGCCACCAGGGAAGTCCTCTTCCTCTCCATTCTGAAGTTGAACCCATTGACTGAGTCTTTTTTTTTTTTTTGTGGTACACGGGCCTCTCACCGTTGTGGCCTCTCCCGTTGTGGAGCACAGACTCTGGACACGCAGGCTCAGCTGCCATGGCTCACGGGCCCATCTGATCTGCAACATGTGCGATCTTCCTGGACCGGGGCATGAACCCGTGTCCCCTGCATCGGCAGGTGGACTCCCAACCACTGCACCACCAGGGAAGCCCATTGACTGAGTTTTTAAATTTCAGTTATTCTATTTTTCAATTCTGAAATTCCCATTTGGTTCTTCTTTGTATATTCTCTTTCTTTACTGAGACATTTTTGTTGTTGTTGCTTGTTTTGGGTGTGTTCACAATTGCTCAGTAAAGCCTTTTTATGTTAACTGATTTCAAATATTTTTCAAATAATTCTAAGATCTCTGTCATTTCAATGTTGGCATCTCTTTCAGGTCCCCCCACCCCACTGTGTCCCTGTGACATACCTCCATCCTTTTCCAAGCAACTTCCAAACTTTCTGGCACCACAAGGTGCTCCAGGCTTGTATCGAACGCTGTCACACCCACTCTCCGGCTGATTGACTAAATCCTTGGTAAGTTTATTAAGCACCTGCTGCCTCCTGCTGCTGTAATGGCACCAGGAATAAAGTTGGGGTTCCTAAAGTGTCCCCCCATCCTTCTGTTCAGCAAAGAGCAGCTCGTGAAGCCGCTGCTTCATCTCCAGGGTTGCACCCAGCTCGGGGAGCTCTGGAGAGCATGATGAATGTAGCAATAACTCTGTAATTAGGAGCGTGATGAGGTCGAGGCAGGAGGAAGTCATGGGAAAGTCATGTGAGGCGAGGGCTTCCAGCTCTCCTGTGGGCCTCCACTGATACCTTCCCAGCTGGAAGGGGTAGGAATACCTCATTACTGCCCCCAATGTGGCCTCCAGGGGCACTGTGGCCGTTGGGGAGGGGGTGTTTCCACCCAGCAGGGATGAAACTCCTAGCTTCCTAATTGTCCTTCTCTGACCCTGCCCCAGCAGCATAGGGGGGTGGGGGGAGGGTTAGGTGCCCCAGTACAGCCTGGAGAGGGTAGAAGTCATCTCCCCACTCGGTTTTTGCTGGCCTGGTTGGGGTGGTGCCACAGTGCTTTCTGTGTTGTTGGGCTACAGAAGAGTTGTTATTATCTAAAAGTTTTTTGTCTTGCTAGGCTGCCTCTTTTGTGGTACTTTGCCTCAGTAGAGCAGGCTTTTGTTGGGCTTTTGTGTCTGTGACCATTGTTCATTTCCAGGTTGCTGGCTTTTCAACTATAATTCAAGAGGCAAAAGGAAAACCCAAGGAACTCACCACCATGGCATTCCATTCTCCCAGAAGCAGAAATCATTTAAAATTTAATAAATACCAACTAGCAGCCCTCCAAAAGTGCTTCTGGTTCATCTTGAACTAGGAAATAACATACCTTGAGGCAGCTTTAGAAAGATAAATGTAGAAATGGGCTTAGGACATACCAACATCCCAATGCCTGCATGTTGTAGTCAATCAATGTTGGATGGATGGATGAACAGAATACAGGAAAGGCCATCAGGAGGCCAGTACACAGTGCAGGTGAAACATCACAGCATCAGCTATGGTCATAACACAATAGCGCCTGAGATAGCACCTGCCCTGAATGTGGCTCAGCTAACCAGCCCCTGCTCCCCACCCAGGTGTGGGAAACCAGAGTGCCCTCAGCTGAGGGCTGCCAGGGATGGGAGGCTGGTTGCCATGGTGATACCTGCCAGCTTTGCCATCCTGTGCCCAGGCCATTCAGACAGACCTGTATTCAGGTTCCCTCCACCTCCGTGTCCAAGGAGCCACCCGTAGAACGAGAGAGGATTCTGGAGAGGTGCTGTGCACACTGTTGTGTGCCACGTGGTTGCCAAGAGGATGGAGATGGTGGCTGGCTCCAAAGAGTCAGAGATTTACAGTCTCCATCTACTTGAGAGGTTCCAAACTTTCCCATGACTTCCTCCTGCCTCAACCTCATCACGCTCCTAATTACAGAGTTATTGCTACATTCATCATGCTCTCCAGAGCTCCCCGAGCTGGATGCAACCCTGGAGATGAAGCACCGGCTTCACGAGCTGCTCTTTGCTGAGCAGAAGGATGGGAGGACACTTTAGGAACCCCAACTTTATTCCTGGTGCCATTACAGCAGCAGGAGGCAGCAGGTGCTTAAGAAACTTACCAAGGATTTAGTCAATCAGCCAGAGAGTGGGTGTGGCAGCGTTTGGTACAAGCCTGGAGCACCTTGTGGTGCCAGAAAGTTTGGAAGTTGCTCGGAAGACAAAAGGATGGCGGTGAGTCACAGGGACATGGTGGGGAGGGGGGACCCGAAGGAGATGCTGCAGGCCAGAGCTGGAGTGACTTGAGCAAATAAGTAAATAAATGACATAGCATTGGATTATGACCCAAAGTATAAAATAGATGTACATGGGTCCACACTGATAAAAGGAAATGACTGAATAAATGGGGGAGGAGAGGGACTTCCCTGGTGGTGCAATGGTTAAGAATCCACCTGCCAACACAGGGGACATAGGTTCAAGCCCCGGTCCGGGAAGATTCCCACATGCTGCAGAGCAACTTAGCCCATGCACCACAACTATTGAGCCTGTGCTCTAGAGCCCACGTGCCACAACTTCTGAGCCCACCTGCCACAACTACTGAAGCCTGTGTGCCTAGCGTCCGTGCTCCACAACAAGAGAAGCCACCGCAATGAGAGGCCCGCGCACCACAACAAAGAGTAGCCCCCCGCTTGCTGCAACTAGAGAAAGCCTGCGTGCAGCAACGAAGGCGCAATGCAGCCAAAAATAAACAAATAAATAAATTTATTTTTAAAAAATGAGGGAGGAGGAGAGACAAAGCAGCCCAAATCGTACATGTAGTAACTGCCCCCTCCAGGAGGGGGCGCTTAGCCCTCTGCCCAGTTGGGGTGGAAAGTGCCTGTGACTCACTTCAAAAGGCACGGCCTCAGGCAGCGATGCACAGCGTGGACCCCAACAGGATGAGATGGGATGACACGGGCTCTCCACCTCTGTGGTCTCTTTCCAGACCCCATAATCCCAGACTCATCATGAGAAAACCTCAGACAACACGAGGTTGGGGGACATTCTGCGAAACACCTCACCAATGCTTCTCCAAACAAGTAGAATCTGGGAAACTGCCACAGTGGGGAGGAGGCAGACAGCTGGAGTCCAAGCGGTATCTGGGGATTCTGAACAGAGGACGAGGCTAACGGACACGCTGGCAAACCCCAGATGCAGTCTGTGCCAAAGGCGCCTTCTTAGTTGTGTCGGACGTTCTGTGCTATGTAAGATGGGAAGGATGGGGAAACTGTGAGAAAGGTCTATGGGACTCTGTGAGCCATTTGCAACTTTTCTGTAAATCTAAAACCATTCCAAAATTAAAAGCTTACTTTTAAAGAAACTGGAGGGGGCTTCCCTGGTGGCGCAGTGGTTGAGAGTCCGCCTGCCAATGCAAGGGACACGGGTTCGTGCCCTTGTCCGGGAAGATCCCACATGCCGCAGAGCGGCTGGGCCCGTGAGCCATGGCCTCTGAGCCTGCACGTCCGGAGCCTGTGCTCCGCAACAGGAGAGGCCACAGCAGTGAGAGGCCCGCGTACCGCAAAAAAAAAAAAAAGAGAGAGAGAGACTGGAGGGGCCAGGCAAGGGTCACAGGCTTGTGGGTGTGTAGACGCCTGGGCTCACTGCAGCGCACAGACACTGTAAACTAGAGGCAGGCGTCCATCCTTCTCCGGCTCTCTCTCTTCCCCTGGTGGTGTGGCTGCCCTGGATGGCCTCGGGCACCGGGAAGACAGGCAGGGCTGAATGCAGCTCCCTCTGTGGTGTTGTCCCAGCCCGGCCAAGCTCTAGGGGTTACCGCGACTGTGCCCCGCCCTCGCTCCCTGCTCCGCTCTATGACCCGCCTATTTGGGGTCCCTGCACCCCCTTGGCCTCTGTGGACCTCCTGGTGTTGTGTGCAGAACTTTGCCAATATGGGCACAGTCCATGCAGGGGAGCCCAGTGGGGGAGCCCTTTTGGGTGTTGGCCGATCCCGGCTCTGATACCTAATGACACCTACTGATGCCTACATCCCCTTAGCCTCGGTTTCTCTTCTGTAAGGTGGGTCAGTAGCAGCACCCAGTGCAGGTGCAGGCGTGGAGGCTCCAGGGTCGGTGCAGAGCTGGAGCAGGGCAGTGCTGCCGTTGTGGTGGGGCGGCCTGGTCCTGCGTGGAAAGTGGTTCAGAGGGAGCACCCAGGTGGAGGAACGGAGGCCCCCCGGGAGGGAGAGGCAGGTGTGAGGGCCCCCTCACCTTCTGCCCCTCACACGTACTTTCTACTGTGTCTCAAGGCTTTTAGGAAGACGACTCTTCTCCCTGCTTAGAGAAGGTCTCACGGGGCATCACTCTGCCCATCCCCCCCTAATGCAGAGACATGTTGGGGGGGAGGAGGGGAGAGCGTAGACGGACTTGAATAGCCATTCATTTTCCTACTTAAGAAAAGGCACAAGCAGCTATAATTCGAAAGGATACACGCACCCCTATGTTCACAGCAGCATTATTCACAATAGCCAAGACATGGAAATAACCTAAATGTCCATTGACAGGTGAATGGATAAAGAAGATGTAGTAGGGGGTCCTCTGGTGGCCTAGTGGTTAGGGTTCCAGGCTTTCACTGCCATGGCCCGGGTTCAATCCCTGGTTGGGGAACTGAGATCCCAGAAACTGCACAGTGCAGCAGAAAAAAAAAAAAAAAAGATGTGGTACATATATACAATGGAAAATTACTCAGCCGTAAAAAAGAATGAAGTAATGCCATTTGCAGCAACATGGATGGACCCAGAGATTACCATACTAAGTTAAGTAAGTCAGAAAGGGAAAGACACATACTATATGATATCACTTACATCTAGAATCTAAAATACGACCCAAATGAACTTGTTTACAAAACAGAGACTCACAGACCTAGAAAACAGACTCGTGGTTGACAAGGGGGAGGGGGGTGGGAAGGGACGGACTGGGAGTTTGGGATTAGCAGATGCAAACTATTATATATATTCAATAGAATAGATAAACAACAAGGTCCTACTGTATAACACAGAAAACTATATTCTATATCCTGTGATAAACCATAATGGAAAAGAATACAAAAAGAATGTATATACGTAAAACTGAATCACTTGCTCTACAGCAGAAATTAACACGACCTTGTACATCAACTATACTTCAATAAAATAAATTTTAAAAAAGAAAAGAAAAGAAACAGCATCAATTTGAAAAGCTTTAAAAGTCTTTCTGGGACTTTCCTGGTGGTGCAGTGGATAAGACTCCGCACTCCCAATGCAGGGGGCTCAGGTTTGATCCCTGATCAGGGAACTACATCCCACATGCATGCCGCAACTAAGGAGCCCGCGTGCCACGACTAAGACTAAATAAATAAACAAGATAAAAGTCTTCTTTCTCAAATGAGCAGCTATTACAATTAAAGCAGCCACACACCAAGGACTGCCTCGGTGACTTCATTTGCTCCTGGTGTCTCCCCTTGGCTGTCCGGCAAGGGTCGTGCACCAAGCCCTGCCCAGCACTCACCCCCGAGGGCTGAGAGCTCGCCTGTGCTAAGCACCAGGGCGGTGCAGGTGGACGGAAACAGCCTCAGCACCACGGCCCTTGGGAGCAACACACGGCCCAAGGGTTGTGCCCCTCAGTGGGGGCGAGTCCTGCGATGGGTGGGTGCAGCCGTGCGTGTGGGCTACAGAGTGTGAGGCAGGTCGGGCAGGCCTCCTGAGGAGCGGGCCCCTGAGAGCCTGAAGGTCAGCAGCAGGAGCCAGGGGCAGTGAGGCAGGGGACAGGAGGAGTGTTATAAGCAGAGTGAACAGCTTATGCAAAGGCCCTGTGGCAGGAAGGAGCTTGGCGAGCCCAAGGGTCTGGGAGGTGGCCAGCGTGCCCAGGATGTGGTGGGCTGGAGCGCGTGGGACCTGCAGGCTGGGCTGGGGACATGGCACAGCTCTGACGAGCAGCAATGAGGTGTTCCTCCAGCTGTTCTGTGGAAGCCAGAGGCTGCTGCGGTTGTACAGCAAAAGAGGGACCAGACATCCTGGAGTGGTAGGTAGGAGGTAGAATCCACAGGACTTGGTGGCCGACTGGATGCGGGCAGGGGGGGCGGCGGGAGTCAAGGGTAATGCCAGTTTCTATTGGGGCGTTTGGGGGACGGGGTGTCCCACGGGTCTGCCCTTTGCCCGCCACCTCCCAGGTCTCAGCTGCCAGGCCTGAGGCCCGCTGCTCAGTCATAAGCTCGCCTCTCAGGGCCGTGGCCGGGGCCGCTCCACCTCCACACACAGGCCCCTCTTATTATTTGTCCCCCAGAACCCCTATGATGTTGGTTCTGTTTTCGTCCCTGCTTCCCATGTGAGGAAACCAAGACTCAGAGGGGTTTAGCTGCTGCGGGTCACAGGAGAGGGGGCCGTTAAGATTCAACCCAGGTATGAGAGACGCCAAAACTCTGGGTGCCCTCCAGGGTCGCACGTGCCACCTCTCAACAGCAGATGTCCAGGGAGCGCTGCTCTGAATCCCCGTGACCTCCTGCCCAGGCAGTGCGGGCGATGCACTGCAAGCAATGGAGGATCACTTATTTTCTTGTGTCCTGTGATGGCTTGGGAGCTACCCATCCTATTGCTATTATGGTAGCGGTTACCCTTGGCATTTTAAAGACCTCCTTCCTTGGAGACGAAAGTGGCTCTCTGTCATCCTCCCGAGTGTGGAGAGAACTCAGAACGCGCTGCTCTCATCCCCCGGCCGCCCCCAAATCTCTCTCTTTAGATGAGCTGGGTTAACATCAGCTTCCGGAGAGAGAAGCCCAAAGCAGCACACCCTCAACAGAACTGGACTTTCTTTCTCTCCCGTGGAAACAGAGTCCGGGGGGAATGGCCAGGGCTCGCGGGATGGGGGATCCTGCAGATGGCAGAGCAAAGGCAACGTGTGGCCCCAGGAAGGGGGAACATGGACACTTGAGGTCACCCCGCCATCCGCCCTACGGTCAGTCCACGCTCAGCAGTGGTTACCCACATGTTGTCGACTTCCTGGCTCACCATCCCTTGTAGCAGCCATCGGTCCTTCTGGGTGCAATGTCCTCTCATTGGAGTGTAAATTTCAGTGGTCTTCTGAACGAGGTCGAGGTCTCTTTGTGCCGAGGGCTCTAACATTAATCTGCACAAGGCTTTCCTTTGCCCTAGCCCGTAAGCGACAGAGAACTGGGGCTGACAGCTGTGCTCTCTCCGTACGCCGCTGTTACCCAGCGTTTCCATCACCGCTGCTGGGAGCCCTGCGCTGTTCTATTGCCGCTCCTTCATAGGTAACACGTTCCTTTCCGCTGGTTGTTTTCTCTCTTATTTAACTGACCTCCAGCCCCATGCCCTTCTCCTCCTCACCAAAACCAACCTACCCAGGACCCCATGGCTTCTGAAGACCCATGCTCCAGACCAGAGGCATTTTCCAAGGGTGGAGCCATCCCCTTCCCTTCCTGCAGTCTCCCTGTCAACCAGCCATCAAAATGAGGGTCAGCAAAAAAAAAAAAAAAAAAAGGACTTCCCCAGTGGTCTGGTGATTAAGAATCTGCCTCCCAATGCAGGGGACGCAGGTTCAATCCCTGGTTGGGGAACTAAGATCCCCACGTGCTGCAGGGAAACTAAGCCCCCCGACTCTAGAGCCCAGAAGCCACAAGTAGAGAGCCCGTGCACTGCAACTACTGAGCCCGTGAGCTCTGGAGCCAGCGCGCCACGCTGGAGAGAAGCCCCCATGTCACAACGAAGATCCCACCTGCCGTAACTAAGACCCGACGCAGCCCATAATAAATAAATAATTTTTAAAAATGAGGGTCAGCCAGTAGCTTTTAAGTATTCTTATTATCGAGGTAAAATTCACCACTTTAGCCACTTTAAAGTGAATGACTTCTAGTATATTCACAATGTTGTGCAACCAGCACCACTACCTAATTCCAGCACGTGTTCATCACCCCAAAAATCCCCTCACCCATCAAGCAGTCACTCCCCATTCCCCCCACCCACCAGCCCACAACAACCACTAATCTGCTTTCTGTCTCTATGGATTCGCCTATTATGGATATTTCATGTAAATGAAATCATACAATATGTGATCTTTTGTTTCTGGCTTCTTTCACTTAGCACAATGGCTTCAAAGTTTATCCATGTTGTAGCATGTATCAGTGCTTCATTCCTTTTCATGGCTAAATAATTTTCCATTGTGTGGACATACCATATTTCACTTATCGTTCATCAGTTGATGGACATTTTGTTTGTTTTCACTTTGGGACTATTATGAATAGTACTCCTGTAAACATTTGTGTACAATTTCGAACATCTGTTTTCAGTTCTTTTGGGTACATATCTAGGAGTAGAATTGCTAGGTCCTATGGTAAAGCTATGTTTAACTTCTTCAGAAACTAACAAACTAGTTTCTGAAGGGTCTGCTCCATTTTCCATTCCCAGGGTAGCAATGTATGAGGGTTCCAATTTTTCCACCTCCTTGCCAATACTGGTTATCTTCCTTTTATTAAAAATTTTTTTGGCCACACCACATGGCATGAGGGATCTTACTTCCCTGACCAGGACCCTATACTTTCTTCCAAGGTTTTTATAGTTTTATTATTTAGTTATTTACTTGGTTGCACTGGGTCTTAGTTGTGGCAGGTGGGCTCCTTAGTTGTGGCATGTGGGCTCCTTTGTTGTGGCAGGTGGGCTCCTTAGTTGCGGTAGGCAGGCTCTTTAGTTGTGGCATGCGAACTCTTAGTTGCAGCATGCATGTGGGATCTAGTACCCTGACCAGGGTTCAAACCCGGGCCCCCTGCCTATGCGGCGCAGAGTCTTAAACACTGTGCCACCAGGGAAGTCCCGGGTTTATAGTTTTAGCTTTTATCTTTAGGTCTTTGATCCATTTTGAGTTAATTGTTGTATATGGTGTGAGGTAGGGGTCCAATTTTATTCTTTTGTATATGGATATCTAGTTATCCCAGCACTATTTGTTGAAAAGATTATTTTTTCTATACTTGTCAGTGTCCACATTTTTTATTCTTATAAGGGCATCTGTCATATTGGATTAGGGCATACCCTAATGACCTCATTTTAACTTAATTACCTCTTTAAAGACCCTATCTTCAAATACAGGCACATTCTGAGGTACTGGGGATTATGACTTAAATATATAAATTTTGGGGGCACACAATTCAGCCCATAACATGATCGTGTGTGTTTTTTTCCTTTCTTTCTTTTAATATAGTGTATTACATTAGTTGCTTTTCAACTTTTTTTTGGAGGGGGCGCTGTGCCATGGCTTGTGGGATCTTAGTCCCCCAACCAGGGATCGAACCCATGCCCCCTGTGGTGGAAGTGCTCAGTCCTAATCACTTCTTCAATCATTTTAAACACACTTATTTCATAGCCTTGGGGTTCCTTCTCAGAGGCAGAGGACATAGGGAGGGGACACAGGGCCATGGTGTCGCAGGACATCAATGCAGAAAGCTTTCCTGTGGATGCAAAGCCAAGAAGGGCTGGTTACATCATCTCTTAAGCCATCAGAGCCACAGGGATTCCAGGGGCACCTAAACTTTGAGCAAGGATTCCAGGAGACCCAGGGACTGAAGCGCTTGAGAGGCCAACCCTCTCTCCATCATATCACAATGATCGCCTCTTCAAACAAAACTCATTTTTCATTACATAGCAATCCGTTTGCCTTGGGAAAACAGTGATCAAGAAGAAAAATAAACTAAAATCACCCAGAATCCTAGTTTCCATATTTAGCTGCCATGAGCCAACTAGCCCAGCTCCCCAGCTCCCTTCCGGACTTGATTTTTCTCCACAGCACTGAGCACAGTCAGGCACACTGCATATTTTACTTATTTCTGATAGTCTGTGCATCCCCGGGAGCATGTCAGCTCTGCAGCAGCTGGCACTTTGTCTTGCTCCCTCTTGTACCTGCAGAGCTGGGAAGCGGGAGTGTGGGGCACCATTCCCTCCATCAGCACCTTTGGAGTGAACGAACAAATGCACGTGCCGTCTTATGAATGAAAACGTCTACCGCATTTACCCTCACAACAATCCTACAAGGCAGGTGTTTACTATCCTATTTCAGAGACGGGTAGACTGAAACCCTGGGGGCCACCACCTGTCTTCTCGCCCTGCCTCCTGCTGACCGTCTTTCTGCGGCCATATTTATGCAGCTGCAGCATAGCCCACTCTCTCTCTCTGTTCACCTGAGCCCCAAGTCATGTCCAAGACATTTCCACACTGTGTTTCTAAGGACTTTATTATTACTTTTCTAATAATGATCTTCCACGTTAGGAGCAGGAAAAACAGGGAAGTGAGATGGCTCACTCCAAGTTCCATCCCATCCCAGGGGCTCCCCATGCTTTTATAAGAGAACCAACTAACATACTTGGGTGTTTGCGGCCTCAAACACTCACCTCATCTCTCCCACCACAACGCAGCTCCTGGAATGTATTTTGCAGGTGAAATGTGAACCCCACCCCCCTGGGTTCAAACCAAAGCTCAGGCTAGTAATTTAACCTCACAGCGCCTTCATTCTCATCTATAAAAAGTGGGCAGAATTATTCCTGCTTCACAAAATTGGTGATTCAGGGAAATTATGTATATAAAACTCTTGACACAGTGCGTGGCTCACAGTAAATGGTCAATACGTGATTGTACTGGTATAAGTAGAAACCTTTGCTCCCCATCAGCCATGGTGCAGCCTTTGCTTGGTGGAGACAGAAATTCCTTTTTAGCTGTTGGCGAGTGCTGATCAGCCTCTGGGGGAAGGACTCATGCACACTAAACTTTTTTTTTTAATTATTTCATTTATTTACTATTTTTGGCTGTGTTGGGTCTTCGTTTCTGTGTGCGGGCTTTCTCTAGTTGTGGTGAGTGGGGGCTACTCTTCGTTGCAGTGCGCGGGCTTCTCACTGCAGTGGCTTCTCTTGCGGAGCACGGGCTCTAGGCGTGCGGGCTTCAGTAGTTGTGGCTCGCAGGCTCTAGAGCGCAGGCTTGGTAGTTGTGGCGCACCGGCTTAGCTGCTCTGCGGCATGTGGGGTCTTCCCAGACCAGGGCTCAAACCTGTGTCCCCTACATTGGCAGGTGGACTCCTAACTACTGCACCACCAGGAAGCCCGAGAACTAAACTTTTAAGAGACTCAGGTATTAACTATAAAGCAATACCATAACTGCTCTGTGCCTCCTGGGGCATCGTGGGTGAAGACTGCAGGAGGCAGCAGGAGGGAGCCAAGGCCCCAGCCCTGGGCTGGCCTGAGCAAGGGTTTAAGGCCAACTGCAAGCTTTAAGGCCATGGCTTTAAGGTCTGCAGGGCTCCAGTGGGGGAGATCGTGGCAGCTGCCTTAGCTGGTAGGGGTCTGGCTACACCAAGTTTTGCAGATGGAGGCTGGAGAGTGGGACAGATGTACAGAAGAGAAAGTTTATTCACTAAGCAAATATGTATGGGGCACCCACGCCGTGCCAGACCTATTGTAGGCCCTGGGGGTCTAGAGCCCTGCTCTCAGGGAGCTGCCCCAGTGGAGGGTGGAGACAGCCAATAAACAGCCCAGTAATAAGAGACCAAGGCAGAGAGGTGAGCCACGACCAAGAGGGGCTAGAGGCCCAGCCTGCACCGTCTTTCCTCTCCCACAGCTGCAGGATGACGTCCTATTTTTAGTCCTCCTTTGACAGATGAGGAAACCCCGGTTGGGGAGATTAAGTGGCTGTACCCCAGGCACACAGCAGTCCACGGAGGCCCAGCCTCTGGCGTTGAAGCTACAAGAGCCTGGGAAGGGAGAAGACGGTGTCTGGTGGTGGTGGTGGGGACAGTCAGGGCCACCCAAATCCCTTCCCAAGGCAGCCTGGGGAAGCCTGGGGCTTCCCAAGAAGCCCCCGGGAGGGGCTCCTGCACTAGGCTTGAGGGGTCGTTAGCCCAGGGGCTGAGATGCTCAAATGTGCGTATCGGTCACATTTCTCCTACAGATTCTGCCTCCAGAGATTTCTTTAGCCTCAGGGAAGATCACTCCACCAAGCTCCCTGGGCTATGGGTGAGTGGGCCTGGGGAAGAGAGAGGCAGGGACCTAGGTCCTTCCATCAGAGCCAGCCTCCCAGGGTGGCCCAGGGTCCTTCTCTACTCCTGGGAGGGACTCCTCAGGCCAGTGGCAGGGCAGAGGGGGCTCATCAGGGTCCTGGGCATTCGGCTGGCAGCCTTGCCAGCCTGGCTGGTTCGGGTGGCCTCTGTGTGCGCTCCATCCAAGCCCTGCAACATTAAGACCAGGTGGAGAGACTCTCTGTTTCGGCCTCATGAGGAGAGAGGTGGGATCGTTTCTAGCAGTGCGGTGCACCCTGCTGATGGCCAGAGACCCCAGAATGTCCAAGAGAATGAGACCCAGGTGGAAGGAAGGGGATGTAGCCTTGGAGGTGACTAAAACAGAAGTCTGCAAACTGGAGTACCAAACTCGGGCTTCGGGAGGGATGCAACCAGGATGATGGTTCCAAAGGGGTCAACCTGCAGGTCCTCACCATCCACGCTTCCCTCTTTCGACTTTCTCCCACTTTGTAAACTAAAAAGGCAAAGGTCTTCCCCAGCCAGAGTCTGGCATCCGGGGGTGTAGGAAGTCCTGGGCTCCCAGGAAAGGGACAGTGGGGAGGGTGGGGGGAGGTTTTGGCCTCTCCTGCAAGCTGTGACCCAAGGCTTTGGCATCTCAGCTCTCTGTGACCCAGGGCCATTTCACCTCCCAGAGTTGCCTCACCTGTAAGCCGGGCACAGAAGGCCTGTCCTGGGTGGGTGTGGGGCTGCATGGGCTCAGCCGAGTCGTCATTCACTTTAATGTTATAAAGACGTATGTGTTTGCGGTAGTAGTGCTCTTGCTCAACCTAAAATAAACCCAGTGACCCCAGGGGCTTGGGAGGGGTTCAGCCCACACGAGGCAACTCGACCTTGTAGTTGGCAGGTTCAGTGGGTACCAAGGAAAACTTGTTTTGTTTTTGACTTTTTATGGGGGTTTAATATACACAACGTGCGTCCACCTTAAGTTACAGCTGGATAAAAACTTAAAGTATACACAGGAGGAACTGCCACTGAAAATAAGATCTGAAACGTGTCCACGAGCTGAACCTTTCAAAAATACAGAAAAAGGGCCAGAGTCCCCAGGTTTTACCTTTGTGGCCCACTGCTGGAACCTCAGGCTAGGGACCTTTGATCTCATTCCTGCCCCTCACTGGGCAGATGGGAAAAGAGGCTGGGGGGCCAGGTCTCCGGGGAGAGCCGGGAACATCCCCTGCTCCTCGCCAGCTCCTGGCACTTGGCGCCCTCTCCCACGACAGCGAACTCGGGGGGCCCAGGCCCTGGCCTGATGTGGGTGGGAACGGGAGGTGGGGGGTTGGGGGAGGTAGGTAGATAGGGGCGCGACCGAGCGAGACTCCTCCCCGGGCGGGGCCGCCCCTGCGCGCGCGCCGACGCCCCGCCCCTGCCCTCCTGCGCGCGCCCCCGCCAGGCTAATTAGGCACGCGGTTTGTTTACAAACATGGGCGCCCGGCAGGTACGCGCCGCCCAGACCGTGCGCGCCTGAGGTTCGAGGGCGGCCCCCCGGACTCCGGGGTCCTCCGGTGCGGGCGGCAGCGGCGAGCGAGTGCTGGCCGCACTCCCGCCTTTTGCGCGCCTCCCCGAGCATCAGGAAATACTCCCAGAGGCGCACGTCCCTTGCGCGGCAGGGCGCGCGGGAGGGCCGCGCCGGGTCCCCGAGTCGCCGCCGGCGCCGCGCCCCGCCCCCGCGCCCCGCCCCCGCGCGCCCCCCGGCCCGGGCCCGCTCGCGGCCGGGTCGGCGGGGCGGGGCGGGCGGCGGGCGGGGGCGCGCGGGGAGGGGCGGGGCGCGGCGCCGGCAGGGCCGGGACATGTAGTCCGCGCGCCACGGCCTCTCCTGGGCGGCCCCGGCGCGGGCCCGGCCGCGGACTACGACTCCCGCCAGGCGCCGCGGCGCAGCGCATGAGCCCTGCTCGGCTCCGGCGCGTCTATTATGCTGCCGGGGCCGGCGAGCCAAAGAGGAGCCGGCCGCGCGGGCCGGGAGGGGACGGCCGCCGGAGCCGCCGAGGCCAAGTACGCCTTTCTCTTGCTTCCTTGCGCGCGCGGACCGGCGGGCGGCGCGGGTGGCGGCGGGCCGGGCGGCGCGGGTGGCGGCGGGCCGGGCGGGGCGGGGAGCGCGGCCCCGTACACCCCGCGCAGGCCTCCGGCGCGTCCGGGGAGCCGGGCGCCCGGGACGCCGTCGCCGCCTCCGCCTTTGTGCGCGGCCACGATGCAACAAAGCGCGGCGGCGGCCCGGGGTCGCGACGGCGGCGGCGGCGGCGCGGGCCCCCTCCCCTCTGCCCGCGCCCTCCCGGCCGCCCGCGTCCCGGGCTCGGGGGCGTCGCCGCGGCCGGGGCGCGCAGCCCAGAGTTGGCACGGCCTGCGCGCCCCGCGCCAGCGATCTCCCGCGCGCCCTCCCTCACGGAAAGGATTTTTTCCCCCTTTCTTCCGCCCGCCATCTTTCGAAGGGGGGATCGGGGCGGATGTGGAGGGGAAGGTGCGCTTCGGCGCCACTTTCCCCGCGCCCCGTTCCCCGCGCCCGTCCCGCCCGTCCTGGCTCCTGGCCGCGGGGCTCACGCGGGGGCCGTCGCCGCGGCTGGGGCGGGGGGCGAGGCCGGGCCAGGGAGCGGGCGGCGTGGCGTGGAGGCCGCTTTCTCCAGAGTTAGGGGCCCGAGCTGACTTTGAGCCCTTTGGAGTTGCTGGGTCGTTGCAGCGCGGCCAAGAGGAGACCCAGTTCCCGTTTTGAAATCAGCCCGAAAAGCGCTTAATCCGGGCAAGGCTGAGTTGCGGGAGGAGCGGGGGTGCGTGCCCTCCTTCCCATTCAGGGTGGGCCGCGGCCTGACAGCACGGCACAAGCCCATCGGGGAGAAGTGCCCACCCCAAACCTCACTCGGCCCCCCGGCCCTCGTGGACTCCCCGTGAATAAAGCTGGGGCTCGGGGGAGTCCTCTTCCTCCACCGGTTGCTCATCCGGGGGCAGGCCGGGGTGGAGGTCTTGGGCCGCCTCCTTTCCCTCGGGGCTAGGGGGCAGTTTTGGAAAGATGAAAGTGGGGGCACGGAACCGGTCCGCCTGGAGACCCACGTGGGGCGGTCCGGTGGTCCATCCTGAGGGTTCCCGCAATTGGGCCCAGTCCCTGACCATTCTGCGATCCTTCATTTTGGCTGAAAGCTTTCTACCCAGAAGTGCATGACTGGGGCTGCCCCCGTGTGTTCCCTGGGTTGTGGCTGCAGAGTTAATGGGGAGGTGGTATTGGGTATCAGTGGGCAAACTGGCTGGAGGGCGGAAGGCAAGTAAATGAAGGAGTCGCTCTGGCCCCTCCTCCTCGTGCCCCCCCCACAAGTGAAGACGAAGAAGAAAGTTTTTGTTTGTTTGTTTGTTTTTCTTTTTTAATCCTGCTTTTGTAGGCTTTCCTCCTGACTCTTTCTTTAAATAGGGGTTCTTTTCCTGGGTCCATGGAGTGGCCCTGGGGAGATCCTGAAATCTACGCAAAGTTGCCTGGGCGGCATGTCTCCTGGGGGAGTAGTTGGCTTTCAAGGGTATCAAGAAAAGGCCTGAACCCGTGCAAGGCTGTCTTCAGGAGTTAGGGACCTCCTTCCCTCCCTCCCTCCCTCCCTCCCCCCCTCCCCCCCTTCCCTCCTCCCCACCTCCCTCCGTCCTCTGGCAGCCCTGAGTGCGGCCTCTCATTTGCAAATAAAGCTCTGTGTTTGCCCTTTTCTGTCTTGAGGCCTTGATGTGTGCTGGTGGTTACAGATCGGGAGAGATAGGGCATACGGCATCTGGGGCGGGCGGTGTGGGCCATTTCGCTTTGACCTTTCTGGTAACCTCGGGGGCCCCAGGACTCTGGAATCCCGCCCCAAGCAGCTTCTCAGAAGCTTCGATCCAGTCCCAGCCCTGCCACGGGGACGTCCGGGGAGGAGGGACGGGCAGCACCAGGTCAATTTTTGTTTTGTTTTTAGAAAGTGGAGTAATTGCTTTCTCTCCACCCCAGCCCGCGCGTGCTTGGGAAGTGAGCTCTGAATAAAGGGAGAGGATTTGTAATTATTCTGCTCCTGCCTGCCTGGCCCAGCAGAGTGGTCACGGGCAGAAAGTGAAAGTGGGGGGTGGTGGCGGGGTAAAAAGTGAACCGCCTACCGCCCGCCGCAGCCGGCGGCTGCTCCTGCGCCCTCTGCCTCCAGGCTGGCGAGTTGCCAGCTGCCCGAGCCCTGCGCCGGGCAAGCGGCGAGGCGCACGGCCATTTCCTGGTTCTCGGCGGCAGAGCTTTCTCTGGGGAGTGCTGGCCGCGGCCCCGAGTGGAGTGCTTGGTTCGGGACCAGCAGGCCACCTCCGCGGGCCGGCCCCAGCGTCTGCCTGGCTCTCCGTCCACCGCTGGTGGGCCCTGTTCTCCTCGGGAGAGCGGGTCTCATCCAGTGGGTCCAGGGGGAGCTGGGCCGGGTCGGGAGTGGGGGGGCCCACTGCCCCCCAGCGAGCGGCTGCACCTGGCCGCTTGCTTCAAGCCTCTGTTCAGGTCGCTGGATTTTCGGGGCGGTCGTGTGGGTGGGTGAGTAGCCTGGTCTGCCTTTCCCGTCTCCCCACGTGATGGCCCAGCTGTAAAGTGACGGAACCCCCAGGCAGGGCCCACAGACCCTACATTAGCAGGTCAGTATCTAGTCAGCATTCCTTGCTTCCGAAGGAGACTTTAGTGAATTGTGGCAGAAAGCAGCATCCTGCTTGCTGTATACCTGCCTGCTGGGAACTTGTCAGGGCAGCTCCTGCTTGGGAGCCCGCCCGCCGTCCCACCCGAGGCTCTGCCCCCTGGTTGCAGCAGGTGTCAGAGCAGCGCGCAGCGGCCCGGTGTGCTTGGCTCGGGGCTGCTGGTAGGTGCCCAGGTGATGAGTGGCTTGTTGCACCTCCTCAGCCGCCCCGCCCCGCCCACTGTGAATCCCTTTGGCACCCGCACCCCTGCTCCTGTGGTCCTGCCTCTGAGAAGCACGGGCCTCTTAAAGGCAAAGCGTCAGTTTCTGGATCTGGAGTGGAGATGACGGTTACCTGTGTGGGGGTGTCTGTCCAGAGCCCGGAGACTCTGCTGTGTCAGTGCTGTGGGTGAGTGTTTATTTCTTTTGCCAGGTTTTAACTATCCCACAGGAGAATCAGTTCTCAACCTAACTCCTTTTTTAGGGCCTTTATAACCTCAAGTTAGAACCGGCAGGTGCATTTGGGGGGAAGCCCCCCTCCCTCCCCGCTGCAGTACTGGGAGGACCCCCTCCACCTGCCTCCTGCACCAGAAGGGAACGAGGTGCCTGGGAGAGTCCTTTCGCCGCTGCTTGGGAACTGCCACTTGGGAGCGGGGTTGGGGGGGCTTCAGGTGCCCCAGTGGGGTTTTTCTGCCAGTGCTGGAAGCTGGGCTTGGTGACCCGTGTGGCAGCGTTTCCACAGTGGTGTTCAGGAGTGTGGTCAGGAGAGTGTTTGGGGGGCTGGGGGTACCTGTGTCACAGGTGCCAAACCGTCGTGAGGAGCTGGGGCTCCAGGGTCCCCGCCGAGGTCCCCGGTACATGGGGGCAGGAATGTCCTCGTCTCCTGTGAGGCCGAATGCGCGTCGCGTGGCTGGACCCTCGTGACGCATTATCAGGAGGAGGCGGAGCTTGGGGGCAGCCTGGCCTGACGGTGTCTCAGGGATGAAACTCAGGGGCAAAGGGAAAGGAAAGGCAGGAACGGGGCGCTGCCCAACTCCAAGCCCGCTTGCGCCGTCGGGCAGAGCCGTGGAGGTGCCAGCCCGGTGCTGGAGGCTGCTTGTTAAGAGCTGGGGCCCTGCTGGCTGTGCACCCCAGATAAGGCGCACACCCACCCTGTGCTCTGTTGTTTTAGCTGCCGCCAGGCTGTCCTACGTCTGGGGTGGGGAGACACCAGTGACCGTGTGACTGTCCCCTGGGATGACAGACACTCCCTCCCCACGCCCCACAGGCTGGGAGAGGCCGCAGAATGCCCTTGGTAGGCATGCGAGCACTCGGCTGTGGGAAACGTCCCAGGACGGCGGGCCAGGGTGCCCAGCCCTTGGGAGCCTGAGCTAAGCCTGGTGCTGGTTGCTGGGGCACGGCCGCCTCCCTGTGCTCCGGAATGCATGCCGGTCCCTCTCCAGGGCTTCCAGGCTCCGGACAGCCCTCCCATGGGAGCACCTGCTGTTCTGGAAAGGCGTGGGAATGTGTTTGTGTTGGGCAGGGTGGGGGAGGCGAGAGCCTAACTCAGACCCTGGTTTACGGAGGCTGGACCATCCCATCCTCGGCCCCGCTCTGGGCTGGCGCCGGTGGGCTACCCCTCCTGCCGCTGACCCCGAGGGGCAGCTAGGGGGAGGGGTGGGGAGGGCTGGCTGCCCCTCGACATCAGGATCCGGCAGTGGTCGGGGGCTCCCAGCCTGCTTGCCTGCCGCTGTGCCTCTGGGCTCCGTGGCCTCCCAGGCCCTCTCTGCCTCATGTCCCATCTGTTAGGTGGGGTGATGGGGTCAGAGCTTCCTTCCGAGGGCTTCTCCTTGGGGTCTCAGGTTGAGAGGGACCTGGGGGGACAGCCATTTCCGTGGTCTGGTCTGGGATCCAGTGCCTGGCTGGGGGTTTTCAGGGTTGCTAATGCACAGGCGTCGGGCGTTGAATGGGGGGTGTTCTGTTGGGACAGGCACAGAACACCCCCCGTGGGTGATGACAGCATGCCGAGCCTGGGTGCTCGCAGGGCCGGGTCCCCCTGTAAGTTCATGTGACCCCCTGACCCCTAGCATCCTTTGTGGGACCGACTGACCCAGAGAGGATGGTCCCCCCTTTCCCTCTCCAAGACAAAGTGTGGCGCCGGTCACGCTGTCCTCACTCACTGTGTCCCCTGAGGACCTTCCCCTTCGAGTGGTGGGTCCCTCACCCCCCTCCCAGGAGCCCCATGGAGCTTTACATGCCCCCCCGCCCCCGACACACACACACACACACACACATCACACATCGCTGGTACAGCAGCTTCTTGTGGTTTTTCAGTTGGTTTTTCTTTTGGGTAGCTTGGTTGAAAGGTGGGAGGTGACAGAGCCTCACAGAGGTGACGGGGGGGGGGCGGCTGGCCTGACCCCCGCCGTGAACAGTGAGCCCCACTCAGCAGGGCTGGCGACGCCCACCAGAGCTGGTATCTCGGGTCCACGGTGAGGCCGATGTTCTGGCCAGAAAGGAAACCTTAAGAGGCTGACTTCCCCGAGGGGGGCTGGCAGGCTGGGGAGAAACATGGGGCGTCAGGGAAAACCGGATGGAGAAGGAGGCTTAGGTGCTTGGGTGCCGGGGGTGCAGAGCTGAGAGGACACGGTGGCGTCAGGAATGGGGACCACGGCCGCCGGCCCCTCAGTGGGCCAGGCCGGGTGACTTAGGAGACCCCTCAGGCCTTGGGGTGCTGCAGACGTTCCGTGGGACCGATGGGGTCCCTTGCCGGTGGGGAGCAGAAGTGATCCAGACCGGCGGTGGGCTTGGGGCCCTGGTCGGGGCCAAGGTGCTCCGGGCAGAGCCCCTTCGGGGGCAGCTGTGGTGGCACTGCTTCCTGCCCGGGCAGGGGGTGGTGGCCAGCAGGGCCCAGTGTGCGGAGGGCCCCCGTTCGCCCACCTAACGTCCCCTGGGGCCCCACGGGAGGAGGCAGTGGGCTCCGTCTGTCACTGAAGCCGACCCTGCCTGCACGGATCCTGTTTCCTGAGGCCCGGCTGCCCGGGGGCACAGGAGCTGGGGCGGCGGGCCTGGCCCCTTCCTGCAGCTTGCCGCCCCCTGTCTCTGCGGGATTGTCGCAGGAGCTCCGAGAGGCGGTGGGGGAGTGGTTTTTTTTTAAATAAATTTATTTGTTTTATTTATTTTTGGCTGCGTTGGGTCTTCGTTGCCGCACACGGGCTTCTCATCGTGGTGGCTTCTCTTGTTGCGGAGCACGGTCTCTAGGTGCACGGGCTTCAGTAGTTGTGGCACGCGGGCTCTGTAGTTGTGGCACGTGGGCTCAGTAGTTGTGGCACGCGGGCTCTAGAGCACAGGCTCAGTAGCTGAGGTGCACGGGCTTAGTTGTTCTGCGGCACGTGAGACCTTCCTGGACCGGGGCTCGAACCCGTGTCCCCTGCATTGGCAGGTGGATTCTTTTTTTAAAAAAAAATAAATTTATTTATTTATTTTAATTTTGGCTGCGTTGGGTCTTCGTTGCTGCGCGCGGGCTTTCTCTAGCTGCAGCGAGCAGGGGCTACTCTTTGTTGCGGTGCGTGGGCTTCTCATTGAGGTGGCTTCTCTTGTTGCGGAGCTTGGGCTCTAGGCACACGGGCTTCAGTAGTTGTGGCTCATGGGCTCTAGAGCGCGGGCTTCAGTAGTTGTGGCACATGGGCTTAGTTGCTCCGCAGCATGTGGGATCTTCCCGGACCAGGGCTCGAGCCCGTGTCCTCTGCATTGGCAGGCGGACTCTTAACCACTGCACCACCAGGGAAGCCTGGCGGGCGGATTCTTAACCACCGTGCCACCAGGGAGGTCAGGTAGAGGAGTCTTTGGGTTTGGGTGGACGGCCTTGCTCACAGCCTGGCTCTGCTTCTGACTGGATGGCCTCGTGCCCCTTGATCTCTGAGCCTCTGCCCCCCCACCTGGAAAGTGCAGCCCACGTGACCCCCACTGACGCCAGGATGGGGCCCAGGGAGTTGGGGCCGTGTAGCGTGGTGCCCCCCAGGGGTACCTGACTCACCTGACCCCTGAGCCACGCGACTCAGGAAGGCTGTTCTCGTTTCCCGCAGGGCTAGTGGGTCTGAGCAGGGCAAGAATGGAGGCGGAGGGAGCGCAGGCCCTGCCCCTCCCCGCCCCCCGCCCCAGGATGGAGGAGTCAGTCCCTGGCTTTTTTCCTACCTCTGACCACCCCTCTGAATGTCAGCACCCCCTACAAGCCTCCCCTCCTTCCTGAACCTGGCTCAGGACTTCCCTCTTCAGGCCCAACGCCCTCCAACCTAGGAGCCTCCTGAGGACCCCCTCCACCTGCCTCCTCCTCTGACCCCCAGCCTCATCCCCGCCCCCGTGGCTGGAGGCCCTTCCCCTGATGCTGGTGAGTGAGGCTCCTTCTGCCCTTCCGTCCGGCACCCTCCATCTAGCATCCCCCCAACACCTATCGGGGTCCAGGCTGCCCCGGCGTGCCCTCCTCTGCCTGCTGTGGTCCTGTCTGTGGCAGGAGGGCTGGAGCTGCTGCTGCTGCATTTTCAGGGTGTTTCCCACAGTGGCACCTGGACAGAGGTCCCCACTCTCTCCTTGTTTGTCCAGGACGCTGAATAGCCCTGGTGTCCAGGCTCCTCTGATGTGTCCCTCTGGGCTGAGCGAGCCTACAGGGGCCGGTTCTCTGCATTTTCTTTCGGATTCCAGTTCCCCAGGGGGGAATGAGGTGGGCCCCAGGGGATGAGTCCAAGGGCGGGGAGATGGCCATGACCTCCGGGTCCGCCTGCCCCAGAGCCGGGGACTCTCGGGTCCCCCTCCCCCGCTCTGCAGCCAGGTGTGTCCAGCTCAGAGTCCCTCACGGAGTGGCGAGTGTGTGACTCCGGAGGGTGGGGTGACCGGCCCGTGTCCCCCGCCTGCCGCTGGCCGGCCATTTGGCTTTCTGGATGCTTCTTCAGGATCCCGCCAAAACCCCCGTCTCTGGGTTTTCTCTTGCTGTTCAAGGGCTTTTGTGGTTTGTCTGAGCATTTCCTCTCTGGGCGGTTTCAGATCCTCTCGCTTCGAGGGAAGGTTGTCTTCATTCTGACCTTCACCCCGTTTGTGGTGCCGCCTCCCGCCCCGTCGGGCAGCCCCGGGAGGTGGGGGTGGGGGGGGATTCTCCGAGCCTCGCTTTCCCGTCTGAGGAGTGGGGCCCCGTCCCTGCCCTCGGCCTGGGTGTCCCCGCGCGGTGCGCACCACCAGCCGGGCCAGCGGATCCTCAAGGCTCCTTTCCAAACCCCACCTCCTAGAAGGCTGGTTTCCAGCCCGGCCAGTGTGGAGCGGGCCCGGTGGGCTGTGACGCCGGTGAGATCGGGCTGCACGTCTTTGCCCGCAGGAGATGAGACACCCCCGTCCCGCTGGGGGCTGGGGGGTGGTGCAGGTGAGACTTGGTAGCCTGCAGGTTTTATACATCTGGGTTTAGGGCGCTGGGCTGTGTCACCTGCACTGCCCCACCCGGTCCCGGGTTATCCTGCCTGAGTCCATCTCCCCCCACCCCCCCACCTGTAGTCCTTTTCCCTGCCAGGCGGGGTGGGGGGGACAAGGAGTAGGGTCATGTCCCCCAAATATCGCTGTTGCTGTGGTGGTGGGCAGTGCAGGGTCCTGAGCACCCAGGGAAAGGGGGCATCACCCTCTTCTTGTGGTGGGGCAGGGGCTTTCCAGTGTGGCCAGTCGAGAGACAGCAGAGGCCCCCAGGGTGCTCATCTTCTGCCACGAGCACCCCTGCTCCGTCCTGTCCCCTCCAGACCCCCGCTCATTTCAGCCCCCTTCCCACCTCCCCGTTATCACGAAGCAAGCTCCAGGCACATTTCCTTCGTAAGACGTTTGGTGCCCGCGTCTAAAAGACAAGGGCTTTTTAAGAGTTATAAAAAGCCACAGCACCACCGTCAACCCCAGAGCGTTGACGTTGGATCCCAAAGATGGTCAGAGAGACAGTGTTGAAGTAAATGCCTCTTGCCTCACTGCCCGGCAGGTGTTTCTCACAAACTGGCCCAGGGCAGGCACTGGGGTCGGGCGCCACCACCTCGTCTGCCCCGGCCATCCTCCCCCCAGGCCACGTGGGGGCCGGGAGGGGTCCCGGGCTGGGCGGAGGATCCGACCCCCGTGATGGGCTGCCTTCCTCCGTTCCAGCTGTGACCCCAGAACACTACTCTGGGGGGTGAGCTTTTCTCCTGATTCTTTTGCGATGAAAGCTGACCCTTGACAGCTGATACAAGGCTGTCTGTGGTCCTTTTTTACTCTTAGACTGAACATTTGTGTGTTTCCCTGCAGAATGTCGTGTCTGATTTGGTATGTTATCTCAGACCCAGGGGGCTGGGGGTGTCTCTGGGAGACCCCCTCCCCCTGCCCCACGGAATGGTGCACTCGCTGGGTTCTGAGACCGGAAAGGTTCACTCAGGACACGCCTGGCTCGGGGAGAGTGGCTGTCAGGCTCTGGCCTGTCCCATGAGGCCGGGGGGCGGTGTTTGCTCCCCCTGTTCCCAGCGGGCGATTCCTTCTCGTGTCCGAGTGCTGGAGAGGGGATGTCAGGTGTTCCCGGGGCTCACGGGCTGTCCCAGGAGGGTGGGCGTCTGTGGGGGCTTTGCTCCTGCCCCCAGGGGGCAGCTCGACAGTGTGGTGAGAGCCTGAGCTGACACGCCACCTGTGAGCTCTGGGTGCCACGGGCTGACTGGGGGACCCGGGGTGGGGTCCCAGCCGGACCTTCCGTCTGCTCCTTCTGTGGCCCCTCGTGGTGTCTCCGCCCAGCCTCAATGGCTTGAAACATGGGAACAGGCCGGACCCTTCTGGTACCCACCCCCTGCTCTGAATTTGCCTTGTTTCCCTTGATTTGGGGGCCTGTGGGCACCCCACTGGGATTCCCTCGAGGAGGAGGTCTGGCGGCCCCCATGGCAACTTTGGGTCCCCAGCTGGTGAGGCCTGGTGGGCAGGGTGACCAGGCCTCTCTCCTGGGTGGGGCCTGGCATGGCCTGTGTTCCCACATGGAGCCTAGGCCTGCTGGGCCGAGGAGACCACGTGAGGGGCCAGCGCCCGCCAGGAGGGGACAGGCCCGGGGGGAGCTGTGGGGAGGAGCAGGACGCTTCCTCGTTCTCCGATGGACAGGCCGCCTCTGTCTGCACCTTTGTCGTCTCCTGCCCGGCTCCCCGGTTCCGGCCAGGGCGCCTCAGCTGGGTGGCCTGTGGTTCCCTGCCAGGACCATGTGGAGTCGGGAAGAGGGTGACGGGCTGCTCCTGGTGCTCTGGGACGTGGCGGCTGGGAGAAGTGGGAAGCTGCATCTGTGTTTTAAACGGATCCATCCCATTGCACAGGCTGGGCCCATCCCAAGTGTGACCTCATTGTGTCTTCATGGCACACAGAGGTGGGTATCTAGGGACCCTCGGGCTCTGTCCCTTTGCTGTGGCTCCTCCCCGCGTGGCTTGGGAACCACGGGCACCTCCTTTTTTCCGCCCGAGGGGCCAGTGTCACCCAGCTCTCTAACCACTCTCCGTGATGTCCCTGGCCTCCCACGTCCTCGTGGGTGGGGAGCCATGCCTCCATCCGTGGGGCTGCGTTGGGGGCACTAGACAGCTGATGGCCATGCTGCCGGGGCTCAGCCAGGAGGGGAGCTGGGATTTGAACCCCAGTGTGGCAGGCCCAAGTGGGCACTCCCCGCCGACCTTCTGCATGGTCCTCGTGTCTGGGGCCCTCTTTGCATCTCTGGCCGGAAGTTAGGATCAGACCAGGGACTTGGAGGGGCACTGCTGGCCTGTGCCTGCCCCCAGGGCTCGCCAGGTAGCCTTGCTGTTGGTTGCAGTGGGGTCACCTGGTTCCTTAGCTGCCCGGCTCCTCCTCTCACCCTGTGTCACCCGTGATGCCAGGAGCCAGTTCGGGGAGGCACGGGGTCCTGGGCTTATGTCCCTGAATCTCCATGTGGGTACGCTCAGGAAAGAGCCCAGGGATGGAGGAGCCTCAGCTTTGTCATCTGTGCGATGGGCCTGGTCACTGACCTCATAGGATCACATGGTGTCTCACCCTCAGCAGAGGTTTGAAGGGCTCTTGGCCGTGGCCGACCACCCAGTGTATTTCTTGGTGCTTCTCCAAGAAGCACGGTGAGAGTCTGTTCCTGTGTGGCTGGGGGACCCTGGGCGTGGGTAGTGGGGGACCCCCCCCCGCAGTCTCCCCTTCCTGGTGTTTCAGACCCCCATGTCCCTCCACACCTCTTGTCCGTTAGTGGTATCGGTTCAGGGCTGAGCCCTGTGAGAGGGTCAGCTGGTAGACGGTTTAAGTTCCAGCTTCTCTCTGGAAGCCGCCTGTGCCTTCCGGTCTCAGAATGTGGCCCTGACCCCTGCCCAGACCGGGAGGCTGACGGACAGCACAGCTGCTGGCGGCGGGGAGCGTGGGCGGCACCCTTGGCGTCCATCCTCGTCCCTCTGCTGCCCCGACAGGTGGGCGCTGAGGGGATTTCTCGGCCTTCCAGGCGACACGGGGGCGGCTGACCGCGCCTCCCACTGGTGGCCCTGCCGAGGGCGAGCCAAGACTTCGGGGGCGTCGCGGCCCCCGGATTTCCCCTGGACGGAGCACACGGGGCTGCCTGGCCTGTCCCCAGACTCTGGGGCAGTGTCCCCAGGCCCAGAGGAAGGGAAACGAGCTCTGAGATGCTTGGCTATGTTTGTACATTTTTCCAAAAGAGAAATCCCTTTACACTTTTCTCTTTTTGCAAAAGTAACACGTTCTTAAAAAGAAAAAAAAAATCCACCGGTTCAGAACCGCCAGCAGAAAGGGAGGAAGCAGCCTTGGGGCCCGTCTGCTGTGGGTGTGAGGTCCTGAGGGCTGGGGGCCTCCATCATCTTCCTGCCCCTCGTGGGAACGTCCTGAGGCGGCGTGTGGCCTTCTGCATTCCCATCCCTGCTCAGCCGGGGTCTGGTTTCCTCGGGGTCGCTGTTGGGTCTGCGGGATTGCGGGACAGGCAAGGCCAGGCTCTCGCTGCGGCTCCGCTTGCCCTGGATGTGCCGGCCCTGAGGTCTGCGCTCCGTGTGAAGGAGTGAAGGCTGTGCCCCAGCAGGGAGCTGCGTGGCCCCTTTACTCCACCCGCCACCCCAGAGGGGACAGCGCGGGGTGACCTGTGCGACCCGTATGTCCCACCGGAGAGGGTCATGCCCAAGTGCCCCGGCTGTCCCTTGCCCGTCTCCTCCCCGGCCACGCAGCCCTTCCCAGGAGATGGGTCCTGGCTCCTGGGATGGAAGGGGCTTGGGGAGGGGGGTGCCCCCCCAACCTCTCACGCTCTAGCTGCCTTTCCTTCCTCCCTGTTGAGCTGGTGCCCAGGCTGCCGGGGACAGAGGACAAGCCAGGCGCCTGCCTCTGCCGTGGGGGGTGCTATGTGGCACCACCTGACAGGGGACACCACGACCCCCGCGGTCATCCGCACGTTCCTGCAGGCTTCTGAGTGCATGGGGGGACCCCCGCCTCGTCCCAGTGGAGGTGCTGGGGGCAACATTCCTGTTTGCAGAGAGGGGGAGGTCCCATTGCCACGTGCCGTCCCCCAGGCCGTGGGGCATCCAGCACCTTTTGCATGTGTCGCCTCTAGACCTCACAGACCCTGCTGGGGTCCCAAGTGTTTCCACACCTCGGGACTCCCTGTGGCCTGGGGTGAACGCTGGCATTCGGTGAGCATGTGCCGGGCCAGGCCCTGGGCTCAGAGCTTAGCCACGCAGTCTGGGACCGCCCGACTCCGCCTCGCAGCCGCCGGGTGCTCACCCCACGACGGGGACGTGTCCTGTGTTTGCTGCAGGCTTCCTGCTCAGCCGCGGGGGTGGGGTAGTCGGTCATTGGCCAGAAGAGGGAGGCAGTGCAGAGGCCAGGCTGAGGGTCCTGACGGCGGCCCCGGCACGTCCCCGCAGAGAGCTGTGTCCATCTGTCCTTGTGCTCGGAGGAGGCCGGTGTGCTGTGTGCCGCCCGTTCCCTGCTCCCTGGACCGTGCAGCAGTAGCGCTGGGTACTGGGTACTGGGCATCTGCCCACCCGCCCCACATCTGGCGGCCCGCAGTGCACCGGGCCGGCATCTAGGGTGGGGGTGTGTGATGGGAACAGGGTGCATCCTCCCCTCACGGATCCCGGGTCCCCCCACGTAGGGAGCCGCTGCAGCCGTCCCGGCAGGACCGTGCGGCGATTGGTACGTGTCCAGCACTGACCCGAGCGCTCTGCGTTGGATCCCTTTAGTCTCACAGAGCCCCGTGTGGACACGGGGACCAGATCCCACGGCTGGCGAAGGGCAGAGCTGGGTTTGCGAACAGGAGCCTGGCCCCGGCATCTGCTGTGCACCCCTGAGCTGCCCGGGCTCCAGGAGGGTCCGGGAGGCCCTGGCGGCCGGTGGCGTTGGGGCAGAGGCGCCAGAGGAGGAGAGGGAGGGAGGGCGCGGGCCTGCGCAGCCACAGCGGCCAGGACAGCGAGACGAGCCACTGGCCAGAGCCGGACAGGCAGTGCGGGTCTGGACAGGAGCCCCGTGTGGGGCAAGGCCGTCGAGGGGAGGGCAGGCCCGTGGGAGGTTCGCAGAGACCCCAGCAGGAGGCGGTGGTGCTGGGCCAGAAGAGGTCAGACCTGCTGGGGGTGGGGCTCGAGGGTGAGCGCTCCGGCGCTTTTCCGTCTGGGGGCCCGGCGGGCACGGCCGCCCTCTGTACGGAGCTGCCCTGGGGGCCAGGGCGCTGCCCCGGGTTGGCAAGACGGGGGCGCATGAGAGGCGCCGCTCGCCCGGGGAGAGCGTGGAGGAGAGGGGCTGCAGGCCCCCAGGACAGCGGGCGGGTGGCCCCTAGGGGTGCTCCAGAGCATTCCTCCGAGGAAGGGCGGGCAAGCGGGGCAGGTTTGCTCGGTGGCGAGATGTGCGCGACGTCTGGTTCGAGTCCTCTTCCCTCTTGGTCGGGGGGCGCTGAGGAGGCGCTGGCTGGGGTTTAACAAGCCGGCATGGGGGGCCCTGGTCTGTACCTCGTGCTGATGACCGTGGTGTAAGCACGCCCACGTGGCACAGCAGGCTGCCGGCAGGACGTCCGTCAGCCAGCTCGAACACTCTCCCAAGTTTTAACGATCTGCTTTCGCAAGTCGTAGAGGGCGTGCTTCCAGCGGCCGACACGCGCTGCTGTGTCCTCCCAAAGGCTGGCCCCCAGGCAGGCCCTGCCACCCAGCCCAACCCGGCTCAGTCCCGTGACAGATGCACATAAATACCTACGGGGTCGCAACGTGCACAGATGCCGCCCGGGTCCAGATTTCGTATGCAGCCCCCAGGGCGTTCTGTGGCCTCAAGTGACATTGGGGCCACTGACTTCCTCCCAAGACGTGGGGTTTTGATATTGGGGGCGGCCCCTTCATCCTTTACGGCACAACATTTTTCTTGGTGCTAGTCGGTCTCCTGGTGACACACGTGGGGCAGTGGCGGCCGCTTCCTTCCCAGCTCCACGCTCAGAACATTCCGAGAGTCGGGGTGTGGCCTTGCAGCCCCTCACTCGCTGAGGCTGCCGGCTCCCATCGCCTTCTCCCACCCCCCTCACCCCGATTGGCCGAGGGCCCAGCCACCATCACAAACCAGAGCCCGTGCTCATGGTTACATTAGAACCTTCATCGGTGGCCTCACTCAGAGGGCCCTTGCCCTGTGTGGTCCACGTGTGCCGGTCCCCGTGTGCCCGTCCACGTCGTAGCCCTCTACGTGTGGATCATTCCCTAAAAAGTTGCGACGGTCAAGAGCAGCAGGCGGCTGGTGGGCAGTGAGCCAACAGGGGCCCCCACCTGCACGGCCGCCGCCCCGCCTGCCCAGGTGGCACCTGCTGGCATTCTGTCCCGTCACCTGTGTCTCTCCCTGCCCCAGCCTGAGGGCAGCAGTGGGTGAGTGGTTCTCTGACAGGTGAGGGTTGGCCTGACCGGGGGCAGCGCGCCAACGTGGCCTCACACGCCCGCGCGGCTGTGCTCGGGGACCCAGGCGAGATGGAGGGGCCTGGGGTGACCGGCCGTTCCCTGCTGTCCCTCCTCCCCCGCAGGTGCTGCCTGGCTGGGCCCAGACATGGGATGTCGCACCTCGGCGGGGAGCACAGAGGAAGCCAGGGCCTCGCCGAGCTGCTGCCGTGACGGCCAGTGAGCGAGCAGCCGGAGGATGTCCACCACGACGACGGTCGCCCCTGCGGGGATCCCGGCGGTCCCGGGCCCCGTGAACCCGCCCCCGCCGGAGGTCTCCAACCCCTCCAAGCCTGGCCGCAAGACCAACCAGCTGCAGTACATGCAGAACGTGGTGGTGAAGACGCTCTGGAAACACCAGTTCGCTTGGCCCTTCTACCAGCCCGTGGACGCCATCAAGCTGAACCTGCCCGTGAGTGGCCCCCTACCCGCCGCCCCTGCCCCTCCGCGGGCCCGACTCCTGGGAGGACGGCCCCCCTGGTCTTGGCAGAGATGGTGCCTGGAGGCGGCTGGTCCTGATAAGCCAGGCACAGCTCAGGACCCACAATGACCAAGTAGCAGAGAGGATACTTAGGCGAGTGGGGCAATGGAGGGCGGCTGCCCAGGTGCGGGAAGCGGGGAGAACCCGTGGCCTGTGGGGGGATGAAGGGGGAGCCGGCGATGGGGCTGAGGCCTAGAGGCTCACCTGTGTCTTCATCCTGTGCCCGGCACTGTCCTGCAGAATGACGCGTCCACACCTGAAACCCTGTGCTCGAGAGGGGTGTGGCCCACTTTCCCAGGGTTAGCGCCTCAGCTGCATGCCCGGTGCCGACCTGACCATCTGACGGCTTTCTCTTTTGGACCCAAGTAGAGAGCCCCTGAGTCCTGTGAGGGGAAGCCCTGGGCCAGCGCTTGGCGGCCTGGGTCCTGGGCCAGCTTGGCCCCCGGGCCCTGTGGGCCCCCAAGTGAAGTTTGGAATCTGGGGAGGGGTCTCAGCCCCACCTCCGGAGCCTAGAACAGCTCTGGGCTCTGCCCCAGCTCTGTGGGTCTGTGCGTCCACACAGGACCCTGCTTAGGCCAGGGGCTTGGCAGGGATTATGCTGGCCGAGCGCTCGCCCCAGACCTCACGCCCACCTGCCCTCAGGTGAACAGAAACTTGGGTCCAGCCCTAGTACCCAGATCCCTGAGGAGACTGTCTCCTGCACGATCTCTGTACTTGGGAATCGCAAAAGTCGTCATGAATTTGAATCCAACAGTAACACCCCTGAAAATCTCTTTCTTAGGATTATCATAAGATAATTAAAAACCCAATGGATATGGGAACTATTAAGAAGAGACTGGAGAATAATTATTACTGGAGCGCGAGTGAATATATGCAGGACTTCAACACCATGTTTACAAATTGTTATATTTATAACAAGGTAAGAAGACGGTGTGGCGTGGGCCCTGCACGCCCCTGTGAGCTGCCCCCGGCCCGGGGAGGCCTGGGGTGGAGGGCCAGCCTGGGGTTGGCCGGTGCCCGCCGGGCTGGGCACTTTGCACAGCTCTCAGACAGGCCCAGGGTGCATCCCAGCCTCGCACTCAGCCCTTGTCTGGCCGCGATCCCCTTGTGCGGGCCCCACAGGCCACGCGTTTGAGCGGTCGCCTTGTGTGTGGACTGCCCTCCCCCCCGGCCCCGTCCCCTGCTCCAAGGAGGGAACATTAAAACAGCCTTTTTTTGGAGGGTGTTGATACATACCAGACGCTTTAAAAAGTCCACACGCTTGGACCTTTTTTCCTCCGTGGGACGGGATGAAGGGTGGTTTTTATCCTTTGTGTTTTTTGAATTCTTCCAAGAGTTTCCACGTTAAAATATATTATTTTTGCCTCCCTCCTGCCCTGCCACATCCCTTCACAGCTTTCTAAATAAATATTTTTCTTGAGCAACCACCATGTGTTTGTCTGCTGCAGACACTCGGCTCATTTCCAGCAGGTAACCTTGCCTCTCCTGTGTCTTCAGCCCACAGATGACATAGTGCTCATGGCCCAAGCCTTAGAGAAGATTTTTCTGCAGAAAGTGGCCCAGATGCCCCAGGAGGAAGTTGAGTTATTACCCCCTGCTCCAAAGGGCAAAGGCCGGAAACCAGCTTCGGGAACCCAGAGTGCAGGTAAAGGGGTGGATCGTGCAGTCCTCTCCACCTCTGGCAGATGGGCAGGGTGCCGATGACAGCGTATCTTCTGAGGGTCCCTCCGCCCCTCTGGGCTCCGTTTTCCTGACCCACTCTGCAAGGTTGGGTCAGTGATGACCAGAGCTCCGGGCACCGGGCCTCTGCTGTGTGTGGCCTGCAGGCCTGGTGACCTTTGCTCCGGGCAGGGATCGTGCTCCTGCTGTGTTCCTGCGCTGCCCATCTCCCACCCCCCTCACCCCCCAGCTCTGAGGACACCTCTTCTGGAAGCCACACTGTCCCTTTGTCCCCTCTGAGGAATTTGCCTCTTCAGCATGCTTTGTGTTCTCTGTGGCCTGTCAGGGAGCGGTGGGGGTTAGGGTCAGCACGGGGGGTGACCTTACCTGGTCCGGGAACCTGGAGCAAAGGTGCACCCCGATGGTGAGCTTCCTGGGCGGCCCAGCCCTCCAGAGAGGCCAGGGTGTTTCACACTCACAGACGGGGCTGAGGCTGGTTACCTGTGGAACCCGAGTCAACCCCCTGGCTCTTCCTTCCGGGCTGTGCGCTTTGTCCTGGCTCACTCATTTGGACCACGGAGGCAGCCACGATGAGAGCCAGGGTCTCGGCAGGAGGGGCTCCGCTGGCACCCGGCAGGCCCTGGCTGGAGGGGATGGTCCCGGCAACGTCCAGAAGCATCGCTGGTGGAGCCGGGTCAGTTCAGCCTCCTTTCCTTTGTCCTCAAGGTACGCAGCAAGTGGCGGCCGTGTCCTCTGTCTCCCCGGCCACCCCCTTCCAGAGCGTCCCCCCCACGGTCTCCCAGACGCCCGTCATTGCTGCCACCCCTGTGCCAACCATCACTGCAAACGTCACGTCAACCCCTGTCCCCCCGGCTGCCGCCCCGCCCCCGCCCGCGACGCCCATCATCCCCGTGGTCCCTCCCACGCCGCCCGTCGTCAAGGTGAGCTTCCCCCGGGGGCATCCTGGACGCAGGCGGGTGCGGGGCGGGCAGGAGGGCGCTCCGCCGCTTTCCCCTGGCACCGACCGCTCGTCGGGCGTTGGGCGTATGTGCCTTTGGACGGGTCCCCTCCCCCGCCACGCCCACGAGGTGGGCCACGGTTCCTGACACCGACAAGGAGCCCGAGGCTCGGAGCGGCAGGTCACACAGCTGGTGAGGGCGGCTGCGCTTGAGCCCCAGCTTCGCCGGCCTTTGCAGGGCGTGGGCCGAGGCGGGGGGTGCAGAAAGGAGGGGCGTCCCGGCCCTCGCCGCCCGCGCTTGCGCTCGGATTGCCTGGGCGTGGGGAGGGCGGTGGCGGCCTCCGCCCGCTCCTCGCGGCCGCCATGAGTGTGCGCGCACGTCCCTCCCCCGGCTCCCTGGGGGCTTTCCACGGCCGGGCCTGGGCTCCGAGCGGGCGCTCCCCGCGAGATCCGGGGCCAGCGAGGACGGCTGAGTCTCCTGCTCTGAGCAGGCCCCCGCGCCGGCCACTGATGTGTATCGTCTTCTCCGATTTGACCCTCACAGCGAGCGACCCTCTGGGGCAGGCAGTATTTCCCCCATCTTACAGATGAGGAAGCAGGCGCTCAGAGGGGTTAAATGGCTCCCCCAAGGTAAAATGCCATCTCCATCGCTTTCCTCTCCCCCGTGGCCTTCACTGCCTGTACTCGGGCGGCGCCTGGCCCGGCCGCCTCACTCAGCTCCCGGCTGTCTTGGAGCATGTCCCGTCTGCCATGGCCCAATGAGCCCCCGGGCCCCGTGGCACCTGCTTGGCCTCCGTGGGCGCCCGTGAAGTGTGTGTGGGTGGCTGGCTCGTGCCCGCCAGCCTGGGGGCAGCGGCTTGGCTGGGGCGGCGACTTTGGTGGCGCTCAGACGGCAGACCCCCGTGAGGCCGGCGGCCCAGGTGCGCCTGGCTCCCAGGGGCTGCTCCGTCCGCCCGAGCTGAGGGGAGGGGAGCCCCCCGGGCTGGCCTCGGGGTCACAGCGACCCTGGCCACCCAGGCACGAAACACGCTTTCATGCACTGGACACACCCACCAAGTGCTCGTTGGTCATTTCAGTGTTTCCTCCCCGGTGGGAAGTAGCTCTGTGACGTCTGCTGCCCTCAGGGTCAAGTCCAGCTCTGCCCAGGCACTTAGCCCCCCGGAGTCCTCGGTCCCCAAACTTGTGCTGCTGCTTGTGTTTCCCGGCTGGGCCGCTGCCCCTGCCCCGCCCCCCGCATGCTCCTCCTGCACCCCTCGTCCCGTGGCTGCCACTGTCCTGGGAGCGCCAGCTTTGAGGCCCGCGTCTGGGACGCCCCTCTGGCCTTTGACCAGCGGGGGTCCTCTCGTCCCTGCTGTCCCCAAGCCCCAGCCCCACTTGGCGATGGTCCCAGTCACGGTGCCACCTCGGTTGTGCGAGTCCCTGAGCCGCGGCCCAACCCTGGGCGCGGGCGGGCCGTGTGCTGCATCTCACACTGCTGTGGTGGTGAGCGCCCGCCGTGACGGCGCAGGGCCTGGGGTCTTGGCGGGTGGGCGGGGCCCAGGGACAGCCCGGGGGTAGGTTCGGAGTCCAGCTTCACCACTGCCAGCTGTGTGACCTCGGGTCGGCAACGTGGCCCCTCTGAGCCTCGGCGTCCTGCGTGGCGCGGGGCCCCGGGAGGATGGCCACGGCCATGCATGTCCTCGCTTCGCACGGTGCCCGGCAGCTGGTCCGCGCTCCAGGGGCGCCACCGCAGCGGTTCTGATCCCGGATCCCGGGGCTCACTGTTGTTTTGCTGTCGCAGAAGAAGGGCGTGAAGCGGAAAGCAGACACGACCACGCCCACGACGTCCGCCATCACCGCCAGCCGCAGCGAGTCGCCCCCGCCGCTGTCGGACCCCAAGCAGGCCAAGGTGGTGGCGCGGTGGGAGAGCGGGGGCCGCCCCATCAAGCCACCCAAGAAGGACCTAGAGGATGGCGAGGTGCCCCAGCACGCGGGCAAGAAGGGCCGGCTCTCGGAGCACTTGCGGCACTGCGACAGTATCCTCAGGGAGATGCTGTCCAAGAAGCATGCGGCCTACGCCTGGCCCTTCTACAAGCCAGTGGATGCCGCGGCCCTGGAGCTGCACGACTACCATGACATCGTCAAGCACCCGATGGACCTGAGCACCGTCAAGGTACGCGGGCGGCGAGCCGGCCGGGCCCGCTCCCCGTCTGGGCGGCCCCTGGCATCTGCAGGGCGGCCTGGCGTCCCGAGCGGCTGTCGCGGTGCTGGTGTCTTATGCCAGCCTGGGGGCAGCTCGGTAGGCTTGGGGCATCGCCCGGCTCCCTTGGCCTGCCCTCCAGCAGCACACGGGGCCTCAGGGCCGGCCTGGGGCCCTGGCGTGGGTCTGGCAGGGTCGGGGAGGAAAGTGTGCTCTGCCCTACGCTCACGGGACCGGCAGCTTCCTGGTCATCTGTTCCTCTTGAGCCGGTCTCGTCATCTCGTTCACTTTCATCCCAGTGCGTTTGCAGGTCTTTGTCATAATGTTAGGCAAGGTGGCCCTTTCCCACGGCCCAGCCCCTCCCTGGACAGAAGTGGGCGCTGGAGGGGGTGGTGGTGGAGCTGAGACCAGGAGCCCCGGCCTCCCGATTCCCGCAGCAGGGTCTTCCTGCACTGGGGGCTTCCCCCTTGGCTTTTGTGGGGTTTCCTCCAGGTCAGCTCAGTTGTGTACAAGCAGAGAAGAGCAGGTCTGGGCCAGGCAGAGATGGAGAAAATTCCCCGGCTGGCAGCGGCAGCCTCGAGGGCAGGGGACCCGGGGTCTTCCCTGAGTGCATGCAGGAGGGCTTCCTGAGCCCCCGTCGGGCTTGGGCCCCAGCACGGCTGCCCTTCCTCGGTCTGGATCAGTCTCTGACGGTCTGAGGAACGTCCCTGGCCATTGGACCGTTACCTGGAACGGTAACCCCACAAAAGGGGCAGGTGGTTTCTTTGCACCCATGGGGTCTGGGCCCTGAGCCGCTGGGTTCAGTCATTCTGCCTCGAGTACCTGTCTGGGGCGGACTCTCCTTAATGGAAGTCTTTCTCCCCGCCAAGGGACAGGACAGACCTGGCCACCTAGGGCAGTGGTTCCCGGGGAACTGGCTGAGTCAGGAGGGCCTGGCTGGGCTGGGTGACTGAGCAGCTTCGTCACCTTCTCTGATCCTCCTCCTGACTGCGAGGGCAGGGCTCCGGCTTTCTTGGACTCGCTCAGTGCTGCAGTGGCCCTGCTCCTACTGGGAGCCCAGGGGTGTCAGCTACTTTTCTTTGACTGATTTTTTCTTTTAATTTGTGTGAGTAAGATAGGAACAGAGGGTCAAAAATCCAAGCAAAGCAGAGGTGGGTGGAGAGAAGACCTAACCTCTGGTATCGTTGCCACCCTTTCCAGAGATGTTTCTAGCTAATGGTTTGGTTCCATCTCTCTGGATTAGCTCCTGGCTCAGGCTGGCTCTTTCCAGCAGGTTTTGACTGTGGGGCAGTGGTACTTGGGCTCCCACATGCACCAGGAAAGTGGCCGGCTGTCAGATTAGGGCCAGAGTCTGAGAATCTTACAGAAGTTGAGAGGGTCTCGGGTGCCCATTTCTCCTTCCTGGCTGAGCTACCCCAGACTGGGGAGGCTGTGCAGAGGGCTGGAGCTAGGCAGCCCCAGTGCTGTTGGAAGCTCTCCAGGCGGGGCAGAGGAGGACGGTTTTGTCCTAGGCTGTAGAGTCTGACCACCACCAACCCCTCCATCGAGGCCAGGACTTTGTTAGTCTAGGTGCCGGCGAGGTAGGTGGTTAGGCTCCAGCTCACAGTGTCCTGCTGCAGCAGAGCATGGCCCCCAGCATGAGCGGGCGCCTCATACCCCCGACACGAGGTCCTTGACCGATGAGCTCATATCTGTGTGAACCCGTCTAGGCGTGGGGAGCTCTCTCCCTCGAGAGCCGTTGCCCCGTCTGCCCCGATCTTAGCTGCCACATTGTGGTCCCTGGCTGGCTGCACTTCTGTCCCCACATGCAGAGCCAGTCATCCCGTGCTCCCGGCGGGGCAGTGGGACGACCTGGTGCTCTGTGAAGCAGGCTAGCTAACAGCACCTGAATTCTCAGGGGAGAAAATTAAATGTCTCATTCTGAGGACTGAGTAGCCCCCTAAACTGGTAGAGAGTGACTTTTCACCACAAGTTGCTTACTCCCCACCGGAGCTCCTGCCAATGGGGATATCGGCGTGTGAAAAGTTAGCCGAAACGTAGAGCTGGGGACTTTGGTTGCGGGAGCTGGGACTTTTGGGAGCACCTTTTTCTTTCTCCCAGAGTGTCAGCCTCTCTGTGGGGTCCTGGACCCTCCCCTCCAAGCCCTCGGGGCCACCCTTCCACCTTCTCCCTGGGCTCCCAGACGAGGTTTCGGGCTGGCGGTGGACATGCGGAGGGTCCCGAGGCACAGCGGTGCCCTCACGCCCCGTGGCTTGTGTGTTACAGAAGAAGATGGACAGCCGTGAGTACCCAGACGCACAGGGCTTTGCAGCCGACATCCGGTTGATGTTCTCCAACTGTTACAAGTACAACCCCCCAGACCACGAGGTGGTGGCCATGGCCAGGAAGCTGCAGGTAACCCCAGGTGCTCTGTGTGGGGAGGGATCCCCTGGGCACAGGAGGGATCAGCAGCTCAGGGCAGGTGCCCAGGAAGGACATGGGTGTCGGGGAGGGCATGTCTCCCAGGGGAGGTGTGGGGTCGAGGGGTGGGGTGTCTGGGGACCTAATCCACGGGCACGTTTCCCCTGAGCGGCGGCCAAGTGGCGGCCAGGCCCCGAGCCTGCTCCCCAGGGACGCGATGGCCAAGAGGCCAGTTTCTGCCTCCTGGGAGCTGCAGGCTCAGGTGGGCAGCGGCAAGCAGCTGGGGGCTAGCAGGCATTCTAGCCAGGGCAGAGGCGGAGAGAAGGCAGACACCCGCTGCCCTGCACTTCACCGCGGGCCGAGGGCCCTTTGTCAGGAGCCTGCCTGTGAGGCCCGTGGGCGTCGTAGTGGGGGACGGCTGTTTGTGCAGCCTGTTGCTTTCCCGACCACAAGGCAGATGGCACGTGGGAACAAGGAACAAGGATGTTTTCAAAGACTGGTAGGATCTCTAAAACATTTTTAAAGTACATGTCATTGATAAAGATAAATACTCGAAGGTTGTGTAATACAACAGATTAATCTTTGAGAAGAGTGAATTTATGCTGTTTTGAAAACTATGGCTGGTCAGATTTACTGCCTAATTCTATAAGACGATTTCTCTAAAAAATACACATTATTTCAAACACTTATTGGCTGTGAAATAAGTTAAGGATATTTCAAATGGCTTGTCTGCACAGAAAGGTGAGATGTAGGGAATCACAGAAAGTCGAGGGGAAAATAGGTCAATATATACATTGCTATATGTTGAATTAAGCCTTAGGCCTGCAAAAATGTAGAGGACCTGAGCCTTAGAATCTTACAAGTAAGCTGGAATCTTTAAAAGTTCAAATCTTTATAAGGAAAAAGATTTATTAAAATGAATAATCATGTGTTTTATATGACATCAGAAGATCAAAACAATAAACCCTGAAAACATAGAAAACAGATAAATAAAGATATGAGCAGAACTTAATACAACAGAAAACGTATAAAATTCAGGTGATGTAGTAAGTCTAAAGAATATTTTTGAAAAGATTTAAAAGACACACTTTGATTAAGGAAAACAAAAACATAAGTAAAGAATATACAGAGACAATCAGGACAATGTTATAGCAGAGAATATCTGAAATGCCAGTAAATTTGAACATTTTTGTAAAGTGGACCATTTCCTAGCTCCTAAAGTTTACCAAAACTGACACAAGAGGAAATCATTTAAGGTCATCATGTCTGCCCTTGGCATTCTCGGAACGCCCTTGCCTCAGAATGCAGCATCTGTAGTCCATGGTAACCTGGGGAGAGGGGGCGGGGCTGAGGGCGGTTGGAACACTGCCCTCACTGAGGGAGTGTGTGTGGCCATCTCTGCTGTGACTGAACAAAGGGCAGGGGAGCAGGGGGCCCAAGGCAGGGCCCTCAGAGCCCGGCAGTCCCAGTGGGGTGTCACAAGCATTTAGGACCAGGCCAAAGAGCGCCTTCTTTGTCTGCACAGCTGCCCAAACTCTCACCTTTCCACTCAGGCCGCCATCTTACTTGAAGTGTGTGTGGAACCTGTCCGTGCAGTAAAACTCGCTGCAGAGATAACCATAGGTCTGGGCATCGTAGCTTCCTGCCAGGGGACCGAAGTGTGCAGGCAGATGGGTCACTGGGACACACGCGGAGAGGCTCCTGACCGGGCCACACGCCGCTCACTGCCCCGGCCCCAGATCGGAGGCCGCAAAGCAGCCCTGTCTGAGTCCCTGCCTCTAGAGGAAGTATTGGACCAACACTTGTAGAAAACGGGGTCCTAGCGGGCAACTCATTGGAGGGACACAAATAAATCTTTGCCGACTTTCTGATGAAGCTTACGAGCGTTCACAACTAAGCCTCTTACAATGTCAACTGTTTAGCTAAACATGAGCTCATGATCTAAGTTTACACAATAATGAAGAAATCAGCTACAAGGGGGAGACAATCAGCAAAAACAATCAATACCAGAATTAGATTCCCTAGGCCATCAATCACATGTTGGAATACTCAGGTGCAAGGCAGAAAATATACATAAAACTGGAACTGAAACAAGGAACAAGGATGTTTTCAAAGACTGGTAGGATCTCTAAAACATTTTTAAAGTACATGCCATTGACAAAGCTAAATATTCAAAGTTTGTGTAATACAACAGATTCATCATAGAGAAGAGTGAAATTATGCTGTTTTGAAAACTATGGCATGTCAGATTTTCTGCCTAATTATATAAGAAGATTTCGCTAAAACATACACATTATTTCAAAGACTTATTGGCTGTGAAATAAGTTAAAGGTATTTCAAGTGGCTTGTCTGCAAAGAAAGGTGAGATGTAGGGAAACACAGAAAGTCGAGGGGAAAATAGGTCAATATATACATTGCTATATGTTGAACTAAGCCTTAGGCGAGCAATAATGTAGACGATCTGACCCTTAGAAACTTACAAGTAAGCTGGAATCTTCAAAAGTTCAAATCTTTATAAGTAAAAATATTTATAAAAATGAATAACCAAGTGTTTTAATTGACATCAGAACATCCAAACAATAAACCCTGAGAGAATAGAAAAAAGATAAATAAAGATATGAGCAGAATTTAATACAACAGAAAATGTATAAAATTGAGGTGATTTAGTAAGTCCAAAGAATATTCTTTGAAAAGATTTAAAAGACACACTTTGATTAAGGAGAACAAAAACATTAGTAAACAATATACAGAAAGAATCAGGACAAAGTTATAGCAGAGAATATAGGAAATGCCAGTAAATTTGAATATTTCTGTAAAGTGGACCATTTCCTAGCTCCTAAAGTTTACCAAAACTGACACAAGAGGAAATCATTTAAGATCATCATGTCTGCCCTTGTCATTCTCGGAACGCCCTGGCCTCAGAATGCAGCATCTGTAGTCCATGGTAACCTGCGGGCAGGGGGCGGGGCTGAGGGAGGTTGGAACACTGCCCTCACTGCGGGAGTGGGTGTGGCCATCTCTGCTGTGACTGAACAAAGGCAAGGGAGCAGGGGTCCCACGCAGGGCCCTCAGAGCCCGGCAGGCCCAATGGGGTGTCACAAACATGTAGGCCCAGGCCAAAGGGCGCCTTCTTTGTCTGCACAGCTGCCCAAACACTAACCTTTCCACTCAGCCCGCCCTCATACTTGAAGTGTGTGTGGAACCTGTCCACGCAGTACCCCTCGCTGCACAGCTAACCATAGGTCGGGGCATCGTAGCTTCCTGCCAGGGGACCGAAGTTCGCAGGCAGATGGGTCCCTGGGACACACGCGGTGAGCTTCCTGACCGGGCCATAGGCCGCTCACTGCCCCGGCCCCAGATCGGGGGCCGCAAAGCAGCCCTCTCTGAGTCACTGCCTCTAGAGGAAGTATAGGACCAACACTTGTAGAAAACGGGGTCCTAGCGGGCAACTCATTGGAGGGACACAAATAAATCCTTGCGACTTTCTGATGAAGCTTACGAGCGTTCACACCTAATCCTATTACAAGGTCAGCTGTTTAGCTAAACATGAGCTCATGATCTAAATGTACACAATAATGAAGAAACCAGCTACAAGGGGGAGACAATTAGCAAAAACAATCAATAGCAGAATTAGATTCCCTAGGCCATCCATCACATGTTGGAATAATCAGGTGCAAGGCAGATAATATACATAAAACTGGAACTGAAACAAGGAACAAGGATGTTTTCAAAGTCTGGAAGTATCTCTACAACATTTTTAAAGTACATGTCATTGACAAAGCTAAATACTAAAAGGTTGTGTAATACAACAGATTCATCATAGAGAAGAGTGAATTTATGCTGTTTTGAAAACTCTGGCAGGTCAGATTTTCTGCCTAATTATATAAGAATATTTCGCTAAAAAATACACATTATTTCAAAGACTTATTGGCTGTGAAATAAGTTAAAGGTATTTCAAGTGGCTTGTCTGCAAAGAAAGGTGAGATGTAGGGAATCACAGAAAGTCGAGGGGAAAATAGGTCAATATATACATTGCTATATGGTGAACTAAGCCTTAGGCCCGCAACAATGTAGAGGAACTGACCCTTAGAAACTTACAAGTAAGCAGGAATCTTCAAAAGTTCAAATCTTTATAAGTGAATAGATTTATGAAAATGAATAACCAAGTGTTTTAATTGACATCAGAAGATCAAAACAATAATCCCTGAGAACATAGAAGAAAGATAAATAAAGATATGAGCAGAACTTAATACAACAAAAAACGTATAAAATTCAGGTGATGTAGTAAGTCCAAAGAATATTCTTTGAAAAGATTTAAAAGACACACTTTGATTTAGGAAAACACAAACATAAGTAAAGAATATACAGAAAGAATCAGGACAATGTTACAGCAGAGAATATAGGAAATGCCAGTAAAATAGAACATTTCTGTAAAGTGGACCATTTCCTAGCTCCTAAAGTTTACCAAAACTGACACAAGAGGAAATCATTTAAGGTCATCTTGTCTGCCGTTGTCCTTCTCGGAACGCCCTGGCCTCATAATGCAGCATGTTTAGTCCATGGTAACCTGCGGAGAGGGGTGGGGTGAGGGAGGTTGGAACACAGCCCTCACTGTGGGAGAGGGAGTGGCCATCTCTGCTGTGACTGAACAAAGGGCAGGGGAGCAGTGGCCCATGGCAGGGCCCTCAGAGCCCGGCAGTCCCATTGGGGTGTCACAAGCATTTAGGCACAGGCCGAAGAGCGCCTTCTTTGTCTGCACAGCTGCCCAAACTCTCACCTATCCACTCAGGCCGCCCTCTTACTTGAAGTGTGTGTGAAACCTGTCCGCGCAATACACCTCGCTGCACAGCTAACCATAGGTCTGGGCATCGTAGCTTCCTGCCAGGTGACCGAAGTTCGCAGGCAGATGGGTCCCTGGGACACACGCGGAGAGACTTCTGCCCGGGCCAAAGGCCGCCCACTGCCACTGCCCCAGATCTGGGGACGCAAAGCAGCCCTGTCTGAGTCCCTGCCTCTAGAGGAAGTATTGAACCAACACTTGTAGAAAACGGGGTCCTCGTGGGCAACTCATTGGAGGGACACAAATAAATCTTTGCCGACTTTCTGATGAAGCTTACGAGCGTTCACACCTAATCCTCTTACAAGGTCAGCTGTTTAGCTAAACATGAGCTCATGATCTAAATTTACAGAATAATGAAGAAATCAGCTACAGGGGGAGACCATCAGCAAAAACAATCAATACCAGAATGAGATTCCCTAGGCCATCCATCAGATGTTGGAATAATCAGGTGCAAGGCAGAAAATATACATAAAACTGGAACTGAAACAAGGAACAAGGATGTTTTCAAAGACTGGTAGGATCTCTAAAACATTTTTAAAGAACATGTCATTGACAAAGGTAAATACTCAAAGATTGTGTAATACAACAGTTTCATCATTGAGCAGAGTGAAATTATGCTGTTTTGAAAACTATGGCAAGTCAGATTTTCCGCCTAATTATATAAGAAGATTTCTCTAAAAAATACACATTATTTCAAAGACTTATGGGCTGTGAAATAAGGGTATTTCAAATGGCTTGTCTGCAAAGAAAGGTGAGATGTAGGGAATCACAGAAAGTCGAGGGGAAAATAGGTCAATATATACATTGCTATAGGGTGAACTAAGCCTTAGGCCAGCAACAATATAGAGGACCTGACCCTTAGAAACTTACAAGTAAGCTGGAATCTTCAAAAGTTCAAATCTTTATAAGTAAAAAGATTTATTAAAATGAATAACCAAGTGTTTTAATTGACATCAGAACATCCAAACAATAAACCCTGAGAACATAGAAAAAAGATAAATAAAGATATGAGCAGAATTTAATACAATAGAAAACGTATAAAATTGAGGTGATTTAGTAAGTCCAAAGAATATTCTTTGAAAAGATTTAAAAGACACACTTTGATTAAGGAAAACAAAAACATAAGTAAACAATATACAGAAAGAATCAGGACAAAGTTATAGCAGAGAATATAGGAAATGCCAGTAAATTAGAACATTTCTGTAAAGTGGACCAATTCCTAGCTCCTAAAGTTTACCAAAACTGACACAAGAGGAAATCATTTAAGGTCATCATGTCTGCCCTTGGCATTCTCGGAATGCCCTGGCCTCAGAATGCAGCATCTGTAGTCCATGGTAACCTGCGGGCAGGGGGCGGGGCTGAGGGAGGTTGGAACACTGCCCTCACTGAGGGAGTGGGTGTGGCCATCTCTGCTGTGACTGAACAAAGCCAAGGGAGCAGGGGTCCCAGGGCAGGGCCCTCAGAGCCCGGCAGGCCCAATGGGGTGTCACAAGCATTTAGGCCCTGGCCAAAGTGCGCCTTCTTTGTCTCCACAGCTGCCCAAACACTAACCTTTCCACTCAGCCCGCCCTCATACTTAAAGTGTGTGTGGAACCTGTCCACGCAGTACCCCTCGCTGCACAGCTAACCATACGTCTGGGCATCGTAGCTTCCTGCCAGGGGACCGAAGTTCGCAGGCAGATGGGTCCCTGGGACACACGCGGAGAGCTTCCTGACCGTGCCACAGGCCGCTCACGGCCCCGGCCCCAGATCGGGGGCCACAAAGCAGCCCTGTCTGAGTCCCTGCCTCTAGAGGAAGTATAGGACCAACACTTGTAGAAAACGGGGTCCTAGCGGGCAACTCTTTGGAAGGACACAAATAAATCTTTGCGAATTTCTGATGTAGCTTACGAGCGTTCACACCTAAGCCTCTTAAAATGTCAACTGTTTAGCTAAACATGAGCTCATGATCTAAATGTACACAATAATGAAGAAATCAGCTACAAGGGGGAGACAATTAGCAAAAACAATCAATACCAGAATTAGATTCCCTAGGCCATTCATCACATGTTGGAATAATCAGGTGCAAGGCAGATAATATACATAAAACTGGAAATGAAACAAGGAACAAGGATGTTTTCAAAGTCTGGAAGGATCTCTAAAGCATATTTAAAGTACATATCATTGACAAAGCTAAATATTAAAAGGTTGTGTAATACAACAGATTCATCATAGAAAAGCGTGAAATTATGCTGTTTTGAAAACTCTGGCATGTCAGATTTTCTGCCTAATTATATAAGAAGATTTCGCTAAAAAATACACATTATTTCAAAGACTTATTGGCTGTGAAATAAGTTGTGTATTTCAAATGGCTTGTCTGCAAAGAAAGGTGAGATGTAGGGAATCACAGAAAGTCGAGGGGAAAATAGGTCAATATATACATTGCTATATGGTGAACTAAGCCTTAGGCCTACAACAATGTAGAGGACCTGACCCTTAGAAACTTACAAGTAAGCTGGAATCTTCAAAAGTTCAAATCTTTATAAGTAAATAGATTTATGAAAATGAATAACCAAGTGTTTTAATTGACATCAGAAGATCAAAACAATAAACCCTGAGAACATAGAAAAAAGATAAGTAAAAATATGAGCAGAACTTAATACAACAGAAAACGTATAAAATTCAGGTGATGTAGTAAGTCCAAAGAATATTCTTTGAAAAGATTTAAAAGACACACTTTGATTTAGGAAAACACAAACATAAGTAAAGAATATACAGAAAGAATCAGGACAATGTTACAGCAGAGAATATAGGAAATGCCAGTAAATTAGAACATTTCTGTAAAGTGGACCATTTCCTAGCTCCTAAAGTTTACCAAAACTGACACAAGAGGAAGTCATTTAAGGTCATCATGTCTGCCCTTGGCATTCTCGGAACGCCCTGGCCTCAGAATGCAGCATCTGTAGTCCATGGTAACCTGTGGAGAGGGGGGCGGGTGAGGGAGGTTGGAACACTGCCCTCACTGAGGGAGTGGGAGTGGCCATCTCTGCTGTGACTGAACAAAGGGCAGGGGAGCAGGGGCCCGGGGCATGGCCCTCAGAGCCCGGCAGTCCCAGTGGTGTGTCACAAGCATTTAGGCCCATGCCGAAGAGCGCCTTCTTTGTCGGCACAGATACCCAAACTCTCACCTATCCACTCAGGCCGCCCTCTTACTTGAAGTGTGTGTGAAACCTGTCCACGCAATACACCTCGCTGCACAGCTAACCATAGATCTGGGCATCGTATCTTCCTGCCAGGTGACCGAAGTCCGCAGGCTGATGGGTCCTTGGTACACACGCGGAGAGTCTCCTGCCCGGGCCACAGGCCGCCCACTGCCACTGCCCCAGATCGGGGGCCGCAAAGCAGCCCTGTCTGAGTCCCTGCGTCTAGAGGAAGTATTGGAACAACACTTGTAGAAAACGGGGTCCTCGCGGGCAACTCATTGGAGGGACACAAATAAATCTTTGCCGACTTTCTGAAGAAGCTTACGAGCGTTCACACCTAAGCCTCTTACAAGGTCAGCTGTTTAGCTAAACATGAGCTCATGATCTAAATTTACACAATAATGAAGAAATCAGCTACAAGGGGGAGACAATCAGCAAAAACAATCAATACCAGAATTAGATTCCCTAGGCCATCAATCACATGTTGGAATACTCAGGTGCAAGGCAGAAAATATACATAAAACTGGAACTGAAACAAGGAACAAGGATGTTTTCAAAGACTGGTAGGATCTCTAAAACATTTTTAAAGTACATGCCATTGACAAAGCTAAATATTCAAAGTTTGTGTAATACAACAGATTCATCATAGAGAAGAGTGAAATTATGCTGTTTTGAAAACTATGGCATGTCAGATTTTCTGCCTAATTATATAAGATTTCGCTAAAACATACACATTATTTCAAAGACTTATTGGCTGTGAAATAAGTTAAAGGTATTTCAAGTGGCTTGTCTGCAAAGAAAGGTGAGATGTAGGGAAACACAGAAAGTCGAGGGGAAAATAGGTCAATATATACATTGCTATATGTTGAACTAAGCCTTAGGCGAGCAATAATGTAGACGATCTGACCCTTAGAAACTTACAAGTAAGCTGGAATCTTCAAAAGTTCAAATCTTTATTGGTAAAAAGATTTATAAAAATGAATAACCAAGTGTTTTAATTGACATCAGAAGATCAAAACAATAAACCCTGAGAGAATAGAAAAAAGATAAATAAAGATATGAGCAGAATTTAATACAACAGAAAATGTATAAAATTGAGGTGATTTAGTAAGTCCAAAGAATATTCTTTGAAAAGATTTAAAAGACACACTTTGATTAAGGAGAACAAAAACATTAGTAAACAATATACAGAAAGAATCAGGACAAAGTTATAGCAGAGAATATAGGAAATGCCAGTAAATTTGAATATTCCTGTAAAGTGGACCATTTCCTAGCTCCTAAAGTTTACCAAAACTGACACAAGAGGAAATCATTTAAGATCATCATGTCTGCCCTTGTCATTCTCGGAACGCCCTGGCCTCAGAATGCAGCATCTGTAGTCCATGGTAACCTGCGGGCAGGGGGCGGGGCTGAGGGAGGTTGGAACACTGCCCTCACTGAGGGAGTGGGTGTGGCCATCTCTGCTGTGACTGAACAAAGGCAAGGGAGCAGGGGTCCCACGCAGGGCCCTCAGAGCCCGGCAGGCCCAATGGTGTGTCACAAACATGTAGGCCCAGGCCAAAGGGCGCCTTCTTTGTCTGCACAGCTGCCCAAACACTAACCTTTCCACTCAGCCCGCCCTCATACTTGAAGTGTGTGTGAAACCTGTCCACGCAGTACCCCTCGCTGCACAGCTAACCATAGGTCTGGGCATCGTAGCTTCCTGCCAGGGGACCGAAGTTCGCAGGCAGATGGGTCCCTGGGACACACGCGGAGAGCTTCCTGACAGGGCCATAGGCCGCTCACTGCCCCGGCCCCAGATCGGGGGCCGCAAAGCAGCCCTCTCTGAGTCCCTGCCTCTAGAGGAAGTATAGGACCAACACTTGTAGAAAACGGGGTCCTAGCGGGCAACTCATTGGAGGGACACAAATAAATCCTTGCGACTTTCTGATGAAGCTTACGAGCGTTCACACCTAATCCTATTACAAGGTCAGCTGTTTAGCTAAACATGAGCTCATGATCTAAATGTACACAATAATGAAGAAACCAGCTACAAGGGGGAGACAATTAGCAAAAACAATCAATAGCAGAATTAGATTCCCTAGGCCATCCATCACATGTTGGAATAATCAGGTGCAAGGCAGATAATATACATAAAACTGGAACTGAAACAAGGAACAAGGATGTTTTCAAAGTCTGGAAGTATCTCTACAACATTTTTAAAGTACATGTCATTGACAAAGCTAAATATTCAAAGTTTGTGTAATACAACAGATTCATCATAGAGAAGAGTGAAATTATGCTGTTTTGAAAACTCTGGCAGGCCAGATTTTCTGCCTAATTATATAAGAATATTTCGCTAAAACATACACATTAATTCAAAGACTTATTGGCTGTGAAAGAAGTTAACGGTATTTCAAATGGTTTGTCTGCAAAGAAAGGTGAGATGTAGGGAATCACAGAAAGTCGAGGGGAAAATAGGTCAATATATACATTGCTATATGGTGAACTAAGCCTTAGGCCCGCAACAATGTAGAGGAACTGACCCTTAGAAACTTACAAGTAAGCAGGAATCTTCAAAAGTTCAAATCTTTATAAGTAAATAGATTTAAGAAAATGAGTAACCAAGTGTTTTAATTGACATCAGAAGATCAAAACAATAATCCCTGAGAACATAGAAGAAAGATAAATAAAGATATGAGCAGAACTTAATACAACAGAAAACGTATAAAATTCAGGTGATGTAGTAAGTCCAAAGAATATTCTTTGAAAAGATTTAAAAGACACACTTTGATTTAGGAAAACACAAACATAAGTAAAGAATATACAGAAAGAATCAGGACAATGTTACAGCAGAGAATATAGGAAATGCCAGTAAAATAGAACATTTCTGTAAAGTGGACCACTTCCTAGCTCCTAAAATTTACCAAAACTGACACAAGAGGAAATCATTTAAGGTCATCTTGTCTGCCGTTGTCCTTCTCGGAACGCCCTGGCCTCATAATGCAGCATCTTTAGTCCATGGTAACCTGCGGAGAGGGGTGGGGTGAGGGAGGTTGGAACACAGCCCTCACTGTGGGAGTGGGAGTGGCCATCTCTGCTGTGACTGAACAAAGGGCAGGGGAGCAGTGGCCCATGGCAGGGCCCTCAGAGCCCGGCAGTCCCATTGGGGTGTCACAAGCATTTAGGCACAGGCCGAAGAGCGCCTTCTTTGTCTGCACAGCTGCCCAAACTCTCACCTATCCACTCAGGCCGCCCTCTTACTTGAAGTGTGTGTGAAACCTGTCCGCGCAATACACCTCGCTGCACAGCTAACCATAGGTCTGGGCATCGTAGCTTCCTGCCAGGTGACTGAAGTTCGCAGGCAGATGGGTCCCTGGGACACACGCGGAGAGACTTCTGCCCGGGCCAAAGGCCGCCCACTGCCACTGCCCCAGATCTGGGGACGCAAAGCAGCCCTGTCTGAGTCCCTGCCTCTAGAGGAAGTATTGAACCAACACTTGTAGAAAACGGGGTCCTCGTGGGCAACTCATTGGAGGGACACAAATAAATCTTTGCCGACTTTCTGATGAAGCTTACGAGCGTTCACACCTAATCCTCTTACAAGGTCAGCTGTTTAGCTAAACATGAGCTCATGATCTAAATTTACAGAATAATGAAGAAATCAGCTACAGGGGGAGACCATCAGCAAAAACAATCAATACCAGAATGAGATTCCCTAGGCCATCCATCAGATGTTGGAATAATCAGGTGCAAGGCAGAAAATATACATAAAACTGGAACTGAAACAAGGAACAAGGATGTTTTCAAAGACTGGTAGGATCTCTAAAACATTTTTAAACAACATGTCATTGACAAAGGTAAATACTCAAAGATTGTGTAATACAACAGATTCATCATTGAGCAGAGTGAAATTATGCTGTTTTGAAAACTATGGCAAGTCAGATTTTCCGCCTAATTATATAAGAAGATTTCTCTAAAAAATACACATTATTTCAAAGACTTATGGGCTGTGAAATAAGGGTATTTCAAATGGCTTGTCTGCAAAGAAAGGTGAGATGTAGGGAATCACAGAAAGTCGAGGGGAAAATAGGTCAATATATACATTGCTATAGGGTGAACTAAGCCTTAGGCCAGCAACAATATAGAGGACCTGACCCTTAGAAACTTACAAGTAAGCTGGAATCTTCAAAAGTTCAAATCTTTATAAGTAAAAAGATTTATTAAAATGAATAACCAAGTGTTTTAATTGACATCAGAACATCCAAACAATAAACCCTGAGAACATAGAAAAAAGATAAATAAAGATATGAGCAGAATTTAATACAATAGAAAACGTATAAAATTGAGGTGATTTAGTAAGTCCAAAGAATATTCTTTGAAAAGATTTAAAAGACACACTTTGATTAAGGAAAACAAAAACATAAGTAAACAATATACAGAAAGAATCAGGACAAAGTTATAGCAGAGAATATAGGAAATGCCAGTAAATTAGAACATTTCTGTAAAGTGGACCAATTCCTAGCTCCTAAAGTTTACCAAAACTGACACAAGAGGAAATCATTTAAGGTCATCATGTCTGCCCTTGGCATTCTCGGAATGCCCTGGCCTCAGAATGCAGCATCTGTAGTCCATGGTAACCTGCGGGCAGGGGGCGGGGCTGAGGGAGGTTGGAACACTGCCCTCACTGAGGGAGTGGGTGTGGCCATCTCTGCTGTGACTGAACAAAGCCAAGGGAGCAGGGGTCCCAGGGCAGGGCCCTCAGAGCCCGGCAGGCCCAATGGGGTGTCACAAGCATTTAGGCCCTGGCCAAAGTGCGCCTTCTTTGTCTCCACAGCTGCCCAAACACTAACCTTTCCACTCAGCCCGCCCTCATACTTAAAGTGTGTGTGGAACCTGTCCACGCAGTACCCCTCGCTGCACAGCTAACCATACGTCTGGGCATCGTAGCTTCCTGCCAGGGGACCGAAGTTCGCAGGCAGATGGGTCCCTGGGACACACGTGGAGAGCTTCCTGACCGTGCCACAGGCCGCTCACGGCCCCGGCCCCAGATCGGGGGCCACAAAGCAGCCCTGTCTGAGTCCCTGCCTCTAGAGGAAGTATAGGACCAACACTTGTAGAAAACGGGGTCCTAGCGGGCAACTCTTTGGAAGGACACAAATAAATCTTTGCGAATTTCTGATGTAGCTTACGAGCGTTCACACCTAAGCCTCTTAAAATGTCAACTGTTTAGCTAAACATGAGCTCATGATCTAAATGTACACAATAATGAAGAAATCAGCTACAAGGGGGAGACAATTAGCAAAAACAATCAATACCAGAATTAGATTCCCTAGGCCATTCATCACATGTTGGAATAATCAGGTGCAAGGCAGATAATATACATAAAACTGGAAATGAAACAAGGAACAAGGATGTTTTCAAAGTCTGGAAGGATCTCTAAAGCATATTTAAAGTACATATCATTGACAAAGCTAAATATTAAAAGGTTGTGTAATACAACAGATTCATCATAGAAATGCGTGAAATTATGCTGTTTTGAAAACTCTGGCATGTCAGATTTTCTGCCTAATTATATAAGAAGATTTCGCTAAAAAATACACATTATTTCAAAGACTTATTGGCTGTGAAATAAGTTGTGTATTTCAAATGGCTTGTCTGCAAAGAAAGGTGAGATGTAGGGAATCACAGAAAGTCGAGGGGAAAATAGGTCAATATATACATTGCTATATGGTGAACTAAGCCTTAGGCCTACAACAATGTAGAGGACCTGACCCTTAGAAACTTACAAGTAAGCTGGAATCTTCAAAAGTTCAAATCTTTATAAGTAAATAGATTTATGAAAATGAATAACCAAGTGTTTTAATTGACATCAGAAGATCAAAACAATAAACCCTGAGAACATAGAAAAAAGATAAGTAAAAATATGAGCAGAACTTAATACAACAGAAAACGTATAAAATTCAGGTGATGTAGTAAGTCCAAAGAATATTCTTTGAAAAGATTTAAAAGACACACTTTGAGTTAGGAAAACACAAACATAAGTAAAGAATATACAGAAAGAATCAGGACAATGTTACAGCAGAGAATATAGGAAATGCCAGTAAATTAGAACATTTCTGTAAAGTGGACCATTTCCTAGCTCCTAAAGTTTACCAAAACTGACACAAGAGGAAGTCATTTAAGGTCATCTTGTCTGCCGTTGTCCTTCTCGGAACGCCCTGGCCTCATAATGCAGCATCTTTAGTCCATGGTAACCTGCGGAGAGGGGTGGGGTGAGGGAGGTTGGAACACAGCCCTCACTGTGGGAGTGGGAGTGGCCATCTCTGCTGTGACTGAACAAAGGGCAGGGGAGCAGTGGCCCATGGCAGGGCCCTCAGAGCCCGGCAGTCCCATTGGGGTGTCACAAGCATTTAGGCACAGGCCGAAGAGCGCCTTCTTTGTCTGCACAGCTGCCCAAACTCTCACCTATCGACTCAGGCCGCCCTCTTACTTGAAGTGTGTGTGAAACCTGTCCGCGCAATACACCTCGCTGCACAGCTAACCATAGGTCTGGGCATCGTAGCTTCCTGCCAGGTGACCGAAGTTCGCAGGCAGATGGGTCCCTGGGACACACGCGGAGAGACTTCTGCCCAGGCCAAAGGCCGCCCACTGCCACTGCCCCAGATCTGGGGACGCAAAGCAGCCCTGTCTGAGTCCCTGCCTCTAGAGAAGTATTGAACCAACACTTGTAGAAAACGGGGTCCTCGTGGGCAACTCATTGGAGGGACACAAATAAATCTTTGCCGACTTTCTGATGAAGCTTACGAGCGTTCACACCTAATCCTCTTACAAGGTCAGCTGTTTAGCTAAACATGAGCTCATGATCTAAATTTACAGAATAATGAAGAAATCAGCTACAGGGGGCGACCATCAGCAAAAACAATCAATACCAGAATGAGATTCCCTAGGCCATCCATCAGATGTTGGAATAATCAGGTGCAAGGCAGAAAATATACATAAAACTGGAACTGAAACAAGGAACAAGGATGTTTTCAAAGACTGGTAGGATCTCTAAAACATTTTTAAAGAACATGTCATTGACAAAGGTAAATACTCAAAGATTGTGTAATACAACAGATTCATCATTGAGCAGAGTGAAATTATGCTGTTTTGAAAACTATGGCAAGTCAGATTTTCCGCCTAATTATATAAGAAGATTTCTCTAAAAAATACACATTATTTCAAAGACTTATGGGCTGTGAAATAAGGGTATTTCAAATGGCTTGTCTGCAAAGAAAGGTGAGATGTAGGGAATCACAGAAAGTCGAGGGGAAAATAGGTCAATATATACATTGCTATAGGGTGAACTAAGCCTTAGGCCAGCAACAATATAGAGGACCTGACCCTTAGAAACTTACAAGTAAGCTGGAATCTTCAAAAGTTCAAATCTTTATAAGTAAAAAGATTTATTAAAATGAATAACCAAGTGTTTTAATTGACATCAGAACATCCAAACAATAAACCCTGAGAACATAGAAAAAAGATAAATAAAGATATGAGCAGAATTTAATACAATAGAAAACGTATAAAATTGAGGTGATTTAGTAAGTCCAAAGAATATTCTTTGAAAAGATTTAAGACACACTTTGATTAAGGAAAACAAAAACATAAGTAAACAATATACAGAAAGAATCAGGACAAAGTTATAGCAGAGAATATAGGAAATGCCAGTAAATTAGAACATTTCTGTAAAGTGGACCAATTCCTAGCTCCTAAAGTTTACCAAAACTGACACAAGAGGTAATCATTTAAGGTCATCATGTCTGCCCTTGGCATTCTCGGAATGCCCTGGCCTCAGAATGCAGCATCTGTAGTCCATGGTAACCTGCGGGCAGGGGGCGGGGCTGAGGGAGGTTGGAACACTGCCCTCACTGAGGGAGTGGGTGTGGCCATCTCTGCTGTGACTGAACAAAGCCAAGGGAGCAGGGGTCCCAGGGCAGGGCCCTCAGAGCCCGGCAGGCCCAATGGGGTGTCACAAGCATTTAGGCCCTGGCCAAAGTGCGCCTTCTTTGTCTCCACAGCTGCCCAAACACTAACCTTTCCACTCAGCCCGCCCTCATACTTAAAGTGTGTGTGGAACCTGTCCACGCAGTACCCCTCGCTGCACAGCTAACCATACGTCTGGGCATCGTAGCTTCCTGCCAGGGGACCGAAGTTCGCAGGCAGATGGGTCCCTGGGACACACGCGGAGAGCTTCCTGACCGTGCCACAGGCCGCTCACGGCCCCGGCCCCAGATCGGGGGCCACAAAGCAGCCCTGTCTGAGTCCCTGCCTCTAGAGGAAGTATAGGACCAACACTTGTAGCAATCGGGGTCCTAGCGGGCAACTCTTTGGAAGGACACAAATAAATCTTTGCGAATTTCTGATGTAGCTTACGAGCGTTCACACCTAAGCCTCTTAAAATGTCAACTGTTTAGCTAAACATGAGCTCATGATCTAAATGTACACAATAATGAAGAAATCAGCTACAAGGGGGAGACAATTAGCAAAAACAATCAATACCAGAATTAGATTCCCTAGGCCATTCATCACATGTTGGAATAATCAGGTGCAAGGCAGATAATATACATAAAACTGGAAATGAAACAAGGAACAAGGATGTTTTCAAAGTCTGGAAGGATCTCTAAAGCATATTTAAAGTACATATCATTGACAAAGCTAAATATTAAAAGGTTGTGTAATACAACAGATTCATCATAGAAATGCGTGAAATTATGCTGTTTTGAAAACTCTGGCATGTCAGATTTTCTGCCTAATTATATAAGAAGATTTCGCTAAAAAATACACATTATTTCAAAGACTTATTGGCTGTGAAATAAGTTGTGTATTTCAAATGGCTTGTCTGCAAAGAAAGGTGAGATGTAGGGAATCACAGAAAGTCGAGGGGAAAATAGGTCAATATATACATTGCTATATGGTGAACTAAGCCTTAGGCCTACAACAATGTAGAGGACCTGACCCTTAGAAACTTACAAGTAAGCTGGAATCTTCAAAAGTTCAAATCTTTATACGTAAATAGATTTATGAAAATGAATAACCAAGTGTTTTAATTGACATCAGAAGATCAAAACAATAAACCCTGAGAACATAGAAAAAAGATAAGTAAAAATATGAGCAGAACTTAATACAACAGAAAACGTATAAAATTCAGGTGATGTAGTAAGTCCAAAGAATATTCTTTGAAAAGATTTAAAAGACACACTTTGAGTTAGGAAAACACAAACATAAGTAAAGAATATACAGAAAGAATCAGGACAATGTTACAGCAGAGAATATAGGAAATGCCAGTAAATTAGAACATTTCTGTAAAGTGGACCATTTCCTAGCTCCTAAAGTTTACCAAAACTGACACAAGAGGAAGTCATTTAAGGTCATCTTGTCTGCCGTTGTCCTTCTCGGAACGCCCTGGCCTCATAATGCAGCATCTTTAGTCCATGGTAACCTGCGGAGAGGGGTGGGGTGAGGGAGGTTGGAACACAGCCCTCACTGTGGGAGTGGGAGTGGCCATCTCTGCTGTGACTGAACAAAGGGCAGGGGAGCAGTGGCCCATGGCAGGGCCCTCAGAGCCCGGCAGTCCCATTGGGGTGTCACAAGCATTTAGGCACAGGCCGAAGAGCGCCTTCTTTGTCTGCACAGCTGCCCAAACTCTCACCTATCCACTCAGGCCGCCCTCTTACTTGAAGTGTGTGTGAAACCTGTCCGCGCAATACACCTCGCTGCACAGCTAACCATAGGTCTGGGCATCGTAGCTTCCTGCCAGGTGACCGAAGTTCGCAGGCAGATGGGTCCCTGGGACACACGCGGAGAGACTTCTGCCCGGGCCAAAGGCCACCCACTGCCACTGCCCCAGATCTGGGGACGCAAAGCAGCCCTGTCTGAGTCCCTGCCTCTAGAGGAAGTATTGAACCAACACTTGTAGAAAACGGGGTCCTCGTGGGCAACTCATTGGAGGGACACAAATAAATCTTTGCCGACTTTCTGATGAAGCTTACGAGCGTTCACACCTAATCCTCTTACAAGGTCAGCTGTTTAGCTAAACATGAGCTCATGATCTAAATTTACAGAATAATGAAGAAATCAGCTACAGGGGGAGACCATCAGCAAAAACAATCAATACCAGAATGAGATTCCCTAGGCCATCCATCAGATGTTGGAATAATCAGGTGCAAGGCAGAAAATATACATAAAACTGGAACTGAAACAAGGAACAAGGATGTTTTCAAAGACTGGTAGGATCTCTAAAACATTTTTAAAGAACATGTCATTGACAAAGGTAAATACTCAAAGATTGTGTAATACAACAGATTCATCATTGAGCAGAGTGAAATTATGCTGTTTTGAAAACTATGGCAAGTCAGATTTTCCGCCTAATTATATAAGAAGATTTCTCTAAAAAATACACATTATTTCAAAGACTTATGGGCTGTGAAATAAGGGTATTTCAAATGGCTTGTCTGCAAAGAAAGGTGAGATGTAGGGAATCACAGAAAGTCGAGGGGAAAATAGGTCAATATATACATTGCTATAGGGTGAACTAAGCCTTAGGCCAGCAACAATATAGAGGACCTGACCCTTAGAAACTTACAAGTAAGCTGGAATCTTCAAAAGTTCAAATCTTTATAAGTAAAAAGATTTATTAAAATGAATAACCAAGTGTTTTAATTGACATCAGAACATCCAAACAATAAACCCTGAGAACATAGAAAAAAGATAAATAAAGATATGAGCAGAATTTAATACAATAGAAAACGTATAAAATTGAGGTGATTTAGTAAGTCCAAAGAATATTCTTTGAAAAGATTTAAGACACACTTTGATTAAGGAAAACAAAAACATAAGTAAACAATATACAGAAAGAATCAGGACAAAGTTATAGCAGAGAATATAGGAAATGCCAGTAAATTAGAACATTTCTGTAAAGTGGACCAATTCCTAGCTCCTAAAGTTTACCAAAACTGACACAAGAGGTAATCATTTAAGGTCATCATGTCTGCCCTTGGCATTCTCGGAATGCCCTGGCCTCAGAATGCAGCATCTGTAGTCCATGGTAACCTGCGGAGAGGGGGCGGGGCTGAGGGAGGTTGGAACACTGCCCTCACTGAGGGAGTGGGTGTGGCCATCTCTGCTGTGACTGAACAAAGCCAAGGGAGCAGGGGTCCCAGGGCAGGGCCCTCAGAGCCCGGCAGGCCCAATGGGGTGTCACAAGCATTTAGGCCCTGGCCAAAGTGCGCCTTCTTTGTCTCCACAGCTGCCCAAACACTAACCTTTCCACTCAGCCCGCCCTCATACTTAAAGTGTGTGTGGAACCTGTCCACGCAGTACCCCTCGCTGCACAGCTAACCATACGTCTGGGCATCGTAGCTTCCTGCCAGGGGACCGAAGTTCGCAGGCAGATGGGTCCCTGGGACACACGCGGAGAGCTTCCTGACCGTGCCACAGGCCGCTCACGGCCCCGGCCCCAGATCGGGGGCCACAAAGCAGCCCTGTCTGAGTCCCTGCCTCTAGAGGAAGTATAGGACCAACACTTGTAGCAATCGGGGTCCTAGCGGGCAACTCTTTGGAAGGACACAAATAAATCTTTGCGAATTTCTGATGTAGCTTACGAGCGTTCACACCTAAGCCTCTTAAAATGTCAACTGTTTAGCTAAACATGAGCTCATGATCTAAATGTACACAATAATGAAGAAATCAGCTACAAGGGGGAGACAATTAGCAAAAACAATCAATACCAGAATTAGATTCCCTAGGCCATTCATCACATGTTGGAATAATCAGGTGCAAGGCAGATAATATACATAAAACTGGAAATGAAACAAGGAACAAGGATGTTTTCAAAGTCTGGAAGGATCTCTAAAGCATATTTAAAGTACATATCATTGACAAAGCTAAATATTAAAAGGTTGTGTAATACAACAGATTCATCATAGAAATGCGTGAAATTATGCTGTTTTGAAAACTCTGGCATGTCAGATTTTCTGCCTAATTATATAAGAAGATTTCGCTAAAAAATACACATTATTTCAAAGACTTATTGGCTGTGAAATAAGTTGTGTATTTCAAATGGCTTGTCTGCAAAGAAAGGTGAGATGTAGGGAATCACAGAAAGTCGAGGGGAAAATAGGTCAATATATACATTGCTATATGGTGAACTAAGCCTTAGGCCTACAACAATGTAGAGGACCTGACCCTTAGAAACTTACAAGTAAGCTGGAATCTTCAAAAGTTCAAATCTTTATAAGTAAATAGATTTATGAAAATGAATAACCAAGTGTTTTAATTGACATCAGAAGATCAAAACAATAAACCCTGAGAACATAGAAAAAAGATAAGTAAAAATATGAGCAGAACTTAATACAACAGAAAACGTATAAAATTCAGGTGATGTAGTAAGTCCAAAGAATATTCTTTGAAAAGATTTAAAAGACACACTTTGATTTAGGAAAACACAAACATAAGTAAAGAATATACAGAAAGAATCAGGACAATGTTACAGCAGAGAATATAGGAAATGCCAGTAAATTAGAACATTTCTGTAAAGTGGACCATTTCCTAGCTCCTAAAGTTTACCAAAACTGACACAAGAGGAAGTCATTTAAGGTCATCATGTCTGCCCTTGGCATTCTCGGAATGCCCTGGCCTCAGAATGCAGCATCTGTAGTCCATGGTAACCTGCGGAGAGGGGGCGGGGCTGAGGGAGGTTGGAACACTGCCCTCACTGAGGGAGTGGGTGTGGCCATCTCTGCTGTGACTGAACAAAGCCAAGGGAGCAGGGGTCCCAGGGCAGGGCCCTCAGAGCCCGGCAGGCCCAATGGGGTGTCACAAGCATTTAGGCCCTGGCCAAAGTGCGCCTTCTTTGTCTCCACAGCTGCCCAAACACTAACCTTTCCACTCAGCCCGCCCTCATACTTAAAGTGTGTGTGGAACCTGTCCACGCAGTACCCCTCGCTGCACAGCTAACCATACGTCTGGGCATCGTAGCTTCCTGCCAGGGGACCGAAGTTCGCAGGCAGATGGGTCCCTGGGACACACGCGGAGAGCTTCCTGACCGTGCCACAGGCCGCTCACGGCCCCGGCCCCAGATCGGGGGCCACAAAGCAGCCCTGTCTGAGTCCCTGCCTCTAGAGGAAGTATAGGACCAACACTTGTAGCAATCGGGGTCCTAGCGGGCAACTCTTTGGAAGGACACAAATAAATCTTTGCGAATTTCTGATGTAGCTTACGAGCGTTCACACCTAAGCCTCTTAAAATGTCAACTGTTTAGCTAAACATGAGCTCATGATCTAAATGTACACAATAATGAAGAAATCAGCTACAAGGGGGAGACAATTAGCAAAAACAATCAATACCAGAATTAGATTCCCTAGGCCATTCATCACATGTTGGAATAATCAGGTGCAAGGCAGATAATATACATAAAACTGGAAATGAAACAAGGAACAAGGATGTTTTCAAAGTCTGGAAGGATCTCTAAAGCATATTTAAAGTACATATCATTGACAAAGCTAAATATTAAAAGGTTGTGTAATACAACAGATTCATCATAGAAATGCGTGAAATTATGCTGTTTTGAAAACTCTGGCATGTCAGATTTTCTGCCTAATTATATAAGAAGATTTCGCTAAAAAATACACATTATTTCAAAGACTTATTGGCTGTGAAATAAGTTGTGTATTTCAAATGGCTTGTCTGCAAAGAAAGGTGAGATGTAGGGAATCACAGAAAGTCGAGGGGAAAATAGGTCAATATATACATTGCTATATGGTGAACTAAGCCTTAGGCCTACAACAATGTAGAGGACCTGACCCTTAGAAACTTACAAGTAAGCTGGAATCTTCAAAAGTTCAAATCTTTATAAGTAAATAGATTTATGAAAATGAATAACCAAGTGTTTTAATTGACATCAGAAGATCAAAACAATAAACCCTGAGAACATAGAAAAAAGATAAGTAAAAATATGAGCAGAACTTAATACAACAGAAAACGTATAAAATTCAGGTGATGTAGTAAGTCCAAAGAATATTCTTTGAAAAGATTTAAAAGACACACTTTGAGTTAGGAAAACACAAACATAAGTAAAGAATATACAGAAAGAATCAGGACAATGTTACAGCAGAGAATATAGGAAATGCCAGTAAATTAGAACATTTCTGTAAAGTGGACCATTTCCTAGCTCCTAAAGTTTACCAAAACTGACACAAGAGGAAGTCATTTAAGGTCATCTTGTCTGCCGTTGTCCTTCTCGGAACGCCCTGGCCTCATAATGCAGCATCTTTAGTCCATGGTAACCTGCGGAGAGGGGTGGGGTGAGGGAGGTTGGAACACAGCCCTCACTGTGGGAGTGGGAGTGGCCATCTCTGCTGTGACTGAACAAAGGGCAGGGGAGCAGTGGCCCATGGCAGGGCCCTCAGAGCCCGGCAGTCCCATTGGGGTGTCACAAGCATTTAGGCACAGGCCGAAGAGCGCCTTCTTTGTCTGCACAGCTGCCCAAACTCTCACCTATCCACTCAGGCCGCCCTCTTACTTGAAGTGTGTGTGAAACCTGTCCGCGCAATACACCTCGCTGCACAGCTAACCATAGGTCTGGGCATCGTAGCTTCCTGCCAGGTGACCGAAGTTCGCAGGCAGATGGGTCCCTGGGACACACGCGGAGAGACTTCTGCCCGGGCCAAAGGCCACCCACTGCCACTGCCCTAGATCTGGGGACGCAAAGCAGCCCTGTCTGAGTCCCTGCCTCTAGAGGAAGTATTGAACCAACACTTGTAGAAAACGGGGTCCTCGTGGGCAACTCATTGGAGGGACACAAATAAATCTTTGCCGACTTTCTGATGAAGCTTACGAGCGTTCACACCTAATCCTCTTACAAGGTCAGCTGTTTAGCTAAACATGAGCTCATGATCTAAATTTACAGAATAATGAAGAAATCAGCTACAGGGGGAGACCATCAGCAAAAACAATCAATACCAGAATGAGATTCCCTAGGCCATCCATCAGATGTTGGAATAATCAGGTGCAAGGCAGAAAATATACATAAAACTGGAACTGAAACAAGGAACAAGGATGTTTTCAAAGACTGGTAGGATCTCTAAAACATTTTTAAAGAACATGTCATTGACAAAGGTAAATACTCAAAGATTGTGTAATACAACAGATTCATCATTGAGCAGAGTGAAATTATGCTGTTTTGAAAACTATGGCAAGTCAGATTTTCCGCCTAATTATATAAGAAGATTTCTCTAAAAAATACACATTATTTCAAAGACTTATGGGCTGTGAAATAAGGGTATTTCAAATGGCTTGTCTGCAAAGAAAGGTGAGATGTAGGGAATCACAGAAAGTCGAGGGGAAAATAGGTCAATATATACATTGCTATAGGGTGAACTAAGCCTTAGGCCAGCAACAATATAGAGGACCTGACCCTTAGAAACTTACAAGTAAGCTGGAATCTTCAAAAGTTCAAATCTTTATAAGTAAAAAGATTTATTAAAATGAATAACCAAGTGTTTTAATTGACATCAGAACATCCAAACAATAAACCCTGAGAACATAGAAAAAAGATAAATAAAGATATGAGCAGAATTTAATACAATAGAAAACGTATAAAATTGAGGTGATTTAGTAAGTCCAAAGAATATTCTTTGAAAAGATTTAAGACACACTTTGATTAAGGAAAACAAAAACATAAGTAAACAATATACAGAAAGAATCAGGACAAAGTTATAGCAGAGAATATAGGAAATGCCAGTAAATTAGAACATTTCTGTAAAGTGGACCAATTCCTAGCTCCTAAAGTTTACCAAAACTGACACAAGAGGTAATCATTTAAGGTCATCATGTCTGCCCTTGGCATTCTCGGAATGCCCTGGCCTCAGAATGCAGCATCTGTAGTCCATGGTAACCTGCGGAGAGGGGGCGGGGCTGAGGGAGGTTGGAACACTGCCCTCACTGAGGGAGTGGGTGTGGCCATCTCTGCTGTGACTGAACAAAGCCAAGGGAGCAGGGGTCCCAGGGCAGGGCCCTCAGAGCCCGGCAGGCCCAATGGGGTGTCACAAGCATTTAGGCCCTGGCCAAAGTGCGCCTTCTTTGTCTCCACAGCTGCCCAAACACTAACCTTTCCACTCAGCCCGCCCTCATACTTAAAGTGTGTGTGGAACCTGTCCACGCAGTACCCCTCGCTGCACAGCTAACCATACGTCTGGGCATCGTAGCTTCCTGCCAGGGGACCGAAGTTCGCAGGCAGATGGGTCCCTGGGACACACGCGGAGAGCTTCCTGACCGTGCCACAGGCCGCTCACGGCCCCGGCCCCAGATCGGGGGCCACAAAGCAGCCCTGTCTGAGTCCCTGCCTCTAGAGGAAGTATAGGACCAACACTTGTAGCAATCGGGGTCCTAGCGGGCAACTCTTTGGAAGGACACAAATAAATCTTTGCGAATTTCTGATGTAGCTTACGAGCGTTCACACCTAAGCCTCTTAAAATGTCCACTGTTTAGCTAAACATGAGCTCATGATCTAAATGTACACAATAATGAAGAAATCAGCTACAAGGGGGAGACAATTAGCAAAAACCATCAATACCAGAATTAGATTCCCTAGGCCATTCATCACATGTTGGAATAATCAGGTGCAAGGCAGATAATATACATAAAACTGGAACTGAAACAAGGAACAAGGATGTTTTCAAAGTCTGGAAGGATCTCTAAAGCATATTTAAAGTACATATCATTGACAAAGCTAAATATTAAAAGGTTGTGTAATACAACAGATTCATCATAGAAATGCGTGAAATTATGCTGTTTTGAAAACTCTGGCATGTCAGATTTTCTGCCTAATTATATAAGAAGATTTCGCTAAAAAATACACATTATTTCAAAGACTTATTGGCTGTGAAATAAGTTGTGTATTTCAAATGGCTTGTCTGCAAAGAAAGGTGAGATGTAGGGAATCACAGAAAGTCGAGGGGAAAATAGGTCAATATATACATTGCTATATGGTGAACTAAGCCTTAGGCCTACAACAATGTAGAGGACCTGACCCTTAGAAACTTACAAGTAAGCTGGAATCTTCAAAAGTTCAAATCTTTATAAGTAAATAGATTTATGAAAATGAATAACCAAGTGTTTTAATTGACATCAGAAGATCAAAACAATAAACCCTGAGAACATAGAAAAAAGATAAGTAAAAATATGAGCAGAACTTAATACAACAGAAAACGTATAAAATTCAGGTGATGTAGTAAGTCCAAAGAATATTCTTTGAAAAGATTTAAAAGACACACTTTGAGTTAGGAAAACACAAACATAAGTAAAGAATATACAGAAAGAATCAGGACAATGTTACAGCAGAGAATATAGGAAATGCCAGTAAATTAGAACATTTCTGTAAAGTGGACCATTTCCTAGCTCCTAAAGTTTACCAAAACTGACACAAGAGGAAGTCATTTAAGGTCATCTTGTCTGCCGTTGTCCTTCTCGGAACGCCCTGGCCTCATAATGCAGCATCTTTAGTCCATGGTAACCTGCGGAGAGGGGTGGGGTGAGGGAGGTTGGAACACAGCCCTCACTGTGGGAGTGGGAGTGGCCATCTCTGCTGTGACTGAACAAAGGGCAGGGGAGCAGTGGCCCATGGCAGGGCCCTCAGAGCCCGGCAGTCCCATTGGGGTGTCACAAGCATTTAGGCACAGGCTGAAGAGCGCCTTCTTTGTCTGCACAGCTGCCCAAACTCTCACCTATCCACTCAGGCCGCCCTCTTACTTGAAGTGTGTGTGAAACCTGTCCGCGCAATACACCTCGCTGCACAGCTAACCATAGGTCTGGGCATCGTAGCTTCCTGCCAGGTGACCGAAGTTCGCAGGCAGATGGGTCCCTGGGACACACGCGGAGAGACTTCTGCCCGGGCCAAAGGCCACCCACTGCCACTGCCCCAGATCTGGGGACGCAAAGCAGCCCTGTCTGAGTCCCTGCCTCTAGAGGAAGTATTGAACCAACACTTGTAGAAAACGGGGTCCTCGTGGGCAACTCATTGGAGGGACACAAATAAATCTTTGCCGACTTTCTGATGAAGCTTACGAGCGTTCACACCTAATCCTCTTACAAGGTCAGCTGTTTAGCTAAACATGAGCTCATGATCTAAATTTACAGAATAATGAAGAAATCAGCTACAGGGGGAGACCATCAGCAAAAACAATCAATACCAGAATGAGATTCCCTAGGCCATCCATCAGATGTTGGAATAATCAGGTGCAAGGCAGAAAATATACATAAAACTGGAACTGAAACAAGGAACAAGGATGTTTTCAAAGACTGGTAGGATCTCTAAAACATTTTTAAAGAACATGTCATTGACAAAGGTAAATACTCAAAGATTGTGTAATACAACAGATTCATCATTGAGCAGAGTGAAATTATGCTGTTTTGAAAACTATGGCAAGTCAGATTTTCCGCCTAATTATATAAGAAGATTTCTCTAAAAAATACACATTATTTCAAAGACTTATGGGCTGTGAAATAAGGGTATTTCAAATGGCTTGTCTGCAAAGAAAGGTGAGATGTAGGGAATCACAGAAAGTCGAGGGGAAAATAGGTCAATATATACATTGCTATAGGGTGAACTAAGCCTTAGGCCAGCAACAATATAGAGGACCTGACCCTTAGAAACTTACAAGTAAGCTGGAATCTTCAAAAGTTCAAATCTTTATAAGTAAAAAGATTTATTAAAATGAATAACCAAGTGTTTTAATTGACATCAGAACATCCAAACAATAAACCCTGAGAACATAGAAAAAAGATAAATAAAGATATGAGCAGAATTTAATACAATAGAAAACGTATAAAATTGAGGTGATTTAGTAAGTCCAAAGAATATTCTTTGAAAAGATTTAAGACACACTTTGATTAAGGAAAACAAAAACATAAGTAAACAATATACAGAAAGAATCAGGACAAAGTTATAGCAGAGAATATAGGAAATGCCAGTAAATTAGAACATTTCTGTAAAGTGGACCAATTCCTAGCTCCTAAAGTTTACCAAAACTGACACAAGAGGTAATCATTTAAGGTCATCATGTCTGCCCTTGGCATTCTCGGAATGCCCTGGCCTCAGAATGCAGCATCTGTAGTCCATGGTAACCTGCGGGCAGGGGGCGGGGCTGAGGGAGGTTGGAACACTGCCCTCACTGAGGGAGTGGGTGTGGCCATCTCTGCTGTGACTGAACAAAGCCAAGGGAGCAGGGGTCCCAGGGCAGGGCCCTCAGAGCCCGGCAGGCCCAATGGGGTGTCACAAGCATTTAGGCCCTGGCCAAAGTGCGCCTTCTTTGTCTCCACAGCTGCCCAAACACTAACCTTTCCACTCAGCCCGCCCTCATACTTAAAGTGTGTGTGGAACCTGTCCACGCAGTACCCCTCGCTGCACAGCTAACCATACGTCTGGGCATCGTAGCTTCCTGCCAGGGGACCGAAGTTCGCAGGCAGATGGGTCCCTGGGACACACGCGGAGAGCTTCCTGACCGTGCCACAGGCCGCTCACGGCCCCGGCCCCAGATCGGGGGCCACAAAGCAGCCCTGTCTGAGTCCCTGCCTCTAGAGGAAGTATAGGACCAACACTTGTAGCAATCGGGGTCCTAGCGGGCAACTCTTTGGAAGGACACAAATAAATCTTTGCGAATTTCTGATGTAGCTTACGAGCGTTCACACCTAAGCCTCTTAAAATGTCAACTGTTTAGCTAAACATGAGCTCATGATCTAAATGTACACAATAATGAAGAAATCAGCTACAAGGGGGAGACAATTAGCAAAAACAATCAATACCAGAATTAGATTCCCTAGGCCATTCATCACATGTTGGAATAATCAGGTGCAAGGCAGATAATATACATAAAACTGGAAATGAAACAAGGAACAAGGATGTTTTCAAAGTCTGGAAGGATCTCTAAAGCATATTTAAAGTACATATCATTGACAAAGCTAAATATTAAAAGGTTGTGTAATACAACAGATTCATCATAGAAATGCGTGAAATTATGCTGTTTTGAAAACTCTGGCATGTCAGATTTTCTGCCTAATTATATAAGAAGATTTCGCTAAAAAATACACATTATTTCAAAGACTTATTGGCTGTGAAATAAGTTGTGTATTTCAAATGGCTTGTCTGCAAAGAAAGGTGAGATGTAGGGAATCACAGAAAGTCGAGGGGAAAATAGGTCAATATATACATTGCTATATGGTGAACTAAGCCTTAGGCCTACAACAATGTAGAGGACCTGACCCTTAGAAACTTACAAGTAAGCTGGAATCTTCAAAAGTTCAAATCTTTATAAGTAAATAGATTTATGAAAATGAATAACCAAGTGTTTTAATTGACATCAGAAGATCAAAACAATAAACCCTGAGAACATAGAAAAAAGATAAGTAAAAATATGAGCAGAACTTAATACAACAGAAAACGTATAAAATTCAGGTGATGTAGTAAGTCCAAAGAATATTCTTTGAAAAGATTTAAAAGACACACTTTGAGTTAGGAAAACACAAACATAAGTAAAGAATATACAGAAAGAATCAGGACAATGTTACAGCAGAGAATATAGGAAATGCCAGTAAATTAGAACATTTCTGTAAAGTGGACCATTTCCTAGCTCCTAAAGTTTACCAAAACTGACACAAGAGGAAGTCATTTAAGGTCATCTTGTCTGCCGTTGTCCTTCTCGGAACGCCCTGGCCTCATAATGCAGCATCTTTAGTCCATGGTAACCTGCGGAGAGGGGTGGGGTGAGGGAGGTTGGAACACAGCCCTCACTGTGGGAGTGGGAGTGGCCATCTCTGCTGTGACTGAACAAAGGGCAGGGGAGCAGTGGCCCATGGCAGGGCCCTCAGAGCCCGGCAGTCCCATTGGGGTGTCACAAGCATTTAGGCACAGGCCGAAGAGCGCCTTCTTTGTCTGCACAGCTGCCCAAACTCTCACCTATCGACTCAGGCCGCCCTCTTACTTGAAGTGTGTGTGAAACCTGTCCGCGCAATACACCTCGCTGCACAGCTAACCATAGGTCTGGGCATCGTAGCTTCCTGCCAGGTGACCGAAGTTCGCAGGCAGATGGGTCCCTGGGACACACGCGGAGAGACTTCTGCCCAGGCCAAAGGCCGCCCACTGCCACTGCCCCAGATCTGGGGACGCAAAGCAGCCCTGTCTGAGTCCCTGCCTCTAGAGAAGTATTGAACCAACACTTGTAGAAAACGGGGTCCTCGTGGGCAACTCATTGGAGGGACACAAATAAATCTTTGCCGACTTTCTGATGAAGCTTACGAGCGTTCACACCTAATCCTCTTACAAGGTCAGCTGTTTAGCTAAACATGAGCTCATGATCTAAATTTACAGAATAATGAAGAAATCAGCTACAGGGGGCGACCATCAGCAAAAACAATCAATACCAGAATGAGATTCCCTAGGCCATCCATCAGATGTTGGAATAATCAGGTGCAAGGCAGAAAATATACATAAAACTGGAACTGAAACAAGGAACAAGGATGTTTTCAAAGACTGGTAGGATCTCTAAAACATTTTTAAAGAACATGTCATTGACAAAGGTAAATACTCAAAGATTGTGTAATACAACAGATTCATCATTGAGCAGAGTGAAATTATGCTGTTTTGAAAACTATGGCAAGTCAGATTTTCCGCCTAATTATATAAGAAGATTTCTCTAAAAAATACACATTATTTCAAAGACTTATGGGCTGTGAAATAAGGGTATTTCAAATGGCTTGTCTGCAAAGAAAGGTGAGATGTAGGGAATCACAGAAAGTCGAGGGGAAAATAGGTCAATATATACATTGCTATAGGGTGAACTAAGCCTTAGGCCAGCAACAATATAGAGGACCTGACCCTTAGAAACTTACAAGTAAGCTGGAATCTTCAAAAGTTCAAATCTTTATAAGTAAAAAGATTTATTAAAATGAATAACCAAGTGTTTTAATTGACATCAGAACATCCAAACAATAAACCCTGAGAACATAGAAAAAAGATAAATAAAGATATGAGCAGAATTTAATACAATAGAAAACGTATAAAATTGAGGTGATTTAGTAAGTCCAAAGAATATTCTTTGAAAAGATTTAAGACACACTTTGATTAAGGAAAACAAAAACATAAGTAAACAATATACAGAAAGAATCAGGACAAAGTTATAGCAGAGAATATAGGAAATGCCAGTAAATTAGAACATTTCTGTAAAGTGGACCAATTCCTAGCTCCTAAAGTTTACCAAAACTGACACAAGAGGTAATCATTTAAGGTCATCATGTCTGCCCTTGGCATTCTCGGAATGCCCTGGCCTCAGAATGCAGCATCTGTAGTCCATGGTAACCTGCGGGCAGGGGGCGGGGCTGAGGGAGGTTGGAACACTGCCCTCACTGAGGGAGTGGGTGTGGCCATCTCTGCTGTGACTGAACAAAGCCAAGGGAGCAGGGGTCCCAGGGCAGGGCCCTCAGAGCCCGGCAGGCCCAATGGGGTGTCACAAGCATTTAGGCCCTGGCCAAAGTGCGCCTTCTTTGTCTCCACAGCTGCCCAAACACTAACCTTTCCACTCAGCCCGCCCTCATACTTAAAGTGTGTGTGGAACCTGTCCACGCAGTACCCCTCGCTGCACAGCTAACCATACGTCTGGGCATCGTAGCTTCCTGCCAGGGGACCGAAGTTCGCAGGCAGATGGGTCCCTGGGACACACGCGGAGAGCTTCCTGACCGTGCCACAGGCCGCTCACGGCCCCGGCCCCAGATCGGGGGCCACAAAGCAGCCCTGTCTGAGTCCCTGCCTCTAGAGGAAGTATAGGACCAACACTTGTAGCAATCGGGGTCCTAGCGGGCAACTCTTTGGAAGGACACAAATAAATCTTTGCGAATTTCTGATGTAGCTTACGAGCGTTCACACCTAAGCCTCTTAAAATGTCAACTGTTTAGCTAAACATGAGCTCATGATCTAAATGTACACAATAATGAAGAAATCAGCTACAAGGGGGAGACAATTAGCAAAAACAATCAATACCAGAATTAGATTCCCTAGGCCATTCATCACATGTTGGAATAATCAGGTGCAAGGCAGATAATATACATAAAACTGGAAATGAAACAAGGAACAAGGATGTTTTCAAAGTCTGGAAGGATCTCTAAAGCATATTTAAAGTACATATCATTGACAAAGCTAAATATTAAAAGGTTGTGTAATACAACAGATTCATCATAGAAATGCGTGAAATTATGCTGTTTTGAAAACTCTGGCATGTCAGATTTTCTGCCTAATTATATAAGAAGATTTCGCTAAAAAATACACATTATTTCAAAGACTTATTGGCTGTGAAATAAGTTGTGTATTTCAAATGGCTTGTCTGCAAAGAAAGGTGAGATGTAGGGAATCACAGAAAGTCGAGGGGAAAATAGGTCAATATATACATTGCTATATGGTGAACTAAGCCTTAGGCCTACAACAATGTAGAGGACCTGACCCTTAGAAACTTACAAGTAAGCTGGAATCTTCAAAAGTTCAAATCTTTATACGTAAATAGATTTATGAAAATGAATAACCAAGTGTTTTAATTGACATCAGAAGATCAAAACAATAAACCCTGAGAACATAGAAAAAAGATAAGTAAAAATATGAGCAGAACTTAATACAACAGAAAACGTATAAAATTCAGGTGATGTAGTAAGTCCAAAGAATATTCTTTGAAAAGATTTAAAAGACACACTTTGATTTAGGAAAACACAAACATAAGTAAAGAATATACAGAAAGAATCAGGACAATGTTACAGCAGAGAATATAGGAAATGCCAGTAAATTAGAACATTTCTGTAAAGTGGACCATTTCCTAGCTCCTAAAGTTTACCAAAACTGACACAAGAGGAAGTCATTTAAGGTCATCTTGTCTGCCGTTGTCCTTCTCGGAACGCCCTGGCCTCATAATGCAGCATCTTTAGTCCATGGTAACCTGCGGAGAGGGGTGGGGTGAGGGAGGTTGGAACACAGCCCTCACTGTGGGAGTGGGAGTGGCCATCTCTGCTGTGACTGAACAAAGGGCAGGGGAGCAGTGGCCCATGGCAGGGCCCTCAGAGCCCGGCAGTCCCATTGGGGTGTCACAAGCATTTAGGCACAGGCCGAAGAGCGCCTTCTTTGTCTGCACAGCTGCCCAAACTCTCACCTATCCACTCAGGCCGCCCTCTTACTTGAAGTGTGTGTGAAACCTGTCCGCGCAATACACCTCGCTGCACAGCTAACCATAGGTCTGGGCATCGTAGCTTCCTGCCAGGTGACCGAAGTTCGCAGGCAGATGGGTCCCTGGGACACACGCGGAGAGACTTCTGCCCGGGCCAAAGGCCACCCACTGCCACTGCCCCAGATCTGGGGACGCAAAGCAGCCCTGTCTGAGTCCCTGCCTCTAGAGGAAGTATTGAACCAACACTTGTAGAAAACGGGGTCCTCGTGGGCAACTCATTGGAGGGACACAAATAAATCTTTGCCGACTTTCTGATGAAGCTTACGAGCGTTCACACCTAATCCTCTTACAAGGTCAGCTGTTTAGCTAAACATGAGCTCATGATCTAAATTTACAGAATAATGAAGAAATCAGCTACAGGGGGAGACCATCAGCAAAAACAATCAATACCAGAATGAGATTCCCTAGGCCATCCATCAGATGTTGGAATAATCAGGTGCAAGGCAGAAAATATACATAAAACTGGAACTGAAACAAGGAACAAGGATGTTTTCAAAGACTGGTAGGATCTCTAAAACATTTTTAAAGAACATGTCATTGACAAAGGTAAATACTCAAAGATTGTGTAATACAACAGATTCATCATTGAGCAGAGTGAAATTATGCTGTTTTGAAAACTATGGCAAGTCAGATTTTCCGCCTAATTATATAAGAAGATTTCTCTAAAAAATACACATTATTTCAAAGACTTATGGGCTGTGAAATAAGGGTATTTCAAATGGCTTGTCTGCAAAGAAAGGTGAGATGTAGGGAATCACAGAAAGTCGAGGGGAAAATAGGTCAATATATACATTGCTATAGGGTGAACTAAGCCTTAGGCCAGCAACAATATAGAGGACCTGACCCTTAGAAACTTACAAGTAAGCTGGAATCTTCAAAAGTTCAAATCTTTATAAGTAAAAAGATTTATTAAAATGAATAACCAAGTGTTTTAATTGACATCAGAACATCCAAACAATAAACCCTGAGAACATAGAAAAAAGATAAATAAAGATATGAGCAGAATTTAATACAATAGAAAACGTATAAAATTGAGGTGATTTAGTAAGTCCAAAGAATATTCTTTGAAAAGATTTAAGACACACTTTGATTAAGGAAAACAAAAACATAAGTAAACAATATACAGAAAGAATCAGGACAAAGTTATAGCAGAGAATATAGGAAATGCCAGTAAATTAGAACATTTCTGTAAAGTGGACCAATTCCTAGCTCCTAAAGTTTACCAAAACTGACACAAGAGGTAATCATTTAAGGTCATCATGTCTGCCCTTGGCATTCTCGGAATGCCCTGGCCTCAGAATGCAGCATCTGTAGTCCATGGTAACCTGCGGAGAGGGGGCGGGGCTGAGGGAGGTTGGAACACTGCCCTCACTGAGGGAGTGGGTGTGGCCATCTCTGCTGTGACTGAACAAAGCCAAGGGAGCAGGGGTCCCAGGGCAGGGCCCTCAGAGCCCGGCAGGCCCAATGGGGTGTCACAAGCATTTAGGCCCTGGCCAAAGTGCGCCTTCTTTGTCTCCACAGCTGCCCAAACACTAACCTTTCCACTCAGCCCGCCCTCATACTTAAAGTGTGTGTGGAACCTGTCCACGCAGTACCCCTCGCTGCACAGCTAACCATACGTCTGGGCATCGTAGCTTCCTGCCATGGGACCGAAGTTCGCAGGCAGATGGGTCCCTGGGACACACGCGGAGAGCTTCCTGACCGTGCCACAGGCCGCTCACGGCCCCGGCCCCAGATCGGGGGCCACAAAGCAGCCCTGTCTGAGTCCCTGCCTCTAGAGGAAGTATAGGACCAACACTTGTAGCAATCGGGGTCCTAGCGGGCAACTCTTTGGAAGGACACAAATAAATCTTTGCGAATTTCTGATGTAGCTTACGAGCGTTCACACCTAAGCCTCTTAAAATGTCAACTGTTTAGCTAAACATGAGCTCATGATCTAAATGTACACAATAATGAAGAAATCAGCTACAAGGGGGAGACAATTAGCAAAAACAATCAATACCAGAATTAGATTCCCTAGGCCATTCATCACATGTTGGAATAATCAGGTGCAAGGCAGATAATATACATAAAACTGGAAATGAAACAAGGAACAAGGATGTTTTCAAAGTCTGGAAGGATCTCTAAAGCATATTTAAAGTACATATCATTGACAAAGCTAAATATTAAAAGGTTGTGTAATACAACAGATTCATCATAGAAATGCGTGAAATTATGCTGTTTTGAAAACTCTGGCATGTCAGATTTTCTGCCTAATTATATAAGAAGATTTCGCTAAAAAATACACATTATTTCAAAGACTTATTGGCTGTGAAATAAGTTGTGTATTTCAAATGGCTTGTCTGCAAAGAAAGGTGAGATGTAGGGAATCACAGAAAGTCGAGGGGAAAATAGGTCAATATATACATTGCTATATGGTGAACTAAGCCTTAGGCCTACAACAATGTAGAGGACCTGACCCTTAGAAACTTACAAGTAAGCTGGAATCTTCAAAAGTTCAAATCTTTATAAGTAAATAGATTTATGAAAATGAATAACCAAGTGTTTTAATTGACATCAGAAGATCAAAACAATAAACCCTGAGAACATAGAAAAAAGATAAGTAAAAATATGAGCAGAACTTAATACAACAGAAAACGTATAAAATTCAGGTGATGTAGTAAGTCCAAAGAATATTCTTTGAAAAGATTTAAAAGACACACTTTGAGTTAGGAAAACACAAACATAAGTAAAGAATATACAGAAAGAATCAGGACAATGTTACAGCAGAGAATATAGGAAATGCCAGTAAATTAGAACATTTCTGTAAAGTGGACCATTTCCTAGCTCCTAAAGTTTACCAAAACTGACACAAGAGGAAGTCATTTAAGGTCATCATGTCTGCCCTTGGCATTCTCGGAATGCCCTGGCCTCAGAATGCAGCATCTGTAGTCCATGGTAACCTGCGGAGAGGGGGCGGGGCTGAGGGAGGTTGGAACACTGCCCTCACTGAGGGAGTGGGTGTGGCCATCTCTGCTGTGACTGAACAAAGCCAAGGGAGCAGGGGTCCCAGGGCAGGGCCCTCAGAGCCCGGCAGGCCCAATGGGGTGTCACAAGCATTTAGGCCCTGGCCAAAGTGCGCCTTCTTTGTCTCCACAGCTGCCCAAACACTAACCTTTCCACTCAGCCCGCCCTCATACTTAAAGTGTGTGTGGAACCTGTCCACGCAGTACCCCTCGCTGCACAGCTAACCATACGTCTGGGCATCGTAGCTTCCTGCCAGGGGACCGAAGTTCGCAGGCAGATGGGTCCCTGGGACACACGCGGAGAGCTTCCTGACCGTGCCACAGGCCGCTCACGGCCCCGGCCCCAGATCGGGGGCCACAAAGCAGCCCTGTCTGAGTCCCTGCCTCTAGAGGAAGTATAGGACCAACACTTGTAGCAATCGGGGTCCTAGCGGGCAACTCTTTGGAAGGACACAAATAAATCTTTGCGAATTTCTGATGTAGCTTACGAGCGTTCACACCTAAGCCTCTTAAAATGTCAACTGTTTAGCTAAACATGAGCTCATGATCTAAATGTACACAATAATGAAGAAATCAGCTACAAGGGGGAGACAATTAGCAAAAACAATCAATACCAGAATTAGATTCCCTAGGCCATTCATCACATGTTGGAATAATCAGGTGCAAGGCAGATAATATACATAAAACTGGAAATGAAACAAGGAACAAGGATGTTTTCAAAGTCTGGAAGGATCTCTAAAGCATATTTAAAGTACATATCATTGACAAAGCTAAATATTAAAAGGTTGTGTAATACAACAGATTCATCATAGAAATGCGTGAAATTATGCTGTTTTGAAAACTCTGGCATGTCAGATTTTCTGCCTAATTATATAAGAAGATTTCGCTAAAAAATACACATTATTTCAAAGACTTATTGGCTGTGAAATAAGTTGTGTATTTCAAATGGCTTGTCTGCAAAGAAAGGTGAGATGTAGGGAATCACAGAAAGTCGAGGGGAAAATAGGTCAATATATACATTGCTATATGGTGAACTAAGCCTTAGGCCTACAACAATGTAGAGGACCTGACCCTTAGAAACTTACAAGTAAGCTGGAATCTTCAAAAGTTCAAATCTTTATAAGTAAATAGATTTATGAAAATGAATAACCAAGTGTTTTAATTGACATCAGAAGATCAAAACAATAAACCCTGAGAACATAGAAAAAAGATAAGTAAAAATATGAGCAGAACTTAATACAACAGAAAACGTATAAAATTCAGGTGATGTAGTAAGTCCAAAGAATATTCTTTGAAAAGATTTAAAAGACACACTTTGAGTTAGGAAAACACAAACATAAGTAAAGAATATACAGAAAGAATCAGGACAATGTTACAGCAGAGAATATAGGAAATGCCAGTAAATTAGAACATTTCTGTAAAGTGGACCATTTCCTAGCTCCTAAAGTTTACCAAAACTGACACAAGAGGAAGTCATTTAAGGTCATCTTGTCTGCCGTTGTCCTTCTCGGAACGCCCTGGCCTCATAATGCAGCATCTTTAGTCCATGGTAACCTGCGGAGAGGGGTGGGGTGAGGGAGGTTGGAACACAGCCCTCACTGTGGGAGTGGGAGTGGCCATCTCTGCTGTGACTGAACAAAGGGCAGGGGAGCAGTGGCCCATGGCAGGGCCCTCAGAGCCCGGCAGTCCCATTGGGGTGTCACAAGCATTTAGGCACAGGCCGAAGAGCGCCTTCTTTGTCTGCACAGCTGCCCAAACTCTCACCTATCCACTCAGGCCGCCCTCTTACTTGAAGTGTGTGTGAAACCTGTCCGCGCAATACACCTCGCTGCACAGCTAACCATAGGTCTGGGCATCGTAGCTTCCTGCCAGGTGACCGAAGTTCGCAGGCAGATGGGTCCCTGGGACACACGCGGAGAGACTTCTGCCCGGGCCAAAGGCCACCCACTGCCACTGCCCCAGATCTGGGGACGCAAAGCAGCCCTGTCTGAGTCCCTGCCTCTAGAGGAAGTATTGAACCAACACTTGTAGAAAACGGGGTCCTCGTGGGCAACTCATTGGAGGGACACAAATAAATCTTTGCCGACTTTCTGATGAAGCTTACGAGCGTTCACACCTAATCCTCTTACAAGGTCAGCTGTTTAGCTAAACATGAGCTCATGATCTAAATTTACAGAATAATGAAGAAATCAGCTACAGGGGGAGACCATCAGCAAAAACAATCAATACCAGAATGAGATTCCCTAGGCCATCCATCAGATGTTGGAATAATCAGGTGCAAGGCAGAAAATATACATAAAACTGGAACTGAAACAAGGAACAAGGATGTTTTCAAAGACTGGTAGGATCTCTAAAACATTTTTAAAGAACATGTCATTGACAAAGGTAAATACTCAAAGATTGTGTAATACAACAGATTCATCATTGAGCAGAGTGAAATTATGCTGTTTTGAAAACTATGGCAAGTCAGATTTTCCGCCTAATTATATAAGAAGATTTCTCTAAAAAATACACATTATTTCAAAGACTTATGGGCTGTGAAATAAGGGTATTTCAAATGGCTTGTCTGCAAAGAAAGGTGAGATGTAGGGAATCACAGAAAGTCGAGGGGAAAATAGGTCAATATATACATTGCTATAGGGTGAACTAAGCCTTAGGCCAGCAACAATATAGAGGACCTGACCCTTAGAAACTTACAAGTAAGCTGGAATCTTCAAAAGTTCAAATCTTTATAAGTAAAAAGATTTATTAAAATGAATAACCAAGTGTTTTAATTGACATCAGAACATCCAAACAATAAACCCTGAGAACATAGAAAAAAGATAAATAAAGATATGAGCAGAATTTAATACAATAGAAAACGTATAAAATTGAGGTGATTTAGTAAGTCCAAAGAATATTCTTTGAAAAGATTTAAGACACACTTTGATTAAGGAAAACAAAAACATAAGTAAACAATATACAGAAAGAATCAGGACAAAGTTATAGCAGAGAATATAGGAAATGCCAGTAAATTAGAACATTTCTGTAAAGTGGACCAATTCCTAGCTCCTAAAGTTTACCAAAACTGACACAAGAGGTAATCATTTAAGGTCATCATGTCTGCCCTTGGCATTCTCGGAATGCCCTGGCCTCAGAATGCAGCATCTGTAGTCCATGGTAACCTGCGGAGAGGGGGCGGGGCTGAGGGAGGTTGGAACACTGCCCTCACTGAGGGAGTGGGTGTGGCCATCTCTGCTGTGACTGAACAAAGCCAAGGGAGCAGGGGTCCCAGGGCAGGGCCCTCAGAGCCCGGCAGGCCCAATGGGGTGTCACAAGCATTTAGGCCCTGGCCAAAGTGCGCCTTCTTTGTCTCCACAGCTGCCCAAACACTAACCTTTCCACTCAGCCCGCCCTCATACTTAAAGTGTGTGTGGAACCTGTCCACGCAGTACCCCTCGCTGCACAGCTAACCATACGTCTGGGCATCGTAGCTTCCTGCCAGGGGACCGAAGTTCGCAGGCAGATGGGTCCCTGGGACACACGCGGAGAGCTTCCTGACCGTGCCACAGGCCGCTCACGGCCCCGGCCCCAGATCGGGGGCCACAATGCAGCCCTGTCTGAGTCCCTGCCTCTAGAGGAAGTATAGGACCAACACTTGTAGCAATCGGGGTCCTAGCGGGCAACTCTTTGGAAGGACACAAATAAATCTTTGCGAATTTCTGATGTAGCTTACGAGCGTTCACACCTAAGCCTCTTAAAATGTCAACTGTTTAGCTAAACATGAGCTCATGATCTAAATGTACACAATAATGAAGAAATCAGCTACAAGGGGGAGACAATTAGCAAAAACAATCAATACCAGAATTAGATTCCCTAGGCCATTCATCACATGTTGGAATAATCAGGTGCAAGGCAGATAATATACATAAAACTGGAAATGAAACAAGGAACAAGGATGTTTTCAAAGTCTGGAAGGATCTCTAAAGCATATTTAAAGTACATATCATTGACAAAGCTAAATATTAAAAGGTTGTGTAATACAACAGATTCATCATAGAAATGCGTGAAATTATGCTGTTTTGAAAACTCTGGCATGTCAGATTTTCTGCCTAATTATATAAGAAGATTTCGCTAAAAAATACACATTATTTCAAAGACTTATTGGCTGTGAAATAAGTTGTGTATTTCAAATGGCTTGTCTGCAAAGAAAGGTGAGATGTAGGGAATCACAGAAAGTCGAGGGGAAAATAGGTCAATATATACATTGCTATATGGTGAACTAAGCCTTAGGCCTACAACAATGTAGAGGACCTGACCCTTAGAAACTTACAAGTAAGCTGGAATCTTCAAAAGTTCAAATCTTTATAAGTAAATAGATTTATGAAAATGAATAACCAAGTGTTTTAATTGACATCAGAAGATCAAAACAATAAACCCTGAGAACATAGAAAAAAGATAAGTAAAAATATGAGCAGAACTTAATACAACAGAAAACGTATAAAATTCAGGTGATGTAGTAAGTCCAAAGAATATTCTTTGAAAAGATTTAAAAGACACACTTTGAGTTAGGAAAACACAAACATAAGTAAAGAATATACAGAAAGAATCAGGACAATGTTACAGCAGAGAATATAGGAAATGCCAGTAAATTAGAACATTTCTGTAAAGTGGACCATTTCCTAGCTCCTAAAGTTTACCAAAACTGACACAAGAGGAAGTCATTTAAGGTCATCTTGTCTGCCGTTGTCCTTCTCGGAACGCCCTGGCCTCATAATGCAGCATCTTTAGTCCATGGTAACCTGCGGAGAGGGGTGGGGTGAGGGAGGTTGGAACACAGCCCTCACTGTGGGAGTGGGAGTGGCCATCTCTGCTGTGACTGAACAAAGGGCAGGGGAGCAGTGGCCCATGGCAGGGCCCTCAGAGCCCGGCAGTCCCATTGGGGTGTCACAAGCATTTAGGCACAGGCCGAAGAGCGCCTTCTTTGTCTGCACAGCTGCCCAAACTCTCACCTATCCACTCAGGCCGCCCTCTTACTTGAAGTGTGTGTGAAACCTGTCCGCGCAATACACCTCGCTGCACAGCTAACCATAGGTCTGGGCATCGTAGCTTCCTGCCAGGTGACCGAAGTTCGCAGGCAGATGGGTCCCTGGGACACACGCGGAGAGACTTCTGCCCGGGCCAAAGGCCACCCACTGCCACTGCCCCAGATCTGGGGACGCAAAGCAGCCCTGTCTGAGTCCCTGCCTCTAGAGGAAGTATTGAACCAACACTTGTAGAAAACGGGGTCCTCGTGGGCAACTCATTGGAGGGACACAAATAAATCTTTGCCGACTTTCTGATGAAGCTTACGAGCGTTCACACCTAATCCTCTTACAAGGTCAGCTGTTTAGCTAAACATGAGCTCATGATCTAAATTTACAGAATAATGAAGAAATCAGCTACAGGGGGAGACCATCAGCAAAAACAATCAATACCAGAATGAGATTCCCTAGGCCATCCATCAGATGTTGGAATAATCAGGTGCAAGGCAGAAAATATACATAAAACTGGAACTGAAACAAGGAACAAGGATGTTTTCAAAGACTGGTAGGATCTCTAAAACATTTTTAAAGAACATGTCATTGACAAAGGTAAATACTCAAAGATTGTGTAATACAACAGATTCATCATTGAGCAGAGTGAAATTATGCTGTTTTGAAAACTATGGCAAGTCAGATTTTCCGCCTAATTATATAAGAAGATTTCTCTAAAAAATACACATTATTTCAAAGACTTATGGGCTGTGAAATAAGGGTATTTCAAATGGCTTGTCTGCAAAGAAAGGTGAGATGTAGGGAATCACAGAAAGTCGAGGGGAAAATAGGTCAATATATACATTGCTATAGGGTGAACTAAGCCTTAGGCCAGCAACAATATAGAGGACCTGACCCTTAGAAACTTACAAGTAAGCTGGAATCTTCAAAAGTTCAAATCTTTATAAGTAAAAAGATTTATTAAAATGAATAACCAAGTGTTTTAATTGACATCAGAACATCCAAACAATAAACCCTGAGAACATAGAAAAAAGATAAATAAAGATATGAGCAGAATTTAATACAATAGAAAACGTATAAAATTGAGGTGATTTAGTAAGTCCAAAGAATATTCTTTGAAAAGATTTAAGACACACTTTGATTAAGGAAAACAAAAACATAAGTAAACAATATACAGAAAGAATCAGGACAAAGTTATAGCAGAGAATATAGGAAATGCCAGTAAATTAGAACATTTCTGTAAAGTGGACCAATTCCTAGCTCCTAAAGTTTACCAAAACTGACACAAGAGGTAATCATTTAAGGTCATCATGTCTGCCCTTGGCATTCTCGGAATGCCCTGGCCTCAGAATGCAGCATCTGTAGTCCATGGTAACCTGCGGGCAGGGGGCGGGGCTGAGGGAGGTTGGAACACTGCCCTCACTGAGGGAGTGGGTGTGGCCATCTCTGCTGTGACTGAACAAAGCCAAGGGAGCAGGGGTCCCAGGGCAGGGCCCTCAGAGCCCGGCAGGCCCAATGGGGTGTCACAAGCATTTAGGCCCTGGCCAAAGTGCGCCTTCTTTGTCTCCACAGCTGCCCAAACACTAACCTTTCCACTCAGCCCGCCCTCATACTTAAAGTGTGTGTGGAACCTGTCCACGCAGTACCCCTCGCTGCACAGCTAACCATACGTCTGGGCATCGTAGCTTCCTGCCAGGGGACCGAAGTTCGCAGGCAGATGGGTCCCTGGGACACACGCGGAGAGCTTCCTGACCGTGCCACAGGCCGCTCACGGCCCCGGCCCCAGATCGGGGGCCACAAAGCAGCCCTGTCTGAGTCCCTGCCTCTAGAGGAAGTATAGGACCAACACTTGTAGCAATCGGGGTCCTAGCGGGCAACTCTTTGGAAGGACACAAATAAATCTTTGCGAATTTCTGATGTAGCTTACGAGCGTTCACACCTAAGCCTCTTAAAATGTCAACTGTTTAGCTAAACATGAGCTCATGATCTAAATGTACACAATAATGAAGAAATCAGCTACAAGGGGGAGACAATTAGCAAAAACAATCAATACCAGAATTAGATTCCCTAGGCCATTCATCACATGTTGGAATAATCAGGTGCAAGGCAGATAATATACATAAAACTGGAAATGAAACAAGGAACAAGGATGTTTTCAAAGTCTGGAAGGATCTCTAAAGCATATTTAAAGTACATATCATTGACAAAGCTAAATATTAAAAGGTTGTGTAATACAACAGATTCATCATAGAAATGCGTGAAATTATGCTGTTTTGAAAACTCTGGCATGTCAGATTTTCTGCCTAATTATATAAGAAGATTTCGCTAAAAAATACACATTATTTCAAAGACTTATTGGCTGTGAAATAAGTTGTGTATTTCAAATGGCTTGTCTGCAAAGAAAGGTGAGATGTAGGGAATCACAGAAAGTCGAGGGGAAAATAGGTCAATATATACATTGCTATATGGTGAACTAAGCCTTAGGCCTACAACAATGTAGAGGACCTGACCCTTAGAAACTTACAAGTAAGCTGGAATCTTCAAAAGTTCAAATCTTTATAAGTAAATAGATTTATGAAAATGAATAACCAAGTGTTTTAATTGACATCAGAAGATCAAAACAATAAACCCTGAGAACATAGAAAAAAGATAAGTAAAAATATGAGCAGAACTTAATACAACAGAAAACGTATAAAATTCAGGTGATGTAGTAAGTCCAAAGAATATTCTTTGAAAAGATTTAAAAGACACACTTTGAGTTAGGAAAACACAAACATAAGTAAAGAATATACAGAAAGAATCAGGACAATGTTACAGCAGAGAATATAGGAAATGCCAGTAAATTAGAACATTTCTGTAAAGTGGACCATTTCCTAGCTCCTAAAGTTTACCAAAACTGACACAAGAGGAAGTCATTTAAGGTCATCTTGTCTGCCGTTGTCCTTCTCGGAACGCCCTGGCCTCATAATGCAGCATCTTTAGTCCATGGTAACCTGCGGAGAGGGGTGGGGTGAGGGAGGTTGGAACACAGCCCTCACTGTGGGAGTGGGAGTGGCCATCTCTGCTGTGACTGAACAAAGGGCAGGGGAGCAGTGGCCCATGGCAGGGCCCTCAGAGCCCGGCAGTCCCATTGGGGTGTCACAAGCATTTAGGCACAGGCCGAAGAGCGCCTTCTTTGTCTGCACAGCTGCCCAAACTCTCACCTATCCACTCAGGCCGCCCTCTTACTTGAAGTGTGTGTGAAACCTGTCCGCGCAATACACCTCGCTGCACAGCTAACCATAGGTCTGGGCATCGTAGCTTCCTGCCAGGTGACCGAAGTTCGCAGGCAGATGGGTCCCTGGGACACACGCGGAGAGACTTCTGCCCGGGCCAAAGGCCACCCACTGCCACTGCCCCAGATCTGGGGACGCAAAGCAGCCCTGTCTGAGTCCCTGCCTCTAGAGGAAGTATTGAACCAACACTTGTAGAAAACGGGGTCCTCGTGGGCAACTCATTGGAGGGACACAAATAAATCTTTGCCGACTTTCTGATGAAGCTTACGAGCGTTCACACCTAATCCTCTTACAAGGTCAGCTGTTTAGCTAAACATGAGCTCATGATCTAAATTTACAGAATAATGAAGAAATCAGCTACAGGGGGAGACCATCAGCAAAAACAATCAATACCAGAATGAGATTCCCTAGGCCATCCATCAGATGTTGGAATAATCAGGTGCAAGGCAGAAAATATACATAAAACTGGAACTGAAACAAGGAACAAGGATGTTTTCAAAGACTGGTAGGATCTCTAAAACATTTTTAAAGAACATGTCATTGACAAAGGTAAATACTCAAAGATTGTGTAATACAACAGATTCATCATTGAGCAGAGTGAAATTATGCTGTTTTGAAAACTATGGCAAGTCAGATTTTCCGCCTAATTATATAAGAAGATTTCTCTAAAAAATACACATTATTTCAAAGACTTATGGGCTGTGAAATAAGGGTATTTCAAATGGCTTGTCTGCAAAGAAAGGTGAGATGTAGGGAATCACAGAAAGTCGAGGGGAAAATAGGTCAATATATACATTGCTATAGGGTGAACTAAGCCTTAGGCCAGCAACAATATAGAGGACCTGACCCTTAGAAACTTACAAGTAAGCTGGAATCTTCAAAAGTTCAAATCTTTATAAGTAAAAAGATTTATTAAAATGAATAACCAAGTGTTTTAATTGACATCAGAACATCCAAACAATAAACCCTGAGAACATAGAAAAAAGATAAATAAAGATATGAGCAGAATTTAATACAATAGAAAACGTATAAAATTGAGGTGATTTAGTAAGTCCAAAGAATATTCTTTGAAAAGATTTAAGACACACTTTGATTAAGGAAAACAAAAACATAAGTAAACAATATACAGAAAGAATCAGGACAAAGTTATAGCAGAGAATATAGGAAATGCCAGTAAATTAGAACATTTCTGTAAAGTGGACCAATTCCTAGCTCCTAAAGTTTACCAAAACTGACACAAGAGGTAATCATTTAAGGTCATCATGTCTGCCCTTGGCATTCTCGGAATGCCCTGGCCTCAGAATGCAGCATCTGTAGTCCATGGTAACCTGCGGAGAGGGGGCGGGGCTGAGGGAGGTTGGAACACTGCCCTCACTGAGGGAGTGGGTGTGGCCATCTCTGCTGTGACTGAACAAAGCCAAGGGAGCAGGGGTCCCAGGGCAGGGCCCTCAGAGCCCGGCAGGCCCAATGGGGTGTCACAAGCATTTAGGCCCTGGCCAAAGTGCGCCTTCTTTGTCTCCACAGCTGCCCAAACACTAACCTTTCCACTCAGCCCGCCCTCATACTTAAAGTGTGTGTGGAACCTGTCCACGCAGTACCCCTCGCTGCACAGCTAACCATACGTCTGGGCATCGTAGCTTCCTGCCAGGGGACCGAAGTTCGCAGGCAGATGGGTCCCTGGGACACACGCGGAGAGCTTCCTGACCGTGCCACAGGCCGCTCACGGCCCCGGCCCCAGATCGGGGGCCACAAAGCAGCCCTGTCTGAGTCCCTGCCTCTAGAGGAAGTATAGGACCAACACTTGTAGAAAACGGGGTCCTAGCGGGCAACTCATTGGAGGGACACAAATAAATCCTTGCGACTTTCTGATGAAGCTTACGAGCGTTCACACCTAATCCTATTACAAGGTCAGCTGTTTAGCTAAACATGAGCTCATGATCTAAATGTACACAATAATGAAGAAACCAGCTACAAGGGGGAGACAATTAGCAAAAACAATCAATAGCAGAATTAGATTCCCTAGGCCATCCATCACATGTTGGAATAATCAGGTGCAAGGCAGATAATATACATAAAACTGGAACTGAAACAAGGAACAAGGATGTTTTCAAAGTCTGGAAGTATCTCTACAACATTTTTAAAGTACATGTCATTGACAAAGCTAAATATTAAACGGTTGTGTAATACAACAGATTCATCATAGAGAAGAGTGAAATTATGCTGTTTTGAAAACTCTGGCAGGCCAGATTTTCTGCCTAATTATATAAGAATATTTCGCTAAAACATACACATTAATTCAAAGACTTATTGGCTGTGAAAGAAGTTAACGGTATTTCAAATGGTTTGTCTGCAAAGAAAGGTGAGATGTAGGGAATCACAGAAAGTCGAGGGGAAAATAGGTCAATATATACATTGCTATATGGTGAACTAAGCCTTAGGCCCGCAACAATGTAGAGGAACTGACCCTTAGAAACTTACAAGTAAGCAGGAATCTTCAAAAGTTCAAATCTTTATAAGTAAATAGATTTAAGAAAATGAGTAACCAAGTGTTTTAATTGACATCAGAAGATCAAAACAATAATCCCTGAGAACATAGAAGAAAGATAAATAAAGATATGAGCAGAACTTAATACAACAAAAAACGTATAAAATTCAGGTGATGTAGTAAGTCCAAAGAATATTCTTTGAAAAGATTTAAAAGACACACTTTGATTTAGGAAAACACAAACATAAGTAAAGAATATACAGAAAGAATCAGGACAATGTTACAGCAGAGAATATAGGAAATGCCAGTAAAATAGAACATTTCTGTAAAGTGGACCATTTCCTAGCTCCTAAAGTTTACCAAAACTGACACAAGAGGAAATCATTTAAGGTCATCTTGTCTGCCGTTGTCCTTCTCGGAACGCCCTGGCCTCATAATGCAGCATCTTTAGTCCATGGTAACCTGCGGAGAGGGGTGGGGTGAGGGAGGTTGGAACACAGCCCTCACTGTGGGAGTGGGAGTGGCCATCTCTGCTGTGACTGAACAAAGGGCAGGGGAGCAGTGGCCCATGGCAGGGCCCTCAGAGCCCGGCAGTCCCATTGGGGTGTCACAAGCATTTAGGCACAGGCCGAAGAGCGCCTTCTTTGTCTGCACAGCTGCCCAAACTCTCACCTATCCACTCAGGCCGCCCTCTTACTTGAAGTGTGTGTGAAACCTGTCCGCGCAATACACCTCGCTGCACAGCTAACCATAGGTCTGGGCATCGTAGCTTCCTGCCAGGTGAACGAAGTTCACAGGCAGATGGGTCCCTGGGACACACGCGGAGAGACTTCTGCCCGGGCCAAAGGCCGCCCACTGCCACTGCCCCAGATCTGGGGACGCAAAGCAGCCCTGTCTGAGTCCCTGCCTCTAGAGGAAGTATTGAACCAACACTTGTAGAAAACGGGGTCCTCGTGGGCAACTCATTGGAGGGACACAAATAAATCTTTGCCGACTTTCTGATGAAGCTTACGAGCGTTCACACCTAATCCTCTTACAAGGTCAGCTGTTTAGCTAAACATGAGCTCATGATCTAAATTTACAGAATAATGAAGAAATCAGCTACAGGGGGAGACCATCAGCAAAAACAATCAATACCAGAATGAGATTCCCTAGGCCATCCATCAGATGTTGGAATAATCAGGTGCAAGGCAGAAAATATACATAAAACTGGAACTGAAACAAGGAACAAGGATGTTTTCAAAGACTGGTAGGATCTCTAAAACATTTTTAAAGAACATGTCATTGACAAAGGTAAATACTCAAAGATTGTGTAATACAACAGATTCATCATTGAGCAGAGTGAAATTATGCTGTTTTGAAAACTATGGCAAGTCAGATTTTCCGCCTAATTATATAAGAAGATTTCTCTAAAAAATACACATTATTTCAAAGACTTATGGGCTGTGAAATAAGGGTATTTCAAATGGCTTGTCTGCAAAGAAAGGTGAGATGTAGGGAATCACAGAAAGTCGAGGGGAAAATAGGTCAATATATACATTGCTATAGGGTGAACTAAGCCTTAGGCCAGCAACAATATAGAGGACCTGACCCTTAGAAACTTACAAGTAAGCTGGAATCTTCAAAAGTTCAAATCTTTATAAGTAAAAAGATTTATTAAAATGAATAACCAAGTGTTTTAATTGACATCAGAACATCCAAACAATAAACCCTGAGAACATAGAAAAAAGATAAATAAAGATATGAGCAGAATTTAATACAATAGAAAACGTATAAAATTGAGGTGATTTAGTAAGTCCAAAGAATATTCTTTGAAAAGATTTAAAAGACACACTTTGATTAAGGAAAACAAAAACATAAGTAAACAATATACAGAAAGAATCAGGACAAAGTTATAGCAGAGAATATAGGAAATGCCAGTAAATTAGAACATTTCTGTAAAGTGGACCAATTCCTAGCTCCTAAAGTTTACCAAAACTGACACAAGAGGAAATCATTTAAGGTCATCATGTCTGCCCTTGGCATTCTCGGAATGCCCTGGCCTCAGAATGCAGCATCTGTAGTCCATGGTAACCTGCGGGCAGGGGGCGGGGCTGAGGGAGGTTGGAACACTGCCCTCACTGAGGGAGTGGGTGTGGCCATCTCTGCTGTGACTGAACAAAGCCAAGGGAGCAGGGGTCCCAGGGCAGGGCCCTCAGAGCCCGGCAGGCCCAATGGGGTGTCACAAGCATTTAGGCCCTGGCCAAAGTGCGCCTTCTTTGTCTCCACAGCTGCCCAAACACTAACCTTTCCACTCAGCCCGCCCTCATACTTAAAGTGTGTGTGGAACCTGTCCACGCAGTACCCCTCGCTGCACAGCTAACCATACGTCTGGGCATCGTAGCTTCCTGCCAGGGGACCGAAGTTCGCAGGCAGATGGGTCCCTGGGACACACGCGGAGAGCTTCCTGACCGTGCCACAGGCCGCTCACGGCCCCGGCCCCAGATCGGGGGCCACAAAGCAGCCCTGTCTGAGTCCCTGCCTCTAGAGGAAGTATAGGACCAACACTTGTAGCAATCGGGGTCCTAGCGGGCAACTCTTTGGAAGGACACAAATAAATCTTTGCGAATTTCTGATGTAGCTTACGAGCGTTCACACCTAAGCCTCTTAAAATGTCAACTGTTTAGCTAAACATGAGCTCATGATCTAAATGTACACAATAATGAAGAAATCAGCTACAAGGGGGAGACAATTAGCAAAAACCATCAATACCAGAATTAGATTCCCTAGGCCATTCATCACATGTTGGAATAATCAGGTGCAAGGCAGATAATATACATAAAACTGGAACTGAAACAAGGAACAAGGATGTTTTCAAAGTCTGGAAGGATCTCTAAAGCATATTTAAAGTACATATCATTGACAAAGCTAAATATTAAAAGGTTGTGTAATACAACAGATTCATCATAGAAATGCGTGAAATTATGCTGTTTTGAAAACTCTGGCATGTCAGATTTTCTGCCTAATTATATAAGAAGATTTCGCTAAAAAATACACATTATTTCAAAGACTTATTGGCTGTGAAATAAGTTGTGTATTTCAAATGGCTTGTCTGCAAAGAAAGGTGAGATGTAGGGAATCACAGAAAGTCGAGGGGAAAATAGGTCAATATATACATTGCTATATGGTGAACTAAGCCTTAGGCCTACAACAATGTAGAGGACCTGACCCTTAGAAACTTACAAGTAAGCTGGAATCTTCAAAAGTTCAAATCTTTATAAGTAAATAGATTTATGAAAATGAATAACCAAGTGTTTTAATTGACATCAGAAGATCAAAACAATAAACCCTGAGAACATAGAAAAAAGATAAGTAAAAATATGAGCAGAACTTAATACAACAGAAAACGTATAAAATTCAGGTGATGTAGTAAGTCCAAAGAATATTCTTTGAAAAGATTTAAAAGACACACTTTGAGTTAGGAAAACACAAACATAAGTAAAGAATATACAGAAAGAATCAGGACAATGTTACAGCAGAGAATATAGGAAATGCCAGTAAATTAGAACATTTCTGTAAAGTGGACCATTTCCTAGCTCCTAAAGTTTACCAAAACTGACACAAGAGGAAGTCATTTAAGGTCATCTTGTCTGCCGTTGTCCTTCTCGGAACGCCCTGGCCTCATAATGCAGCATCTTTAGTCCATGGTAACCTGCGGAGAGGGGTGGGGTGAGGGAGGTTGGAACACAGCCCTCACTGTGGGAGTGGGAGTGGCCATCTCTGCTGTGACTGAACAAAGGGCAGGGGAGCAGTGGCCCATGGCAGGGCCCTCAGAGCCCGGCAGTCCCATTGGGGTGTCACAAGCATTTAGGCACAGGCCGAAGAGCGCCTTCTTTGTCTGCACAGCTGCCCAAACTCTCACCTATCCACTCAGGCCGCCCTCTTACTTGAAGTGTGTGTGAAACCTGTCCGCGCAATACACCTCGCTGCACAGCTAACCATAGGTCTGGGCATCGTAGCTTCCTGCCAGGTGACCGAAGTTCGCAGGCAGATGGGTCCCTGGGACACACGCGGAGAGACTTCTGCCCGGGCCAAAGGCCGCCCACTGCCACTGCCCCAGATCTGGGGACGCAAAGCAGCCCTGTCTGAGTCCCTGCCTCTAGAGGAAGTATTGAACCAACACTTGTAGAAAACGGGGTCCTCGTGGGCAACTCATTGGAGGGACACAAATAAATCTTTGCCGACTTTCTGATGAAGCTTACGAGCGTTCACACCTAATCCTCTTACAAGGTCAGCTGTTTAGCTAAACATGAGCTCATGATCTAAATTTACAGAATAATGAAGAAATCAGCTACAGGGGGAGACCATCAGCAAAAACAATCAATACCAGAATGAGATTCCCTAGGCCATCCATCAGATGTTGGAATAATCAGGTGCAAGGCAGAAAATATACATAAAACTGGAACTGAAACAAGGAACAAGGATGTTTTCAAAGACTGGTAGGATCTCTAAAACATTTTTAAAGAACATGTCATTGACAAAGGTAAATACTCAAAGATTGTGTAATACAACAGTTTCATCATTGAGCAGAGTGAAATTATGCTGTTTTGAAAACTATGGCAAGTCAGATTTTCCGCCTAATTATATAAGAAGATTTCTCTAAAAAATACACATTATTTCAAAGACTTATGGGCTGTGAAATAAGGGTATTTCAAATGGCTTGTCTGCAAAGAAAGGTGAGATGTAGGGAATCACAGAAAGTCGAGGGGAAAATAGGTCAATATATACATTGCTATAGGGTGAACTAAGCCTTAGGCCAGCAACAATATAGAGGACCTGACCCTTAGAAACTTACAAGTAAGCTGGAATCTTCAAAAGTTCAAATCTTTATAAGTAAAAAGATTTATTAAAATGAATAACCAAGTGTTTTAATTGACATCAGAACATCCAAACAATAAACCCTGAGAACATAGAAAAAAGATAAATAAAGATATGAGCAGAATTTAATACAATAGAAAACGTATAAAATTGAGGTGATTTAGTAAGTCCAAAGAATATTCTTTGAAAAGATTTAAAAGACACACTTTGATTAAGGAAAACAAAAACATAAGTAAACAATATACAGAAAGAATCAGGACAAAGTTATAGCAGAGAATATAGGAAATGCCAGTAAATTAGAACATTTCTGTAAAGTGGACCAATTCCTAGCTCCTAAAGTTTACCAAAACTGACACAAGAGGAAATCATTTAAGGTCATCATGTCTGCCCTTGGCATTCTCGGAATGCCCTGGCCTCAGAATGCAGCATCTGTAGTCCATGGTAACCTGCGGGCAGGGGGCGGGGCTGAGGGAGGTTGGAACACTGCCCTCACTGAGGGAGTGGGTGTGGCCATCTCTGCTGTGACTGAACAAAGCCAAGGGAGCAGGGGTCCCAGGGCAGGGCCCTCAGAGCCCGGCAGGCCCAATGGGGTGTCACAAGCATTTAGGCCCTGGCCAAAGTGCGCCTTCTTTGTCTCCACAGCTGCCCAAACACTAACCTTTCCACTCAGCCCGCCCTCATACTTAAAGTGTGTGTGGAACCTGTCCACGCAGTACCCCTCGCTGCACAGCTAACCATACGTCTGGGCATCGTAGCTTCCTGCCAGGGGACCGAAGTTCGCAGGCAGATGGGTCCCTGGGACACACGCGGAGAGCTTCCTGACCGTGCCACAGGCCGCTCACGGCCCCGGCCCCAGATCGGGGGCCACAAAGCAGCCCTGTCTGAGTCCCTGCCTCTAGAGGAAGTATAGGACCAACACTTGTAGAAAACGGGGTCCTAGCGGGCAACTCTTTGGAAGGACACAAATAAATCTTTGCGAATTTCTGATGTAGCTTACGAGCGTTCACACCTAAGCCTCTTAAAATGTCAACTGTTTAGCTAAACATGAGCTCATGATCTAAATGTACACAATAATGAAGAAATCAGCTACAAGGGGGAGACAATTAGCAAAAACAATCAATACCAGAATTAGATTCCCTAGGCCATTCATCACATGTTGGAATAATCAGGTGCAAGGCAGATAATATACATAAAACTGGAAATGAAACAAGGAACAAGGATGTTTTCAAAGTCTGGAAGGATCTCTAAAGCATATTTAAAGTACATATCATTGACAAAGCTAAATATTAAAAGGTTGTGTAATACAACAGATTCATCATAGAAATGCGTGAAATTATGCTGTTTTGAAAACTCTGGCATGTCAGATTTTCTGCCTAATTATATAAGAAGATTTCGCTAAAAAATACACATTATTTCAAAGACTTATTGGCTGTGAAATAAGTTGTGTATTTCAAATGGCTTGTCTGCAAAGAAAGGTGAGATGTAGGGAATCACAGAAAGTCGAGGGGAAAATAGGTCAATATATACATTGCTATATGGTGAACTAAGCCTTAGGCCTACAACAATGTAGAGGACCTGACCCTTAGAAACTTACAAGTAAGCTGGAATCTTCAAAAGTTCAAATCTTTATAAGTAAATAGATTTATGAAAATGAATAACCAAGTGTTTTAATTGACATCAGAAGATCAAAACAATAAACCCTGAGAACATAGAAAAAAGATAAGTAAAAATATGAGCAGAACTTAATACAACAGAAAACGTATAAAATTCAGGTGATGTAGTAAGTCCAAAGAATATTCTTTGAAAAGATTTAAAAGACACACTTTGATTTAGGAAAACACAAACATAAGTAAAGAATATACAGAAAGAATCAGGACAATGTTACAGCAGAGAATATAGGAAATGCCAGTAAATTAGAACATTTCTGTAAAGTGGACCATTTCCTAGCTCCTAAAGTTTACCAAAACTGACACAAGAGGAAGTCATTTAAGGTCATCTTGTCTGCCGTTGTCCTTCTCGGAACGCCCTGGCCTCATAATGCAGCATCTTTAGTCCATGGTAACCTGCGGAGAGGGGTGGGGTGAGGGAGGTTGGAACACAGCCCTCACTGTGGGAGTGGGAGTGGCCATCTCTGCTGTGACTGAACAAAGGGCAGGGGAGCAGTGGCCCATGGCAGGGCCCTCAGAGCCCGGCAGTCCCATTGGGGTGTCACAAGCATTTAGGCACAGGCCGAAGAGCGCCTTCTTTGTCTGCACAGCTGCCCAAACTCTCACCTATCCACTCAGGCCGCCCTCTTACTTGAAGTGTGTGTGAAACCTGTCCGCGCAATACACCTCGCTGCACAGCTAACCATAGGTCTGGGCATCGTAGCTTCCTGCCAGGTGACCGAAGTTCGCAGGCAGATGGGTCCCTGGGACACACGCGGAGAGACTTCTGCCCGGGCCAAAGGCCACCCACTGCCACTGCCCCAGATCTGGGGACGCAAAGCAGCCCTGTCTGAGTCCCTGCCTCTAGAGGAAGTATTGAACCAACACTTGTAGAAAACGGGGTCCTCGTGGGCAACTCATTGGAGGGACACAAATAAATCTTTGCCGACTTTCTGATGAAGCTTACGAGCGTTCACACCTAATCCTCTTACAAGGTCAGCTGTTTAGCTAAACATGAGCTCATGATCTAAATTTACAGAATAATGAAGAAATCAGCTACAGGGGGAGACCATCAGCAAAAACAATCAATACCAGAATGAGATTCCCTAGGCCATCCATCAGATGTTGGAATAATCAGGTGCAAGGCAGAAAATATACATAAAACTGGAACTGAAACAAGGAACAAGGATGTTTTCAAAGACTGGTAGGATCTCTAAAACATTTTTAAAGAACATGTCATTGACAAAGGTAAATACTCAAAGATTGTGTAATACAACAGATTCATCATTGAGCAGAGTGAAATTATGCTGTTTTGAAAACTATGGCAAGTCAGATTTTCCGCCTAATTATATAAGAAGATTTCTCTAAAAAATACACATTATTTCAAAGACTTATGGGCTGTGAAATAAGGGTATTTCAAATGGCTTGTCTGCAAAGAAAGGTGAGATGTAGGGAATCACAGAAAGTCGAGGGGAAAATAGGTCAATATATACATTGCTATAGGGTGAACTAAGCCTTAGGCCAGCAACAATATAGAGGACCTGACCCTTAGAAACTTACAAGTAAGCTGGAATCTTCAAAAGTTCAAATCTTTATAAGTAAAAAGATTTATTAAAATGAATAACCAAGTGTTTTAATTGACATCAGAACATCCAAACAATAAACCCTGAGAACATAGAAAAAAGATAAATAAAGATATGAGCAGAATTTAATACAATAGAAAACGTATAAAATTGAGGTGATTTAGTAAGTCCAAAGAATATTCTTTGAAAAGATTTAAGACACACTTTGATTAAGGAAAACAAAAACATAAGTAAACAATATACAGAAAGAATCAGGACAAAGTTATAGCAGAGAATATAGGAAATGCCAGTAAATTAGAACATTTCTGTAAAGTGGACCAATTCCTAGCTCCTAAAGTTTACCAAAACTGACACAAGAGGTAATCATTTAAGGTCATCATGTCTGCCCTTGGCATTCTCGGAATGCCCTGGCCTCAGAATGCAGCATCTGTAGTCCATGGTAACCTGCGGAGAGGGGGCGGGGCTGAGGGAGGTTGGAACACTGCCCTCACTGAGGGAGTGGGTGTGGCCATCTCTGCTGTGACTGAACAAAGCCAAGGGAGCAGGGGTCCCAGTGCAGGGCCCTCAGAGCCCGGCAGGCCCAATGGGGTGTCACAAGCATTTAGGCCCTGGCCAAAGTGCGCCTTCTTTGTCTCCACAGCTGCCCAAACACTAACCTTTCCACTCAGCCCGCCCTCATACTTAAAGTGTGTGTGGAACCTGTCCACGCAGTACCCCTCGCTGCACAGCTAACCATACGTCTGGGCATCGTAGCTTCCTGCCAGGGGACCGAAGTTCGCAGGCAGATGGGTCCCTGGGACACACGCGGAGAGCTTCCTGACCGTGCCACAGGCCGCTCACGGCCCCGGCCCCAGATCGGGGGCCACAAAGCAGCCCTGTCTGAGTCCCTGCCTCTAGAGGAAGTATAGGACCAACACTTGTAGCAATCGGGGTCCTAGTGGGCAACTCTTTGGAAGGACACAAATAAATCTTTGCGAATTTCTGATGTAGCTTACGAGCGTTCACACCTAAGCCTCTTAAAATGTCAACTGTTTAGCTAAACATGAGCTCATGATCTAAATGTACACAATAATGAAGAAATCAGCTACAAGGGGGAGACAATTAGCAAAAACAATCAATACCAGAATTAGATTCCCTAGGCCATTCATCACATGTTGGAATAATCAGGTGCAAGGCAGATAATATACATAAAACTGGAAATGAAACAAGGAACAAGGATGTTTTCAAAGTCTGGAAGGATCTCTAAAGCATATTTAAAGTACATATCATTGACAAAGCTAAATATTAAAAGGTTGTGTAATACAACAGATTCATCATAGAAATGCGTGAAATTATGCTGTTTTGAAAACTCTGGCATGTCAGATTTTCTGCCTAATTATATAAGAAGATTTCGCTAAAAAATACACATTATTTCAAAGACTTATTGGCTGTGAAATAAGTTGTGTATTTCAAATGGCTTGTCTGCAAAGAAAGGTGAGATGTAGGGAATCACAGAAAGTCGAGGGGAAAATAGGTCAATATATACATTGCTATATGGTGAACTAAGCCTTAGGCCTACAACAATGTAGAGGACCTGACCCTTAGAAACTTACAAGTAAGCTGGAATCTTCAAAAGTTCAAATCTTTATAAGTAAATAGATTTATGAAAATGAATAACCAAGTGTTTTAATTGACATCAGAAGATCAAAACAATAAACCCTGAGAACATAGAAAAAAGATAAGTAAAAATATGAGCAGAACTTAATACAACAGAAAACGTATAAAATTCAGGTGATGTAGTAAGTCCAAAGAATATTCTTTGAAAAGATTTAAAAGACACACTTTGAGTTAGGAAAACACAAACATAAGTAAAGAATATACAGAAAGAATCAGGACAATGTTACAGCAGAGAATATAGGAAATGCCAGTAAATTAGAACATTTCTGTAAAGTGGACCATTTCCTAGCTCCTAAAGTTTACCAAAACTGACACAAGAGGAAGTCATTTAAGGTCATCTTGTCTGCCGTTGTCCTTCTCGGAACGCCCTGGCCTCATAATGCAGCATCTTTAGTCCATGGTAACCTGCGGAGAGGGGTGGGGTGAGGGAGGTTGGAACACAGCCCTCACTGTGGGAGTGGGAGTGGCCATCTCTGCTGTGACTGAACAAAGGGCAGGGGAGCAGTGGCCCATGGCAGGGCCCTCAGAGCCCGGCAGTCCCATTGGGGTGTCACAAGCATTTAGGCACAGGCCGAAGAGCGCCTTCTTTGTCTGCACAGCTGCCCAAACTCTCACCTATCCACTCAGGCCGCCCTCTTACTTGAAGTGTGTGTGAAACCTGTCCGCGCAATACACCTCGCTGCACAGCTAACCATAGGTCTGGGCATCGTAGCTTCCTGCCAGGTGACCGAAGTTCGCAGGCAGATGGGTCCCTGGGACACACGCGGAGAGACTTCTGCCCGGGCCAAAGGCCGCCCACTGCCACTGCCCCAGATCTGGGGACGCAAAGCAGCCCTGTCTGAGTCCCTGCCTCTAGAGGAAGTATTGGACCAACACTTGTAGAAAACGGGGTCCTCGTGGGCAACTCATTGGAGGGACACAAATAAATCTTTGCCGACTTTCTGATGAAGCTTACGAGCGTTCACACCTAATCCTCTTACAAGGTCAGCTGTTTAGCTAAACATGAGCTCATGATCTAAATTTACAGAATAATGAAGAAATCAGCTACAGGGGGAGACCATCAGCAAAAACAATCAATACCAGAATGAGATTCCCTAGGCCATCCATCAGATGTTGGAATAATCAGGTGCAAGGCAGAAAATATACATAAAACTGGAACTGAAACAAGGAACAAGGATGTTTTCAAAGACTGGTAGGATCTCTAAAACATTTTTAAAGAACATGTCATTGACAAAGGTAAATACTCAAAGATTGTGTAATACAACAGATTCATCATTGAGCAGAGTGAAATTATGCTGTTTTGAAAACTATGGCAAGTCAGATTTTCCGCCTAATTATATAAGAAGATTTCTCTAAAAAATACACATTATTTCAAAGACTTATGGGCTGTGAAATAAGGGTATTTCAAATGGCTTGTCTGCAAAGAAAGGTGAGATGTAGGGAATCACAGAAAGTCGAGGGGAAAATAGGTCAATATATACATTGCTATAGGGTGAACTAAGCCTTAGGCCAGCAACAATATAGAGGACCTGACCCTTAGAAACTTACAAGTAAGCTGGAATCTTCAAAAGTTCAAATCTTTATAAGTAAAAAGATTTATTAAAATGAATAACCAAGTGTTTTAATTGACATCAGAACATCCAAACAATAAACCCTGAGAACATAGAAAAAAGATAAATAAAGATATGAGCAGAATTTAATACAATAGAAAACGTATAAAATTGAGGTGATTTAGTAAGTCCAAAGAATATTCTTTGAAAAGATTTAAAAGACACACTTTGATTAAGGAAAACAAAAACATAAGTAAACAATATACAGAAAGAATCAGGACAAAGTTATAGCAGAGAATATAGGAAATGCCAGTAAATTAGAACATTTCTGTAAAGTGGACCAATTCCTAGCTCCTAAAGTTTACCAAAACTGACACAAGAGGAAATCATTTAAGGTCATCATGTCTGCCCTTGGCATTCTCGGAATGCCCTGGCCTCAGAATGCAGCATCTGTAGTCCATGGTAACCTGCGGGCAGGGGGCGGGGCTGAGGGAGGTTGGAACACTGCCCTCACTGAGGGAGTGGGTGTGGCCATCTCTGCTGTGACTGAACAAAGCCAAGGGAGCAGGGGTCCCAGGGCAGGGCCCTCAGAGCCCGGCAGGCCCAATGGGGTGTCACAAGCATTTAGGCCCTGGCCAAAGTGCGCCTTCTTTGTCTCCACAGCTGCCCAAACACTAACCTTTCCACTCAGCCCGCCCTCATACTTAAAGTGTGTGTGGAACCTGTCCACGCAGTACCCCTCGCTGCACAGCTAACCATACGTCTGGGCATCGTAGCTTCCTGCCAGGGGACCGAAGTTCGCAGGCAGATGGGTCCCTGGGACACACGCGGAGAGCTTCCTGACCGTGCCACAGGCCGCTCACGGCCCCGGCCCCAGATCGGGGGCCACAAAGCAGCCCTGTCTGAGTCCCTGCCTCTAGAGGAAGTATAGGACCAACACTTGTAGCAATCGGGGTCCTAGCGGGCAACTCTTTGGAAGGACACAAATAAATCTTTGTGAATTTCTGATGTAGCTTACGAGCGTTCACACCTAAGCCTCTTAAAATGTCAACTGTTTAGCTAAACATGAGCTCATGATCTAAATGTACACAATAATGAAGAAATCAGCTACAAGGGGGAGACAATTAGCAAAAACAATCAATACCAGAATTAGATTCCCTAGGCCATTCATCACATGTTGGAATAATCAGGTGCAAGGCAGATAATATACATAAAACTGGAAATGAAACAAGGAACAAGGATGTTTTCAAAGTCTGGAAGGATCTCTAAAGCATATTTAAAGTACATATCATTGACAAAGCTAAATATTAAAAGGTTGTGTAATACAACAGATTCATCATAGAAATGCGTGAAATTATGCTGTTTTGAAAACTCTGGCATGTCAGATTTTCTGCCTAATTATATAAGAAGATTTCGCTAAAAAATACACATTATTTCAAAGACTTATTGGCTGTGAAATAAGTTGTGTATTTCAAATGGCTTGTCTGCAAAGAAAGGTGAGATGTAGGGAATCACAGAAAGTCGAGGGGAAAATAGGTCAATATATACATTGCTATATGGTGAACTAAGCCTTAGGCCTACAACAATGTAGAGGACCTGACCCTTAGAAACTTACAAGTAAGCTGGAATCTTCAAAAGTTCAAATCTTTATAAGTAAATAGATTTATGAAAATGAATAACCAAGTGTTTTAATTGACATCAGAAGATCAAAACAATAAACCCTGAGAACATAGAAAAAAGATAAGTAAAAATATGAGCAGAACTTAATACAACAGAAAACGTATAAAATTCAGGTGATGTAGTAAGTCCAAAGAATATTCTTTGAAAAGATTTAAAAGACACACTTTGATTTAGGAAAACACAAACATAAGTAAAGAATATACAGAAAGAATCAGGACAATGTTACAGCAGAGAATATAGGAAATGCCAGTAAATTAGAACATTTCTGTAAAGTGGACCATTTCCTAGCTCCTAAAGTTTACCAAAACTGACACAAGAGGAAATCATTTAAGGTCATCATGTCTGCCCTTGGCATTCTCGGAATGCCCTGGCCTCAGAATGCAGCATCTGTAGTCCATGGTAACCTGCGGAGAGGGGTCGGGGCTGAGGGAGGTTGGAACACTGCCCTCACTGAGGGAGTGGGAGTGGCCATCTCTGCTGTGACTGAACAAAGGGCAGGGGAGCAGGGGCCCAGGGCAGGGCCCTCAGAGCCCGGCAGTCCCAGTGGTGTGTCACAAGCATTTAGGCCCATGCCGAAGAGCGCCTTCTTTGTCGGCACAGATACCCAAACTCTCACCTATCCACTCAGGCCGCCCTCTTACTTGAAGTGTGTGTGAAACCTGTCCACGCAATACACCTCGCTGCCCAGCTAACCATAGATCGGGGCATCGTATCTTCCTGCCAGGTGACCGAAGTTCGCAGGCTGATGGGTCCTTGGTACACACGCGGAGAGTCTCCTGCCCGGGCCACAGGCCGCCCACTGCCACTGCCCCAGATCGGGGGCCGCAAAGCAGCCCTGTCTGAGTCCCTGCGTCTAGAGGAAGTATTGGAACAACACTTGTAGAAAACGGGGTCCTCGCGGGCAACTCATTGGAGGGACACAAATAAATCTTTGCCGACTTTCTGAAGAAGCTTACGAGCGTTCACACCTAAGCCTCTTACAAGGTCAGCTGTTTAGCTAAACATGAGCTCATGATCTAAATTTACAGAATAATGAAGAAATCAGCTACAAGGGGGAGACAATCAGCAAAAACAATCAATACCAGAATTAGATTCCCTAGGCCATCAATCACATGTTGGAATACTCAGGTGCAAGGCAGAAAATATACATAAAACTGGAACTGAAACAAGGAACAAGGATGTTTTCAAAGACTGGTAGGATCTCTAAAACATTTTTAAAGTACATGCCATTGACAAAGCTAAATATTCAAAGTTTGTGTAATACAACAGATTCATCATAGAGAAGAGTGAAATTATGCTGTTTTGAAAACTATGGCATGTCAGGTTTTCTGCCTAATTATATAAGAAGATTTCGCTAAAACATACACATTATTTCAAAGACTTATTGGCTGTGAAATAAGTTAAAGGTATTTCAAGTGGCTTGTCTGCAAAGAAAGGTGAGATGTAGGGAAACACAGAAAGTCGAGGGGAAAATAGGTCAATATATACATTGCTATATGTTGAACTAAGCCTTAGGCGAGCAATAATGTAGACGATCTGACCCTTAGAAACTTACAAGTAAGCTGGAATCTTCAAAAGTTCAAATCTTTATTGGTAAAAAGATTTATAAAAATGAATAACCAAGTGTTTTAATTGACATCAGAAGATCAAAACAATAAACCCTGAGAGAATAGAAAAAAGATAAATAAAGATATGAGCAGAATTTAATACAACAGAAAATGTATAAAATTGAGGTGATTTAGTAAGTCCAAAGAATATTCTTTGAAAAGATTTAAAAGACACACTTTGATTAAGGAGAACAAAAACATTAGTAAACAATATACAGAAAGAATCAGGACAAAGTTATAGCAGAGAATATAGGAAATGCCAGTAAATTTGAATATTCCTGTAAAGTGGACCATTTCCTAGCTCCTAAAGTTTACCAAAACTGACACAAGAGGAAATCATTTAAGATCATCATGTCTGCCCTTGTCATTCTTGGAACGCCCTGGCCTCAGAATGCAGCATCTGTAGTCCATGGTAACCTGCGGGCAGGGGGCGGGGCTGAGGGAGGTTGGAACACTGCCCTCACTGAGGGAGTGGGTGTGGCCATCTCTGCTGTGACTGAACAAAGGCAAGGGAGCAGGGGTCCCACGCAGGGCCCTCAGAGCCCGGCAGGCCCAATGGTGTGTCACAAACATGTAGGCCCAGGCCAAAGGGCGCCTTCTTTGTCTGCACAGCTGCCCAAACACTAACCTTTCCACTCAGCCCGCCCTCATACTTGAAGTGTGTGTGAAACCTGTCCACGCAGTACCCCTCGCTGCACAGCTAACCATAGGTCTGGGCATCGTAGCTTCCTGCCAGGGGACCGAAGTTCGCAGGCAGATGGGTCCCTGGGACACACGCGGAGAGCTTCCTGACAGGGCCATAGGCCGCTCACTGCCCCGGCCCCAGATCGGGGGCCGCAAAGCAGCCCTCTCTGAGTCCCTGCCTCTAGAGGAAGTATAGGACCAACACTTGTAGAAAACGGGGTCCTAGCGGGCAACTCATTGGAGGGACACAAATAAATCCTTGCGACTTTCTGATGAAGCTTACGAGCGTTCACACCTAATCCTATTACAAGGTCAGCTGTTTAGCTAAACATGAGCTCATGATCTAAATGTACACAATAATGAAGAAACCAGCTACAAGGGGGAGACAATTAGCAAAAACAATCAATAGCAGAATTAGATTCCCTAGGCCATCCATCACATGTTGGAATAATCAGGTGCAAGGCAGATAATATACATAAAACTGGAACTGAAACAAGGAACAAGGATGTTTTCAAAGTCTGGAAGTATCTCTACAACATTTTTAAAGTACATGTCATTGACAAAGCTAAATATTAAACGGTTGTGTAATACAACAGATTCATCATAGAGAAGAGTGAAATTATGCTGTTTTGAAAACTCTGGCAGGCCAGATTTTCTGCCTAATTATATAAGAATATTTCGCTAAAACATACACATTAATTCAAAGACTTATTGGCTGTGAAAGAAGTTAACGGTATTTCAAATGGTTTGTCTGCAAAGAAAGGTGAGATGTAGGGAATCACAGAAAGTCGAGGGGAAAATAGGTCAATATATACATTGCTATATGGTGAACTAAGCCTTAGGCCCGCAACAATGTAGAGGAACTGACCCTTAGAAACTTACAAGTAAGCAGGAATCTTCAAAAGTTCAAATCTTTATAAGTAAATAGATTTAAGAAAATGAGTAACCAAGTGTTTTAATTGACATCAGAAGATCAAAACAATAATCCCTGAGAACATAGAAGAAAGATAAATAAAGATATGAGCAGAACTTAATACAACAAAAAACGTATAAAATTCAGGTGATGTAGTAAGTCCAAAGAATATTCTTTGAAAAGATTTAAAAGACACACTTTGATTTAGGAAAACACAAACATAAGTAAAGAATATACAGAAAGAATCAGGACAATGTTACAGCAGAGAATATAGGAAATGCCAGTAAAATAGAACATTTCTGTAAAGTGGACCATTTCCTAGCTCCTAAAGTTTACCAAAACTGACACAAGAGGAAATCATTTAAGGTCATCTTGTCTGCCGTTGTCCTTCTCGGAACGCCCTGGCCTCATAATGCAGCATCTTTAGTCCATGGTAACCTGCGGAGAGGGGTGGGGTGAGGGAGGTTGGAACACAGCCCTCACTGTGGGAGTGGGAGTGGCCATCTCTGCTGTGACTGAACAAAGGGCAGGGGAGCAGTGGCCCATGGCAGGGCCCTCAGAGCCCGGCAGTCCCATTGGGGTGTCACAAGCATTTAGGCACAGGCCGAAGAGCGCCTTCTTTGTCTGCACAGCTGCCCAAACTCTCACCTATCCACTCAGGCCGCCCTCTTACTTGAAGTGTGTGTGAAACCTGTCCGCGCAATACACCTCGCTGCACAGCTAACCATAGGTCTGGGCATCGTAGCTTCCTGCCAGGTGACCGAAGTTCACAGGCAGATGGGTCCCTGGGACACACGCGGAGAGACTTCTGCCCGGGCCAAAGGCCGCCCACTGCCACTGCCCCAGATCTGGGGACGCAAAGCAGCCCTGTCTGAGTCCCTGCCTCTAGAGGAAGTATTGAACCAACACTTGTAGAAAACGGGGTCCTCGTGGGCAACTCATTGGAGGGACACAAATAAATCTTTGCCGACTTTCTGATGAAGCTTACGAGCGTTCACACCTAATCCTCTTACAAGGTCAGCTGTTTAGCTAAACATGAGCTCATGATCTAAATTTACAGAATAATGAAGAAATCAGCTACAGGGGGAGACCATCAGCAAAAACAATCAATACCAGAATGAGATTCCCTAGGCCATCCATCAGATGTTGGAATAATCAGGTGCAAGGCAGAAAATATACATAAAACTGGAACTGAAACAAGGAACAAGGATGTTTTCAAAGACTGGTAGGATCTCTAAAACATTTTTAAAGAACATGTCATTGACAAAGGTAAATACTCAAAGATAGTGTAATACAACAGATTCATCATTGAGCAGAGTGAAATTATGCTGTTTTGAAAACTATGGCAAGTCAGATTTTCCGCCTAATTATATAAGAAGATTTCTCTAAAATATACACATTATTTCAAAGACTTATGGGCTGTGAAATAAGGGTATTTCAAATGGCTTGTCTGCAAAGAAAGGTGAGATGTAGGGAATCACAGAAAGTCGAGGGGAAAATAGGTCAATATATACATTGCTATAGGGTGAACTAAGCCTTAGGCCAGCAACAATATAGAGGACCTGACCCTTAGAAACTTACAAGTAAGCTGGAATCTTCAAAAGTTCAAATCTTTATAAGTAAAAAGATTTATTAAAATGAATAACCAAGTGTTTTAATTGACATCAGAACATCCAAACAATAAACCCTGAGAACATAGAAAAAAGATAAATAAAGATATGAGCAGAATTTAATACAATAGAAAACGTATAAAATTGAGGTGATTTAGTAAGTCCAAAGAATATTCTTTGAAAAGATTTAAAAGACACACTTTGATTAAGGAAAACAAAAACATAAGTAAACAATATACAGAAAGAATCAGGACAAAGTTATAGCAGAGAATATAGGAAATGCCAGTAAATTAGAACATTTCTGTAAAGTGGACCAATTCCTAGCTCCTAAAGTTTACCAAAACTGACACAAGAGGAAATCATTTAAGGTCATCATGTCTGCCCTTGGCATTCTCGGAATGCCCTGGCCTCAGAATGCAGCATCTGTAGTCCATGGTAACCTGCGGGCAGGGGGCGGGGCTGAGGGAGGTTGGAACACTGCCCTCACTGAGGGAGTGGGTGTGGCCATCTCTGCTGTGACTGAACAAAGCCAAGGGAGCAGGGGTCCCAGGGCAGGGCCCTCAGAGCCCGGCAGGCCCAATGGGGTGTCACAAGCATTTAGGCCCTGGCCAAAGTGCGCCTGCTTTGTCTCCACAGCTGCCCAAACACTAACCTTTCCACTCAGCCTGCCCTCATACTTAAAGTGTGTGTGGAACCTGTCCACGCAGTACCCCTCGCTGCACAGCTAACCATACGTCTGGGCATCGTAGCTTCCTGCCAGGGGACCGAAATTCGCAGGCAGATGGGTCCCTGGGACACACGCGGAGAGCTTCCTGACCGTGCCACAGGCCGCTCACGGCCCCGGCCCCAGATCGGGGGCCACAAAGCAGCCCTGTCTGAGTCCCTGCCTCTAGAGGAAGTATAGGACCAACACTTGTAGCAATCGGGGTCCTAGCGGGCAACTCTTTGGAAGGACACAAATAAATCTTTGCGAATTTCTGATGTAGCTTACGAGCGTTCACACCTAAGCCTCTTAAAATGTCAACTGTTTAGCTAAACATGAGCTCATGATCTAAATGTACACAATAATGAAGAAATCAGCTACAAGGGGGAGACAATTAGCAAAAACCATCAATACCAGAATTAGATTCCCTAGGCCATTCATCACATGTTGGAATAATCAGGTGCAAGGCAGATAATATACATAAAACTGGAACTGAAACAAGGAACAAGGATGTTTTCAAAGTCTGGAAGGATCTCTAAAGCATATTTAAAGTACATATCATTGACAAAGCTAAATATTAAAAGGTTGTGTAATACAACAGATTCATCATAGAAATGCGTGAAATTATGCTGTTTTGAAAACTCTGGCATGTCAGATTTTCTGCCTAATTATATAAGAAGATTTCGCTAAAAAATACACATTATTTCAAAGACTTATTGGCTGTGAAATAAGTTGTGTATTTCAAATGGCTTGTCTGCAAAGAAAGGTGAGATGTAGGGAATCACAGAAAGTCGAGGGGAAAATAGGTCAATATATACATTGCTATATGGTGAACTAAGCCTTAGGCCTACAACAATGTAGAGGACCTGACCCTTAGAAACTTACAAGTAAGCTGGAATCTTCAAAAGTTCAAATCTTTATAAGTAAATAGATTTATGAAAATGAATAACCAAGTGTTTTAATTGACATCAGAAGATCAAAACAATAAACCCTGAGAACATAGAAAAAAGATAAGTAAAAATATGAGCAGAACTTAATACAACAGAAAACGTATAAAATTCAGGTGATGTAGTAAGTCCAAAGAATATTCTTTGAAAAGATTTAAAAGACACACTTTGATTTAGGAAAACACAAACATAAGTAAAGAATATACAGAAAGAATCAGGACAATGTTACAGCAGAGAATATAGGAAATGCCAGTAAATTAGAACATTTCTGTAAAGTGGACCATTTCCTAGCTCCTAAAGTTTACCAAAACTGACACAAGAGGAAGTCATTTAAGGTCATCTTGTCTGCCGTTGTCCTTCTCGGAACGCCCTGGCCTCATAATGCAGCATCTTTAGTCCATGGTAACCTGCGGAGAGGGGTGGGGTGAGGGAGGTTGGAACACAGCCCTCACTGTGGGAGTGGGAGTGGCCATCTCTGCTGTGACTGAACAAAGGGCAGGGGAGCAGTGGCCCATGGCAGGGCCCTCAGAGCCCGGCAGTCCCATTGGGGTGTCACAAGCATTTAGGCACAGGCCGAAGAGCGCCTTCTTTGTCTGCACAGCTGCCCAAACTCTCACCTATCCACTCAGGCCGCCCTCTTACTTGAAGTGTGTGTGAAACCTGTCCGCGCAATACACCTCGCTGCACAGCTAACCATAGGTCTGGGCATCGTAGCTTCCTGCCAGGTGACCGAAGTTCGCAGGCAGATGGGTCCCTGGGACACACGCGGAGAGACTTCTGCCCGGGCCAAAGGCCACCCACTGCCACTGCCCCAGATCTGGGGACGCAAAGCAGCCCTGTCTGAGTCCCTGCCTCTAGAGGAAGTATTGAACCAACACTTGTAGAAAACGGGGTCCTCGTGGGCAACTCATTGGAGGGACACAAATAAATCTTTGCCGACTTTCTGATGAAGCTTACGAGCGTTCACACCTAATCCTCTTACAAGGTCAGCTGTTTAGCTAAACATGAGCTCATGATCTAAATTTACAGAATAATGAAGAAATCAGCTACAGGGGGAGACCATCAGCAAAAACAATCAATACCAGAATGAGATTCCCTAGGCCATCCATCAGATGTTGGAATAATCAGGTGCAAGGCAGAAAATATACATAAAACTGGAACTGAAACAAGGAACAAGGATGTTTTCAAAGACTGGTAGGATCTCTAAAACATTTTTAAAGAACATGTCATTGACAAAGGTAAATACTCAAAGATTGTGTAATACAACAGATTCATCATTGAGCAGAGTGAAATTATGCTGTTTTGAAAACTATGGCAAGTCAGATTTTCCGCCTAATTATATAAGAAGATTTCTCTAAAAAATACACATTATTTCAAAGACTTATGGGCTGTGAAATAAGGGTATTTCAAATGGCTTGTCTGCAAAGAAAGGTGAGATGTAGGGAATCACAGAAAGTCGAGGGGAAAATAGGTCAATATATACATTGCTATAGGGTGAACTAAGCCTTAGGCCAGCAACAATATAGAGGACCTGACCCTTAGAAACTTACAAGTAAGCTGGAATCTTCAAAAGTTCAAATCTTTATAAGTAAAAAGATTTATTAAAATGAATAACCAAGTGTTTTAATTGACATCAGAACATCCAAACAATAAACCCTGAGAACATAGAAAAAAGATAAATAAAGATATGAGCAGAATTTAATACAATAGAAAACGTATAAAATTGAGGTGATTTAGTAAGTCCAAAGAATATTCTTTGAAAAGATTTAAGACACACTTTGATTAAGGAAAACAAAAACATAAGTAAACAATATACAGAAAGAATCAGGACAAAGTTATAGCAGAGAATATAGGAAATGCCAGTAAATTAGAACATTTCTGTAAAGTGGACCAATTCCTAGCTCCTAAAGTTTACCAAAACTGACACAAGAGGTAATCATTTAAGGTCATCATGTCTGCCCTTGGCATTCTCGGAATGCCCTGGCCTCAGAATGCAGCATCTGTAGTCCATGGTAACCTGCGGAGAGGGGGCGGGGCTGAGGGAGGTTGGAACACTGCCCTCACTGAGGGAGTGGGTGTGGCCATCTCTGCTGTGACTGAACAAAGCCAAGGGAGCAGGGGTCCCAGGGCAGGGCCCTCAGAGCCCGGCAGGCCCAATGGGGTGTCACAAGCATTTAGGCCCTGGCCAAAGTGCGCCTTCTTTGTCTCCACAGCTGCCCAAACACTAACCTTTCCACTCAGCCCGCCCTCATACTTAAAGTGTGTGTGGAACCTGTCCACGCAGTACCCCTCGCTGCACAGCTAACCATACGTCTGGGCATCGTAGCTTCCTGCCAGGGGACCGAAGTTCGCAGGCAGATGGGTCCCTGGGACACACGCGGAGAGCTTCCTGACCGTGCCACAGGCCGCTCACGGCCCCGGCCCCAGATCGGGGGCCACAAAGCAGCCCTGTCTGAGTCCCTGCCTCTAGAGGAAGTATAGGACCAACACTTGTAGCAATCGGGGTCCTAGCGGGCAACTCTTTGGAAGGACACAAATAAATCTTTGCGAATTTCTGATGTAGCTTACGAGCGTTCACACCTAAGCCTCTTAAAATGTCAACTGTTTAGCTAAACATGAGCTCATGATCTAAATGTACACAATAATGAAGAAATCAGCTACAAGGGGGAGACAATTAGCAAAAACCATCAATACCAGAATTAGATTCCCTAGGCCATTCATCACATGTTGGAATAATCAGGTGCAAGGCAGATAATATACATAAAACTGGAAATGAAACAAGGAACAAGGATGTTTTCAAAGTCTGGAAGGATCTCTAAAGCATATTTAAAGTACATATCATTGACAAAGCTAAATATTAAAAGGTTGTGTAATACAACAGATTCATCATAGAAATGCGTGAAATTATGCTGTTTTGAAAACTCTGGCATGTCAGATTTTCTGCCTAATTATATAAGAAGATTTCGCTAAAAAATACACATTATTTCAAAGACTTATTGGCTGTGAAATAAGTTGTGTATTTCAAATGGCTTGTCTGCAAAGAAAGGTGAGATGTAGGGAATCACAGAAAGTCGAGGGGAAAATAGGTCAATATATACATTGCTATATGGTGAACTAAGCCTTAGGCCTACAACAATGTAGAGGACCTGACCCTTAGAAACTTACAAGTAAGCTGGAATCTTCAAAAGTTCAAATCTTTATAAGTAAATAGATTTATGAAAATGAATAACCAAGTGTTTTAATTGACATCAGAAGATCAAAACAATAAACCCTGAGAACATAGAAAAAAGATAAGTAAAAATATGAGCAGAACTTAATACAACAGAAAACGTATAAAATTCAGGTGATGTAGTAAGTCCAAAGAATATTCTTTGAAAAGATTTAAAAGACACACTTTGATTTAGGAAAACACAAACATAAGTAAAGAATATACAGAAAGAATCAGGACAATGTTACAGCAGAGAATATAGGAAATGCCAGTAAATTAGAACATTTCTGTAAAGTGGACCATTTCCTAGCTCCTAAAGTTTACCAAAACTGACACAAGAGGAAGTCATTTAAGGTCATCTTGTCTGCCGTTGTCCTTCTCGGAACGCCCTGGCCTCATAATGCAGCATCTTTAGTCCATGGTAACCTGCGGAGAGGGGTGGGGTGAGGGAGGTTGGAACACAGCCCTCACTGTGGGAGTGGGAGTGGCCATCTCTGCTGTGACTGAACAAAGGGCAGGGGAGCAGTGGCCCATGGCAGGGCCCTCAGAGCCCGGCAGTCCCATTGGGGTGTCACAAGCATTTAGGCACAGGCCGAAGAGCGCCTTCTTTGTCTGCACAGCTGCCCAAACTCTCACCTATCCACTCAGGCCGCCCTCTTACTTGAAGTGTGTGTGAAACCTGTCCGCGCAATACACCTCGCTGCACAGCTAACCATAGGTCTGGGCATCGTAGCTTCCTGCCAGGTGACCGAAGTTCGCAGGCAGATGGGTCCCTGGGACACACGCGGAGAGACTTCTGCCCGGGCCAAAGGCCGCCCACTGCCACTGCCCCAGATCTGGGGACGCAAAGCAGCCCTGTCTGAGTCCCTGCCTCTAGAGGAAGTATTGAACCAACACTTGTAGAAAACGGGGTCCTCGTGGGCAACTCATTGGAGGGACACAAATAAATCTTTGCCGACTTTCTGATGAAGCTTACGAGCGTTCACACCTAATCCTCTTACAAGGTCAGCTGTTTAGCTAAACATGAGCTCATGATCTAAATTTACAGAATAATGAAGAAATCAGCTACAGGGGGAGACCATCAGCAAAAACAATCAATACCAGAATGAGATTCCCTAGGCCATCCATCAGATGTTGGAATAATCAGGTGCAAGGCAGAAAATATACATAAAACTGGAACTGAAACAAGGAACAAGGATGTTTTCAAAGACTGGTAGGATCTCTAAAACATTTTTAAAGAACATGTCATTGACAAAGGTAAATACTCAAAGATTGTGTAATACAACAGATTCATCATTGAGCAGAGTGAAATTATGCTGTTTTGAAAACTATGGCAAGTCAGATTTTCCGCCTAATTATATAAGAAGATTTCTCTAAAAAATACACATTATTTCAAAGACTTATGGGCTGTGAAATAAGGGTATTTCAAATGGCTTGTCTGCAAAGAAAGGTGAGATGTAGGGAATCACAGAAAGTCGAGGGGAAAATAGGTCAATATATACATTGCTATAGGGTGAACTAAGCCTTAGGCCAGCAACAATATAGAGGACCTGACCCTTAGAAACTTACAAGTAAGCTGGAATCTTCAAAAGTTCAAATCTTTATAAGTAAAAAGATTTATTAAAATGAATAACCAAGTGTTTTAATTGACATCAGAACATCCAAACAATAAACCCTGAGAACATAGAAAAAAGATAAATAAAGATATGAGCAGAATTTAATACAATAGAAAACGTATAAAATTGAGGTGATTTAGTAAGTCCAAAGAATATTCTTTGAAAAGATTTAAAAGACACACTTTGATTAAGGAAAACAAAAACATAAGTAAACAATATACAGAAAGAATCAGGACAAAGTTATAGCAGAGAATATAGGAAATGCCAGTAAATTAGAACATTTCTGTAAAGTGGACCAATTCCTAGCTCCTAAAGTTTACCAAAACTGACACAAGAGGAAATCATTTAAGGTCATCATGTCTGCCCTTGGCATTCTCGGAATGCCCTGGCCTCAGAATGCAGCATCTGTAGTCCATGGTAACCTGCGGGCAGGGGGCGGGGCTGAGGGAGGTTGGAACACTGCCCTCACTGAGGGAGTGGGTGTGGCCATCTCTGCTGTGACTGAACAAAGCCAAGGGAGCAGGGGTCCCAGGGCAGGGCCCTCAGAGCCCGGCAGGCCCAATGGGGTGTCACAAGCATTTAGGCCCTGGCCAAAGTGCGCCTTCTTTGTCTCCACAGCTGCCCAAACACTAACCTTTCCACTCAGCCCGCCCTCATACTTAAAGTGTGTGTGGAACCTGTCCACGCAGTACCCCTCGCTGCACAGCTAACCATACGTCTGGGCATCGTAGCTTCCTGCCAGGGGACCGAAGTTCGCAGGCAGATGGGTCCCTGGGACACACGCGGAGAGCTTCCTGACCGTGCCACAGGCCGCTCACGGCCCCGGCCCCAGATCGGGGGCCACAAAGCAGCCCTGTCTGAGTCCCTGCCTCTAGAGGAAGTATAGGACCAACACTTGTAGCAATCGGGGTCCTAGCGGGCAACTCTTTGGAAGGACACAAATAAATCTTTGCGAATTTCTGATGTAGCTTACGAGCGTTCACACCTAAGCCTCTTAAAATGTCAACTGTTTAGCTAAACATGAGCTCATGATCTAAATGTACACAATAATGAAGAAATCAGCTACAAGGGGGAGACAATTAGCAAAAACCATCAATACCAGAATTAGATTCCCTAGGCCATTCATCACATGTTGGAATAATCAGGTGCAAGGCAGATAATATACATAAAACTGGAAATGAAACAAGGAACAAGGATGTTTTCAAAGTCTGGAAGGATCTCTAAAGCATATTTAAAGTACATATCATTGACAAAGCTAAATATTAAAAGGTTGTGTAATACAACAGATTCATCATAGAAATGCGTGAAATTATGCTGTTTTGAAAACTCTGGCATGTCAGATTTTCTGCCTAATTATATAAGAAGATTTCGCTAAAAAATACACATTATTTCAAAGACTTATTGGCTGTGAAATAAGTTGTGTATTTCAAATGGCTTGTCTGCAAAGAAAGGTGAGATGTAGGGAATCACAGAAAGTCGAGGGGAAAATAGGTCAATATATACATTGCTATATGGTGAACTAAGCCTTAGGCCTACAACAATGTAGAGGACCTGACCCTTAGAAACTTACAAGTAAGCTGGAATCTTCAAAAGTTCAAATCTTTATAAGTAAATAGATTTATGAAAATGAATAACCAAGTGTTTTAATTGACATCAGAAGATCAAAACAATAAACCCTGAGAACATAGAAAAAAGATAAGTAAAAATATGAGCAGAACTTAATACAACAGAAAACGTATAAAATTCAGGTGATGTAGTAAGTCCAAAGAATATTCTTTGAAAAGATTTAAAAGACACACTTTGATTTAGGAAAACACAAACATAAGTAAAGAATATACAGAAAGAATCAGGACAATGTTACAGCAGAGAATATAGGAAATGCCAGTAAATTAGAACATTTCTGTAAAGTGGACCATTTCCTAGCTCCTAAAGTTTACCAAAACTGACACAAGAGGAAATCATTTAAGGTCATCATGTCTGCCCTTGGCATTCTCGGAACGCCCTGGCCTCAGAATGCAGCATCTGTAGTCCATGGTAACCTGTGGAGAGGGGGGCGGGTGAGGGAGGTTGGAACACTGCCCTCACTGAGGGAGTGGGAGTGGCCATCTCTGCTGTGACTGAACAAAGGGCAGGGGAGCAGGGGCCCAGGGCAGGGCCCTCAGAGCCCGGCAGTCCCAGTGGTGTGTCACAAGCATTTAGGCCCATGCCGAAGAGCGCCTTCTTTGTCGGCACAGATACCCAAACTCTCACCTATCCACTCAGGCCGCCCTCTTACTTGAAGTGTGTGTGAAACCTGTCCACGCAATACACCTCGCTGCACAGCTAACCATAGATCGGGGCATCGTATCTTCCTGCCAGGTGACCGAAGTTCGCAGGCTGATGGGTCCTTGGTACACACGCGGAGAGTCTCCTGCCCGGGCCACAGGCCGCCCACTGCCACTGCCCCAGATCGGGGGCCGCAAAGCAGCCCTGTCTGAGTCCCTGCGTCTAGAGGAAGTATTGGAACAACACTTGTAGAAAACGGGGTCCTCGCGGGCAACTCATTGGAGGGACACAAATAAATCTTTGCCGACTTTCTGAAGAAGCTTACGAGCGTTCACACCTAAGCCTCTTACAAGGTCAGCTGTTTAGCTAAACATGAGCTCATGATCTAAATTTACACAATAATGAAGAAATCAGCTACAAGGGGGAGACAATCAGCAAAAACAATCAATACCAGAATTAGATTCCCTAGGCCATCAATCACATGTTGGAATACTCAGGTGCAAGGCAGAAAATATACATAAAACTGGAACTGAAACAAGGAACAAGGATGTTTTCAAAGACTGGTAGGATCTCTAAAACATTTTTAAAGTACATGCCATTGACAAAGCTAAATATTCAAAGTTTGTGTAATACAACAGATTCATCATAGAGAAGAGTGAAATTATGCTGTTTTGAAAACTATGGCATGTCAGGTTTTCTGCCTAATTATATAAGAAGATTTCGCTAAAACATACACATTATTTCAAAGACTTATTGGCTGTGAAATAAGTTAAAGGTATTTCAAGTGGCTTGTCTGCAAAGAAAGGTGAGATGTAGGGAAACACAGAAAGTCGAGGGGAAAATAGGTCAATATATACATTGCTATATGTTGAACTAAGCCTTAGGCGAGCAATAATGTAGACGATCTGACCCTTAGAAACTTACAAGTAAGCTGGAATCTTCAAAAGTTCAAATCTTTATTGGTAAAAAGATTTATAAAAATGAATAACCAAGTGTTTTAATTGACATCAGAAGATCAAAACAATAAACCCTGAGAGAATAGAAAAAAGATAAATAAAGATATGAGCAGAATTTAATACAACAGAAAATGTATAAAATTGAGGTGATTTAGTAAGTCCAAAGAATATTCTTTGAAAAGATTTAAAAGACACACTTTGATTAAGGAGAACAAAAACATTAGTAAACAATATACAGAAAGAATCAGGACAAAGTTATAGCAGAGAATATAGGAAATGCCAGTAAATTTGAATATTCCTGTAAAGTGGACCATTTCCTAGCTCCTAAAGTTTACCAAAACTGACACAAGAGGAAATCATTTAAGATCATCATGTCTGCCCTTGTCATTCTCGGAACGCCCTGGCCTCAGAATGCAGCATCTGTAGTCCATGGTAACCTGCGGGCAGGGGGCGGGGCTGAGGGAGGTTGGAACACTGCCCTCACTGAGGGAGTGGGTGTGGCCATCTCTGCTGTGACTGAACAAAGGCAAGGGAGCAGGGGTCCCACGCAGGGCCCTCAGAGCCCGGCAGGCCCAATGGGGTGTCACAAACATGTAGGCCCAGGCCAAAGGGCGCCTTCTTTGTCTGCACAGCTGCCCAAACACTAACCTTTCCACTCAGCCCGCCCTCATACTTGAAGTGTGTGTGAAACCTGTCCACGCAGTACCCCTCGCTGCACAGCTAACCATAGGTCTGGGCATCGTAGCTTCCTGCCAGGGGACCGAAGTTCGCAGGCAGATGGGTCCCTGGGACACACGCGGAGAGCTTCCTGACAGGGCCATAGGCCGCTCACTGCCCCGGCCCCAGATCGGGGGCCGCAAAGCAGCCCTCTCTGAGTCCCTGCCTCTAGAGGAAGTATAGGACCAACACTTGTAGAAAACGGGGTCCTAGCGGGCAACTCATTGGAGGGACACAAATAAATCCTTGCGACTTTCTGATGAAGCTTACGAGCGTTCACACCTAATCCTATTACAAGGTCAGCTGTTTAGCTAAACATGAGCTCATGATCTAAATGTACACAATAATGAAGAAACCAGCTACAAGGGGGAGACAATTAGCAAAAACAATCAATAGCAGAATTAGATTCCCTAGGCCATCCATCACATGTTGGAATAATCAGGTGCAAGGCAGATAATATACATAAAACTGGAACTGAAACAAGGAACAAGGATGTTTTCAAAGTCTGGAAGTATCTCTACAACATTTTTAAAGTACATGTCATTGACAAAGCTAAATATTAAACGGTTGTGTAATACAACAGATTCATCATAGAGAAGAGTGAAATTATGCTGTTTTGAAAACTCTGGCAGGCCAGATTTTCTGCCTAATTATATAAGAATATTTCGCTAAAACATACACATTAATTCAAAGACTTATTGGCTGTGAAAGAAGTTAACGGTATTTCAAATGGTTTGTCTGCAAAGAAAGGTGAGATGTAGGGAATCACAGAAAGTCGAGGGGAAAATAGGTCAATATATACATTGCTATATGGTGAACTAAGCCTTAGGCCCGCAACAATGTAGAGGAACTGACCCTTAGAAACTTACAAGTAAGCAGGAATCTTCAAAAGTTCAAATCTTTATAAGTAAATAGATTTAAGAAAATGAGTAACCAAGTGTTTTAATTGACATCAGAAGATCAAAACAATAATCCCTGAGAACATAGAAGAAAGATAAATAAAGATATGAGCAGAACTTAATACAACAAAAAACGTATAAAATTCAGGTGATGTAGTAAGTCCAAAGAATATTCTTTGAAAAGATTTAAAAGACACACTTTGATTTAGGAAAACACAAACATAAGTAAAGAATATACAGAAAGAATCAGGACAATGTTACAGCAGAGAATATAGGAAATGCCAGTAAAATAGAACATTTCTGTAAAGTGGACCATTTCCTAGCTCCTAAAGTTTACCAAAACTGACACAAGAGGAAATCATTTAAGGTCATCTTGTCTGCCGTTGTCCTTCTCGGAACGCCCTGGCCTCATAATGCAGCATCTTTAGTCCATGGTAACCTGCGGAGAGGGGTGGGGTGAGGGAGGTTGGAACACAGCCCTCACTGTGGGAGTGGGAGTGGCCATCTCTGCTGTGACTGAACAAAGGGCAGGGGAGCAGTGGCCCATGGCAGGGCCCTCAGAGCCCGGCAGTCCCATTGGGGTGTCACAAGCATTTAGGCACAGGCCGAAGAGCGCCTTCTTTGTCTGCACAGCTGCCCAAACTCTCACCTATCCACTCAGGCCGCCCTCTTACTTGAAGTGTGTGTGAAACCTGTCCGCGCAATACACCTCGCTGCACAGCTAACCATAGGTCTGGGCATCGTAGCTTCCTGCCAGGTGACCGAAGTTCGCAGGCAGATGGGTCCCTGGGACACACGCGGAGAGACTTCTGCCCGGGCCAAAGGCCGCCCACTGCCACTGCCCCAGATCTGGGGACGCAAAGCAGCCCTGTCTGAGTCCCTGCCTCTAGAGGAAGTATTGAACCAACACTTGTAGAAAACGGGGTCCTCGTGGGCAACTCATTGGAGGGACACAAATAAATCTTTGCCGACTTTCTGATGAAGCTTACGAGCGTTCACACCTAATCCTCTTACAAGGTCAGCTGTTTAGCTAAACATGAGCTCATGATCTAAATTTACAGAATAATGAAGAAATCAGCTACAGGGGGAGACCATCAGCAAAAACAATCAATACCAGAATGAGATTCCCTAGGCCATCCATCAGATGTTGGAATAATCAGGTGCAAGGCAGAAAATATACATAAAACTGGAACTGAAACAAGGAACAAGGATGTTTTCAAAGACTGGTAGGATCTCTAAAACATTTTTAAAGAACATGTCATTGACAAAGGTAAATACTCAAAGATAGTGTAATACAACAGATTCATCATTGAGCAGAGTGAAATTATGCTGTTTTGAAAACTATGGCAAGTCAGATTTTCCGCCTAATTATATAAGAAGATTTCTCTAAAATATACACATTATTTCAAAGACTTATGGGCTGTGAAATAAGGGTATTTCAAATGGCTTGTCTGCAAAGAAAGGTGAGATGTAGGGAATCACAGAAAGTCGAGGGGAAAATAGGTCAATATATACATTGCTATAGGGTGAACTAAGCCTTAGGCCAGCAACAATATAGAGGACCTGACCCTTAGAAACTTACAAGTAAGCTGGAATCTTCAAAAGTTCAAATCTTTATAAGTAAAAAGATTTATTAAAATGAATAACCAAGTGTTTTAATTGACATCAGAACATCCAAACAATAAACCCTGAGAACATAGAAAAAAGATAAATAAAGATATGAGCAGAATTTAATACAATAGAAAACGTATAAAATTGAGGTGATTTAGTAAGTCCAAAGAATATTCTTTGAAAAGATTTAAGACACACTTTGATTAAGGAAAACAAAAACATAAGTAAACAATATACAGAAAGAATCAGGACAAAGTTATAGCAGAGAATATAGGAAATGCCAGTAAATTAGAACATTTCTGTAAAGTGGACCAATTCCTAGCTCCTAAAGTTGACCAAAACTGACACAAGAGGTAATCATTTAAGGTCATCATGTCTGCCCTTGGCATTCTCGGAATGCCCTGGCCTCAGAATGCAGCATCTGTAGTCCATGGTAACCTGCGGAGAGGGGGCGGGGCTGAGGGAGGTTGGAACACTGCCCTCACTGAGGGAGTGGGTGTGGCCATCTCTGCTGTGACTGAACAAAGCCAAGGGAGCAGGGGTCCCAGGGCAGGGCCCTCAGAGCCCGGCAGGCCCAATGGGGTGTCACAAGCATTTAGGCCCTGGCCAAAGTGCGCCTTCTTTGTCTCCACAGCTGCCCAAACACTAACCTTTCCACTCAGCCCGCCCTCATACTTAAAGTGTGTGTGGAACCTGTCCACGCAGTACCCCTCGCTGCACAGCTAACCATACGTCTGGGCATCGTAGCTTCCTGCCAGGGGACCGAAGTTCGCAGGCAGATGGGTCCCTGGGACACACGCGGAGAGCTTCCTGACCGTGCCACAGGCCGCTCACGGCCCCGGCCCCAGATCGGGGGCCACAAAGCAGCCCTGTCTGAGTCCCTGCCTCTAGAGGAAGTATAGGACCAACACTTGTAGCAATCGGGGTCCTAGCGGGCAACTCTTTGGAAGGACACAAATAAATCTTTGCGAATTTCTGATGTAGCTTACGAGCGTTCACACCTAAGCCTCTTAAAATGTCAACTGTTTAGCTAAACATGAGCTCATGATCTAAATGTACACAATAATGAAGAAATCAGCTACAAGGGGGAGACAATTAGCAAAAACAATCAATACCAGAATTAGATTCCCTAGGCCATTCATCACATGTTGGAATAATCAGGTGCAAGGCAGATAATATACATAAAACTGGAAATGAAACAAGGAACAAGGATGTTTTCAAAGTCTGGAAGGATCACTAAAGCATATTTAAAGTACATATCATTGACAAAGCTAAATATTAAAAGGTTGTGTAATACAACAGATTCATCATAGAAATGCGTGAAATTATGCTGTTTTGAAAACTCTGGCATGTCAGATTTTCTGCCTAATTATATAAGAAGATTTCGCTAAAAAATACACATTATTTCAAAGACTTATTGGCTGTGAAATAAGTTGTGTATTTCAAATGGCTTGTCTGCAAAGAAAGGTGAGATGTAGGGAATCACAGAAAGTCGAGGGGAAAATAGGTCAATATATACATTGCTATATGGTGAACTAAGCCTTAGGCCTACAACAATGTAGAGGACCTGACCCTTAGAAACTTACAAGTAAGCTGGAATCTTCAAAAGTTCAAATCTTTATACGTAAATAGATTTATGAAAATGAATAACCAAGTGTTTTAATTGACATCAGAAGATCAAAACAATAAACCCTGAGAACATAGAAAAAAGATAAGTAAAAATATGAGCAGAACTTAATACAACAGAAAACGTATAAAATTCAGGTGATGTAGTAAGTCCAAAGAATATTCTTTGAAAAGATTTAAAAGACACACTTTGATTTAGGAAAACACAAACATAAGTAAAGAATATACAGAAAGAATCAGGACAATGTTACAGCAGAGAATATAGGAAATGCCAGTAAATTAGAACATTTCTGTAAAGTGGACCATTTCCTAGCTCCTAAAGTTTACCAAAACTGACAGAAGAGGAAGTCATTTAAGGTCATCTTGTCTGCCGTTGTCCTTCTCGGAACGCCCTGGCCTCATAATGCAGCATCTTTAGTCCATGGTAACCTGCGGAGAGGGGTGGGGTGAGGGAGGTTGGAACACAGCCCTCACTGTGGGAGTGGGAGTGGCCATCTCTGCTGTGACTGAACAAAGGGCAGGGGAGCAGTGGCCCATGGCAGGGCCCTCAGAGCCCGGCAGTCCCATTGGGGTGTCACAAGCATTTAGGCACAGGCCGAAGAGCGCCTTCTTTGTCTGCACAGCTGCCCAAACTCTCACCTATCCACTCAGGCCGCCCTCTTACTTGAAGTGTGTGTGAAACCTGTCCGCGCAATACACCTCGCTGCACAGCTAACCATAGGTCTGGGCATCGTAGCTTCCTGCCAGGTGACCGAAGTTCGCAGGCAGATGGGTCCCTGGGACACACGCGGAGAGACTTCTGCCCGGGCCAAAGGCCACCCACTGCCACTGCCCCAGATCTGGGGACGCAAAGCAGCCCTGTCTGAGTCCCTGCCTGTAGAGGAAGTATTGAACCAACACTTGTAGAAAACGGGGTCCTCGTGGGCAACTCATTGGAGGGACACAAATAAATCTTTGCCGACTTTCTGATGAAGCTTACGAGCGTTCACACCTAATCCTCTTACAAGGTCAGCTGTTTAGCTAAACATGAGCTCATGATCTAAATTTACAGAATAATGAAGAAATCAGCTACAGGGGGAGACCATCAGCAAAAACAATCAATACCAGAATGAGATTCCCTAGGCCATCCATCAGATGTTGGAATAATCAGGTGCAAGGCAGAAAATATACATAAAACTGGAACTGAAACAAGGAACAAGGATGTTTTCAAAGACTGGTAGGATCTCTAAAACATTTTTAAAGAACATGTCATTGACAAAGGTAAATACTCAAAGATTGTGTAATACAACAGATTCATCATTGAGCAGAGTGAAATTATGCTGTTTTGAAAACTATGGCAAGTCAGATTTTCCGCCTAATTATATAAGAAGATTTCTCTAAAAAATACACATTATTTCAAAGACTTATGGGCTGTGAAATAAGGGTATTTCAAATGGCTTGTCTGCAAAGAAAGGTGAGATGTAGGGAATCACAGAAAGTCGAGGGGAAAATAGGTCAATATATACATTGCTATAGGGTGAACTAAGCCTTAGGCCAGCAACAATATAGAGGACCTGACCCTTAGAAACTTACAAGTAAGCTGGAATCTTCAAAAGTTCAAATCTTTATAAGTAAAAAGATTTATTAAAATGAATAACCAAGTGTTTTAATTGACATCAGAACATCCAAACAATAAACCCTGAGAACATAGAAAAAAGATAAATAAAGATATGAGCAGAATTTAATACAATAGAAAACGTATAAAATTGAGGTGATTTAGTAAGTCCAAAGAATATTCTTTGAAAAGATTTAAGACACACTTTGATTAAGGAAAACAAAAACATAAGTAAACAATATACAGAAAGAATCAGGACAAAGTTATAGCAGAGAATATAGGAAATGCCAGTAAATTAGAACATTTCTGTAAAGTGGACCAATTCCTAGCTCCTAAAGTTGACCAAAACTGACACAAGAGGTAATCATTTAAGGTCATCATGTCTGCCCTTGGCATTCTCGGAATGCCCTGGCCTCAGAATGCAGCATCTGTAGTCCATGGTAACCTGCGGAGAGGGGGCGGGGCTGAGGGAGGTTGGAACACTGCCCTCACTGAGGGAGTGGGTGTGGCCATCTCTGCTGTGACTGAACAAAGCCAAGGGAGCAGGGGTCCCAGGGCAGGGCCCTCAGAGCCCGGCAGGCCCAATGGGGTGTCACAAGCATTTAGGCCCTGGCCAAAGTGCGCCTTCTTTGTCTCCACAGCTGCCCAAACACTAACCTTTCCACTCAGCCCGCCCTCATACTTAAAGTGTGTGTGGAACCTGTCCACGCAGTACCCCTCGCTGCACAGCTAACCATACGTCTGGGCATCGTAGCTTCCTGCCAGGGGACCGAAGTTCGCAGGCAGATGGGTCCCTGGGACACACGCGGAGAGCTTCCTGACCGTGCCACAGGCCGCTCACGGCCCCGGCCCCAGATCGGGGGCCACAAAGCAGCCCTGTCTGAGTCCCTGCCTCTAGAGGAAGTATAGGACCAACACTTGTAGCAATCGGGGTCCTAGCGGGCAACTCTTTGGAAGGACACAAATAAATCTTTGCGAATTTCTGATGTAGCTTACGAGCGTTCACACCTAAGCCTCTTAAAATGTCAACTGTTTAGCTAAACATGAGCTCATGATCTAAATGTACACAATAATGAAGAAATCAGCTACAAGGGGGAGACAATTAGCAAAAACCATCAATACCAGAATTAGATTCCCTAGGCCATTCATCACATGTTGGAATAATCAGGTGCAAGGCAGATAATATACATAAAACTGGAAATGAAACAAGGAACAAGGATGTTTTCAAAGTCTGGAAGGATCTCTAAAGCATATTTAAAGTACATATCATTGACAAAGCTAAATATTAAAAGGTTGTGTAATACAACAGATTCATCATAGAAATGCGTGAAATTATGCTGTTTTGAAAACTCTGGCATGTCAGATTTTCTGCCTAATTATATAAGAAGATTTCGCTAAAAAATACACATTATTTCAAAGACTTATTGGCTGTGAAATAAGTTGTGTATTTCAAATGGCTTGTCTGCAAAGAAAGGTGAGATGTAGGGAATCACAGAAAGTCGAGGGGAAAATAGGTCAATATATACATTGCTATATGGTGAACTAAGCCTTAGGCCTACAACAATGTAGAGGACCTGACCCTTAGAAACTTACAAGTAAGCTGGAATCTTCAAAAGTTCAAATCTTTATAAGTAAATAGATTTATGAAAATGAATAACCAAGTGTTTTAATTGACATCAGAAGATCAAAACAATAAACCCTGAGAACATAGAAAAAAGATAAGTAAAAATATGAGCAGAACTTAATACAACAGAAAACGTATAAAATTCAGGTGATGTAGTAAGTCCAAAGAATATTCTTTGAAAAGATTTAAAAGACACACTTTGATTTAGGAAAACACAAACATAAGTAAAGAATATACAGAAAGAATCAGGACAATGTTACAGCAGAGAATATAGGAAATGCCAGTAAATTAGAACATTTCTGTAAAGTGGACCATTTCCTAGCTCCTAAAGTTTACCAAAACTGACACAAGAGGAAATCATTTAAGGTCATCATGTCTGCCCTTGGCATTCTCGGAACGCCCTGGCCTCAGAATGCAGCATCTGTAGTCCATGGTAACCTGTGGAGAGGGGGGCGGGTGAGGGAGGTTGGAACACTGCCCTCACTGAGGGAGTGGGAGTGGCCATCTCTGCTGTGACTGAACAAAGGGCAGGGGAGCAGGGGCCCAGGGCAGGGCCCTCAGAGCCCGGCAGTCCCAGTGGTGTGTCACAAGCATTTAGGCCCATGCCGAAGAGCGCCTTCTTTGTCGGCACAGATACCCAAACTCTCACCTATCCACTCAGGCCGCCCTCTTACTTGAAGTGTGTGTGAAACCTGTCCACGCAATACACCTCGCTGCACAGCTAACCATAGATCGGGGCATCGTATCTTCCTGCCAGGTGACCGAAGTTCGCAGGCTGATGGGTCCTTGGTACACACGCGGAGAGTCTCCTGCCCGGGCCACAGGCCGCCCACTGCCACTGCCCCAGATCGGGGGCCGCAAAGCAGCCCTGTCTGAGTCCCTGCGTCTAGAGGAAGTATTGGAACAACACTTGTAGAAAACGGGGTCCTCGCGGGCAACTCATTGGAGGGACACAAATAAATCTTTGCCGACTTTCTGAAGAAGCTTACGAGCGTTCACACCTAAGCCTCTTACAAGGTCAGCTGTTTAGCTAAACATGAGCTCATGATCTAAATTTACACAATAATGAAGAAATCAGCTACAAGGGGGAGACAATCAGCAAAAACAATCAATACCAGAATTAGATTCCCTAGGCCATCAATCACATGTTGGAATACTCAGGTGCAAGGCAGAAAATATACATAAAACTGGAACTGAAACAAGGAACAAGGATGTTTTCAAAGACTGGTAGGATCTCTAAAACATTTTTAAAGTACATGCCATTGACAAAGCTAAATATTCAAAGTTTGTGTAATACAACAGATTCATCATAGAGAAGAGTGAAATTATGCTGTTTTGAAAACTATGGCATGTCAGGTTTTCTGCCTAATTATATAAGAAGATTTCGCTAAAACATACACATTATTTCAAAGACTTATTGGCTGTGAAATAAGTTAAAGGTATTTCAAGTGGCTTGTCTGCAAAGAAAGGTGAGATGTAGGGAAACACAGAAAGTCGAGGGGAAAATAGGTCAATATATACATTGCTATATGTTGAACTAAGCCTTAGGCGAGCAATAATGTAGACGATCTGACCCTTAGAAACTTACAAGTAAGCTGGAATCTTCAAAAGTTCAAATCTTTATTGGTAAAAAGATTTATAAAAATGAATAACCAAGTGTTTTAATTGACATCAGAAGATCAAAACAATAAACCCTGAGAGAATAGAAAAAAGATAAATAAAGATATGAGCAGAATTTAATACAACAGAAAATGTATAAAATTGAGGTGATTTAGTAAGTCCAAAGAATATTCTTTGAAAAGATTTAAAAGACACTCTTTGATTAAGGAGAACAAAAACATTAGTAAACAATATACAGAAAGAATCAGGACAAAGTTATAGCAGAGAATATAGGAAATGCCAGTAAATTTGAATATTCCTGTAAAGTGGACCATTTCCTAGCTCCTAAAGTTTACCAAAACTGACACAAGAGGAAATCATTTAAGATCATCATGTCTGCCCTTGTCATTCTCGGAACGCCCTGGCCTCAGAATGCAGCATCTGTAGTCCATGCTAACCTGCGGGCAGGGGGCGGGGCTGAGGGAGGTTGGAACACTGCCCTCACTGAGGGAGTGGGTGTGGCCATCTCTGCTGTGACTGAACAAAGGCAAGGGAGCAGGGGTCCCACGCAGGGCCCTCAGAGCCCGGCAGGCCCAATGGGGTGTCACAAACATGTAGGCCCAGGCCAAAGGGCGCCTTCTTTGTCTGCACAGCTGCCCAAACACTAACCTTTCCACTCAGCCCGCCCTCATACTTGAAGTGTGTGTGAAACCTGTCCACGCAGTACCCCTCGCTGCACAGCTAACCATAGGTCTGGGCATCGTAGCTTCCTGCCAGGGGACCGAAGTTCGCAGGCAGATGGGTCCCTGGGACACACGCGGAGAGCTTCCTGACAGGGCCATAGGCCGCTCACTGCCCCGGCCCCAGATCGGGGGCCGCAAAGCAGCCCTCTCTGAGTCCCTGCCTCTAGAGGAAGTATAGGACCAACACTTGTAGAAAACGGGGTCCTAGCGGGCAACTCATTGGAGGGACACAAATAAATCCTTGCGACTTTCTGATGAAGCTTACGAGCGTTCACACCTAATCCTATTACAAGGTCAGCTGTTTAGCTAAACATGAGCTCATGATCTAAATGTACACAATAATGAAGAAACCAGCTACAAGGGGGAGACAATTAGCAAAAACAATCAATAGCAGAATTAGATTCCCTAGGCCATCCATCACATGTTGGAATAATCAGGTGCAAGGCAGATAATATACATAAAACTGGAACTGAAACAAGGAACAAGGATGTTTTCAAAGTCTGGAAGTATCTCTACAACATTTTTAAAGTACATGTCATTGACAAAGCTAAATATTAAACGGTTGTGTAATACAACAGATTCATCATAGAGAAGAGTGAAATTATGCTGTTTTGAAAACTCTGGCAGGCCAGATTTTCTGCCTAATTATATAAGAATATTTCGCTAAAACATACACATTAATTCAAAGACTTATTGGCTGTGAAAGAAGTTAACGGTATTTCAAATGGTTTGTCTGCAAAGAAAGGTGAGATGTAGGGAATCACAGAAAGTCGAGGGGAAAATAGGTCAATATATACATTGCTATATGGTGAACTAAGCCTTAGGCCCGCAACAATGTAGAGGAACTGACCCTTAGAAACTTACAAGTAAGCAGGAATCTTCAAAAGTTCAAATCTTTATAAGTAAATAGATTTAAGAAAATGAGTAACCAAGTGTTTTAATTGACATCAGAAGATCAAAACAATAATCCCTGAGAACATAGAAGAAAGATAAATAAAGATATGAGCAGAACTTAATACAACAAAAAACGTATAAAATTCAGGTGATGTAGTAAGTCCAAAGAATATTCTTTGAAAAGATTTAAAAGACACACTTTGATTTAGGAAAACACAAACATAAGTAAAGAATATACAGAAAGAATCAGGACAATGTTACAGCAGAGAATATAGGAAATGCCAGTAAAATAGAACATTTCTGTAAAGTGGACCATTTCCTAGCTCCTAAAGTTTACCAAAACTGACACAAGAGGAAATCATTTAAGGTCATCTTGTCTGCCGTTGTCCTTCTCGGAACGCCCTGGCCTCATAATGCAGCATCTTTAGTCCATGGTAACCTGCGGAGAGGGGTGGGGTGAGGGAGGTTGGAACACAGCCCTCACTGTGGGAGTGGGAGTGGCCATCTCTGCTGTGACTGAACAAAGGGCAGGGGAGCAGTGGCCCATGGCAGGGCCCTCAGAGCCCGGCAGTCCCATTGGGGTGTCACAAGCATTTAGGCACAGGCCGAAGAGCGCCTTCTTTGTCTGCACAGCTGCCCAAACTCTCACCTATCCACTCAGGCCGCCCTCTTACTTGAAGTGTGTGTGAAACCTGTCCGCGCAATACACCTCGCTGCACAGCTAACCATAGGTCTGGGCATCGTAGCTTCCTGCCAGGTGACCGAAGTTCGCAGGCAGATGGGTCCCTGGGACACACGCGGAGAGACTTCTGCCCGGGCCAAAGGCCGCCCACTGCCACTGCCCCAGATCTGGGGACGCAAAGCAGCCCTGTCTGAGTCCCTGCCTCTAGAGGAAGTATTGGACCAACACTTGTAGAAAACGGGGTCCTCGTGGGCAACTCATTGGAGGGACACAAATAAATCTTTGCCGACTTTCTGATGAAGCTTACGAGCGTTCACACCTAATCCTCTTACAAGGTCAGCTGTTTAGCTAAACATGAGCTCATGATCTAAATTTACAGAATAATGAAGAAATCAGCTACAGGGGGAGACCATCAGCAAAAACAATCAATACCAGAATGAGATTCCCTAGGCCATCCATCAGATGTTGGAATAATCAGGTGCAAGGCAGAAAATATACATAAAACTGGAACTGAAACAAGGAACAAGGATGTTTTCAAAGACTGGTAGGATCTCTAAAACATTTTTAAAGAACATGTCATTGACAAAGGTAAATACTCAAAGATTGTGTAATACAACAGATTCATCATTGAGCAGAGTGAAATTATGCTGTTTTGAAAACTATGGCAAGTCAGATTTTCCGCCTAATTATATAAGAAGATTTCTCTAAAAAATACACATTATTTCAAAGACTTATGGGCTGTGAAATAAGGGTATTTCAAATGGCTTGTCTGCAAAGAAAGGTGAGATGTAGGGAATCACAGAAAGTCGAGGGGAAAATAGGTCAATATATACATTGCTATAGGGTGAACTAAGCCTTAGGCCAGCAACAATATAGAGGACCTGACCCTTAGAAACTTACAAGTAAGCTGGAATCTTCAAAAGTTCAAATCTTTATAAGTAAAAAGATTTATTAAAATGAATAACCAAGTGTTTTAATTGACATCAGAACATCCAAACAATAAACCCTGAGAACATAGAAAAAAGATAAATAAAGATATGAGCAGAATTTAATACAATAGAAAACGTATAAAATTGAGGTGATTTAGTAAGTCCAAAGAATATTCTTTGAAAAGATTTAAGACACACTTTGATTAAGGAAAACAAAAACATAAGTAAACAATATACAGAAAGAATCAGGACAAAGTTATAGCAGAGAATATAGGAAATGCCAGTAAATTAGAACATTTCTGTAAAGTGGACCAATTCCTAGCTCCTAAAGTTTACCAAAACTGACACAAGAGGTAATCATTTAAGGTCATCATGTCTGCCCTTGGCATTCTCGGAATGCCCTGGCCTCAGAATGCAGCATCTGTAGTCCATGGTAACCTGCGGAGAGGGGGCGGGGCTGAGGGAGGTTGGAACACTGCCCTCACTGAGGGAGTGGGTGTGGCCATCTCTGCTGTGACTGAACAAAGCCAAGGGAGCAGGGGTCCCAGGGCAGGGCCCTCAGAGCCCGGCAGGCCCAATGGGGTGTCACAAGCATTTAGGCCCTGGCCAAAGTGCGCCTTCTTTGTCTCCACAGCTGCCCAAACACTAACCTTTCCACTCAGCCCGCCCTCATACTTAAAGTGTGTGTGGAACCTGTCCACGCAGTACCCCTCGCTGCACAGCTAACCATACGTCTGGGCATCGTAGCTTCCTGCCAGGGGACCGAAGTTCGCAGGCAGATGGGTCCCTGGGACACACGCGGAGAGCTTCCTGACCGTGCCACAGGCCGCTCACGGCCCCGGCCCCAGATCGGGGGCCACAAAGCAGCCCTGTCTGAGTCCCTGCCTCTAGAGGAAGTATAGGACCAACACTTGTAGCAATCGGGGTCCTAGCGGGCAACTCTTTGGAAGGACACAAATAAATCTTTGCGAATTTCTGATGTAGCTTACGAGCGTTCACACCTAAGCCTCTTAAAATGTCAACTGTTTAGCTAAACATGAGCTCATGATCTAAATGTACACAATAATGAAGAAATCAGCTACAAGGGGGAGACAATTAGCAAAAACAATCAATACCAGAATTAGATTCCCTAGGCCATTCATCACATGTTGGAATAATCAGGTGCAAGGCAGATAATATACATAAAACTGGAAATGAAACAAGGAACAAGGATGTTTTCAAAGTCTGGAAGGATCTCTAAAGCATATTTAAAGTACATATCATTGACAAAGCTAAATATTAAAAGGTTGTGTAATACAACAGATTCATCATAGAAATGCGTGAAATTATGCTGTTTTGAAAACTCTGGCATGTCAGATTTTCTGCCTAATTATATAAGAAGATTTCGCTAAAAAATACACATTATTTCAAAGACTTATTGGCTGTGAAATAAGTTGTGTATTTCAAATGGCTTGTCTGCAAAGAAAGGTGAGATGTAGGGAATCACAGAAAGTCGAGGGGAAAATAGGTCAATATATACATTGCTATATGGTGAACTAAGCCTTAGGCCTACAACAATGTAGAGGACCTGACCCTTAGAAACTTACAAGTAAGCTGGAATCTTCAAAAGTTCAAATCTTTATAAGTAAATAGATTTATGAAAATGAATAACCAAGTGTTTTAATTGACATCAGAAGATCAAAACAATAAACCCTGAGAACATAGAAAAAAGATAAGTAAAAATATGAGCAGAACTTAATACAACAGAAAACGTATAAAATTCAGGTGATGTAGTAAGTCCAAAGAATATTCTTTGAAAAGATTTAAAAGACACACTTTGATTTAGGAAAACACAAACATAAGTAAAGAATATACAGAAAGAATCAGGACAATGTTACAGCAGAGAATATAGGAAATGCCAGTAAATTAGAACATTTCTGTAAAGTGGACCATTTCCTAGCTCCTAAAGTTTACCAAAACTGACACAAGAGGAAATCATTTAAGGTCATCATGTCTGCCCTTGGCATTCTCGGAACGCCCTGGCCTCATAATGCAGCATCTTTAGTCCATGGTAACCTGCGGAGAGGGGTGGGGTGAGGGAGGTTGGAACACAGCCCTCACTGTGGGAGTGGGAGTGGCCATCTCTGCTGTGACTGAACAAAGGGCAGGGGAGCAGTGGCCCATGGCAGGGCCCTCAGAGCCCGGCAGTCCCATTGGGGTGTCACAAGCATTTAGGCACAGGCCGAAGAGCGCCTTCTTTGTCTGCACAGCTGCCCAAACTCTCACCTATCCACTCAGGCCGCCCTCTTACTTGAAGTGTGTGTGAAACCTGTCCGCGCAATACACCTCGCTGCACAGCTAACCATAGGTCTGGGCATCGTAGCTTCCTGCCAGGTGACCGAAGTTCGCAGGCAGATGGGTCCCTGGGACACACGCGGAGAGACTTCTGCCCGGGCCAAAGGCCGCCCACTGCCACTGCCCCAGATCTGGGGACGCAAAGCAGCCCTGTCTGAGTCCCTGCCTCTAGAGGAAGTATTGAACCAACACTTGTAGAAAACGGGGTCCTCGTGGGCAACTCATTGGAGGGACACAAATAAATCTTTGCCGACTTTCTGATGAAGCTTACGAGCGTTCACACCTAATCCTCTTACAAGGTCAGCTGTTTAGCTAAACATGAGCTCATGATCTAAATTTACAGAATAATGAAGAAATCAGCTACAGGGGGAGACCATCAGCAAAAACAATCAATACCAGAATGAGATTCCCTAGGCCATCCATCAGATGTTGGAATAATCAGGTGCAAGGCAGAAAATATACATAAAACTGGAACTGAAACAAGGAACAAGGATGTTTTCAAAGACTGGTAGGATCTCTAAAACATTTTTAAAGAACATGTCATTGACAAAGGTAAATACTCAAAGATTGTGTAATACAACAGATTCATCATTGAGCAGAGTGAAATTATGCTGTTTTGAAAACTATGGCAAGTCAGATTTTCCGCCTAATTATATAAGAAGATTTCTCTAAAAAATACACATTATTTCAAAGACTTATGGGCTGTGAAATAAGGGTATTTCAAATGGCTTGTCTGCAAAGAAAGGTGAGATGTAGGGAATCACAGAAAGTCGAGGGGAAAATAGGTCAATATATACATTGCTATAGGGTGAACTAAGCCTTAGGCCAGCAACAATATAGAGGACCTGACCCTTAGAAACTTACAAGTAAGCTGGAATCTTCAAAAGTTCAAATCTTTATAAGTAAAAAGATTTATTAAAATGAATAACCAAGTGTTTTAATTGACATCAGAACATCCAAACAATAAACCCTGAGAACATAGAAAAAAGATAAATAAAGATATGAGCAGAATTTAATACAATAGAAAACGTATAAAATTGAGGTGATTTAGTAAGTCCAAAGAATATTCTTTGAAAAGATTTAAGACACACTTTGATTAAGGAAAACAAAAACATAAGTAAACAATATACAGAAAGAATCAGGACAAAGTTATAGCAGAGAATATAGGAAATGCCAGTAAATTAGAACATTTCTGTAAAGTGGACCAATTCCTAGCTCCTAAAGTTTACCAAAACTGACACAAGAGGTAATCATTTAAGGTCATCATGTCTGCCCTTGGCATTCTCGGAATGCCCTGGCCTCAGAATGCAGCATCTGTAGTCCATGGTAACCTGCGGAGAGGGGGCGGGGCTGAGGGAGGTTGGAACACTGCCCTCACTGAGGGAGTGGGTGTGGCCATCTCTGCTGTGACTGAACAAAGCCAAGGGAGCAGGGGTCCCAGGGCAGGGCCCTCAGAGCCCGGCAGGCCCAATGGGGTGTCACAAGCATTTAGGCCCTGGCCAAAGTGCGCCTTCTTTGTCTCCACAGCTGCCCAAACACTAACCTTTCCACTCAGCCCGCCCTCATACTTAAAGTGTGTGTGGAACCTGTCCACGCAGTACCCCTCGCTGCACAGCTAACCATACGTCTGGGCATCGTAGCTTCCTGCCAGGGGACCAAAGTTCGCAGGCAGATGGGTCCCTGGGACACACGCGGAGAGCTTCCTGACCGTGCCACAGGCCGCTCACGGCCCCGGCCCCAGATCGGGGGCCACAAAGCAGCCCTGTCTGAGTCCCTGCCTCTAGAGGAAGTATAGGACCAACACTTGTAGCAATCGGGGTCCTAGCGGGCAACTCTTTGGAAGGACACAAATAAATCTTTGCGAATTTCTGATGTAGCTTACGAGCGTTCACACCTAAGCCTCTTAAAATGTCAACTGTTTAGCTAAACATGAGCTCATGATCTAAATGTACACAATAATGAAGAAATCAGCTACAAGGGGGAGACAATTAGCAAAAACAATCAATACCAGAATTAGATTCCCTAGGCCATTCATCACATGTTGGAATAATCAGGTGCAAGGCAGATAATATACATAAAACTGGAAATGAAACAAGGAACAAGGATGTTTTCAAAGTCTGGAAGGATCTCTAAAGCATATTTAAAGTACATATCATTGACAAAGCTAAATATTAAAAGGTTGTGTAATACAACAGATTCATCATAGAAATGCGTGAAATTATGCTGTTTTGAAAACTCTGGCATGTCAGATTTTCTGCCTAATTATATAAGAAGATTTCGCTAAAAAATACACATTATTTCAAAGACTTATTGGCTGTGAAATAAGTTGTGTATTTCAAATGGCTTGTCTGCAAAGAAAGGTGAGATGTAGGGAATCACAGAAAGTCGAGGGGAAAATAGGTCAATATATACATTGCTATATGGTGAACTAAGCCTTAGGCCTACAACAATGTAGAGGACCTGACCCTTAGAAACTTACAAGTAAGCTGGAATCTTCAAAAGTTCAAATCTTTATAAGTAAATAGATTTATGAAAATGAATAACCAAGTGTTTTAATTGACATCAGAAGATCAAAACAATAAACCCTGAGAACATAGAAAAAAGATAAGTAAAAATATGAGCAGAACTTAATACAACAGAAAACGTATAAAATTCAGGTGATGTAGTAAGTCCAAAGAATATTCTTTGAAAAGATTTAAAAGACACACTTTGATTTAGGAAAACACAAACATAAGTAAAGAATATACAGAAAGAATCAGGACAATGTTACAGCAGAGAATATAGGAAATGCCAGTAAATTAGAACATTTCTGTAAAGTGGACCATTTCCTAGCTCCTAAAGTTTACCAAAACTGACACAAGAGGAAATCATTTAAGGTCATCATGTCTGCCCTTGGCATTCTCGGAACGCCCTGGCCTCATAATGCAGCATCTTTAGTCCATGGTAACCTGCGGAGAGGGGTGGGGTGAGGGAGGTTGGAACACAGCCCTCACTGTGGGAGTGGGAGTGGCCATCTCTGCTGTGACTGAACAAAGGGCAGGGGAGCAGTGGCCCATGGCAGGGCCCTCAGAGCCCGGCAGTCCCATTGGGGTGTCACAAGCATTTAGGCACAGGCCGAAGAGCGCCTTCTTTGTCTGCACAGCTGCCCAAACTCTCACCTATCCACTCAGGCCGCCCTCTTACTTGAAGTGTGTGTGAAACCTGTCCGCGCAATACACCTCGCTGCACAGCTAACCATAGGTCTGGGCATCGTAGCTTCCTGCCAGGTGACCGAAGTTCGCAGGCAGATGGGTCCCTGGGACACACGCGGAGAGACTTCTGCCCGGGCCAAAGGCCGCCCACTGCCACTGCCCCAGATCTGGGTACGCAAATCAGCCCTGTCTGAGTCCCTGCCTCTAGAGGAAGTATTGAACCAACACTTGTAGAAAACGGGGTCCTCGTGGGCAACTCATTGGAGGGACACAAATAAATCTTTGTCGACTTTCTGATGAAGCTTACGAGCGTTCACACCTAATCCTCTTACAAGGTCAGCTGTTTAGCTAAACATGAGCTCATGATCTAAATTTACAGAATAATGAAGAAATCAGCTACAGGGGGAGACCATCAGCAAAAACAATCAATACCAGAATGAGATTCCCTAGGCCATCCATCAGATGTTGGAATAATCAGGTGCAAGGCAGAAAATATACATAAAACTGGAACTGAAACAAGGAACAAGGATGTTTTCAAAGACTGGTAGGATCTCTAAAACATTTTTAAAGAACATGTCATTGACAAAGGTAAATACTCAAAGATTGTGTAATACAACAGATTCATCATTGAGCAGAGTGAAATTATGCTGTTTTGAAAACTATGGCAAGTCAGATTTTCCGCCTAATTATATAAGAAGATTTCTCTAAAAAATACACATTATTTCAAAGACTTATGGGCTGTGAAATAAGGGTATTTCAAATGGCTTGTCTGCAAAGAAAGGTGAGATGTAGGGAATCACAGAAAGTCGAGGGGAAAATAGGTCAATATATACATTGCTATAGGGTGAACTAAGCCTTAGGCCAGCAACAATATAGAGGACCTGACCCTTAGAAACTTACAAGTAAGCTGGAATCTTCAAAAGTTCAAATCTTTATAAGTAAAAAGATTTATTAAAATGAATAACCAAGTGTTTTAATTGACATCAGAACATCCAAACAATAAACCCTGAGAACATAGAAAAAAGATAAATAAAGATATGAGCAGAATTTAATACAATAGAAAACGTATAAAATTGAGGTGATTTAGTAAGTCCAAAGAATATTCTTTGAAAAGATTTAAAAGACACACTTTGATTAAGGAAAACAAAAACATAAGTAAACAATATACAGAAAGAATCAGGACAAAGTTATAGCAGAGAATATAGGAAATGCCAGTAAATTAGAACATTTCTGTAAAGTGGACCAATTCCTAGCTCCTAAAGTTTACCAAAACTGACACAAGAGGAAATCATTTAAGGTCATCATGTCTGCCCTTGGCATTCTCGGAATGCCCTGGCCTCAGAATGCAGCATCTGTAGTCCATGGTAACCTGCGGGCAGGGGGCGGGGCTGAGGGAGGTTGGAACACTGCCCTCACTGAGGGAGTGGGTGTGGCCATCTCTGCTGTGACTGAACAAAGCCAAGGGAGCAGGGGTCCCAGGGCAGGGCCCTCAGAGCCCGGCAGGCCCAATGGGGTGTCACAAGCATTTAGGCCCTGGCCAAAGTGCGCCTTCTTTGTCTCCACAGCTGCCCAAACACTAACCTTTCCACTCAGCCCGCCCTCATACTTAAAGTGTGTGTGGAACCTGTCCACGCAGTACCCCTCGCTGCACAGCTAACCATAGGTCTGGGCATCGTAGCTTCCTGCCAGGGGACCGAAGTTCGCAGGCAGATGGGTCCCTGGGACACACGCGGAGAGCTTCCTGACCGTGCCACAGGCCGCTCACGGCCCCGGCCCCAGATCGGGGGCCACAAAGCAGCCCTGTCTGAGTCCCTGCCTCTAGAGGAAGTATAGGACCAACACTTGTAGAAAACGGGGTCCTAGCGGGCAACTCTTTGGAAGGACACAAATAAATCTTTGCGAATTTCTGATGTAGCTTACGAGCGTTCACACCTAAGCCTCTTAAAATGTCAACTGTTTAGCTAAACATGAGCTCATGATCTAAATGTACACAATAATGAAGAAATCAGCTACAAGGGGGAGACAATTAGCAAAAACCATCAATACCAGAATTAGATTCCCTAGGCCATTCATCACATGTTGGAATAATCAGGTGCAAGGCAGATAATATACATAAAACTGGAACTGAAACAAGGAACAAGGATGTTTTCAAAGTCTGGAAGGATCTCTAAAGCATATTTAAAGTACATATCATTGACAAAGCTAAATATTAAAAGGTTGTGTAATACAACAGATTCATCATAGAAATGCGTGAAATTATGCTGTTTTGAAAACTCTGGCATGTCAGATTTTCTGCCTAATTATATAAGAAGATTTCGCTAAAAAATACACATTATTTCAAAGACTTATTGGCTGTGAAATAAGTTGTGTATTTCAAATGGCTTGTCTGCAAAGAAAGGTGAGATGTAGGGAATCACAGAAAGTCGAGGGGAAAATAGGTCAATATATACATTGCTATATGGTGAACTAAGCCTTAGGCCTACAACAATGTAGAGGACCTGACCCTTAGAAACTTACAAGTAAGCTGGAATCTTCAAAAGTTCAAATCTTTATAAGTAAATAGATTTATGAAAATGAATAACCAAGTGTTTTAATTGACATCAGAAGATCAAAACAATAAACCCTGAGAACATAGAAAAAAGATAAGTAAAAATATGAGCAGAACTTAATACAACAGAAAACGTATAAAATTCAGGTGATGTAGTAAGTCCAAAGAATATTCTTTGAAAAGATTTAAAAGACACACTTTGATTTAGGAAAACACAAACATAAGTAAAGAATATACAGAAAGAATCAGGACAATGTTACAGCAGAGAATATAGGAAATGCCAGTAAATTAGAACATTTCTGTAAAGTGGACCATTTCCTAGCTCCTAAAGTTTACCAAAACTGACACAAGAGGAAATCATTTAAGGTCATCATGTCTGCCCTTGGCATTCTCGGAACGCCCTGGCCTCATAATGCAGCATCTTTAGTCCATGGTAACCTGCGGAGAGGGGTGGGGTGAGGGAGGTTGGAACACAGCCCTCACTGTGGGAGTGGGAGTGGCCATCTCTGCTGTGACTGAACAAAGGGCAGGGGAGCAGTGGCCCATGGCAGGGCCCTCAGAGCCCGGCAGTCCCATTGGGGTGTCACAAGCATTTAGGCACAGGCCGAAGAGCGCCTTCTTTGTCTGCACAGCTGCCCAAACTCTCACCTATCCACTCAGGCCGCCCTCTTACTTGAAGTGTGTGTGAAACCTGTCCGCGCAATACACCTCGCTGCACAGCTAACCATAGGTCTGGGCATCGTAGCTTCCTGCCAGGTGACCGAAGTTCGCAGGCAGATGGGTCCCTGGGACACACGCGGAGAGACTTCTGCCCGGGCCAAAGGCCGCCCACTGCCACTGCCCCAGATCTGGGGACGCAAAGCAGCCCTGTCTGAGTCCCTGCCTCTAGAGGAAGTATTGAACCAACACTTGTAGAAAACGGGGTCCTCGTGGGCAACTCATTGGAGGGACACAAATAAATCTTTGCCGACTTTCTGATGAAGCTTACGAGCGTTCACACCTAATCCTCTTACAAGGTCAGCTGTTTAGCTAAACATGAGCTCATGATCTAAATTTACAGAATAATGAAGAAATCAGCTACAGGGGGAGACCATCAGCAAAAACAATCAATACCAGAATGAGATTCCCTAGGCCATCCATCAGATGTTGGAATAATCAGGTGCAAGGCAGAAAATATACATAAAACTGGAACTGAAACAAGGAACAAGGATGTTTTCAAAGACTGGTAGGATCTCTAAAACATTTTTAAAGAACATGTCATTGACAAAGGTAAATACTCAAAGATTGTGTAATACAACAGATTCATCATTGAGCAGAGTGAAATTATGCTGTTTTGAAAACTATGGCAAGTCAGATTTTCCGCCTAATTATATAAGAAGATTTCTCTAAAAAATACACATTATTTCAAAGACTTATGGGCTGTGAAATAAGGGTATTTCAAATGGCTTGTCTGCAAAGAAAGGTGAGATGTAGGGAATCACAGAAAGTCGAGGGGAAAATAGGTCAATATATACATTGCTATAGGGTGAACTAAGCCTTAGGCCAGCAACAATATAGAGGACCTGACCCTTAGAAACTTACAAGTAAGCTGGAATCTTCAAAAGTTCAAATCTTTATAAGTAAAAAGATTTATTAAAATGAATAACCAAGTGTTTTAATTGACATCAGAACATCCAAACAATAAACCCTGAGAACATAGAAAAAAGATAAATAAAGATATGAGCAGAATTTAATACAATAGAAAACGTATAAAATTGAGGTGATTTAGTAAGTCCAAAGAATATTCTTTGAAAAGATTTAAAAGACACACTTTGATTAAGGAAAACAAAAACATAAGTAAACAATATACAGAAAGAATCAGGACAAAGTTATAGCAGAGAATATAGGAAATGCCAGTAAATTAGAACATTTCTGTAAAGTGGACCAATTCCTAGCTCCTAAAGTTTACCAAAACTGACACAAGAGGAAATCATTTAAGGTCATCATGTCTGCCCTTGGCATTCTCGGAATGCCCTGGCCTCAGAATGCAGCATCTGTAGTCCATGGTAACCTGCGGGCAGGGGGCGGGGCTGAGGGAGGTTGGAACACTGCCCTCACTGAGGGAGTGGGTGTGGCCATCTCTGCTGTGACTGAACAAAGCCAAGGGAGCAGGGGTCCCAGGGCAGGGCCCTCAGAGCCCGGCAGGCCCAATGGGGTGTCACAAGCATTTAGGCCCTGGCCAAAGTGCGCCTTCTTTGTCTCCACAGCTGCCCAAACACTAACCTTTCCACTCAGCCCGCCCTCATACTTAAAGTGTGTGTGGAACCTGTCCACGCAGTACCCCTCGCTGCACAGCTAACCATACGTCTGGGCATCGTAGCTTCCTGCCAGGGGACCGAAGTTCGCAGGCAGATGGGTCCCTGGGACACACGCGGAGAGCTTCCTGACCGTGCCACAGGCCGCTCACGGCCCCGGCCCCAGATCGGGGGCCACAAAGCAGCCCTGTCTGAGTCCCTGCCTCTAGAGGAAGTATAGGACCAACACTTGTAGAAAACGGGGTCCTAGCGGGCAACTCTTTGGAAGGACACAAATAAATCTTTGCGAATTTCTGATGTAGCTTACGAGCGTTCACACCTAAGCCTCTTAAAATGTCAACTGTTTAGCTAAACATGAGCTCATGATCTAAATGTACACAATAATGAAGAAATCAGCTACAAGGGGGAGACAATTAGCAAAAACCATCAATACCAGAATTAGATTCCCTAGGCCATTCATCACATGTTGGAATAATCAGGTGCAAGGCAGATAATATACATAAAACTGGAACTGAAACAAGGAACAAGGATGTTTTCAAAGTCTGGAAGGATCTCTAAAGCATATTTAAAGTACATATCATTGACAAAGCTAAATATTAAAAGGTTGTGTAATACAACAGATTCATCATAGAAATGCGTGAAATTATGCTGTTTTGAAAACTCTGGCATGTCAGATTTTCTGCCTAATTATATAAGAAGATTTCGCTAAAAAATACACATTATTTCAAAGACTTATTGGCTGTGAAATAAGTTGTGTATTTCAAATGGCTTGTCTGCAAAGAAAGGTGAGATGTAGAGAATCACAGAAAGTCGAGGGGAAAATAGGTCAATATATACATTGCTATATGGTGAACTAAGCCTTAGGCCTACAACAATGTAGAGGACCTGACCCTTAGAAACTTGCAAGTAAGCTGGAATCTTCAAAAGTTCAAATCTTTATAAGTAAATAGATTTATGAAAATGAATAACCAAGTGTTTTAATTGACATCAGAAGATCAAAACAATAAACCCTGAGAACATAGAAAAAAGATAAGTAAAAATATGAGCAGAACTTAATACAACAGAAAACGTATAAAATTCAGGTGATGTAGTAAGTCCAAAGAATATTCTTTGAAAAGATTTAAAAGACACACTTTGATTTAGGAAAACACAAACATAAGTAAAGAATATACAGAAAGAATCAGGACAATGTTACAGCAGAGAATATAGGAAATGCCAGTAAATTAGAACATTTCTGTAAACTGGACCATTTCCTAGCTCCTAAAGTTTACCAAAACTGACACAAGAGGAAGTCATTTAAGGTCATCATGTCTGCCCTTGGCATTCTCGGAACGCCCTGGCCTCAGAATGCAGCATCTGTAGTCCATGGTAACCTGTGGAGAGGGGGGCGGGTGAGGGAGGTTGGAACACTGCCCTCACTGAGGGAGTGGGAGTGGCCATCTCTGCTGTGACTGAACAAAGGGCAGGGGAGCAGGGGCCCAGGGCAGGGCCCTCAGAGCCCGGCAGTCCCAGTGGTGTGTCACAAGCATTTAGGCCCATGCCGAAGAGCGCCTTCTTTGTCGGCACAGATACCCAAACTCTCACCTATCCACTCAGGCCGCCCTCTTACTTGAAGTGTGTGTGAAACCTGTCCACGCAATACACCTCGCTGCACAGCTAACCATAGATCTGGGCATCGTATCTTCCTGCCAGGTGACCGAAGTTCGCAGGCTGATGGGTCCTTGGTACACACGCGGAGAGTCTCCTGCCCGGGCCACAGGCCGCCCACTGCCACTGCCCCAGATCGGGGGCCGCAAAGCAGCCCTGTCTGAGTCCCTGCGTCTAGAGGAAGTATTGGAACAACACTTGTAGAAAACGGGGTCCTCGCGGGCAACTCATTGGAGGGACACAAATAAATCTTTGCCGACTTTCTGAAGAAGCTTACGAGCGTTCACACCTAAGCCTCTTACAAGGTCAGCTGTTTAGCTAAACATGAGCTCATGATCTAAATTTACACAATAATGAAGAAATCAGCTACAAGGGGGAGACAATCAGCAAAAACAATCAATACCAGAATTAGATTCCCTAGGCCATCAATCACATGTTGGAATACTCAGGTGCAAGGCAGAAAATATACATAAAACTGGAACTGAAACAAGGAACAAGGATGTTTTCAAAGACTGGTAGGATCTCTAAAACATTTTTAAAGTACATGCCATTGAAAAGCTAAATATTCAAAGTTTGTGTAATACAACAGATTCATCATAGAGAAGAGTGAAATTATGCTGTTTTGAAAACTATGGCATGTCAGGTTTTCTGCCTAATTATAGAAGAAGATTTCGCTAAAACATACACATTATTTCAAAGACTTATTGGCTGTGAAATAAGTTAAAGGTATTTCAAGTGGCTTGTCTGCAAAGAAAGGTGAGATGTAGGGAAACACAGAAAGTCGAGGGGAAAATAGGTCAATATATACATTGCTATATGTTGAACTAAGCCTTAGGCGAGCAATAATGTAGACGATCTGACCCTTAGAAACTTACAAGTAAGCTGGAATCTTCAAAAGTTCAAATCTTTATTGGTAAAAAGATTTATAAAAATGAATAACCAAGTGTTTTAATTGACATCAGAAGATCAAAACAATAAACCCTGAGAGAATAGAAAAAAGATAAATAAAGATATGAGCAGAATTTAATACAACAGAAAATGTATAAAATTGAGGTGATTTAGTAAGTCCAAAGAATATTCTTTGAAAAGATTTAAAAGACACACTTTGATTAAGGAGAACAAAAACATTAGTAAACAATATACAGAAAGAATCAGGACAAAGTTATAGCAGAGAATATAGGAAATGCCAGTAAATTTGAATATTCCTGTAAAGTGGACCATTTCCTAGCTCCTAAAGTTTACCAAAACTGACACAAGAGGAAATCATTTAAGATCATCATGTCTGCCCTTGTCATTCTCGGAACGCCCTGGCCTCAGAATGCAGCATCTGTAGTCCATGGTAACCTGCGGGCAGGGGGCGGGGCTGAGGGAGGTTGGAACACTGCCCTCACTGAGGGAGTGGGTGTGGCCATCTCTGCTGTGACTGAACAAAGGCAAGGGAGCAGGGGTCCCACGCAGGGCCCTCAGAGCCCGGCAGGCCCAATGGGGTGTCACAAACATGTAGGCCCAGGCCAAAGGGCGCCTTCTTTGTCTGCACAGCTGCCCAAACACTAACCTTTCCACTCAGCCCGCCCTCATACTTGAAGTGTGTGTGAAACCTGTCCACGCAGTACCCCTCGCTGCACAGCTAACCATAGGTCTGGGCATCGTAGCTTCCTGCCAGGGGACCGAAGTTCGCAGGCAGATGGGTCCCTGGGACACACGCGGAGAGCTTCCTGACAGGGCCATAGGCCGCTCACTGCCCCGGCCCCAGATCGGGGGCCGCAAAGCAGCCCTCTCTGAGTCCCTGCCTCTAGAGGAAGTATAGGACCAACACTTGTAGAAAACGGGGTCCTAGCGGGCAACTCATTGGAGGGACACAAATAAATCCTTGCGACTTTCTGATGAAGCTTACGAGCGTTCACACCTAATCCTATTACAAGGTCAGCTGTTTAGCTAAACATGAGCTCATGATCTAAATGTACACAATAATGAAGAAACCAGCTACAAGGGGGAGACAATTAGCAAAAACAATCAATAGCAGAATTAGATTCCCTAGGCCATCCATCACATGTTGGAATAATCAGGTGCAAGGCAGATAATATACATAAAACTGGAACTGAAACAAGGAACAAGGATGTTTTCAAAGTCTGGAAGTATCTCTACAACATTTTTAAAGTACATGTCATTGACAAAGCTAAATATTAAAAGGTTGTGTAATACAACAGATTCATCATAGAAAAGAGTGAAATTATGCTGTTTTGAAAACTCTGGCAGGTCAGATTTTCTGCCTAATTATATAAGAATATTTCGCTAAAACATACACATTAATTCAAAGACTTATGGGCTGTGAAAGAAGTTAACGGTATTTCAAATGGTTTGTCTGCAAAGAAAGGTGAGATGTAGGGAATCACAGAAAGTCGAGGGGAAAATAGGTCAATATATACATTGCTATATGGTGAACTAAGCCTTAGGCCCGCAACAATGTAGAGGAACTGACCCTTAGAAACTTACAAGTAAGCAGGAATCTTCAAAAGTTCAAATCTTTATAAGTAAATAGATTTAAGAAAATGAGTAACCAAGTGTTTTAATTGACATCAGAAGATCAAAACAATAATCCCTGAGAACATAGAAGAAAGATAAATAAAGATATGAGCAGAACTTAATACAACAAAAAACGTATAAAATTCAGGTGATGTAGTAAGTCCAAAGAATATTCTTTGAAAAGATTTAAAAGACACACTTTGATTTAGGAAAACACAAACATAAGTAAAGAATATACAGAAAGAATCAGGACAATGTTACAGCAGAGAATATAGGAAATGCCAGTAAAATAGAACATTTCTGTAAAGTGGACCATTTCCTAGCTCCTAAAGTTTACCAAAACTTACACAAGAGGAAATCATTTAAGGTCATCTTGTCTGCCGTTGTCCTTCTCGGAACGCCCTGGCCTCATAATGCAGCATCTTTAGTCCATGGTAACCTGCGGAGAGGGGTGGGGTGAGGGAGGTTGGAACACAGCCCTCACTGTGGGAGTGGGAGTGGCCATCTCTGCTGTGACTGAACAAAGGGCAGGGGAGCAGTGGCCCATGGCAGGGCCCTCAGAGCCCGGCAGTCCCATTGGGGTGTCACAAGCATTTAGGCACAGGCCGAAGAGCGCCTTCTTTGTCTGCACAGCTGCCCAAACTCTCACCTATCCACTCAGGCCGCCCTCTTACTTGAAGTGTGTGTGAAACCTGTCCGCGCAATACACCTCGCTGCACAGCTAACCATAGGTCTGGGCATCGTAGCTTCCTGCCAGGTGACCGAAGTTCGCAGGCAGATGGGTCCCTGGGACACACGCGGAGAGACTTCTGCCCGGGCCAAAGGCCGCCCACTGCCACTGCCCCAGATCTGGGGACGCAAAGCAGCCCTGTCTGAGTCCCTGCCTCTAGAGGAAGTATTGAACCAACACTTGTAGAAAACGGGGTCCTCGTGGGCAACTCATTGGAGGGACACAAATAAATCTTTGCCGACTTTCTGATGAAGCTTACGAGCGTTCACACCTAATCCTCTTACAAGGTCAGCTGTTTAGCTAAACATGAGCTCATGATCTAAATTTACAGAATAATGAAGAAATCAGCTACAGGGGGAGACCATCAGCAAAAACAATCAATACCAGAATGAGATTCCCTAGGCCATCCATCAGATGTTGGAATAATCAGGTGCAAGGCAGAAAATATACATAAAACTGGAACTGAAACAAGGAACAAGGATGTTTTCAAAGACTGGTAGGATCTCTAAAACATTTTTAAAGAACATGTCATTGACAAAGGTAAATACTCAAAGATTGTGTAATACAACAGATTCATCATTGAGCAGAGTGAAATTATGCTGTTTTGAAAACTATGGCAAGTCAGATTTTCCGCCTAATTATATAAGAAGATTTCTCTAAAAAATACACATTATTTCAAAGACTTATGGGCTGTGAAATAAGGGTATTTCAAATGGCTTGTCTGCAAAGAAAGGTGAGATGTAGGGAATCACAGAAAGTCGAGGGGAAAATAGGTCAATATATACATTGCTATAGGGTGAACTAAGCCTTAGGCCAGCAACAATATAGAGGACCTGACCCTTAGAAACTTACAAGTAAGCTGGAATCTTCAAAAGTTCAAATCTTTATAAGTAAAAAGATTTATTAAAATGAATAACCAAGTGTTTTAATTGACATCAGAACATCCAAACAATAAACCCTGAGAACATAGAAAAAAGATAAATAAAGATATGAGCAGAATTTAATACAATAGAAAACGTATAAAATTGAGGTGATTTAGTAAGTCCAAAGAATATTCTTTGAAAAGATTTAAAAGACACACTTTGATTAAGGAAAACAAAAACATAAGTAAACAATATACAGAAAGAATCAGGACAAAGTTATAGCAGAGAATATAGGAAATGCCAGTAAATTAGAACATTTCTGTAAAGTGGACCAATTCCTAGCTCCTAAAGTTTACCAAAACTGACACAAGAGGAAATCATTTAAGGTCATCATGTCTGCCCTTGGCATTCTCGGAATGCCCTGGCCTCAGAATGCAGCATCTGTAGTCCATGGTAACCTGCGGGCAGGGGGCGGGGCTGAGGGAGGTTGGAACACTGCCCTCACTGAGGGAGTGGGTGTGGCCATCTCTGCTGTGACTGAACAAAGCCAAGGGAGCAGGGGTCCCAGGGCAGGGCCCTCAGAGCCCGGCAGGCCCAATGGGGTGTCACAAGCATTTAGGCCCTGGCCAAAGTGCGCCTTCTTTGTCTCCACAGCTGCCCAAACACTAACCTTTCCACTCAGCCCGCCCTCATACTTAAAGTGTGTGTGGAACCTGTCCACGCAGTACCCCTCGCTGCACAGCTAACCATACGTCTGGGCATCGTAGCTTCCTGCCAGGGGACCGAAGTTCGCAGGCAGATGGGTCCCTGGGACACACGCGGAGAGCTTCCTGACCGTGCCACAGGCCGCTCACGGCCCCGGCCCCAGATCGGGGGCCACAAAGCAGCCCTGTCTGAGTCCCTGCCTCTAGAGGAAGTATAGGACCAACACTTGTAGAAAACGGGGTCCTAGCGGGCAACTCTTTGGAAGGACACAAATAAATCTTTGCGAATTTCTGATGTAGCTTACGAGCGTTCACACCTAAGCCTCTTAAAATGTCAACTGTTTAGCTAAACATGAGCTCATGATCTAAATGTACACAATAATGAAGAAATCAGCTACAAGGGGGAGACAATTAGCAAAAACCATCAATACCAGAATTAGATTCCCTAGGCCATTCATCACATGTTGGAATAATCAGGTGCAAGGCAGATAATATACATAAAACTGGAACTGAAACAAGGAACAAGGATGTTTTCAAAGTCTGGAAGGATCTCTAAAGCATATTTAAAGTACATATCATTGACAAAGCTAAATATTAAAAGGTTGTGTAATACAACAGATTCATCATAGAAATGCGTGAAATTATGCTGTTTTGAAAACTCTGGCATGTCAGATTTTCTGCCTAATTATATAAGAAGATTTCGCTAAAAAATACACATTATTTCAAAGACTTATTGGCTGTGAAATAAGTTGTGTATTTCAAATGGCTTGTCTGCAAAGAAAGGTGAGATGTAGGGAATCACAGAAAGTCGAGGGGAAAATAGGTCAATATATACATTGCTATATGGTGAACTAAGCCTTAGGCCTACAACAATGTAGAGGACCTGACCCTTAGAAACTTACAAGTAAGCTGGAATCTTCAAAAGTTCAAATCTTTATAAGTAAATAGATTTATGAAAATGAATAACCAAGTGTTTTAATTGACATCAGAAGATCAAAACAATAAACCCTGAGAACATAGAAAAAAGATAAGTAAAAATATGAGCAGAACTTAATACAACAGAAAACGTATAAAATTCAGGTGATGTAGTAAGTCCAAAGAATATTCTTTGAAAAGATTTAAAAGACACACTTTGATTTAGGAAAACACAAACATAAGTAAAGAATATACAGAAAGAATCAGGACAATGTTACAGCAGAGAATATAGGAAATGCCAGTAAATTAGAACATTTCTGTAAACTGGACCATTTCCTAGCTCCTAAAGTTTACCAAAACTGACACAAGAGGAAGTCATTTAAGGTCATCATGTCTGCCCTTGGCATTCTCGGAACGCCCTGGCCTCAGAATGCAGCATCTGTAGTCCATGGTAACCTGTGGAGAGGGGGGCGGGTGAGGGAGGTTGGAACACTGCCCTCACTGAGGGAGTGGGAGTGGCCATCTCTGCTGTGACTGAACAAAGGGCAGGGGAGCAGGGGCCCAGGGCAGGGCCCTCAGAGCCCGGCAGTCCCAGTGGTGTGTCACAAGCATTTAGGCCCATGCCGAAGAGCGCCTTCTTTGTCGGCACAGATACCCAAACTCTCACCTATCCACTCAGGCCGCCCTCTTACTTGAAGTGTGTGTGAAACCTGTCCACGCAATACACCTCGCTGCACAGCTAACCATAGATCTGGGCATCGTATCTTCCTGCCAGGTGACCGAAGTTCGCAGGCTGATGGGTCCTTGGTACACACGCGGAGAGTCTCCTGCCCGGGCCACAGGCCGCCCACTGCCACTGCCCCAGATCGGGGGCCGCAAAGCAGCCCTGTCTGAGTCCCTGCGTCTAGAGGAAGTATTGGAACAACACTTGTAGAAAACGGGGTCCTCGCGGGCAACTCATTGGAGGGACACAAATAAATCTTTGCCGACTTTCTGAAGAAGCTTACGAGCGTTCACACCTAAGCCTCTTACAAGGTCAGCTGTTTAGCTAAACATGAGCTCATGATCTAAATTTACACAATAATGAAGAAATCAGCTACAAGGGGGAGACAATCAGCAAAAACAATCAATACCAGAATTAGATTCCCTAGGCCATCAATCACATGTTGGAATAATCAGGTGCAAGGCAGAAAATATACATAAAACTGGAACTGAAACAAGGAACAAGGATGTTTTCAAAGACTGGTAGGATCTCTAAAACATTTTTAAAGTACATGCCATTGACAAAGCTAAATATTCAAAGTTTGTGTAATACAACAGATTCATCATAGAAAAGAGTGAAATTATGCTGTTTTGAAAACTATGGCATGTCAGGTTTTCTGCCTAATTATAGAAGAAGATTTCGCTAAAACATACACATTATTTCAAAGACTTATTGGCTGTGAAATAAGTTAAAGGTATTTCAAGTGGCTTGTCTGCAAAGAAAGGTGAGATGTAGGGAAACACAGAAAGTCGAGGGGAAAATAGGTCAATATATACATTGCTATATGTTGAACTAAGCCTTAGGCGAGCAATAATGTAGACGATCTGACCCTTAGAAACTTACAAGTAAGCTGGAATCTTCAAAAGTTCAAATCTTTATTGGTAAAAAGATTTATAAAAATGAATAACCAAGTGTTTTAATTGACATCAGAAGATCAAAACAATAAACCCTGAGAGAATAGAAAAAAGATAAATAAAGATATGAGCAGAATTTAATACAACAGAAAATGTATAAAATTGAGGTGATTTAGTAAGTCCAAAGAATATTCTTTGAAAAGATTTAAAAGACACACTTTGATTAAGGAGAACAAAAACATTAGTAAACAATATACAGAAAGAATCAGGACAAAGTTATAGCAGAGAATATAGGAAATGCCAGTAAATTTGAATATTCCTGTAAAGTGGACCATTTCCTAGCTCCTAAAGTTTACCAAAACTGACACAAGAGGAAATCATTTAAGATCATCATGTCTGCCCTTGTCATTCTCGGAACGCCCTGGCCTCAGAATGCAGCATCTGTAGTCCATGGTAACCTGCGGGCAGGGGGCGGGGCTGAGGGAGGTTGGAACACTGCCCTCACTGAGGGAGTGGGTGTGGCCATCTCTGCTGTGACTGAACAAAGGCAAGGGAGCAGGGGTCCCACGCAGGGCCCTCAGAGCCCGGCAGGCCCAATGGGGTGTCACAAACATGTAGGCCCAGGCCAAAGGGCGCCTTCTTTGTCTGCACAGCTGCCCAAACACTAACCTTTCCACTCAGCCCGCCCTCATACTTGAAGTGTGTGTGAAACCTGTCCACGCAGTACCCCTCGCTGCACAGCTAACCATAGGTCTGGGCATCGTAGCTTCCTGCCAGGGGACCGAAGTTCGCAGGCAGATGGGTCCCTGGGACACACGCGGAGAGCTTCCTGACAGGGCCATAGGCCGCTCACTGCCCCGGCCCCAGATCGGGGGCCGCAAAGCAGCCCTCTCTGAGTCCCTGCCTCTAGAGGAAGTATAGGACCAACACTTGTAGAAAACGGGGTCCTAGCGGGCAACTCATTGGAGGGACACAAATAAATCCTTGCGACTTTCTGATGAAGCTTACGAGCGTTCACACCTAATCCTATTACAAGGTCAGCTGTTTAGCTAAACATGAGCTCATGATCTAAATGTACACAATAATGAAGAAACCAGCTACAAGGGGGAGACAATTAGCAAAAACAATCAATAGCAGAATTAGATTCCCTAGGCCATCCATCACATGTTGGAATAATCAGGTGCAAGGCAGATAATATACATAAAACTGGATCTGAAACAAGGAACAAGGATGTTTTCAAAGTCTGGAAGTATCTCTACAACATTTTTAAAGTACATGTCATTGACAAAGCTAAATATTAAAAGGTTGTGTAATACAACAGATTCATCATAGAGAAGAGTGAAATTATGCTGTTTTGAAAACTCTGGCAGGCCAGATTTTCTGCCTAATTATATAAGAATATTTCGCTAAAACATACACATTAATTCAAAGACTTATTGGCTGTGAAAGAAGTTAACGGTATTTCAAATGGTTTGTCTGCAAAGAAAGGTGAGATGTAGGGAATCACAGAAAGTCGAGGGGAAAATAGGTCAATATATACATTGCTATATGGTGAACTAAGCCTTAGGCCCGCAACAATGTAGAGGAACTGACCCTTAGAAACTTACAAGTAAGCAGGAATCTTCAAAAGTTCAAATCTTTATAAGTAAATAGATTTAAGAAAATGAGTAACCAAGTGTTTTAATTGACATCAGAAGATCAAAACAATAATCCCTGAGAACATAGAAGAAAGATAAATAAAGATATGAGCAGAACTTAATACAACAAAAAACGTATAAAATTCAGGTGATGTAGTAAGTCCAAAGAATATTCTTTGAAAAGATTTAAAAGACACACTTTGATTTAGGAAAACACAAACATAAGTAAAGAATATACAGAAAGAATCAGGACAATGTTACAGCAGAGAATATAGGAAATGCCAGTAAAATAGAACATTTCTGTAAAGTGGACCATTTCCTAGCTCCTAAAGTTTACCAAAACTGACACAAGAGGAAATCATTTAAGGTCATCTTGTCTGCCGTTGTCCTTCTCGGAACGCCCTGGCCTCATAATGCAGCATCTTTAGTCCATGGTAACCTGCGGAGAGGGGTGGGGTGAGGGAGGTTGGAACACAGCCCTCACTGTGGGAGTGGGAGTGGCCATCTCTGCTGTGACTGAACAAAGGGCAGGGGAGCAGTGGCCCATGGCAGGGCCCTCAGAGCCCGGCAGTCCCATTGGGGTGTCACAAGCATTTAGGCACAGGCCGAAGAGCGCCTTCTTTGTCTGCACAGCTGCCCAAACTCTCACCTATCCACTCAGGCCGCCCTCTTACTTGAAGTGTGTGTGAAACCTGTCCGCGCAATACACCTCGCTGCACAGCTAACCATAGGTCTGGGCATCGTAGCTTCCTGCCAGGTGACCGAAGTTCGCAGGCAGATGGGTCCCTGGGACACACGCGGAGAGACTTCTGCCCGGGCCAAAGGCCGCCCACTGCCACTGCCCCAGATCTGGGGACGCAAAGCAGCCCTGTCTGAGTCCCTGCCTCTAGAGGAAGTATTGAACCAACACTTGTAGAAAACGGGGTCCTCGTGGGCAACTCATTGGAGGGACACAAATAAATCTTTGCCGACTTTCTGATGAAGCTTACGAGCGTTCACACCTAATCCTCTTACAAGGTCAGCTGTTTAGCTAAACATGAGCTCATGATCTAAATTTACAGAATAATGAAGAAATCAGCTACAGGGGGAGACCATCAGCAAAAACAATCAATACCAGAATGAGATTCCCTAGGCCATCCATCAGATGTTGGAATAATCAGGTGCAAGGCAGAAAATATACATAAAACTGGAACTGAAACAAGGAACAAGGATGTTTTCAAAGACTGGTAGGATCTCTAAAACATTTTTAAAGAACATGTCATTGACAAAGGTAAATACTCAAAGATTGTGTAATACAACAGATTCATCATTGAGCAGAGTGAAATTATGCTGTTTTGAAAACTATGGCAAGTCAGATTTTCCGCCTAATTATATAAGAAGATTTCTCTAAAAAATACACATTATTTCAAAGACTTATGGGCTGTGAAATAAGGGTATTTCAAATGGCTTGTCTGCAAAGAAAGGTGAGATGTAGGGAATCACAGAAAGTCGAGGGGAAAATAGGTCAATATATACATTGCTATAGGGTGAACTAAGCCTTAGGCCAGCAACAATATAGAGGACCTGACCCTTAGAAACTTACAAGTAAGCTGGAATCTTCAAAAGTTCAAATCTTTATAAGTAAAAAGATTTATTAAAATGAATAACCAAGTGTTTTAATTGACATCAGAACATCCAAACAATAAACCCTGAGAACATAGAAAAAAGATAAATAAAGATATGAGCAGAATTTAATACAATAGAAAACGTATAAAATTGAGGTGATTTAGTAAGTCCAAAGAATATTCTTTGAAAAGATTTAAGACACACTTTGATTAAGGAAAACAAAAACATAAGTAAACAATATACAGAAAGAATCAGGACAAAGTTATAGCAGAGAATATAGGAAATGCCAGTAAATTAGAACATTTCTGTAAAGTGGACCAATTCCTAGCTCCTAAAGTTTACCAAAACTGACACAAGAGGTAATCATTTAAGGTCATCATGTCTGCCCTTGGCATTCTCGGAATGCCCTGGCCTCAGAATGCAGCATCTGTAGTCCATGGTAACCTGCGGAGAGGGGGCGGGGCTGAGGGAGGTTGGAACACTGCCCTCACTGAGGGAGTGGGTGTGGCCATCTCTGCTGTGACTGAACAAAGCCAAGGGAGCAGGGGTCCCAGGGCAGGGCCCTCAGAGCCCGGCAGGCCCAATGGGGTGTCACAAGCATTTAGGCCCTGGCCAAAGTGCGCCTTCTTTGTCTCCACACCTGCCCAAACACTAACCTTTCCACTCAGCCCGCCCTCATACTTAAAGTGTGTGTGGAACCTGTCCACGCAGTACCCCTCGCTGCACAGCTAACCATACGTCTGGGCATCGTAGCTTCCTGCCAGGGGACCGAAGTTCACAGGCAGATGGGTCCCTGGGACACACGCGGAGAGCTTCCTGACCGTGCCACAGGCCGCTCACGGCCCCGGCCCCAGATCGGGGGCCACAAAGCAGCCCTGTCTGAGTCCCTGCCTCTAGAGGAAGTATAGGACCAACACTTGTAGCAATCGGGGTCCTAGCGGGCAACTCTTTGGAAGGACACAAATAAATCTTTGCGAATTTCTGATGTAGCTTACGAGCGTTCACACCTAAGCCTCTTAAAATGTCAACTGTTTAGCTAAACATGAGCTCATGATCTAAATGTACACAATAATGAAGAAATCAGCTACAAGGGGGAGACAATTAGCAAAAACAATCAATACCAGAATTAGATTCCCTAGGCCATTCATCACATGTTGGAATAATCAGGTGCAAGGCAGATAATATACATAAAACTGGAAATGAAACAAGGAACAAGGATGTTTTCAAAGTCTGGAAGGATCTCTAAAGCATATTTAAAGTACATATCATTGACAAAGCTAAATATTAAAAGGTTGTGTAATACAACAGATTCATCATAGAAATGCGTGAAATTATGCTGTTTTGAAAACTCTGGCATGTCAGATTTTCTGCCTAATTATATAAGAAGATTTCGCTAAAAAATACACATTATTTCAAAGACTTATTGGCTGTGAAATAAGTTGTGTATTTCAAATGGCTTGTCTGCAAAGAAAGGTGAGATGTAGGGAATCACAGAAAGTCGAGGGGAAAATAGGTCAATATATACATTGCTATATGGTGAACTAAGCCTTAGGCCTACAACAATGTAGAGGACCTGACCCTTAGAAACTTACAAGTAAGCTGGAATCTTCAAAAGTTCAAATCTTTATACGTAAATAGATTTATGAAAATGAATAACCAAGTGTTTTAATTGACATCAGAAGATCAAAACAATAAACCCTGAGAACATAGAAAAAAGATAAGTAAAAATATGAGCAGAACTTAATACAACAGAAAACGTATAAAATTCAGGTGATGTAGTAAGTCCAAAGAATATTCTTTGAAAAGATTTAAAAGACACACTTTGATTTAGGAAAACACAAACATAAGTAAAGAATATACAGAAAGAATCAGGACAATGTTACAGCAGAGAATATAGGAAATGCCAGTAAATTAGAACATTTCTGTAAAGTGGACCATTTCCTAGCTCCTAAAGTTTACCAAAACTGACACAAGAGGAAGTCATTTAAGGTCATCTTGTCTGCCGTTGTCCTTCTCGGAACGCCCTGGCCTCATAATGCAGCATCTTTAGTCCATGGTAACCTGCGGAGAGGGGTGGGGTGAGGGAGGTTGGAACACAGCCCTCACTGTGGGAGTGGGAGTGGCCATCTCTGCTGTGACTGAACAAAGGGCAGGGGAGCAGTGGCCCATGGCAGGGCCCTCAGAGCCCGGCAGTCCCATTGGGGTGTCACAAGCATTTAGGCACAGGCCGAAGAGCGCCTTCTTTGTCTGCACAGCTGCCCAAACTCTCACCTATCCACTCAGGCCGCCCTCTTACTTGAAGTGTGTGTGAAACCTGTCCGCGCAATACACCTCGCTGCACAGCTAACCATAGGTCTGGGCATCGTAGCTTCCTGCCAGGTGACCGAAGTTCGCAGGCAGATGGGTCCCTGGGACACACGCGGAGAGACTTCTGCCCGGGCCAAAGGCCGCCCACTGCCACTGCCCCAGATCTGGGGACGCAAAGCAGCCCTGTCTGAGTCCCTGCCTCTAGAGGAAGTATTGAACCAACACTTGTAGAAAACGGGGTCCTCGTGGGCAACTCATTGGAGGGACACAAATAAATCTTTGCCGACTTTCTGATGAAGCTTACGAGCGTTCACACCTAATCCTCTTACAAGGTCAGCTGTTTAGCTAAACATGAGCTCATGATCTAAATTTACAGAATAATGAAGAAATCAGCTACAGGGGGAGACCATCAGCAAAAACAATCAATACCAGAATGAGATTCCCTAGGCCATCCATCAGATGTTGGAATAATCAGGTGCAAGGCAGAAAATATACATAAAACTGGAACTGAAACAAGGAACAAGGATGTTTTCAAAGACTGGTAGGATCTCTAAAACATTTTTAAAGAACATGTCATTGACAAAGGTAAATACTCAAAGATTGTGTAATACAACAGATTCATCATTGAGCAGAGTGAAATTATGCTGTTTTGAAAACTATGGCAAGTCAGATTTTCCGCCTAATTATATAAGAAGATTTCTCTAAAAAATACACATTATTTCAAAGACTTATGGGCTGTGAAATAAGGGTATTTCAAATGGCTTGTCTGCAAAGAAAGGTGAGATGTAGGGAATCACAGAAAGTCGAGGGGAAAATAGGTCAATATATACATTGCTATAGGGTGAACTAAGCCTTAGGCCAGCAACAATATAGAGGACCTGACCCTTAGAAACTTACAAGTAAGCTGGAATCTTCAAAAGTTCAAATCTTTATAAGTAAAAAGATTTATTAAAATGAATAACCAAGTGTTTTAATTGACATCAGAACATCCAAACAATAAACCCTGAGAACATAGAAAAAAGATAAATAAAGATATGAGCAGAATTTAATACAATAGAAAACGTATAAAATTGAGGTGATTTAGTAAGTCCAAAGAATATTCTTTGAAAAGATTTAAGACACACTTTGATTAAGGAAAACAAAAACATAAGTAAACAATATACAGAAAGAATCAGGACAAAGTTATAGCAGAGAATATAGGAAATGCCAGTAAATTAGAACATTTCTGTAAAGTGGACCAATTCCTAGCTCCTAAAGTTGACCAAAACTGACACAAGAGGTAATCATTTAAGGTCATCATGTCTGCCCTTGGCATTCTCGGAATGCCCTGGCCTCAGAATGCAGCATCTGTAGTCCATGGTAACCTGCGGAGAGGGGGCGGGGCTGAGGGAGGTTGGAACACTGCCCTCACTGAGGGAGTGGGTGTGGCCATCTCTGCTGTGACTGAACAAAGCCAAGGGAGCAGGGGTCCCAGGGCAGGGCCCTCAGAGCCCGGCAGGCCCAATGGGGTGTCACAAGCATTTAGGCCCTGGCCAAAGTGCGCCTTCTTTGTCTCCACAGCTGCCCAAACACTAACCTTTCCACTCAGCCCGCCCTCATACTTAAAGTGTGTGTGGAACCTGTCCACGCAGTACCCCTCGCTGCACAGCTAACCATACGTCTGGGCATCGTAGCTTCCTGCCAGGGGACCGAAGTTCGCAGGCAGATGGGTCCCTGGGACACACGCGGAGAGCTTCCTGACCGTGCCACAGGCCGCTCACGGCCCCGGCCCCAGATCGGGGGCCACAAAGCAGCCCTGTCTGAGTCCCTGCCTCTAGAGGAAGTATAGGACCAACACTTGTAGCAATCGGGGTCCTAGCGGGCAACTCTTTGGAAGGACACAAATAAATCTTTGCGAATTTCTGATGTAGCTTACGAGCGTTCACACCTAAGCCTCTTAAAATGTCAACTGTTTAGCTAAACATGAGCTCATGATCTAAATGTACACAATAATGAAGAAATCAGCTACAAGGGGGAGACAATTAGCAAAAACCATCAATACCAGAATTAGATTCCCTAGGCCATTCATCACATGTTGGAATAATCAGGTGCAAGGCAGATAATATACATAAAACTGGAAATGAAACAAGGAACAAGGATGTTTTCAAAGTCTGGAAGGATCTCTAAAGCATATTTAAAGTACATATCATTGACAAAGCTAAATATTAAAAGGTTGTGTAATACAACAGATTCATCATAGAAATGCGTGAAATTATGCTGTTTTGAAAACTCTGGCATGTCAGATTTTCTGCCTAATTATATAAGAAGATTTCGCTAAAAAATACACATTATTTCAAAGACTTATTGGCTGTGAAATAAGTTGTGTATTTCAAATGGCTTGTCTGCAAAGAAAGGTGAGATGTAGGGAATCACAGAAAGTCGAGGGGAAAATAGGTCAATATATACATTGCTATATGGTGAACTAAGCCTTAGGCCTACAACAATGTAGAGGACCTGACCCTTAGAAACTTACAAGTAAGCTGGAATCTTCAAAAGTTCAAATCTTTATACGTAAATAGATTTATGAAAATGAATAACCAAGTGTTTTAATTGACATCAGAAGATCAAAACAATAAACCCTGAGAACATAGAAAAAAGATAAGTAAAAATATGAGCAGAACTTAATACAACAGAAAACGTATAAAATTCAGGTGATGTAGTAAGTCCAAAGAATATTCTTTGAAAAGATTTAAAAGACACACTTTGATTTAGGAAAACACAAACATAAGTAAAGAATATACAGAAAGAATCAGGACAATGTTACAGCAGAGAATATAGGAAATGCCAGTAAATTAGAACATTTCTGTAAAGTGGACCATTTCCTAGCTCCTAAAGTTTACCAAAACTGACACAAGAGGAAGTCATTTAAGGTCATCTTGTCTGCCGTTGTCCTTCTCGGAACGCCCTGGCCTCATAATGCAGCATCTTTAGTCCATGGTAACCTGCGGAGAGGGGTGGGGTGAGGGAGGTTGGAACACAGCCCTCACTGTGGGAGTGGGAGTGGCCATCTCTGCTGTGACTGAACAAAGGGCAGGGGAGCAGTGGCCCATGGCAGGGCCCTCAGAGCCCGGCAGTCCCATTGGGGTGTCACAAGCATTTAGGCACAGGCCGAAGAGCGCCTTCTTTGTCTGCACAGCTGCCCAAACTCTCACCTATCCACTCAGGCCGCCCTCTTACTTGAAGTGTGTGTGAAACCTGTCCGCGCAATACACCTCGCTGCACAGCTAACCATAGGTCTGGGCATCGTAGCTTCCTGCCAGGTGACCGAAGTTCGCAGGCAGATGGGTCCCTGGGACACACGCGGAGAGACTTCTGCCCGGGCCAAAGGCCGCCCACTGCCACTGCCCCAGATCTGGGGACGCAAAGCAGCCCTGTCTGAGTCCCTGCCTCTAGAGGAAGTATTGAACCAACACTTGTAGAAAACGGGGTCCTCGTGGGCAACTCATTGGAGGGACACAAATAAATCTTTGCCGACTTTCTGATGAAGCTTACGAGCGTTCACACCTAATCCTCTTACAAGGTCAGCTGTTTAGCTAAACATGAGCTCATGATCTAAATTTACAGAATAATGAAGAAATCAGCTACAGGGGGAGACCATCAGCAAAAACAATCAATACCAGAATGAGATTCCCTAGGCCATCCATCAGATGTTGGAATAATCAGGTGCAAGGCAGAAAATATACATAAAACTGGAACTGAAACAAGGAACAAGGATGTTTTCAAAGACTGGTAGGATCTCTAAAACATTTTTAAAGAACATGTCATTGACAAAGGTAAATACTCAAAGATTGTGTAATACAACAGATTCATCATTGAGCAGAGTGAAATTATGCTGTTTTGAAAACTATGGCAAGTCAGATTTTCCGCCTAATTATATAAGAAGATTTCTCTAAAAAATACACATTATTTCAAAGACTTATGGGCTGTGAAATAAGGGTATTTCAAATGGCTTGTCTGCAAAGAAAGGTGAGATGTAGGGAATCACAGAAAGTCGAGGGGAAAATAGGTCAATATATACATTGCTATAGGGTGAACTAAGCCTTAGGCCAGCAACAATATAGAGGACCTGACCCTTAGAAACTTACAAGTAAGCTGGAATCTTCAAAAGTTCAAATCTTTATAAGTAAAAAGATTTATTAAAATGAATAACCAAGTGTTTTAATTGACATCAGAACATCCAAACAATAAACCCTGAGAACATAGAAAAAAGATAAATAAAGATATGAGCAGAATTTAATACAATAGAAAACGTATAAAATTGAGGTGATTTAGTAAGTCCAAAGAATATTCTTTGAAAAGATTTAAGACACACTTTGATTAAGGAAAACAAAAACATAAGTAAACAATATACAGAAAGAATCAGGACAAAGTTATAGCAGAGAATATAGGAAATGCCAGTAAATTAGAACATTTCTGTAAAGTGGACCAATTCCTAGCTCCTAAAGTTTACCAAAACTGACACAAGAGGTAATCATTTAAGGTCATCATGTCTGCCCTTGGCATTCTCGGAATGCCCTGGCCTCAGAATGCAGCATCTGTAGTCCATGGTAACCTGCGGAGAGGGGGCGGGGCTGAGGGAGGTTGGAACACTGCCCTCACTGAGGGAGTGGGTGTGGCCATCTCTGCTGTGACTGAACAAAGCCAAGGGAGCAGGGGTCCCAGGGCAGGGCCCTCAGAGCCCGGCAGGCCCAATGGGGTGTCACAAGCATTTAGGCCCTGGCCAAAGTGCGCCTTCTTTGTCTCCACAGCTGCCCAAACACTAACCTTTCCACTCAGCCCGCCCTCATACTTAAAGTGTGTGTGGAACCTGTCCACGCAGTACCCCTCGCTGCACAGCTAACCATACGTCTGGGCATCGTAGCTTCCTGCCAGGGGACCGAAGTTCGCAGGCAGATGGGTCCCTGGGATACACGCGGAGAGCTTCCTGACCGTGCCACAGGCCGCTCACGGCCCCGGCCCCAGATCGGGGGCCACAAAGCAGCCCTGTCTGAGTCCCTGCCTCTAGAGGAAGTATAGGACCAACACTTGTAGCAATCGGGGTCCTAGCGGGCAACTCTTTGGAAGGACACAAATAAATCTTTGCGAATTTCTGATGTAGCTTACGAGGGTTCACACCTAAGCCTCTTAAAATGTCAACTGTTTAGCTAAACATGAGCTCATGATCTAAATGTACACAATAATGAAGAAATCAGCTACAAGGGGGAGACAATTAGCAAAAACAATCAATACCAGAATTAGATTCCCTAGGCCATTCATCACATGTTGGAATAATCAGGTGCAAGGCAGATAATATACATAAAACTGGAAATGAAACAAGGAACAAGGATGTTTTCAAAGTCTGGAAGGATCTCTAAAGCATATTTAAAGTACATATCATTGACAAAGCTAAATATTAAAAGGTTGTGTAATACAACAGATTCATCATAGAAATGCGTGAAATTATGCTGTTTTGAAAACTCTGGCATGTCAGATTTTCTGCCTAATTATATAAGAAGATTTCGCTAAAAAATACACATTATTTCAAAGACTTATTGGCTGTGAAATAAGTTGTGTATTTCAAATGGCTTGTCTGCAAAGAAAGGTGAGATGTAGGGAATCACAGAAAGTCGAGGGGAAAATAGGTCAATATATACATTGCTATATGGTGAACTAAGCCTTAGGCCTACAACAATGTAGAGGACCTGACCCTTAGAAACTTACAAGTAAGCTGGAATCTTCAAAAGTTCAAATCTTTATAAGTAAATAGATTTATGAAAATGAATAACCAAGTGTTTTAATTGACATCAGAAGATCAAAACAATAAACCCTGAGAACATAGAAAAAAGATAAGTAAAAATATGAGCAGAACTTAATACAACAGAAAACGTATAAAATTCAGGTGATGTAGTAAGTCCAAAGAATATTCTTTGAAAAGATTTAAAAGACACACTTTGATTTAGGAAAACACAAACATAAGTAAAGAATATACAGAAAGAATCAGGACAATGTTACAGCAGAGAATATAGGAAATGCCAGTAAATTAGAACATTTCTGTAAACTGGACCATTTCCTAGCTCCTAAAGTTTACCAAAACTGACACAAGAGGAAGTCATTTAAGGTCATCATGTCTGCCCTTGGCATTCTCGGAACGCCCTGGCCTCAGAATGCAGCATCTGTAGTCCATGGTAACCTGTGGAGAGGGGGGCGGGTGAGGGAGGTTGGAACACTGCCCTCACTGAGGGAGTGGGAGTGGCCATCTCTGCTGTGACTGAACAAAGGGCAGGGGAGCAGGGGCCCAGGGCAGGGCCCTCAGAGCCCGGCAGTCCCAGTGGTGTGTCACAAGCATTTAGGCCCATGCCGAAGAGCGCCTTCTTTGTCGGCACAGATACCCAAACTCTCACCTATCCACTCAGGCCGCCCTCTTACTTGAAGTGTGTGTGAAACCTGTCCACGCAATACACCTCGCTGCACAGCTAACCATAGATCTGGGCATCGTATCTTCCTGCCAGGTGACCGAAGTTCGCAGGCTGATGGGTCCTTGGTACACACGCGGAGAGTCTCCTGCCCGGGCCACAGGCCGCCCACTGCCACTGCCCCAGATCGGGGGCCGCAAAGCAGCCCTGTCTGAGTCCCTGCGTCTAGAGGAAGTATTGGAACAACACTTGTAGAAAACGGGGTCCTCGCGGGCAACTCATTGGAGGGACACAAATAAATCTTTGCCGACTTTCTGAAGAAGCTTACGAGCGTTCACACCTAAGCCTCTTACAAGGTCAGCTGTTTAGCTAAACATGAGCTCATGATCTAAATTTACACAATAATGAAGAAATCAGCTACAAGGGGGAGACAATCAGCAAAAACAATCAATACCAGAATTAGATTCCCTAGGCCATCAATCACATGTTGGAATAATCAGGTGCAAGGCAGAAAATATACATAAAACTGGAACTGAAACAAGGAACAAGGATGTTTTCAAAGACTGGTAGGATCTCTAAAACATTTTTAAAGTACATGCCATTGACAAAGCTAAATATTCAAAGTTTGTGTAATACAACAGATTCATCATAGAAAAGAGTGAAATTATGCTGTTTTGAAAACTATGGCATGTCAGGTTTTCTGCCTAATTATAGAAGAAGATTTCGCTAAAACATACACATTATTTCAAAGACTTATTGGCTGTGAAATAAGTTAAAGGTATTTCAAGTGGCTTGTCTGCAAAGAAAGGTGAGATGTAGGGAAACACAGAAAGTCGAGGGGAAAATAGGTCAATATATACATTGCTATATGTTGAACTAAGCCTTAGGCGAGCAATAATGTAGACGATCTGACCCTTAGAAACTTACAAGTAAGCTGGAATCTTCAAAAGTTCAAATCTTTATTGGTAAAAAGATTTATAAAAATGAATAACCAAGTGTTTTAATTGACATCAGAAGATCAAAACAATAAACCCTGAGAGAATAGAAAAAAGATAAATAAAGATATGAGCAGAATTTAATACAACAGAAAATGTATAAAATTGAGGTGATTTAGTAAGTCCAAAGAATATTCTTTGAAAAGATTTAAAAGACACACTTTGATTAAGGAGAACAAAAACATTAGTAAACAATATACAGAAAGAATCAGGACAAAGTTATAGCAGAGAATATAGGAAATGCCAGTAAATTTGAATATTCCTGTAAAGTGGACCATTTCCTAGCTCCTAAAGTTTACCAAAACTGACACAAGAGGAAATCATTTAAGATCATCATGTCTGCCCTTGTCATTCTCGGAACGCCCTGGCCTCAGAATGCAGCATCTGTAGTCCATGGTAACCTGCGGGCAGGGGGCGGGGCTGAGGGAGGTTGGAACACTGCCCTCACTGAGGGAGTGGGTGTGGCCATCTCTGCTTGACTGAACAAAGGCAAGGGAGCAGGGGTCCCACGCAGGGCCCTCAGAGCCCGGCAGGCCCAATGGGGTGTCACAAACATGTAGGCCCAGGCCAAAGGGCGCCTTCTTTGTCTGCACAGCTGCCCAAACACTAACCTTTCCACTCAGCCCGCCCTCATACTTGAAGTGTGTGTGAAACCTGTCCACGCAGTACCCCTCGCTGCACAGCTAACCATAGGTCTGGGCATCGTAGCTTCCTGCCAGGGGACCGAAGTTCGCAGGCAGATGGGTCCCTGGGACACACGCGGAGAGCTTCCTGACAGGGCCATAGGCCGCTCACTGCCCCGGCCCCAGATCGGGGGCCGCAAAGCAGCCCTCTCTGAGTCCCTGCCTCTAGAGGAAGTATAGGACCAACACTTGTAGAAAACGGGGTCCTAGCGGGCAACTCATTGGAGGGACACAAATAAATCCTTGCGACTTTCTGATGAAGCTTACGAGCGTTCACACCTAATCCTATTACAAGGTCAGCTGTTTAGCTAAACATGAGCTCATGATCTAAATGTACACAATAATGAAGAAACCAGCTACAAGGGGGAGACAATTAGCAAAAACAATCAATAGCAGAATTAGATTCCCTAGGCCATCCATCACATGTTGGAATAATCAGGTGCAAGGCAGATAATATACATAAAACTGGATCTGAAACAAGGAACAAGGATGTTTTCAAAGTCTGGAAGTATCTCTACAACATTTTTAAAGTACATGTCATTGACAAAGCTAAATATTAAAAGGTTGTGTAATACAACAGATTCATCATAGAGAAGAGTGAAATTATGCTGTTTTGAAAACTCTGGCAGGCCAGATTTTCTGCCTAATTATATAAGAATATTTCGCTAAAACATACACATTAATTCAAAGACTTATTGGCTGTGAAAGAAGTTAACGGTATTTCAAATGGTTTGTCTGCAAAGAAAGGTGAGATGTAGGGAATCACAGAAAGTCGAGGGGAAAATAGGTCAATATATACATTGCTATATGGTGAACTAAGCCTTAGGCCCGCAACAATGTAGAGGAACTGACCCTTAGAAACTTACAAGTAAGCAGGAATCTTCAAAAGTTCAAATCTTTATAAGTAAATAGATTTAAGAAAATGAGTAACCAAGTGTTTTAATTGACATCAGAAGATCAAAACAATAATCCCTGAGAAAATAGAAGAAAGATAAATAAAGATATGAGCAGAACTTAATACAACAAAAAACGTATAAAATTCAGGTGATGTAGTAAGTCCAAAGAATATTCTTTGAAAAGATTTAAAAGACACACTTTGATTTAGGAAAACACAAACATAAGTAAAGAATATACAGAAAGAATCAGGACAATGTTACAGCAGAGAATATAGGAAATGCCAGTAAAATAGAACATTTCTGTAAAGTGGACCATTTCCTAGCTCCTAAAGTTTACCAAAACTGACACAAGAGGAAATCATTTAAGGTCATCTTGTCTGCCGTTGTCCTTCTCGGAACGCCCTGGCCTCATAATGCAGCATCTTTAGTCCATGGTAACCTGCGGAGAGGGGTGGGGTGAGGGAGGTTGGAACACAGCCCTCACTGTGGGAGTGGGAGTGGCCATCTCTGCTGTGACTGAACAAAGGGCAGGGGAGCAGTGGCCCATGGCAGGGCCCTCAGAGCCCGGCAGTCCCATTGGGGTGTCACAAGCATTTAGGCACAGGCCGAAGAGCGCCTTCTTTGTCTGCACAGCTGCCCAAACTCTCACCTATCCACTCAGGCCGCCCTCTTACTTGAAGTGTGTGTGAAACCTGTCCGCGCAATACACCTCGCTGCACAGCTAACCATAGGTCTGGGCATCGTAGCTTCCTGCCAGGTGACCGAAGTTCGCAGGCAGATGGGTCCCTGGGACACACGCGGAGAGACTTCTGCCCGGGCCAAAGGCCGCCCACTGCCACTGCCCCAGATCTGGGGACGCAAAGCAGCCCTGTCTGAGTCCCTGCCTCTAGAGGAAGTATTGAACCAACACTTGTAGAAAACGGGGTCCTCGTGGGCAACTCATTGGAGGGACACAAATAAATCTTTGCCGACTTTCTGATGAAGCTTACGAGCGTTCACACCTAATCCTCTTACAAGGTCAGCTGTTTAGCTAAACATGAGCTCATGATCTAAATTTACAGAATAATGAAGAAATCAGCTACAGGGGGAGACCATCAGCAAAAACAATCAATACCAGAATGAGATTCCCTAGGCCATCCATCAGATGTTGGAATAATCAGGTGCAAGGCAGAAAATATACATAAAACTGGAACTGAAACAAGGAACAAGGATGTTTTCAAAGACTGGTAGGATCTCTAAAACATTTTTAAAGAACATGTCATTGACAAAGGTAAATACTCAAAGATTGTGTAATACAACAGATTCATCATTGAGCAGAGTGAAATTATGCTGTTTTGAAAACTATGGCAAGTCAGATTTTCCGCCTAATTATATAAGAAGATTTCTCTAAAAAATACACATTATTTCAAAGACTTATGGGCTGTGAAATAAGGGTATTTCAAATGGCTTGTCTGCAAAGAAAGGTGAGATGTAGGGAATCACAGAAAGTCGAGGGGAAAATAGGTCAATATATACATTGCTATAGGGTGAACTAAGCCTTAGGCCAGCAACAATATAGAGGACCTGACCCTTAGAAACTTACAAGTAAGCTGGAATCTTCAAAAGTTCAAATCTTTATAAGTAAAAAGATTTATTAAAATGAATAACCAAGTGTTTTAATTGACATCAGAACATCCAAACAATAAACCCTGAGAACATAGAAAAAAGATAAATAAAGATATGAGCAGAATTTAATACAATAGAAAACGTATAAAATTGAGGTGATTTAGTAAGTCCAAAGAATATTCTTTGAAAAGATTTAAGACACACTTTGATTAAGGAAAACAAAAACATAAGTAAACAATATACAGAAAGAATCAGGACAAAGTTATAGCAGAGAATATAGGAAATGCCAGTAAATTAGAACATTTCTGTAAAGTGGACCAATTCCTAGCTCCTAAAGTTTACCAAAACTGACACAAGAGGTAATCATTTAAGGTCATCATGTCTGCCCTTGGCATTCTCGGAATGCCCTGGCCTCAGAATGCAGCATCTGTAGTCCATGGTAACCTGCGGAGAGGGGGCGGGGCTGAGGGAGGTTGGAACACTGCCCTCACTGAGGGAGTGGGTGTGGCCATCTCTGCTGTGACTGAACAAAGCCAAGGGAGCAGGGGTCCCAGGGCAGGGCCCTCAGAGCCCGGCAGGCCCAATGGGGTGTCACAAGCATTTAGGCCCTGGCCAAAGTGCGCCTTCTTTGTCTCCACAGCTGCCCAAACACTAACCTTTCCACTCAGCCCGCCCTCATACTTAAAGTGTGTGTGGAACCTGTCCACGCAGTACCCCTCGCTGCACAGCTAACCATACGTCTGGGCATCGTAGCTTCCTGCCAGGGGACCGAAGTTCGCAGGCAGATGGGTCCCTGGGACACACGCGGAGAGCTTCCTGACCGTGCCACAGGCCGCTCACGGCCCCGGCCCCAGATCGGGGGCCACAAAGCAGCCCTGTCTGAGTCCCTGCCTCTAGAGGAAGTATAGGACCAACACTTGTAGCAATCGGGGTCCTAGCGGGCAACTCTTTGGAAGGACACAAATAAATCTTTGCGAATTTCTGATGTAGCTTACGAGCGTTCACACCTAAGCCTCTTAAAATGTCAACTGTTTAGCTAAACATGAGCTCATGATCTAAATGTACACAATAATGAAGAAATCAGCTACAAGGGGGAGACAATTAGCAAAAACCATCAATACCAGAATTAGATTCCCTAGGCCATTCATCACATGTTGGAATAATCAGGTGCAAGGCAGATAATATACATAAAACTGGAAATGAAACAAGGAACAAGGATGTTTTCAAAGTCTGGAAGGATCTCTAAAGCATATTTAAAGTACATATCATTGACAAAGCTAAATATTAAAAGGTTGTGTAATACAACAGATTCATCATAGAAATGCGTGAAATTATGCTGTTTTGAAAACTCTGGCATGTCAGATTTTCTGCCTAATTATATAAGAAGATTTCGCTAAAAAATAAACATTATTTCAAAGACTTATTGGCTGTGAAATAAGTTGTGTATTTCAAATGGCTTGTCTGCAAAGAAAGGTGAGATGTAGGGAATCACAGAAAGTCGAGGGGAAAATAGGTCAATATATACATTGCTATATGGTGAACTAAGCCTTAGGCCTACAACAATGTAGAGGACCTGACCCTTAGAAACTTACAAGTAAGCTGGAATCTTCAAAAGTTCAAATCTTTATAAGTAAATAGATTTATGAAAATGAATAACCAAGTGTTTTAATTGACATCAGAAGATCAAAACAATAAACCCTGAGAACATAGAAAAGAGATAAGTAAAAATATGAGCAGAACTTAATACAACAGAAAACGTATAAAATTCAGGTGATGTAGTAAGTCCAAAGAATATTCTTTGAAAAGATTTAAAAGACACACTTTGATTTAGGAAAACACAAACATAAGTAAAGAATATACAGAAAGAATCAGGACAATGTTACAGCAGAGAATATAGGAAATGCCAGTAAATTAGAACATTTCTGTAAAGTGGACCATTTCCTAGCTCCTAAAGTTTACCAAAACTGACACAAGAGGAAATCATTTAAGGTCATCATGTCTGCCCTTGGCATTCTCGGAACGCCCTGGCCTCATAATGCAGCATCTTTAGTCCATGGTAACCTGCGGAGAGGGGTGGGGTGAGGGAGGTTGGAACACAGCCCTCACTGTGGGAGTGGGAGTGGCCATCTCTGCTGTGACTGAACAAAGGGCAGGGGAGCAGTGGCCCATGGCAGGGCCCTCAGAGCCCGGCAGTCCCATTGGGGTGTCACAAGCATTTAGGCACAGGCCGAAGAGCGCCTTCTTTGTCTGCACAGCTGCCCAAACTCTCACCTATCCACTCAGGCCGCCCTCTTACTTGAAGTGTGTGTGAAACCTGTCCGCGCAATACACCTCGCTGCACAGCTAACCATAGGTCTGGGCATCGTAGCTTCCTGCCAGGTGACCGAAGTTCGCAGGCAGATGGGTCCCTGGGACACACGCGGAGAGACTTCTGCCCGGGCCAAAGGCCGCCCACTGCCACTGCCCCAGATCTGGGGACGCAAAGCAGCCCTGTCTGAGTCCCTGCCTCTAGAGGAAGTATTGAACCAACACTTGTAGAAAACGGGGTCCTCGTGGGCAACTCATTGGAGGGACACAAATAAATCTTTGCCGACTTTCTGATGAAGCTTACGAGCGTTCACACCTAATCCTCTTACAAGGTCAGCTGTTTAGCTAAACATGAGCTCATGATCTAAATTTACAGAATAATGAAGAAATCAGCTACAGGGGGAGACCATCAGCAAAAACAATCAATACCAGAATGAGATTCCCTAGGCCATCCATCAGATGTTGGAATAATCAGGTGCAAGGCAGAAAATATACATAAAACTGGAACTGAAACAAGGAACAAGGATGTTTTCAAAGACTGGTAGGATCTCTAAAACATTTTTAAAGAACATGTCATTGACAAAGGTAAATACTCAAAGATTGTGTAATACAACAGATTCATCATTGAGCAGAGTGAAATTATGCTGTTTTGAAAACTATGGCAAGTCAGATTTTCCGCCTAATTATATAAGAAGATTTCTCTAAAAAATACACATTATTTCAAAGACTTATGGGCTGTGAAATAAGGGTATTTCAAATGGCTTGTCTGCAAAGAAAGGTGAGATGTAGGGAATCACAGAAAGTCGAGGGGAAAATAGGTCAATATATACATTGCTATAGGGTGAACTAAGCCTTAGGCCAGCAACAATATAGAGGACCTGACCCTTAGAAACTTACAAGTAAGCTGGAATCTTCAAAAGTTCAAATCTTTATAAGTAAAAAGATTTATTAAAATGAATAACCAAGTGTTTTAATTGACATCAGAACATCCAAACAATAAACCCTGAGAACATAGAAAAAAGATAAATAAAGATATGAGCAGAATTTAATACAATAGAAAACGTATAAAATTGAGGTGATTTAGTAAGTCCAAAGAATATTCTTTGAAAAGATTTAAGACACACTTTGATTAAGGAAAACAAAAACATAAGTAAACAATATACAGAAAGAATCAGGACAAAGTTATAGCAGAGAATATAGGAAATGCCAGTAAATTAGAACATTTCTGTAAAGTGGACCAATTCCTAGCTCCTAAAGTTTACCAAAACTGACACAAGAGGTAATCATTTAAGGTCATCATGTCTGCCCTTGGCATTCTCGGAATGCCCTGGCCTCAGAATGCAGCATCTGTAGTCCATGGTAACCTGCGGAGAGGGGGCGGGGCTGAGGGAGGTTGGAACACTGCCCTCACTGAGGGAGTGGGTGTGGCCATCTCTGCTGTGACTGAACAAAGCCAAGGGAGCAGGGGTCCCAGGGCAGGGCCCTCAGAGCCCGGCAGGCCCAATGGGGTGTCACAAGCATTTAGGCCCTGGCCAAAGTGCGCCTTCTTTGTCTCCACAGCTGCCCAAACACTAACCTTTCCACTCAGCCCGCCCTCATACTTAAAGTGTGCGTGGAACCTGTCCACGCAGTACCCCTCGCTGCACAGCTAACCATACGTCTGGGCATCGTAGCTTCCTGCCAGGGGACCGAAGTTCGCAGGCAGATGGGTCCCTGGGACACACGCGGAGAGCTTCCTGACCGTGCCACAGGCCGCTCACGGCCCCGGCCCCAGATCGGGGGCCACAAAGCAGCCCTGTCTGAGTCCCTGCCTCTAGAGGAAGTATAGGACCAACACTTGTAGCAATCGGGGTCCTAGCGGGCAACTCTTTGGAAGGACACAAATAAATCTTTGCGAATTTCTGATGTAGCTTACGAGCGTTCACACCTAAGCCTCTTAAAATGTCAACTGTTTAGCTAAACATGAGCTCATGATCTAAATGTACACAATAATGAAGAAATCAGCTACAAGGGGGAGACAATTAGCAAAAACAATCAATACCAGAATTAGATTCCCTAGGCCATTCATCACATGTTGGAATAATCAGGTGCAAGGCAGATAATATACATAAAACTGGAAATGAAACAAGGAACAAGGATGTTTTCAAAGTCTGGAAGGATCTCTAAAGCATATTTAAAGTACATATCATTGACAAAGCTAAATATTAAAAGGTTGTGTAATACAACAGATTCATCATAGAAAAGCGTGAAATTATGCTGTTTTGAAAACTCTGGCATGTCAGATTTTCTGCCTAATTATATAAGAAGATTTCGCTAAAAAATACACATTATTTCAAAGACTTATTGGCTGTGAAATAAGTTGTGTATTTCAAATGGCTTGTCTGCAAAGAAAGGTGAGATGTAGGGAATCACAGAAAGTCGAGGGGAAAATAGGTCAATATATACATTGCTATATGGTGAACTAAGCCTTAGGCCTACAACAATGTAGAGGACCTGACCCTTAGAAACTTACAAGTAAGCTGGAATCTTCAAAAGTTCAAATCTTTATAAGTAAATAGATTTATGAAAATGAATAACCAAGTGTTTTAATTGACATCAGAAGATCAAAACAATAAACCCTGAGAACATAGAAAAGAGATAAGTAAAAATATGAGCAGAACTTAATACAACAGAAAACGTATAAAATTCAGGTGATGTAGTAAGTCCAAAGAATATTCTTTGAAAAGATTTAAAAGACACACTTTGATTTAGGAAAACACAAACATAAGTAAAGAATATACAGAAAGAATCAGGACAATGTTACAGCAGAGAATATAGGAAATGCCAGTAAATTAGAACATTTCTGTAAAGTGGACCATTTCCTAGCTCCTAAAGTTTACCAAAACTGACACAAGAGGAAATCATTTAAGGTCATCATGTCTGCCCTTGGCATTCTCGGAACGCCCTGGCCTCATAATGCAGCATCTTTAGTCCATGGTAACCTGCGGAGAGGGGTGGGGTGAGGGAGGTTGGAACACAGCCCTCACTGTGGGAGTGGGAGTGGCCATCTCTGCTGTGACTGAACAAAGGGCAGGGGAGCAGTGGCCCATGGCAGGGCCCTCAGAGCCCGGCAGTCCCATTGGGGTGTCACAAGCATTTAGGCACAGGCCGAAGAGCGCCTTCTTTGTCTGCACAGCTGCCCAAACTCTCACCTATCCACTCAGGCCGCCCTCTTACTTGAAGTGTGTGTGAAACCTGTCCGCGCAATACACCTCGCTGCACAGCTAACCATAGGTCTGGGCATCGTAGCTTCCTGCCAGGTGACCGAAGTTCGCAGGCAGATGGGTCCCTGGGACACACGCGGAGAGACTTCTGCCCGGGCCAAAGGCCGCCCACTGCCACTGCCCCAGATCTGGGGACGCAAAGCAGCCCTGTCTGAGTCCCTGCCTCTAGAGGAAGTATTGAACCAACACTTGTAGAAAACGGGGTCCTCGTGGGCAACTCATTGGAGGGACACAAATAAATCTTTGCCGACTTTCTGATGAAGCTTACGAGCGTTCACACCTAATCCTCTTACAAGGTCAGCTGTTTAGCTAAACATGAGCTCATGATCTAAATTTACAGAATAATGAAGAAATCAGCTACAGGGGGAGACCATCAGCAAAAACAATCAATACCAGAATGAGATTCCCTAGGCCATCCATCAGATGTTGGAATAATCAGGTGCAAGGCAGAAAATATACATAAAACTGGAACTGAAACAAGGAACAAGGATGTTTTCAAAGACTGGTAGGATCTCTAAAACATTTTTAAAGAACATGTCATTGACAAAGGTAAATACTCAAAGATTGTGTAATACAACAGATTCATCATTGAGCAGAGTGAAATTATGCTGTTTTGAAAACTATGGCAAGTCAGATTTTCCGCCTAATTATATAAGAAGATTTCTCTAAAAAATACACATTATTTCAAAGACTTATGGGCTGTGAAATAAGGGTATTTCAAATGGCTTGTCTGCAAAGAAAGGTGAGATGTAGGGAATCACAGAAAGTCGAGGGGAAAATAGGTCAATATATACATTGCTATAGGGTGAACTAAGCCTTAGGCCAGCAACAATATAGAGGACCTGACCCTTAGAAACTTACAAGTAAGCTGGAATCTTCAAAAGTTCAAATCTTTATAAGTAAAAAGATTTATTAAAATGAATAACCAAGTGTTTTAATTGACATCAGAACATCCAAACAATAAACCCTGAGAACATAGAAAAAAGATAAATAAAGATATGAGCAGAATTTAATACAATAGAAAACGTATAAAATTGAGGTGATTTAGTAAGTCCAAAGAATATTCTTTGAAAAGATTTAAGACACACTTTGATTAAGGAAAACAAAAACATAAGTAAACAATATACAGAAAGAATCAGGACAAAGTTATAGCAGAGAATATAGGAAATGCCAGTAAATTAGAACATTTCTGTAAAGTGGACCAATTCCTAGCTCCTAAAGTTTACCAAAACTGACACAAGAGGTAATCATTTAAGGTCATCATGTCTGCCCTTGGCATTCTCGGAATGCCCTGGCCTCAGAATGCAGCATCTGTAGTCCATGGTAACCTGCGGAGAGGGGGCGGGGCTGAGGGAGGTTGGAACACTGCCCTCACTGAGGGAGTGGGTGTGGCCATCTCTGCTGTGACTGAACAAAGCCAAGGGAGCAGGGGTCCCAGGGCAGGGCCCTCAGAGCCCGGCAGGCCCAATGGGGTGTCACAAGCATTTAGGCCCTGGCCAAAGTGCGCCTTCTTTGTCTCCACAGCTGCCCAAACACTAACCTTTCCACTCAGCCCGCCCTCATACTTAAAGTGTGTGTGGAACCTGTCCACGCAGTACCCCTCGCTGCACAGCTAACCATACGTCTGGGCATCGTAGCTTCCTGCCAGGGGACCGAAGTTCGCAGGCAGATGGGTCCCTGGGACACACGCGGAGAGCTTCCTGACCGTGCCACAGGCCGCTCACGGCCCCGGCCCCAGATCGGGGGCCACAAAGCAGCCCTGTCTGAGTCCCTGCCTCTAGAGGAAGTATAGGACCAACACTTGTAGCAATCGGGGTCCTAGCGGGCAACTCTTTGGAAGGACACAAATAAATCTTTGCGAATTTCTGATGTAGCTTACGAGCGTTCACACCTAAGCCTCTTAAAATGTCAACTGTTTAGCTAAACATGAGCTCATGATCTAAATGTACACAATAATGAAGAAATCAGCTACAAGGGGGAGACAATTAGCAAAAACCATCAATACCAGAATTAGATTCCCTAGGCCATTCATCACATGTTGGAATAATCAGGTGCAAGGCAGATAATATACATAAAACTGGAAATGAAACAAGGAACAAGGATGTTTTCAAAGTCTGGAAGGATCTCTAAAGCATATTTAAAGTACATATCATTGACAAAGCTAAATATTAAAAGGTTGTGTAATACAACAGATTCATCATAGAAATGCGTGAAATTATGCTGTTTTGAAAACTCTGGCATGTCAGATTTTCTGCCTAATTATATAAGAAGATTTCGCTAAAAAATACACATTATTTCAAAGACTTATTGGCTGTGAAATAAGTTGTGTATTTCAAATGGCTTGTCTGCAAAGAAAGGTGAGATGTAGGGAATCACAGAAAGTCGAGGGGAAAATAGGTCAATATATACATTGCTATATGGTGAACTAAGCCTTAGGCCTACAACAATGTAGAGGACCTGACCCTTAGAAACTTACAAGTAAGCTGGAATCTTCAAAAGTTCAAATCTTTATAAGTAAATAGATTTATGAAAATGAATAACCAAGTGTTTTAATTGACATCAGAAGATCAAAACAATAAACCCTGAGAACATAGAAAAGAGATAAGTAAAAATATGAGCAGAACTTAATACAACAGAAAACGTATAAAATTCAGGTGATGTAGTAAGTCCAAAGAATATTCTTTGAAAAGATTTAAAAGACACACTTTGATTTAGGAAAACACAAACATAAGTAAAGAATATACAGAAAGAATCAGGACAATGTTACAGCAGAGAATATAGGAAATGCCAGTAAATTAGAACATTTCTGTAAAGTGGACCATTTCCTAGCTCCTAAAGTTTACCAAAACTGACACAAGAGGAAATCATTTAAGGTCATCATGTCTGCCCTTGGCATTCTCGGAACGCCCTGGCCTCATAATGCAGCATCTTTAGTCCATGGTAACCTGCGGAGAGGGGTGGGGTGAGGGAGGTTGGAACACAGCCCTCACTGTGGGAGTGGGAGTGGCCATCTCTGCTGTGACTGAACAAAGGGCAGGGGAGCAGTGGCCCATGGCAGGGCCCTCAGAGCCCGGCAGTCCCATTGGGGTGTCACAAGCATTTAGGCACAGGCCGAAGAGCGCCTTCTTTGTCTGCACAGCTGCCCAAACTCTCACCTATCCACTCAGGCCGCCCTCTTACTTGAAGTGTGTGTGAAACCTGTCCGCGCAATACACCTCGCTGCACAGCTAACCATAGGTCTGGGCATCGTAGCTTCCTGCCAGGTGACCGAAGTTCGCAGGCAGATGGGTCCCTGGGACACACGCGGAGAGACTTCTGCCCGGGCCAAAGGCCGCCCACTGCCACTGCCCCAGATCTGGGGACGCAAAGCAGCCCTGTCTGAGTCCCTGCCTCTAGAGGAAGTATTGAACCAACACTTGTAGAAAACGGGGTCCTCGTGGGCAACTCATTGGAGGGACACAAATAAATCTTTGCCGACTTTCTGATGAAGCTTACGAGCGTTCACACCTAATCCTCTTACAAGGTCAGCTGTTTAGCTAAACATGAGCTCATGATCTAAATTTACAGAATAATGAAGAAATCAGCTACAGGGGGAGACCATCAGCAAAAACAATCAATACCAGAATGAGATTCCCTAGGCCATCCATCAGATGTTGGAATAATCAGGTGCAAGGCAGAAAATATACATAAAACTGGAACTGAAACAAGGAACAAGGATGTTTTCAAAGACTGGTAGGATCTCTAAAACATTTTTAAAGAACATGTCATTGACAAAGGTAAATACTCAAAGATTGTGTAATACAACAGATTCATCATTGAGCAGAGTGAAATTATGCTGTTTTGAAAACTATGGCAAGTCAGATTTTCCGCCTAATTATATAAGAAGATTTCTCTAAAAAATACACATTATTTCAAAGACTTATGGGCTGTGAAATAAGGGTATTTCAAATGGCTTGTCTGCAAAGAAAGGTGAGATGTAGGGAATCACAGAAAGTCGAGGGGAAAATAGGTCAATATATACATTGCTATAGGGTGAACTAAGCCTTAGGCCAGCAACAATATAGAGGACCTGACCCTTAGAAACTTACAAGTAAGCTGGAATCTTCAAAAGTTCAAATCTTTATAAGTAAAAAGATTTATTAAAATGAATAACCAAGTGTTTTAATTGACATCAGAACATCCAAACAATAAACCCTGAGAACATAGAAAAAAGATAAATAAAGATATGAGCAGAATTTAATACAATAGAAAACGTATAAAATTGAGGTGATTTAGTAAGTCCAAAGAATATTCTTTGAAAAGATTTAAGACACACTTTGATTAAGGAAAACAAAAACATAAGTAAACAATATACAGAAAGAATCAGGACAAAGTTATAGCAGAGAATATAGGAAATGCCAGTAAATTAGAACATTTCTGTAAAGTGGACCAATTCCTAGCTCCTAAAGTTTACCAAAACTGACACAAGAGGTAATCATTTAAGGTCATCATGTCTGCCCTTGGCATTCTCGGAATGCCCTGGCCTCAGAATGCAGCATCTGTAGTCCATGGTAACCTGCGGAGAGGGGGCGGGGCTGAGGGAGGTTGGAACACTGCCCTCACTGAGGGAGTGGGTGTGGCCATCTCTGCTGTGACTGAACAAAGCCAAGGGAGCAGGGGTCCCAGGGCAGGGCCCTCAGAGCCCGGCAGGCCCAATGGGGTGTCACAAGCATTTAGGCCCTGGCCAAAGTGCGCCTTCTTTGTCTCCACAGCTGCCCAAACACTAACCTTTCCACTCAGCCCGCCCTCATACTTAAAGTGTGTGTGGAACCTGTCCACGCAGTACCCCTCGCTGCACAGCTAACCATACGTCTGGGCATCGTAGCTTCCTGCCAGGGGACCGAAGTTCGCAGGCAGATGGGTCCCTGGGACACACGCGGAGAGCTTCCTGACCGTGCCACAGGCCGCTCACGGCCCCGGCCCCAGATCGGGGGCCACAAAGCAGCCCTGTCTGAGTCCCTGCCTCTAGAGGAAGTATAGGACCAACACTTGTAGCAATCGGGGTCCTAGCGGGCAACTCTTTGGAAGGACACAAATAAATCTTTGCGAATTTCTGATGTAGCTTACGAGCGTTCACACCTAAGCCTCTTAAAATGTCAACTGTTTAGCTAAACATGAGCTCATGATCTAAATGTACACAATAATGAAGAAATCAGCTACAAGGGGGAGACAATTAGCAAAAACCATCAATACCAGAATTAGATTCCCTAGGCCATTCATCACATGTTGGAATAATCAGGTGCAAGGCAGATAATATACATAAAACTGGAAATGAAACAAGGAACAAGGATGTTTTCAAAGTCTGGAAGGATCTCTAAAGCATATTTAAAGTACATATCATTGACAAAGCTAAATATTAAAAGGTTGTGTAATACAACAGATTCATCATAGAAATGCGTGAAATTATGCTGTTTTGAAAACTCTGGCATGTCAGATTTTCTGCCTAATTATATAAGAAGATTTCGCTAAAAAATACACATTATTTCAAAGACTTATTGGCTGTGAAATAAGTTGTGTATTTCAAATGGCTTGTCTGCAAAGAAAGGTGAGATGTAGGGAATCACAGAAAGTCGAGGGGAAAATAGGTCAATATATACATTGCTATATGGTGAACTAAGCCTTAGGCCTACAACAATGTAGAGGACCTGACCCTTAGAAACTTACAAGTAAGCTGGAATCTTCAAAAGTTCAAATCTTTATACGTAAATAGATTTATGAAAATGAATAACCAAGTGTTTTAATTGACATCAGAAGATCAAAACAATAAACCCTGAGAACATAGAAAAAAGATAAGTAAAAATATGAGCAGAACTTAATACAACAGAAAACGTATAAAATTCAGGTGATGTAGTAAGTCCAAAGAATATTCTTTGAAAAGATTTAAAAGACACACTTTGATTTAGGAAAACACAAACATAAGTAAAGAATATACAGAAAGAATCAGGACAATGTTACAGCAGAGAATATAGGAAATGCCAGTAAATTAGAACATTTCTGTAAAGTGGACCATTTCCTAGCTCCTAAAGTTTACCAAAACTGACACAAGAGGAAGTCATTTAAGGTCATCTTGTCTGCCGTTGTCCTTCTCGGAACGCCCTGGCCTCATAATGCAGCATCTTTAGTCCATGGTAACCTGCGGAGAGGGGTGGGGTGAGGGAGGTTGGAACACAGCCCTCACTGTGGGAGTGGGAGTGGCCATCTCTGCTGTGACTGAACAAAGGGCAGGGGAGCAGTGGCCCATGGCAGGGCCCTCAGAGCCCGGCAGTCCCATTGGGGTGTCACAAGCATTTAGGCACAGGCCGAAGAGCGCCTTCTTTGTCTGCACAGCTGCCCAAACTCTCACCTATCCACTCAGGCCGCCCTCTTACTTGAAGTGTGTGTGAAACCTGTCCGCGCAATACACCTCGCTGCACAGCTAACCATAGGTCTGGGCATCGTAGCTTCCTGCCAGGTGACCGAAGTTCGCAGGCAGATGGGTCCCTGGGACACACGCGGAGAGACTTCTGCCCGGGCCAAAGGCCGCCCACTGCCACTGCCCCAGATCTGGGGACGCAAAGCAGCCCTGTCTGAGTCCCTGCCTCTAGAGGAAGTATTGAACCAACACTTGTAGAAAACGGGGTCCTCGTGGGCAACTCATTGGAGGGACACAAATAAATCTTTGCCGACTTTCTGATGAAGCTTACGAGCGTTCACACCTAATCCTCTTACAAGGTCAGCTGTTTAGCTAAACATGAGCTCATGATCTAAATTTACAGAATAATGAAGAAATCAGCTACAGGGGGAGACCATCAGCAAAAACAATCAATACCAGAATGAGATTCCCTAGGCCATCCATCAGATGTTGGAATAATCAGGTGCAAGGCAGAAAATATACATAAAACTGGAACTGAAACAAGGAACAAGGATGTTTTCAAAGACTGGTAGGATCTCTAAAACATTTTTAAAGAACATGTCATTGACAAAGGTAAATACTCAAAGATTGTGTAATACAACAGATTCATCATTGAGCAGAGTGAAATTATGCTGTTTTGAAAACTATGGCAAGTCAGATTTTCCGCCTAATTATATAAGAAGATTTCTCTAAAAAATACACATTATTTCAAAGACTTATGGGCTGTGAAATAAGGGTATTTCAAATGGCTTGTCTGCAAAGAAAGGTGAGATGTAGGGAATCACAGAAAGTCGAGGGGAAAATAGGTCAATATATACATTGCTATAGGGTGAACTAAGCCTTAGGCCAGCAACAATATAGAGGACCTGACCCTTAGAAACTTACAAGTAAGCTGGAATCTTCAAAAGTTCAAATCTTTATAAGTAAAAAGATTTATTAAAATGAATAACCAAGTGTTTTAATTGACATCAGAACATCCAAACAATAAACCCTGAGAACATAGAAAAAAGATAAATAAAGATATGAGCAGAATTTAATACAATAGAAAACGTATAAAATTGAGGTGATTTAGTAAGTCCAAAGAATATTCTTTGAAAAGATTTAAGACACACTTTGATTAAGGAAAACAAAAACATAAGTAAACAATATACAGAAAGAATCAGGACAAAGTTATAGCAGAGAATATAGGAAATGCCAGTAAATTAGAACATTTCTGTAAAGTGGACCAATTCCTAGCTCCTAAAGTTTACCAAAACTGACACAAGAGGTAATCATTTAAGGTCATCATGTCTGCCCTTGGCATTCTCGGAATGCCCTGGCCTCAGAATGCAGCATCTGTAGTCCATGGTAACCTGCGGAGAGGGGGCGGGGCTGAGGGAGGTTGGAACACTGCCCTCACTGAGGGAGTGGGTGTGGCCATCTCTGCTGTGACTGAACAAAGCCAAGGGAGCAGGGGTCCCAGGGCAGGGCCCTCAGAGCCCGGCAGGCCCAATGGGGTGTCACAAGCATTTAGGCCCTGGCCAAAGTGCGCCTTCTTTGTCTCCACAGCTGCCCAAACACTAACCTTTCCACTCAGCCCGCCCTCATACTTAAAGTGTGTGTGGAACCTGTCCACGCAGTACCCCTCGCTGCACAGCTAACCATACGTCTGGGCATCGTAGCTTCCTGCCAGGGGACCGAAGTTCGCAGGCAGATGGGTCCCTGGGACACACGCGGAGAGCTTCCTGACCGTGCCACAGGCCGCTCACGGCCCCGGCCCCAGATCGGGGGCCACAAAGCAGCCCTGTCTGAGTCCCTGCCTCTAGAGGAAGTATAGGACCAACACTTGTAGCAATCGGGGTCCTAGCGGGCAACTCTTTGGAAGGACACAAATAAATCTTTGCGAATTTCTGATGTAGCTTACGAGCGTTCACACCTAAGCCTCTTAAAATGTCAACTGTTTAGCTAAACATGAGCTCATGATCTAAATGTACACAATAATGAAGAAATCAGCTACAAGGGGGAGACAATTAGCAAAAACCATCAATACCAGAATTAGATTCCCTAGGCCATTCATCACATGTTGGAATAATCAGGTGCAAGGCAGATAATATACATAAAACTGGAAATGAAACAAGGAACAAGGATGTTTTCAAAGTCTGGAAGGATCTCTAAAGCATATTTAAAGTACATATCATTGACAAAGCTAAATATTAAAAGGTTGTGTAATACAACAGATTCATCATAGAAATGCGTGAAATTATGCTGTTTTGAAAACTCTGGCATGTCAGATTTTCTGCCTAATTATATAAGAAGATTTCGCTAAAAAATACACATTATTTCAAAGACTTATTGGCTGTGAAATAAGTTGTGTATTTCAAATGGCTTGTCTGCAAAGAAAGGTGAGATGTAGGGAATCACAGAAAGTCGAGGGGAAAATAGGTCAATATATACATTGCTATATGGTGAACTAAGCCTTAGGCCTACAACAATGTAGAGGACCTGACCCTTAGAAACTTACAAGTAAGCTGGAATCTTCAAAAGTTCAAATCTTTATAAGTAAATAGATTTATGAAAATGAATAACCAAGTGTTTTAATTGACATCAGAAGATCAAAACAATAAACCCTGAGAACATAGAAAAGAGATAAGTAAAAATATGAGCAGAACTTAATACAACAGAAAACGTATAAAATTCAGGTGATGTAGTAAGTCCAAAGAATATTCTTTGAAAAGATTTAAAAGACACACTTTGATTTAGGAAAACACAAACATAAGTAAAGAATATACAGAAAGAATCAGGACAATGTTACAGCAGAGAATATAGGAAATGCCAGTAAATTAGAACATTTCTGTAAAGTGGACCATTTCCTAGCTCCTAAAGTTTACCAAAACTGACACAAGAGGAAATCATTTAAGGTCATCATGTCTGCCCTTGGCATTCTCGGAACGCCCTGGCCTCATAATGCAGCATCTTTAGTCCATGGTAACCTGCGGAGAGGGGTGGGGTGAGGGAGGTTGGAACACAGCCCTCACTGTGGGAGTGGGAGTGGCCATCTCTGCTGTGACTGAACAAAGGGCAGGGGAGCAGTGGCCCATGGCAGGGCCCTCAGAGCCCGGCAGTCCCATTGGGGTGTCACAAGCATTTAGGCACAGGCCGAAGAGCGCCTTCTTTGTCTGCACAGCTGCCCAAACTCTCACCTATCCACTCAGGCCGCCCTCTTACTTGAAGTGTGTGTGAAACCTGTCCGCGCAATACACCTCGCTGCACAGCTAACCATAGGTCTGGGCATCGTAGCTTCCTGCCAGGTGACCGAAGTTCGCAGGCAGATGGGTCCCTGGGACACACGCGGAGAGACTTCTGCCCGGGCCAAAGGCCGCCCACTGCCACTGCCCCAGATCTGGGGACGCAAAGCAGCCCTGTCTGAGTCCCTGCCTCTAGAGGAAGTATTGAACCAACACTTGTAGAAAACGGGGTCCTCGTGGGCAACTCATTGGAGGGACACAAATAAATCTTTGCCGACTTTCTGATGAAGCTTACGAGCGTTCACACCTAATCCTCTTACAAGGTCAGCTGTTTAGCTAAACATGAGCTCATGATCTAAATTTACAGAATAATGAAGAAATCAGCTACAGGGGGAGACCATCAGCAAAAACAATCAATACCAGAATGAGATTCCCTAGGCCATCCATCAGATGTTGGAATAATCAGGTGCAAGGCAGAAAATATACATAAAACTGGAACTGAAACAAGGAACAAGGATGTTTTCAAAGACTGGTAGGATCTCTAAAACATTTTTAAAGAACATGTCATTGACAAAGGTAAATACTCAAAGATTGTGTAATACAACAGATTCATCATTGAGCAGAGTGAAATTATGCTGTTTTGAAAACTATGGCAAGTCAGATTTTCCGCCTAATTATATAAGAAGATTTCTCTAAAAAATACACATTATTTCAAAGACTTATGGGCTGTGAAATAAGGGTATTTCAAATGGCTTGTCTGCAAAGAAAGGTGAGATGTAGGGAATCACAGAAAGTCGAGGGGAAAATAGGTCAATATATACATTGCTATAGGGTGAACTAAGCCTTAGGCCAGCAACAATATAGAGGACCTGACCCTTAGAAACTTACAAGTAAGCTGGAATCTTCAAAAGTTCAAATCTTTATAAGTAAAAAGATTTATTAAAATGAATAACCAAGTGTTTTAATTGACATCAGAACATCCAAACAATAAACCCTGAGAACATAGAAAAAAGATAAATAAAGATATGAGCAGAATTTAATACAATAGAAAACGTATAAAATTGAGGTGATTTAGTAAGTCCAAAGAATATTCTTTGAAAAGATTTAAGACACACTTTGATTAAGGAAAACAAAAACATAAGTAAACAATATACAGAAAGAATCAGGACAAAGTTATAGCAGAGAATATAGGAAATGCCAGTAAATTAGAACATTTCTGTAAAGTGGACCAATTCCTAGCTCCTAAAGTTTACCAAAACTGACACAAGAGGTAATCATTTAAGGTCATCATGTCTGCCCTTGGCATTCTCGGAATGCCCTGGCCTCAGAATGCAGCATCTGTAGTCCATGGTAACCTGCGGAGAGGGGGCGGGGCTGAGGGAGGTTGGAACACTGCCCTCACTGAGGGAGTGGGTGTGGCCATCTCTGCTGTGACTGAACAAAGCCAAGGGAGCAGGGGTCCCAGGGCAGGGCCCTCAGAGCCCGGCAGGCCCAATGGGGTGTCACAAGCATTTAGGCCCTGGCCAAAGTGCGCCTTCTTTGTCTCCACAGCTGCCCAAACACTAACCTTTCCACTCAGCCCGCCCTCATACTTAAAGTGTGTGTGGAACCTGTCCACGCAGTACCCCTCGCTGCACAGCTAACCATACGTCTGGGCATCGTAGCTTCCTGCCAGGGGACCGAAGTTCGCAGGCAGATGGGTCCCTGGGACACACGCGGAGAGCTTCCTGACCGTGCCACAGGCCGCTCACGGCCCCGGCCCCAGATCGGGGGCCACAAAGCAGCCCTGTCTGAGTCCCTGCCTCTAGAGGAAGTATAGGACCAACACTTGTAGCAATCGGGGTCCTAGCGGGCAACTCTTTGGAAGGACACAAATAAATCTTTGCGAATTTCTGATGTAGCTTACGAGCGTTCACACCTAAGCCTCTTAAAATGTCAACTGTTTAGCTAAACATGAGCTCATGATCTAAATGTACACAATAATGAAGAAATCAGCTACAAGGGGGAGACAATTAGCAAAAACAATCAATACCAGAATTAGATTCCCTAGGCCATTCATCACATGTTGGAATAATCAGGTGCAAGGCAGATAATATACATAAAACTGGAAATGAAACAAGGAACAAGGATGTTTTCAAAGTCTGGAAGGATCTCTAAAGCATATTTAAAGTACATATCATTGACAAAGCTAAATATTAAAAGGTTGTGTAATACAACAGATTCATCATAGAAATGCGTGAAATTATGCTGTTTTGAAAACTCTGGCATGTCAGATTTTCTGCCTAATTATATAAGAAGATTTCGCTAAAAAATACACATTATTTCAAAGACTTATTGGCTGTGAAATAAGTTGTGTATTTCAAATGGCTTGTCTGCAAAGAAAGGTGAGATGTAGGGAATCACAGAAAGTCGAGGGGAAAATAGGTCAATATATACATTGCTATATGGTGAACTAAGCCTTAGGCCTACAACAATGTAGAGGACCTGACCCTTAGAAACTTACAAGTAAGCTGGAATCTTCAAAAGTTCAAATCTTTATAAGTAAATAGATTTATGAAAATGAATAACCAAGTGTTTTAATTGACATCAGAAGATCAAAACAATAAACCCTGAGAACATAGAAAAGAGATAAGTAAAAATATGAGCAGAACTTAATACAACAGAAAACGTATAAAATTCAGGTGATGTAGTAAGTCCAAAGAATATTCTTTGAAAAGATTTAAAAGACACACTTTGATTTAGGAAAACACAAACATAAGTAAAGAATATACAGAAAGAATCAGGACAATGTTACAGCAGAGAATATAGGAAATGCCAGTAAATTAGAACATTTCTGTAAAGTGGACCATTTCCTAGCTCCTAAAGTTTACCAAAACTGACACAAGAGGAAATCATTTAAGGTCATCATGTCTGCCCTTGGCATTCTCGGAACGCCCTGGCCTCATAATGCAGCATCTTTAGTCCATGGTAACCTGCGGAGAGGGGTGGGGTGAGGGAGGTTGGAACACAGCCCTCACTGTGGGAGTGGGAGTGGCCATCTCTGCTGTGACTGAACAAAGGGCAGGGGAGCAGTGGCCCATGGCAGGGCCCTCAGAGCCCGGCAGTCCCATTGGGGTGTCACAAGCATTTAGGCACAGGCCGAAGAGCGCCTTCTTTGTCTGCACAGCTGCCCAAACTCTCACCTATCCACTCAGGCCGCCCTCTTACTTGAAGTGTGTGTGAAACCTGTCCGCGCAATACACCTCGCTGCACAGCTAACCATAGGTCTGGGCATCGTAGCTTCCTGCCAGGTGACCGAAGTTCGCAGGCAGATGGGTCCCTGGGACACACGCGGAGAGACTTCTGCCCGGGCCAAAGGCCGCCCACTGCCACTGCCCCAGATCTGGGGACGCAAAGCAGCCCTGTCTGAGTCCCTGCCTCTAGAGGATGTATTGAACCAACACTTGTAGAAAACGGGGTCCTCGTGGGCAACTCATTGGAGGGACACAAATAAATCTTTGCCGACTTTCTGATGAAGCTTACGAGCGTTCACACCTAATCCTCTTACAAGGTCAGCTGTTTAGCTAAACATGAGCTCATGATCTAAATTTACAGAATAATGAAGAAATCAGCTACAGGGGGAGACCATCAGCAAAAACAATCAATACCAGAATGAGATTCCCTAGGCCATCCATCAGATGTTGGAATAATCAGGTGCAAGGCAGAAAATATACATAAAACTGGAACTGAAACAAGGAACAAGGATGTTTTCAAAGACTGGTAGGATCTCTAAAACATTTTTAAAGAACATGTCATTGACAAAGGTAAATACTCAAAGATTGTGTAATACAACAGATTCATCATTGAGCAGAGTGAAATTATGCTGTTTTGAAAACTATGGCAAGTCAGATTTTCCGCCTAATTATATAAGAAGATTTCTCTAAAAAATACACATTATTTCAAAGACTTATGGGCTGTGAAATAAGGGTATTTCAAATGGCTTGTCTGCAAAGAAAGGTGAGATGTAGGGAATCACAGAAAGTCGAGGGGAAAATAGGTCAATATATACATTGCTATAGGGTGAACTAAGCCTTAGGCCAGCAACAATATAGAGGACCTGACCCTTAGAAACTTACAAGTAAGCTGGAATCTTCAAAAGTTCAAATCTTTATAAGTAAAAAGATTTATTAAAATGAATAACCAAGTGTTTTAATTGACATCAGAACATCCAAACAATAAACCCTGAGAACATAGAAAAAAGATAAATAAAGATATGAGCAGAATTTAATACAATAGAAAACGTATAAAATTGAGGTGATTTAGTAAGTCCAAAGAATATTCTTTGAAAAGATTTAAGACACACTTTGATTAAGGAAAACAAAAACATAAGTAAACAATATACAGAAAGAATCAGGACAAAGTTATAGCAGAGAATATAGGAAATGCCAGTAAATTAGAACATTTCTGTAAAGTGGACCAATTCCTAGCTCCTAAAGTTTACCAAAACTGACACAAGAGGTAATCATTTAAGGTCATCATGTCTGCCCTTGGCATTCTCGGAATGCCCTGGCCTCAGAATGCAGCATCTGTAGTCCATGGTAACCTGCGGAGAGGGGGCGGGGCTGAGGGAGGTTGGAACACTGCCCTCACTGAGGGAGTGGGTGTGGCCATCTCTGCTGTGACTGAACAAAGCCAAGGGAGCAGGGGTCCCAGGGCAGGGCCCTCAGAGCCCGGCAGGCCCAATGGGGTGTCACAAGCATTTAGGCCCTGGCCAAAGTGCGCCTTCTTTGTCTCCACAGCTGCCCAAACACTAACCTTTCCACTCAGCCCGCCCTCATACTTAAAGTGTGTGTGGAACCTGTCCACGCAGTACCCCTCGCTGCACAGCTAACCATACGTCTGGGCATCGTAGCTTCCTGCCAGGGGACCGAAGTTCGCAGGCAGATGGGTCCCTGGGACACACGCGGAGAGCTTCCTGACCGTGCCACAGGCCGCTCACGGCCCCGGCCCCAGATCGGGGGCCACAAAGCAGCCCTGTCTGAGTCCCTGCCTCTAGAGGAAGTATAGGACCAACACTTGTAGCAATCGGGGTCCTAGCGGGCAACTCTTTGGAAGGACACAAATAAATCTTTGCGAATTTCTGATGTAGCTTACGAGCGTTCACACCTAAGCCTCTTAAAATGTCAACTGTTTAGCTAAACATGAGCTCATGATCTAAATGTACACAATAATGAAGAAATCAGCTACAAGGGGGAGACAATTAGCAAAAACCATCAATACCAGAATTAGATTCCCTAGGCCATTCATCACATGTTGGAATAATCAGGTGCAAGGCAGATAATATACATAAAACTGGAAATGAAACAAGGAACAAGGATGTTTTCAAAGTCTGGAAGGATCTCTAAAGCATATTTAAAGTACATATCATTGACAAAGCTAAATATTAAAAGGTTGTGTAATACAACAGATTCATCATAGAAATGCGTGAAATTATGCTGTTTTGAAAACTCTGGCATGTCAGATTTTCTGCCTAATTATATAAGAAGATTTCGCTAAAAAATACACATTATTTCAAAGACTTATTGGCTGTGAAATAAGTTGTGTATTTCAAATGGCTTGTCTGCAAAGAAAGGTGAGATGTAGGGAATCACAGAAAGTCGAGGGGAAAATAGGTCAATATATACATTGCTATATGGTGAACTAAGCCTTAGGCCTACAACAATGTAGAGGACCTGACCCTTAGAAACTTACAAGTAAGCTGGAATCTTCAAAAGTTCAAATCTTTATAAGTAAATAGATTTATGAAAATGAATAACCAAGTGTTTTAATTGACATCAGAAGATCAAAACAATAAACCCTGAGAACATAGAAAAGAGATAAGTAAAAATATGAGCAGAACTTAATACAACAGAAAACGTATAAAATTCAGGTGATGTAGTAAGTCCAAAGAATATTCTTTGAAAAGATTTAAAAGACACACTTTGATTTAGGAAAACACAAACATAAGTAAAGAATATACAGAAAGAATCAGGACAATGTTACAGCAGAGAATATAGGAAATGCCAGTAAATTAGAACATTTCTGTAAAGTGGACCATTTCCTAGCTCCTAAAGTTTACCAAAACTGACACAAGAGGAAATCATTTAAGGTCATCATGTCTGCCCTTGGCATTCTCGGAACGCCCTGGCCTCATAATGCAGCATCTTTAGTCCATGGTAACCTGCGGAGAGGGGTGGGGTGAGGGAGGTTGGAACACAGCCCTCACTGTGGGAGTGGGAGTGGCCATCTCTGCTGTGACTGAACAAAGGGCAGGGGAGCAGTGGCCCATGGCAGGGCCCTCAGAGCCCGGCAGTCCCATTGGGGTGTCACAAGCATTTAGGCACAGGCCGAAGAGCGCCTTCTTTGTCTGCACAGCTGCCCAAACTCTCACCTATCCACTCAGGCCGCCCTCTTACTTGAAGTGTGTGTGAAACCTGTCCGCGCAATACACCTCGCTGCACAGCTAACCATAGGTCTGGGCATCGTAGCTTCCTGCCAGGTGACCGAAGTTCGCAGGCAGATGGGTCCCTGGGACACACGCGGAGAGACTTCTGCCCGGGCCAAAGGCCGCCCACTGCCACTGCCCCAGATCTGGGGACGCAAAGCAGCCCTGTCTGAGTCCCTGCCTCTAGAGGAAGTATTGAACCAACACTTGTAGAAAACGGGGTCCTCGTGGGCAACTCATTGGAGGGACACAAATAAATCTTTGCCGACTTTCTGATGAAGCTTACGAGCGTTCACACCTAATCCTCTTACAAGGTCAGCTGTTTAGCTAAACATGAGCTCATGATCTAAATTTACAGAATAATGAAGAAATCAGCTACAGGGGGAGACCATCAGCAAAAACAATCAATACCAGAATGAGATTCCCTAGGCCATCCATCAGATGTTGGAATAATCAGGTGCAAGGCAGAAAATATACATAAAACTGGAACTGAAACAAGGAACAAGGATGTTTTCAAAGACTGGTAGGATCTCTAAAACATTTTTAAAGAACATGTCATTGACAAAGGTAAATACTCAAAGATTGTGTAATACAACAGATTCATCATTGAGCAGAGTGAAATTATGCTGTTTTGAAAACTATGGCAAGTCAGATTTTCCGCCTAATTATATAAGAAGATTTCTCTAAAAAATACACATTATTTCAAAGACTTATGGGCTGTGAAATAAGGGTATTTCAAATGGCTTGTCTGCAAAGAAAGGTGAGATGTAGGGAATCACAGAAAGTCGAGGGGAAAATAGGTCAATATATACATTGCTATAGGGTGAACTAAGCCTTAGGCCAGCAACAATATAGAGGACCTGACCCTTAGAAACTTACAAGTAAGCTGGAATCTTCAAAAGTTCAAATCTTTATAAGTAAAAAGATTTATTAAAATGAATAACCAAGTGTTTTAATTGACATCAGAACATCCAAACAATAAACCCTGAGAACATAGAAAAAAGATAAATAAAGATATGAGCAGAATTTAATACAATAGAAAACGTATAAAATTGAGGTGATTTAGTAAGTCCAAAGAATATTCTTTGAAAAGATTTAAGACACACTTTGATTAAGGAAAACAAAAACATAAGTAAACAATATACAGAAAGAATCAGGACAAAGTTATAGCAGAGAATATAGGAAATGCCAGTAAATTAGAACATTTCTGTAAAGTGGACCAATTCCTAGCTCCTAAAGTTTACCAAAACTGACACAAGAGGTAATCATTTAAGGTCATCATGTCTGCCCTTGGCATTCTCGGAATGCCCTGGCCTCAGAATGCAGCATCTGTAGTCCATGGTAACCTGCGGAGAGGGGGCGGGGCTGAGGGAGGTTGGAACACTGCCCTCACTGAGGGAGTGGGTGTGGCCATCTCTGCTGTGACTGAACAAAGCCAAGGGAGCAGGGGTCCCAGGGCAGGGCCCTCAGAGCCCGGCAGGCCCAATGGGGTGTCACAAGCATTTAGGCCCTGGCCAAAGTGCGCCTTCTTTGTCTCCACAGCTGCCCAAACACTAACCTTTCCACTCAGCCCGCCCTCATACTTAAAGTGTGTGTGGAACCTGTCCACGCAGTACCCCTCGCTGCACAGCTAACCATACGTCTGGGCATCGTAGCTTCCTGCCAGGGGACCGAAGTTCGCAGGCAGATGGGTCCCTGGGACACACGCGGAGAGCTTCCTGACCGTGCCACAGGCCGCTCACGGCCCCGGCCCCAGATCGGGGGCCACAAAGCAGCCCTGTCTGAGTCCCTGCCTCTAGAGGAAGTATAGGACCAACACTTGTAGCAATCGGGGTCCTAGCGGGCAACTCTTTGGAAGGACACAAATAAATCTTTGCGAATTTCTGATGTAGCTTACGAGCGTTCACACCTAAGCCTCTTAAAATGTCAACTGTTTAGCTAAACATGAGCTCATGATCTAAATGTACACAATAATGAAGAAATCAGCTACAAGGGGGAGACAATTAGCAAAAACAATCAATACCAGAATTAGATTCCCTAGGCCATTCATCACATGTTGGAATAATCAGGTGCAAGGCAGATAATATACATAAAACTGGAAATGAAACAAGGAACAAGGATGTTTTCAAAGTCTGGAAGGATCTCTAAAGCATATTTAAAGTACATATCATTGACAAAGCTAAATATTAAAAGGTTGTGTAATACAACAGATTCATCATAGAAATGCGTGAAATTATGCTGTTTTGAAAACTCTGGCATGTCAGATTTTCTGCCTAATTATATAAGAAGATTTCGCTAAAAAATACACATTATTTCAAAGACTTATTGGCTGTGAAATAAGTTGTGTATTTCAAATGGCTTGTCTGCAAAGAAAGGTGAGATGTAGGGAATCACAGAAAGTCGAGGGGAAAATAGGTCAATATATACATTGCTATATGGTGAACTAAGCCTTAGGCCTACAACAATGTAGAGGACCTGACCCTTAGAAACTTACAAGTAAGCTGGAATCTTCAAAAGTTCAAATCTTTATAAGTAAATAGATTTATGAAAATGAATAACCAAGTGTTTTAATTGACATCAGAAGATCAAAACAATAAACCCTGAGAACATAGAAAAGAGATAAGTAAAAATATGAGCAGAACTTAATACAACAGAAAACGTATAAAATTCAGGTGATGTAGTAAGTCCAAAGAATATTCTTTGAAAAGATTTAAAAGACACACTTTGATTTAGGAAAACACAAACATAAGTAAAGAATATACAGAAAGAATCAGGACAATGTTACAGCAGAGAATATAGGAAATGCCAGTAAATTAGAACATTTCTGTAAAGTGGACCATTTCCTAGCTCCTAAAGTTTACCAAAACTGACACAAGAGGAAATCATTTAAGGTCATCATGTCTGCCCTTGGCATTCTCGGAACGCCCTGGCCTCATAATGCAGCATCTTTAGTCCATGGTAACCTGCGGAGAGGGGTGGGGTGAGGGAGGTTGGAACACAGCCCTCACTGTGGGAGTGGGAGTGGCCATCTCTGCTGTGACTGAACAAAGGGCAGGGGAGCAGTGGCCCATGGCAGGGCCCTCAGAGCCCGGCAGTCCCATTGGGGTGTCACAAGCATTTAGGCACAGGCCGAAGAGCGCCTTCTTTGTCTGCACAGCTGCCCAAACTCTCACCTATCCACTCAGGCCGCCCTCTTACTTGAAGTGTGTGTGAAACCTGTCCGCGCAATACACCTCGCTGCACAGCTAACCATAGGTCTGGGCATCGTAGCTTCCTGCCAGGTGACCGAAGTTCGCAGGCAGATGGGTCCCTGGGACACACGCGGAGAGACTTCTGCCCGGGCCAAAGGCCGCCCACTGCCACTGCCCCAGATCTGGGGACGCAAAGCAGCCCTGTCTGAGTCCCTGCCTCTAGAGGAAGTATTGAACCAACACTTGTAGAAAACGGGGTCCTCGTGGGCAACTCATTGGAGGGACACAAATAAATCTTTGCCGACTTTCTGATGAAGCTTACGAGCGTTCACACCTAATCCTCTTACAAGGTCAGCTGTTTAGCTAAACATGAGCTCATGATCTAAATTTACAGAATAATGAAGAAATCAGCTACAGGGGGAGACCATCAGCAAAAACAATCAATACCAGAATGAGATTCCCTAGGCCATCCATCAGATGTTGGAATAATCAGGTGCAAGGCAGAAAATATACATAAAACTGGAACTGAAACAAGGAACAAGGATGTTTTCAAAGACTGGTAGGATCTCTAAAACATTTTTAAAGAACATGTCATTGACAAAGGTAAATACTCAAAGATTGTGTAATACAACAGATTCATCATTGAGCAGAGTGAAATTATGCTGTTTTGAAAACTATGGCAAGTCAGATTTTCCGCCTAATTATATAAGAAGATTTCTCTAAAAAATACACATTATTTCAAAGACTTATGGGCTGTGAAATAAGGGTATTTCAAATGGCTTGTCTGCAAAGAAAGGTGAGATGTAGGGAATCACAGAAAGTCGAGGGGAAAATAGGTCAATATATACATTGCTATAGGGTGAACTAAGCCTTAGGCCAGCAACAATATAGAGGACCTGACCCTTAGAAACTTACAAGTAAGCTGGAATCTTCAAAAGTTCAAATCTTTATAAGTAAAAAGATTTATTAAAATGAATAACCAAGTGTTTTAATTGACATCAGAACATCCAAACAATAAACCCTGAGAACATAGAAAAAAGATAAATAAAGATATGAGCAGAATTTAATACAATAGAAAACGTATAAAATTGAGGTGATTTAGTAAGTCCAAAGAATATTCTTTGAAAAGATTTAAGACACACTTTGATTAAGGAAAACAAAAACATAAGTAAACAATATACAGAAAGAATCAGGACAAAGTTATAGCAGAGAATATAGGAAATGCCAGTAAATTAGAACATTTCTGTAAAGTGGACCAATTCCTAGCTCCTAAAGTTTACCAAAACTGACACAAGAGGTAATCATTTAAGGTCATCATGTCTGCCCTTGGCATTCTCGGAATGCCCTGGCCTCAGAATGCAGCATCTGTAGTCCATGGTAACCTGCGGAGAGGGGGCGGGGCTGAGGGAGGTTGGAACACTGCCCTCACTGAGGGAGTGGGTGTGGCCATCTCTGCTGTGACTGAACAAAGCCAAGGGAGCAGGGGTCCCAGGGCAGGGCCCTCAGAGCCCGGCAGGCCCAATGGGGTGTCACAAGCATTTAGGCCCTGGCCAAAGTGCGCCTTCTTTGTCTCCACAGCTGCCCAAACACTAACCTTTCCACTCAGCCCGCCCTCATACTTAAAGTGTGTGTGGAACCTGTCCACGCAGTACCCCTCGCTGCACAGCTAACCATACGTCTGGGCATCGTAGCTTCCTGCCAGGGGACCGAAGTTCGCAGGCAGATGGGTCCCTGGGACACACGCGGAGAGCTTCCTGACCGTGCCACAGGCCGCTCACGGCCCCGGCCCCAGATCGGGGGCCACAAAGCAGCCCTGTCTGAGTCCCTGCCTCTAGAGGAAGTATAGGACCAACACTTGTAGCAATCGGGGTCCTAGCGGGCAACTCTTTGGAAGGACACAAATAAATCTTTGCGAATTTCTGATGTAGCTTACGAGCGTTCACACCTAAGCCTCTTAAAATGTCAACTGTTTAGCTAAACATGAGCTCATGATCTAAATGTACACAATAATGAAGAAATCAGCTACAAGGGGGAGACAATTAGCAAAAACAATCAATACCAGAATTAGATTCCCTAGGCCATTCATCACATGTTGGAATAATCAGGTGCAAGGCAGATAATATACATAAAACTGGAAATGAAACAAGGAACAAGGATGTTTTCAAAGTCTGGAAGGATCTCTAAAGCATATTTAAAGTACATATCATTGACAAAGCTAAATATTAAAAGGTTGTGTAATACAACAGATTCATCATAGAAATGCGTGAAATTATGCTGTTTTGAAAACTCTGGCATGTCAGATTTTCTGCCTAATTATATAAGAAGATTTCGCTAAAAAATACACATTATTTCAAAGACTTATTGGCTGTGAAATAAGTTGTGTATTTCAAATGGCTTGTCTGCAAAGAAAGGTGAGATGTAGGGAATCACAGAAAGTCGAGGGGAAAATAGGTCAATATATACATTGCTATATGGTGAACTAAGCCTTAGGCCTACAACAATGTAGAGGACCTGACCCTTAGAAACTTACAAGTAAGCTGGAATCTTCAAAAGTTCAAATCTTTATAAGTAAATAGATTTATGAAAATGAATAACCAAGTGTTTTAATTGACATCAGAAGATCAAAACAATAAACCCTGAGAACATAGAAAAGAGATAAGTAAAAATATGAGCAGAACTTAATACAACAGAAAACGTATAAAATTCAGGTGATGTAGTAAGTCCAAAGAATATTCTTTGAAAAGATTTAAAAGACACACTTTGATTTAGGAAAACACAAACATAAGTAAAGAATATACAGAAAGAATCAGGACAATGTTACAGCAGAGAATATAGGAAATGCCAGTAAATTAGAACATTTCTGTAAAGTGGACCATTTCCTAGCTCCTAAAGTTTACCAAAACTGACACAAGAGGAAATCATTTAAGGTCATCATGTCTGCCCTTGGCATTCTCGGAACGCCCTGGCCTCATAATGCAGCATCTTTAGTCCATGGTAACCTGCGGAGAGGGGTGGGGTGAGGGAGGTTGGAACACAGCCCTCACTGTGGGAGTGGGAGTGGCCATCTCTGCTGTGACTGAACAAAGGGCAGGGGAGCAGTGGCCCATGGCAGGGCCCTCAGAGCCCGGCAGTCCCATTGGGGTGTCACAAGCATTTAGGCACAGGCCGAAGAGCGCCTTCTTTGTCTGCACAGCTGCCCAAACTCTCACCTATCCACTCAGGCCGCCCTCTTACTTGAAGTGTGTGTGAAACCTGTCCGCGCAATACACCTCGCTGCACAGCTAACCATAGGTCTGGGCATCGTAGCTTCCTGCCAGGTGACCGAAGTTCGCAGGCAGATGGGTCCCTGGGACACACGCGGAGAGACTTCTGCCCGGGCCAAAGGCCGCCCACTGCCACTGCCCCAGATCTGGGGACGCAAAGCAGCCCTGTCTGAGTCCCTGCCTCTAGAGGAAGTATTGAACCAACACTTGTAGAAAACGGGGTCCTCGTGGGCAACTCATTGGAGGGACACAAATAAATCTTTGCCGACTTTCTGATGAAGCTTACGAGCGTTCACACCTAATCCTCTTACAAGGTCAGCTGTTTAGCTAAACATGAGCTCATGATCTAAATTTACAGAATAATGAAGAAATCAGCTACAGGGGGAGACCATCAGCAAAAACAATCAATACCAGAATGAGATTCCCTAGGCCATCCATCAGATGTTGGAATAATCAGGTGCAAGGCAGAAAATATACATAAAACTGGAACTGAAACAAGGAACAAGGATGTTTTCAAAGACTGGTAGGATCTCTAAAACATTTTTAAAGAACATGTCATTGACAAAGGTAAATACTCAAAGATTGTGTAATACAACAGATTCATCATTGAGCAGAGTGAAATTATGCTGTTTTGAAAACTATGGCAAGTCAGATTTTCCGCCTAATTATATAAGAAGATTTCTCTAAAAAATACACATTATTTCAAAGACTTATGGGCTGTGAAATAAGGGTATTTCAAATGGCTTGTCTGCAAAGAAAGGTGAGATGTAGGGAATCACAGAAAGTCGAGGGGAAAATAGGTCAATATATACATTGCTATAGGGTGAACTAAGCCTTAGGCCAGCAACAATATAGAGGACCTGACCCTTAGAAACTTACAAGTAAGCTGGAATCTTCAAAAGTTCAAATCTTTATAAGTAAAAAGATTTATTAAAATGAATAACCAAGTGTTTTAATTGACATCAGAACATCCAAACAATAAACCCTGAGAACATAGAAAAAAGATAAATAAAGATATGAGCAGAATTTAATACAATAGAAAACGTATAAAATTGAGGTGATTTAGTAAGTCCAAAGAATATTCTTTGAAAAGATGTAAGACACACTTTGATTAAGGAAAACAAAAACATAAGTAAACAATATACAGAAAGAATCAGGACAAAGTTATAGCAGAGAATATAGGAAATGCCAGTAAATTAGAACATTTCTGTAAAGTGGACCAATTCCTAGCTCCTAAAGTTTACCAAAACTGACACAAGAGGTAATCATTTAAGGTCATCATGTCTGCCCTTGGCATTCTCGGAATGCCCTGGCCTCAGAATGCAGCATCTGTAGTCCATGGTAACCTGCGGAGAGGGGGCGGGGCTGAGGGAGGTTGGAACACTGCCCTCACTGAGGGAGTGGGTGTGGCCATCTCTGCTGTGACTGAACAAAGCCAAGGGAGCAGGGGTCCCAGGGCAGGGCCCTCAGAGCCCGGCAGGCCCAATGGGGTGTCACAAGCATTTAGGCCCTGGCCAAAGTGCGCCTTCTTTGTCTCCACAGCTGCCCAAACACTAACCTTTCCACTCAGCCCGCCCTCATACTTAAAGTGTGTGTGGAACCTGTCCACGCAGTACCCCTCGCTGCACAGCTAACCATACGTCTGGGCATCGTAGCTTCCTGCCAGGGGACCGAAGTTCGCAGGCAGATGGGTCCCTGGGACACACGCGGAGAGCTTCCTGACCGTGCCACAGGCCGCTCACGGCCCCGGCCCCAGATCGGGGGCCACAAAGCAGCCCTGTCTGAGTCCCTGCCTCTAGAGGAAGTATAGGACCAACACTTGTAGCAATCGGGGTCCTAGCGGGCAACTCTTTGGAAGGACACAAATAAATCTTTGCGAATTTCTGATGTAGCTTACGAGCGTTCACACCTAAGCCTCTTAAAATGTCAACTGTTTAGCTAAACATGAGCTCATGATCTAAATGTACACAATAATGAAGAAATCAGCTACAAGGGGGAGACAATTAGCAAAAACAATCAATACCAGAATTAGATTCCCTAGGCCATTCATCACATGTTGGAATAATCAGGTGCAAGGCAGATAATATACATAAAACTGGAAATGAAACAAGGAACAAGGATGTTTTCAAAGTCTGGAAGGATCTCTAAAGCATATTTAAAGTACATATCATTGACAAAGCTAAATATTAAAAGGTTGTGTAATACAACAGATTCATCATAGAAATGCGTGAAATTATGCTGTTTTGAAAACTCTGGCATGTCAGATTTTCTGCCTAATTATATAAGAAGATTTCGCTAAAAAATACACATTATTTCAAAGACTTATTGGCTGTGAAATAAGTTGTGTATTTCAAATGGCTTGTCTGCAAAGAAAGGTGAGATGTAGGGAATCACAGAAAGTCGAGGGGAAAATAGGTCAATATATACATTGCTATATGGTGAACTAAGCCTTAGGCCTACAACAATGTAGAGGACCTGACCCTTAGAAACTTACAAGTAAGCTGGAATCTTCAAAAGTTCAAATCTTTATAAGTAAATAGATTTATGAAAATGAATAACCAAGTGTTTTAATTGACATCAGAAGATCAAAACAATAAACCCTGAGAACATAGAAAAGAGATAAGTAAAAATATGAGCAGAACTTAATACAACAGAAAACGTATAAAATTCAGGTGATGTAGTAAGTCCAAAGAATATTCTTTGAAAAGATTTAAAAGACACACTTTGATTTAGGAAAACACAAACATAAGTAAAGAATATACAGAAAGAATCAGGACAATGTTACAGCAGAGAATATAGGAAATGCCAGTAAATTAGAACATTTCTGTAAAGTGGACCATTTCCTAGCTCCTAAAGTTTACCAAAACTGACACAAGAGGAAATCATTTAAGGTCATCATGTCTGCCCTTGGCATTCTCGGAACGCCCTGGCCTCATAATGCAGCATCTTTAGTCCATGGTAACCTGCGGAGAGGGGTGGGGTGAGGGAGGTTGGAACACAGCCCTCACTGTGGGAGTGGGAGTGGCCATCTCTGCTGTGACTGAACAAAGGGCAGGGGAGCAGTGGCCCATGGCAGGGCCCTCAGAGCCCGGCAGTCCCATTGGGGTGTCACAAGCATTTAGGCACAGGCCGAAGAGCGCCTTCTTTGTCTGCACAGCTGCCCAAACTCTCACCTATCCACTCAGGCCGCCCTCTTACTTGAAGTGTGTGTGAAACCTGTCCGCGCAATACACCTCGCTGCACAGCTAACCATAGGTCTGGGCATCGTAGCTTCCTGCCAGGTGACCGAAGTTCGCAGGCAGATGGGTCCCTGGGACACACGCGGAGAGACTTCTGCCCGGGCCAAAGGCCGCCCACTGCCACTGCCCCAGATCTGGGGACGCAAAGCAGCCCTGTCTGAGTCCCTGCCTCTAGAGGAAGTATTGAACCAACACTTGTAGAAAACGGGGTCCTCGTGGGCAACTCATTGGAGGGACACAAATAAATCTTTGCCGACTTTCTGATGAAGCTTACGAGCGTTCACACCTAATCCTCTTACAAGGTCAGCTGTTTAGCTAAACATGAGCTCATGATCTAAATTTACAGAATAATGAAGAAATCAGCTACAGGGGGAGACCATCAGCAAAAACAATCAATACCAGAATGAGATTCCCTAGGCCATCCATCAGATGTTGGAATAATCAGGTGCAAGGCAGAAAATATACATAAAACTGGAACTGAAACAAGGAACAAGGATGTTTTCAAAGACTGGTAGGATCTCTAAAACATTTTTAAAGAACATGTCATTGACAAAGGTAAATACTCAAAGATTGTGTAATACAACAGATTCATCATTGAGCAGAGTGAAATTATGCTGTTTTGAAAACTATGGCAAGTCAGATTTTCCGCCTAATTATATAAGAAGATTTCTCTAAAAAATACACATTATTTCAAAGACTTATGGGCTGTGAAATAAGGGTATTTCAAATGGCTTGTCTGCAAAGAAAGGTGAGATGTAGGGAATCACAGAAAGTCGAGGGGAAAATAGGTCAATATATACATTGCTATAGGGTGAACTAAGCCTTAGGCCAGCAACAATATAGAGGACCTGACCCTTAGAAACTTACAAGTAAGCTGGAATCTTCAAAAGTTCAAATCTTTATAAGTAAAAAGATTTATTAAAATGAATAACCAAGTGTTTTAATTGACATCAGAACATCCAAACAATAAACCCTGAGAACATAGAAAAAAGATAAATAAAGATATGAGCAGAATTTAATACAATAGAAAACGTATAAAATTGAGGTGATTTAGTAAGTCCAAAGAATATTCTTTGAAAAGATTTAAGACACACTTTGATTAAGGAAAACAAAAACATAAGTAAACAATATACAGAAAGAATCAGGACAAAGTTATAGCAGAGAATATAGGAAATGCCAGTAAATTAGAACATTTCTGTAAAGTGGACCAATTCCTAGCTCCTAAAGTTTACCAAAACTGACACAAGAGGTAATCATTTAAGGTCATCATGTCTGCCCTTGGCATTCTCGGAATGCCCTGGCCTCAGAATGCAGCATCTGTAGTCCATGGTAACCTGCGGAGAGGGGGCGGGGCTGAGGGAGGTTGGAACACTGCCCTCACTGAGGGAGTGGGAGTGGCCATCTCTGCTGTGACTGAACAAAGCCAAGGGAGCAGGGGTCCCAGGGCAGGGCCCTCAGAGCCCGGCAGGCCCAATGGGGTGTCACAAGCATTTAGGCCCTGGCCAAAGTGCGCCTTCTTTGTCTCCACAGCTGCCCAAACACTAACCTTTCCACTCAGCCCGCCCTCATACTTAAAGTGTGTGTGGAACCTGTCCACGCAGTACCCCTCGCTGCACAGCTAACCATACGTCTGGGCATCGTAGCTTCCTGCCAGGGGACCGAAGTTCGCAGGCAGATGGGTCCCTGGGACACACGCGGAGAGCTTCCTGACCGTGCCACAGGCCGCTCACGGCCCCGGCCCCAGATCGGGGGCCACAAAGCAGCCCTGTCTGAGTCCCTGCCTCTAGAGGAAGTATAGGACCAACACTTGTAGCAATCGGGGTCCTAGCGGGCAACTCTTTGGAAGGACACAAATAAATCTTTGCGAATTTCTGATGTAGCTTACGAGCGTTCACACCTAAGCCTCTTAAAATGTCAACTGTTTAGCTAAACATGAGCTCATGATCTAAATGTACACAATAATGAAGAAATCAGCTACAAGGGGGAGACAATTAGCAAAAACAATCAATACCAGAATTAGATTCCCTAGGCCATTCATCACATGTTGGAATAATCAGGTGCAAGGCAGATAATATACATAAAACTGGAAATGAAACAAGGAACAAGGATGTTTTCAAAGTCTGGAAGGATCTCTAAAGCATATTTAAAGTACATATCATTGACAAAGCTAAATATTAAAAGGTTGTGTAATACAACAGATTCATCATAGAAATGCGTGAAATTATGCTGTTTTGAAAACTCTGGCATGTCAGATTTTCTGCCTAATTATATAAGAAGATTTCGCTAAAAAATACACATTATTTCAAAGACTTATTGGCTGTGAAATAAGTTGTGTATTTCAAATGGCTTGTCTGCAAAGAAAGGTGAGATGTAGGGAATCACAGAAAGTCGAGGGGAAAATAGGTCAATATATACATTGCTATATGGTGAACTAAGCCTTAGGCCTACAACAATGTAGAGGACCTGACCCTTAGAAACTTACAAGTAAGCTGGAATCTTCAAAAGTTCAAATCTTTATAAGTAAATAGATTTATGAAAATGAATAACCAAGTGTTTTAATTGACATCAGAAGATCAAAACAATAAACCCTGAGAACATAGAAAAGAGATAAGTAAAAATATGAGCAGAACTTAATACAACAGAAAACGTATAAAATTCAGGTGATGTAGTAAGTCCAAAGAATATTCTTTGAAAAGATTTAAAAGACACACTTTGATTTAGGAAAACACAAACATAAGTAAAGAATATACAGAAAGAATCAGGACAATGTTACAGCAGAGAATATAGGAAATGCCAGTAAATTAGAACATTTCTGTAAAGTGGACCATTTCCTAGCTCCTAAAGTTTACCAAAACTGACACAAGAGGAAATCATTTAAGGTCATCATGTCTGCCCTTGGCATTCTCGGAACGCCCTGGCCTCATAATGCAGCATCTTTAGTCCATGGTAACCTGCGGAGAGGGGTGGGGTGAGGGAGGTTGGAACACAGCCCTCACTGTGGGAGTGGGAGTGGCCATCTCTGCTGTGACTGAACAAAGGGCAGGGGAGCAGTGGCCCATGGCAGGGCCCTCAGAGCCCGGCAGTCCCATTGGGGTGTCACAAGCATTTAGGCACAGGCCGAAGAGCGCCTTCTTTGTCTGCACAGCTGCCCAAACTCTCACCTATCCACTCAGGCCGCCCTCTTACTTGAAGTGTGTGTGAAACCTGTCCGCGCAATACACCTCGCTGCACAGCTAACCATAGGTCTGGGCATCGTAGCTTCCTGCCAGGTGACCGAAGTTCGCAGGCAGATGGGTCCCTGGGACACACGCGGAGAGACTTCTGCCCGGGCCAAAGGCCGCCCACTGCCACTGCCCCAGATCTGGGGACGCAAAGCAGCCCTGTCTGAGTCCCTGCCTCTAGAGGAAGTATTGAACCAACACTTGTAGAAAACGGGGTCCTCGTGGGCAACTCATTGGAGGGACACAAATAAATCTTTGCCGACTTTCTGATGAAGCTTACGAGCGTTCACACCTAATCCTCTTACAAGGTCAGCTGTTTAGCTAAACATGAGCTCATGATCTAAATTTACAGAATAATGAAGAAATCAGCTACAGGGGGAGACCATCAGCAAAAACAATCAATACCAGAATGAGATTCCCTAGGCCATCCATCAGATGTTGGAATAATCAGGTGCAAGGCAGAAAATATACATAAAACTGGAACTGAAACAAGGAACAAGGATGTTTTCAAAGACTGGTAGGATCTCTAAAACATTTTTAAAGAACATGTCATTGACAAAGGTAAATACTCAAAGATTGTGTAATACAACAGATTCATCATTGAGCAGAGTGAAATTATGCTGTTTTGAAAACTATGGCAAGTCAGATTTTCCGCCTAATTATATAAGAAGATTTCTCTAAAAAATACACATTATTTCAAAGACTTATGGGCTGTGAAATAAGGGTATTTCAAATGGCTTGTCTGCAAAGAAAGGTGAGATGTAGGGAATCACAGAAAGTCGAGGGGAAAATAGGTCAATATATACATTGCTATAGGGTGAACTAAGCCTTAGGCCAGCAACAATATAGAGGACCTGACCCTTAGAAACTTACAAGTAAGCTGGAATCTTCAAAAGTTCAAATCTTTATAAGTAAAAAGATTTATTAAAATGAATAACCAAGTGTTTTAATTGACATCAGAACATCCAAACAATAAACCCTGAGAACATAGAAAAAAGATAAATAAAGATATGAGCAGAATTTAATACAATAGAAAACGTATAAAATTGAGGTGATTTAGTAAGTCCAAAGAATATTCTTTGAAAAGATTTAAGACACACTTTGATTAAGGAAAACAAAAACATAAGTAAACAATATACAGAAAGAATCAGGACAAAGTTATAGCAGAGAATATAGGAAATGCCAGTAAATTAGAACATTTCTGTAAAGTGGACCAATTCCTAGCTCCTAAAGTTTACCAAAACTGACACAAGAGGTAATCATTTAAGGTCATCATGTCTGCCCTTGGCATTCTCGGAATGCCCTGGCCTCAGAATGCAGCATCTGTAGTCCATGGTAACCTGCGGAGAGGGGGCGGGGCTGAGGGAGGTTGGAACACTGCCCTCACTGAGGGAGTGGGAGTGGCCATCTCTGCTGTGACTGAACAAAGCCAAGGGAGCAGGGGTCCCAGGGCAGGGCCCTCAGAGCCCGGCAGGCCCAATGGGGTGTCACAAGCATTTAGGCCCTGGCCAAAGTGCGCCTTCTTTGTCTCCACAGCTGCCCAAACACTAACCTTTCCACTCAGCCCGCCCTCATACTTAAAGTGTGTGTGGAACCTGTCCACGCAGTACCCCTCGCTGCACAGCTAACCATACGTCTGGGCATCGTAGCTTCCTGCCAGGGGACCGAAGTTCGCAGGCAGATGGGTCCCTGGGACACACGCGGAGAGCTTCCTGACCGTGCCACAGGCCGCTCACGGCCCCGGCCCCAGATCGGGGGCCACAAAGCAGCCCTGTCTGAGTCCCTGCCTCTAGAGGAAGTATAGGACCAACACTTGTAGCAATCGGGGTCCTAGCGGGCAACTCTTTGGAAGGACACAAATAAATCTTTGCGAATTTCTGATGTAGCTTACGAGCGTTCACACCTAAGCCTCTTAAAATGTCAACTGTTTAGCTAAACATGAGCTCATGATCTAAATGTACACAATAATGAAGAAATCAGCTACAAGGGGGAGACAATTAGCAAAAACCATCAATACCAGAATTAGATTCCCTAGGCCATTCATCACATGTTGGAATAATCAGGTGCAAGGCAGATAATATACATAAAACTGGAAATGAAACAAGGAACAAGGATGTTTTCAAAGTCTGGAAGGATCTCTAAAGCATATTTAAAGTACATATCATTGACAAAGCTAAATATTAAAAGGTTGTGTAATACAACAGATTCATCATAGAAATGCGTGAAATTATGCTGTTTTGAAAACTCTGGCATGTCAGATTTTCTGCCTAATTATATAAGAAGATTTCGCTAAAAAATACACATTATTTCAAAGACTTATTGGCTGTGAAATAAGTTGTGTATTTCAAATGGCTTGTCTGCAAAGAAAGGTGAGATGTAGGGAATCACAGAAAGTCGAGGGGAAAATAGGTCAATATATACATTGCTATATGGTGAACTAAGCCTTAGGCCTACAACAATGTAGAGGACCTGACCCTTAGAAACTTACAAGTAAGCTGGAATCTTCAAAAGTTCAAATCTTTATAAGTAAATAGATTTATGAAAATGAATAACCAAGTGTTTTAATTGACATCAGAAGATCAAAACAATAAACCCTGAGAACATAGAAAAGAGATAAGTAAAAATATGAGCAGAACTTAATACAACAGAAAACGTATAAAATTCAGGTGATGTAGTAAGTCCAAAGAATATTCTTTGAAAAGATTTAAAAGACACACTTTGATTTAGGAAAACACAAACATAAGTAAAGAATATACAGAAAGAATCAGGACAATGTTACAGCAGAGAATATAGGAAATGCCAGTAAATTAGAACATTTCTGTAAAGTGGACCATTTCCTAGCTCCTAAAGTTTACCAAAACTGACACAAGAGGAAATCATTTAAGGTCATCATGTCTGCCCTTGGCATTCTCGGAACGCCCTGGCCTCATAATGCAGCATCTTTAGTCCATGGTAACCTGCGGAGAGGGGTGGGGTGAGGGAGGTTGGAACACAGCCCTCACTGTGGGAGTGGGAGTGGCCATCTCTGCTGTGACTGAACAAAGGGCAGGGGAGCAGTGGCCCATGGCAGGGCCCTCAGAGCCCGGCAGTCCCATTGGGGTGTCACAAGCATTTAGGCACAGGCCGAAGAGCGCCTTCTTTGTCTGCACAGCTGCCCAAACTCTCACCTATCCACTCAGGCCGCCCTCTTACTTGAAGTGTGTGTGAAACCTGTCCGCGCAATACACCTCGCTGCACAGCTAACCATAGGTCTGGGCATCGTAGCTTCCTGCCAGGTGACCGAAGTTCGCAGGCAGATGGGTCCCTGGGACACACGCGGAGAGACTTCTGCCCGGGCCAAAGGCCGCCCACTGCCACTGCCCCAGATCTGGGGACGCAAAGCAGCCCTGTCTGAGTCCCTGCCTCTAGAGGATGTATTGAACCAACACTTGTAGAAAACGGGGTCCTCGTGGGCAACTCATTGGAGGGACACAAATAAATCTTTGCCGACTTTCTGATGAAGCTTACGAGCGTTCACACCTAATCCTCTTACAAGGTCAGCTGTTTAGCTAAACATGAGCTCATGATCTAAATTTACAGAATAATGAAGAAATCAGCTACAGGGGGAGACCATCAGCAAAAACAATCAATACCAGAATGAGATTCCCTAGGCCATCCATCAGATGTTGGAATAATCAGGTGCAAGGCAGAAAATATACATAAAACTGGAACTGAAACAAGGAACAAGGATGTTTTCAAAGACTGGTAGGATCTCTAAAACATTTTTAAAGAACATGTCATTGACAAAGGTAAATACTCAAAGATTGTGTAATACAACAGATTCATCATTGAGCAGAGTGAAATTATGCTGTTTTGAAAACTATGGCAAGTCAGATTTTCCGCCTAATTATATAAGAAGATTTCTCTAAAAAATACACATTATTTCAAAGACTTATGGGCTGTGAAATAAGGGTATTTCAAATGGCTTGTCTGCAAAGAAAGGTGAGATGTAGGGAATCACAGAAAGTCGAGGGGAAAATAGGTCAATATATACATTGCTATAGGGTGAACTAAGCCTTAGGCCAGCAACAATATAGAGGACCTGACCCTTAGAAACTTACAAGTAAGCTGGAATCTTCAAAAGTTCAAATCTTTATAAGTAAAAAGATTTATTAAAATGAATAACCAAGTGTTTTAATTGACATCAGAACATCCAAACAATAAACCCTGAGAACATAGAAAAAAGATAAATAAAGATATGAGCAGAATTTAATACAATAGAAAACGTATAAAATTGAGGTGATTTAGTAAGTCCAAAGAATATTCTTTGAAAAGATTTAAGACACACTTTGATTAAGGAAAACAAAAACATAAGTAAACAATATACAGAAAGAATCAGGACAAAGTTATAGCAGAGAATATAGGAAATGCCAGTAAATTAGAACATTTCTGTAAAGTGGACCAATTCCTAGCTCCTAAAGTTTACCAAAACTGACACAAGAGGTAATCATTTAAGGTCATCATGTCTGCCCTTGGCATTCTCGGAATGCCCTGGCCTCAGAATGCAGCATCTGTAGTCCATGGTAACCTGCGGAGAGGGGGCGGGGCTGAGGGAGGTTGGAACACTGCCCTCACTGAGGGAGTGGGTGTGGCCATCTCTGCTGTGACTGAACAAAGCCAAGGGAGCAGGGGTCCCAGGGCAGGGCCCTCAGAGCCCGGCAGGCCCAATGGGGTGTCACAAGCATTTAGGCCCTGGCCAAAGTGCGCCTTCTTTGTCTCCACAGCTGCCCAAACACTAACCTTTCCACTCAGCCCGCCCTCATACTTAAAGTGTGTGTGGAACCTGTCCACGCAGTACCCCTCGCTGCACAGCTAACCATACGTCTGGGCATCGTAGCTTCCTGCCAGGGGACCGAAGTTCGCAGGCAGATGGGTCCCTGGGACACACGCGGAGAGCTTCCTGACCGTGCCACAGGCCGCTCACGGCCCCGGCCCCAGATCGGGGGCCACAAAGCAGCCCTGTCTGAGTCCCTGCCTCTAGAGGAAGTATAGGACCAACACTTGTAGCAATCGGGGTCCTAGCGGGCAACTCTTTGGAAGGACACAAATAAATCTTTGCGAATTTCTGATGTAGCTTACGAGCGTTCACACCTAAGCCTCTTAAAATGTCAACTGTTTAGCTAAACATGAGCTCATGATCTAAATGTACACAATAATGAAGAAATCAGCTACAAGGGGGAGACAATTAGCAAAAACCATCAATACCAGAATTAGATTCCCTAGGCCATTCATCACATGTTGGAATAATCAGGTGCAAGGCAGATAATATACATAAAACTGGAAATGAAACAAGGAACAAGGATGTTTTCAAAGTCTGGAAGGATCTCTAAAGCATATTTAAAGTACATATCATTGACAAAGCTAAATATTAAAAGGTTGTGTAATACAACAGATTCATCATAGAAATGCGTGAAATTATGCTGTTTTGAAAACTCTGGCATGTCAGATTTTCTGCCTAATTATATAAGAAGATTTCGCTAAAAAATACACATTATTTCAAAGACTTATTGGCTGTGAAATAAGTTGTGTATTTCAAATGGCTTGTCTGCAAAGAAAGGTGAGATGTAGGGAATCACAGAAAGTCGAGGGGAAAATAGGTCAATATATACATTGCTATATGGTGAACTAAGCCTTAGGCCTACAACAATGTAGAGGACCTGACCCTTAGAAACTTACAAGTAAGCTGGAATCTTCAAAAGTTCAAATCTTTATACGTAAATAGATTTATGAAAATGAATAACCAAGTGTTTTAATTGACATCAGAAGATCAAAACAATAAACCCTGAGAACATAGAAAAAAGATAAGTAAAAATATGAGCAGAACTTAATACAACAGAAAACGTATAAAATTCAGGTGATGTAGTAAGTCCAAAGAATATTCTTTGAAAAGATTTAAAAGACACACTTTGATTTAGGAAAACACAAACATAAGTAAAGAATATACAGAAAGAATCAGGACAATGTTACAGCAGAGAATATAGGAAATGCCAGTAAATTAGAACATTTCTGTAAAGTGGACCATTTCCTAGCTCCTAAAGTTTACCAAAACTGACACAAGAGGAAGTCATTTAAGGTCATCTTGTCTGCCGTTGTCCTTCTCGGAACGCCCTGGCCTCATAATGCAGCATCTTTAGTCCATGGTAACCTGCGGAGAGGGGTGGGGTGAGGGAGGTTGGAACACAGCCCTCACTGTGGGAGTGGGAGTGGCCATCTCTGCTGTGACTGAACAAAGGGCAGGGGAGCAGTGGCCCATGGCAGGGCCCTCAGAGCCCGGCAGTCCCATTGGGGTGTCACAAGCATTTAGGCACAGGCCGAAGAGCGCCTTCTTTGTCTGCACAGCTGCCCAAACTCTCACCTATCCACTCAGGCCGCCCTCTTACTTGAAGTGTGTGTGAAACCTGTCCGCGCAATACACCTCGCTGCACAGCTAACCATAGGTCTGGGCATCGTAGCTTCCTGCCAGGTGACCGAAGTTCGCAGGCAGATGGGTCCCTGGGACACACGCGGAGAGACTTCTGCCCGGGCCAAAGGCCGCCCACTGCCACTGCCCCAGATCTGGGGACGCAAAGCAGCCCTGTCTGAGTCCCTGCCTCTAGAGGAAGTATTGAACCAACACTTGTAGAAAACGGGGTCCTCGTGGGCAACTCATTGGAGGGACACAAATAAATCTTTGCCGACTTTCTGATGAAGCTTACGAGCGTTCACACCTAATCCTCTTACAAGGTCAGCTGTTTAGCTAAACATGAGCTCATGATCTAGATTTACAGAATAATGAAGAAATCAGCTACAGGGGGAGACCATCAGCAAAAACAATCAATACCAGAATGAGATTCCCTAGGCCATCCATCAGATGTTGGAATAATCAGGTGCAAGGCAGAAAATATACATAAAACTGGAACTGAAACAAGGAACAAGGATGTTTTCAAAGACTGGTAGGATCTCTAAAACATTTTTAAAGAACATGTCATTGACAAAGGTAAATACTCAAAGATTGTGTAATACAACAGATTCATCATTGAGCAGAGTGAAATTATGCTGTTTTGAAAACTATGGCAAGTCAGATTTTCCGCCTAATTATATAAGAAGATTTCTCTAAAAAATACACATTATTTCAAAGACTTATGGGCTGTGAAATAAGGGTATTTCAAATGGCTTGTCTGCAAAGAAAGGTGAGATGTAGGGAATCACAGAAAGTCGAGGGGAAAATAGGTCAATATATACATTGCTATAGGGTGAACTAAGCCTTAGGCCAGCAACAATATAGAGGACCTGACCCTTAGAAACTTACAAGTAAGCTGGAATCTTCAAAAGTTCAAATCTTTATAAGTAAAAAGATTTATTAAAATGAATAACCAAGTGTTTTAATTGACATCAGAACATCCAAACAATAAACCCTGAGAACATAGAAAAAAGATAAATAAAGATATGAGCAGAATTTAATACAATAGAAAACGTATAAAATTGAGGTGATTTAGTAAGTCCAAAGAATATTCTTTGAAAAGATTTAAGACACACTTTGATTAAGGAAAACAAAAACATAAGTAAACAATATACAGAAAGAATCAGGACAAAGTTATAGCAGAGAATATAGGAAATGCCAGTAAATTAGAACATTTCTGTAAAGTGGACCAATTCCTAGCTCCTAAAGTTTACCAAAACTGACACAAGAGGTAATCATTTAAGGTCATCATGTCTGCCCTTGGCATTCTCGGAATGCCCTGGCCTCAGAATGCAGCATCTGTAGTCCATGGTAACCTGCGGAGAGGGGGCGGGGCTGAGGGAGGTTGGAACACTGCCCTCACTGAGGGAGTGGGTGTGGCCATCTCTGCTGTGACTGAACAAAGCCAAGGGAGCAGGGGTCCCAGGGCAGGGCCCTCAGAGCCCGGCAGGCCCAATGGGGTGTCACAAGCATTTAGGCCCTGGCCAAAGTGCGCCTTCTTTGTCTCCACAGCTGCCCAAACACTAACCTTTCCACTCAGCCCGCCCTCATACTTAAAGTGTGTGTGGAACCTGTCCACGCAGTACCCCTCGCTGCACAGCTAACCATACGTCTGGGCATCGTAGCTTCCTGCCAGGGGACCGAAGTTCGCAGGCAGATGGGTCCCTGGGACACACGCGGAGAGCTTCCTGACCGTGCCACAGGCCGCTCATGGCCCCGGCCCCAGATCGGGGGCCACAAAGCAGCCCTGTCTGAGTCCCTGCCTCTAGAGGAAGTATAGGACCAACACTTGTAGCAATCGGGGTCCTAGCGGGCAACTCTTTGGAAGGACACAAATAAATCTTTGCGAATTTCTGATGTAGCTTACGAGCGTTCACACCTAAGCCTCTTAAAATGTCAACTGTTTAGCTAAACATGAGCTCATGATCTAAATGTACACAATAATGAAGAAATCAGCTACAAGGGGGAGACAATTAGCAAAAACCATCAATACCAGAATTAGATTCCCTAGGCCATTCATCACATGTTGGAATAATCAGGTGCAAGGCAGATAATATACATAAAACTGGAAATGAAACAAGGAACAAGGATGTTTTCAAAGTCTGGAAGGATCTCTAAAGCATATTTAAAGTACATATCATTGACAAAGCTAAATATTAAAAGGTTGTGTAATACAACAGATTCATCATAGAAATGCGTGAAATTATGCTGTTTTGAAAACTCTGGCATGTCAGATTTTCTGCCTAATTATATAAGAAGATTTCGCTAAAAAATACACATTATTTCAAAGACTTATTGGCTGTGAAATAAGTTGTGTATTTCAAATGGCTTGTCTGCAAAGAAAGGTGAGATGTAGGGAATCACAGAAAGTCGAGGGGAAAATAGGTCAATATATACATTGCTATATGGTGAACTAAGCCTTAGGCCTACAACAATGTAGAGGACCTGACCCTTAGAAACTTACAAGTAAGCTGGAATCTTCAAAAGTTCAAATCTTTATAAGTAAATAGATTTATGAAAATGAATAACCAAGTGTTTTAATTGACATCAGAAGATCAAAACAATAAACCCTGAGAACATAGAAAAGAGATAAGTAAAAATATGAGCAGAACTTAATACAACAGAAAACGTATAAAATTCAGGTGATGTAGTAAGTCCAAAGAATATTCTTTGAAAAGATTTAAAAGACACACTTTGATTTAGGAAAACACAAACATAAGTAAAGAATATACAGAAAGAATCAGGACAATGTTACAGCAGAGAATATAGGAAATGCCAGTAAATTAGAACATTTCTGTAAAGTGGACCATTTCCTAGCTCCTAAAGTTTACCAAAACTGACACAAGAGGAAATCATTTAAGGTCATCATGTCTGCCCTTGGCATTCTCGGAACGCCCTGGCCTCATAATGCAGCATCTTTAGTCCATGGTAACCTGCGGAGAGGGGTGGGGTGAGGGAGGTTGGAACACAGCCCTCACTGTGGGAGTGGGAGTGGCCATCTCTGCTGTGACTGAACAAAGGGCAGGGGAGCAGTGGCCCATGGCAGGGCCCTCAGAGCCCGGCAGTCCCATTGGGGTGTCACAAGCATTTAGGCACAGGCCGAAGAGCGCCTTCTTTGTCTGCACAGCTGCCCAAACTCTCACCTATCCACTCAGGCCGCCCTCTTACTTGAAGTGTGTGTGAAACCTGTCCGCGCAATACACCTCGCTGCACAGCTAACCATAGGTCTGGGCATCGTAGCTTCCTGCCAGGTGACCGAAGTTCGCAGGCAGATGGGTCCCTGGGACACACGCGGAGAGACTTCTGCCCGGGCCAAAGGCCGCCCACTGCCACTGCCCCAGATCTGGGGACGCAAAGCAGCCCTGTCTGAGTCCCTGCCTCTAGAGGAAGTATTGAACCAACACTTGTAGAAAACGGGGTCCTCGTGGGCAACTCATTGGAGGGACACAAATAAATCTTTGCCGACTTTCTGATGAAGCTTACGAGCGTTCACACCTAATCCTCTTACAAGGTCAGCTGTTTAGCTAAACATGAGCTCATGATCTAAATTTACAGAATAATGAAGAAATCAGCTACAGGGGGAGACCATCAGCAAAAACAATCAATACCAGAATGAGATTCCCTAGGCCATCCATCAGATGTTGGAATAATCAGGTGCAAGGCAGAAAATATACATAAAACTGGAACTGAAACAAGGAACAAGGATGTTTTCAAAGACTGGTAGGATCTCTAAAACATTTTTAAAGAACATGTCATTGACAAAGGTAAATACTCAAAGATTGTGTAATACAACAGATTCATCATTGAGCAGAGTGAAATTATGCTGTTTTGAAAACTATGGCAAGTCAGATTTTCCGCCTAATTATATAAGAAGATTTCTCTAAAAAATACACATTATTTCAAAGACTTATGGGCTGTGAAATAAGGGTATTTCAAATGGCTTGTCTGCAAAGAAAGGTGAGATGTAGGGAATCACAGAAAGTCGAGGGGAAAATAGGTCAATATATACATTGCTATAGGGTGAACTAAGCCTTAGGCCAGCAACAATATAGAGGACCTGACCCTTAGAAACTTACAAGTAAGCTGGAATCTTCAAAAGTTCAAATCTTTATAAGTAAAAAGATTTATTAAAATGAATAACCAAGTGTTTTAATTGACATCAGAACATCCAAACAATAAACCCTGAGAACATAGAAAAAAGATAAATAAAGATATGAGCAGAATTTAATACAATAGAAAACGTATAAAATTGAGGTGATTTAGTAAGTCCAAAGAATATTCTTTGAAAAGATTTAAGACACACTTTGATTAAGGAAAACAAAAACATAAGTAAACAATATACAGAAAGAATCAGGACAAAGTTATAGCAGAGAATATAGGAAATGCCAGTAAATTAGAACATTTCTGTAAAGTGGACCAATTCCTAGCTCCTAAAGTTTACCAAAACTGACACAAGAGGTAATCATTTAAGGTCATCATGTCTGCCCTTGGCATTCTCGGAATGCCCTGGCCTCAGAATGCAGCATCTGTAGTCCATGGTAACCTGCGGAGAGGGGGCGGGGCTGAGGGAGGTTGGAACACTGCCCTCACTGAGGGAGTGGGTGTGGCCATCTCTGCTGTGACTGAACAAAGCCAAGGGAGCAGGGGTCCCAGGGCAGGGCCCTCAGAGCCCGGCAGGCCCAATGGGGTGTCACAAGCATTTAGGCCCTGGCCAAAGTGCGCCTTCTTTGTCTCCACAGCTGCCCAAACACTAACCTTTCCACTCAGCCCGCCCTCATACTTAAAGTGTGTGTGGAACCTGTCCACGCAGTACCCCTCGCTGCACAGCTAACCATACGTCTGGGCATCGTAGCTTCCTGCCAGGGGACCGAAGTTCGCAGGCAGATGGGTCCCTGGGACACACGCGGAGAGCTTCCTGACCGTGCCACAGGCCGCTCACGGCCCCGGCCCCAGATCGGGGGCCACAAAGCAGCCCTGTCTGAGTCCCTGCCTCTAGAGGAAGTATAGGACCAACACTTGTAGCAATCGGGGTCCTAGCGGGCAACTCTTTGGAAGGACACAAATAAATCTTTGCGAATTTCTGATGTAGCTTACGAGCGTTCACACCTAAGCCTCTTAAAATGTCAACTGTTTAGCTAAACATGAGCTCATGATCTAAATGTACACAATAATGAAGAAATCAGCTACAAGGGGGAGACAATTAGCAAAAACCATCAATACCAGAATTAGATTCCCTAGGCCATTCATCACATGTTGGAATAATCAGGTGCAAGGCAGATAATATACATAAAACTGGAAATGAAACAAGGAACAAGGATGTTTTCAAAGTCTGGAAGGATCTCTAAAGCATATTTAAAGTACATATCATTGACAAAGCTAAATATTAAAAGGTTGTGTAATACAACAGATTCATCATAGAAATGCGTGAAATTATGCTGTTTTGAAAACTCTGGCATGTCAGATTTTCTGCCTAATTATATAAGAAGATTTCGCTAAAAAATACACATTATTTCAAAGACTTATTGGCTGTGAAATAAGTTGTGTATTTCAAATGGCTTGTCTGCAAAGAAAGGTGAGATGTAGGGAATCACAGAAAGTCGAGGGGAAAATAGGTCAATATATACATTGCTATATGGTGAACTAAGCCTTAGGCCTACAACAATGTAGAGGACCTGACCCTTAGAAACTTACAAGTAAGCTGGAATCTTCAAAAGTTCAAATCTTTATAAGTAAATAGATTTATGAAAATGAATAACCAAGTGTTTTAATTGACATCAGAAGATCAAAACAATAAACCCTGAGAACATAGAAAAGAGATAAGTAAAAATATGAGCAGAACTTAATACAACAGAAAACGTATAAAATTCAGGTGATGTAGTAAGTCCAAAGAATATTCTTTGAAAAGATTTAAAAGACACACTTTGATTTAGGAAAACACAAACATAAGTAAAGAATATACAGAAAGAATCAGGACAATGTTACAGCAGAGAATATAGGAAATGCCAGTAAATTAGAACATTTCTGTAAAGTGGACCATTTCCTAGCTCCTAAAGTTTACCAAAACTGACACAAGAGGAAATCATTTAAGGTCATCATGTCTGCCCTTGGCATTCTCGGAACGCCCTGGCCTCATAATGCAGCATCTTTAGTCCATGGTAACCTGCGGAGAGGGGTGGGGTGAGGGAGGTTGGAACACAGCCCTCACTGTGGGAGTGGGAGTGGCCATCTCTGCTGTGACTGAACAAAGGGCAGGGGAGCAGTGGCCCATGGCAGGGCCCTCAGAGCCCGGCAGTCCCATTGGGGTGTCACAAGCATTTAGGCACAGGCCGAAGAGCGCCTTCTTTGTCTGCACAGCTGCCCAAACTCTCACCTATCCACTCAGGCCGCCCTCTTACTTGAAGTGTGTGTGAAACCTGTCCGCGCAATACACCTCGCTGCACAGCTAACCATAGGTCTGGGCATCGTAGCTTCCTGCCAGGTGACCGAAGTTCGCAGGCAGATGGGTCCCTGGGACACACGCGGAGAGACTTCTGCCCGGGCCAAAGGCCGCCCACTGCCACTGCCCCAGATCTGGGGACGCAAAGCAGCCCTGTCTGAGTCCCTGCCTCTAGAGGAAGTATTGAACCAACACTTGTAGAAAACGGGGTCCTCGTGGGCAACTCATTGGAGGGACACAAATAAATCTTTGCCGACTTTCTGATGAAGCTTACGAGCGTTCACACCTAATCCTCTTACAAGGTCAGCTGTTTAGCTAAACATGAGCTCATGATCTAAATTTACAGAATAATGAAGAAATCAGCTACAGGGGGAGACCATCAGCAAAAACAATCAATACCAGAATGAGATTCCCTAGGCCATCCATCAGATGTTGGAATAATCAGGTGCAAGGCAGAAAATATACATAAAACTGGAACTGAAACAAGGAACAAGGATGTTTTCAAAGACTGGTAGGATCTCTAAAACATTTTTAAAGAACATGTCATTGACAAAGGTAAATACTCAAAGATTGTGTAATACAACAGATTCATCATTGAGCAGAGTGAAATTATGCTGTTTTGAAAACTATGGCAAGTCAGATTTTCCGCCTAATTATATAAGAAGATTTCTCTAAAAAATACACATTATTTCAAAGACTTATGGGCTGTGAAATAAGGGTATTTCAAATGGCTTGTCTGCAAAGAAAGGTGAGATGTAGGGAATCACAGAAAGTCGAGGGGAAAATAGGTCAATATATACATTGCTATAGGGTGAACTAAGCCTTAGGCCAGCAACAATATAGAGGACCTGACCCTTAGAAACTTACAAGTAAGCTGGAATCTTCAAAAGTTCAAATCTTTATAAGTAAAAAGATTTATTAAAATGAATAACCAAGTGTTTTAATTGACATCAGAACATCCAAACAATAAACCCTGAGAACATAGAAAAAAGATAAATAAAGATATGAGCAGAATTTAATACAATAGAAAACGTATAAAATTGAGGTGATTTAGTAAGTCCAAAGAATATTCTTTGAAAAGATTTAAGACACACTTTGATTAAGGAAAACAAAAACATAAGTAAACAATATACAGAAAGAATCAGGACAAAGTTATAGCAGAGAATATAGGAAATGCCAGTAAATTAGAACATTTCTGTAAAGTGGACCAATTCCTAGCTCCTAAAGTTTACCAAAACTGACACAAGAGGTAATCATTTAAGGTCATCATGTCTGCCCTTGGCATTCTCGGAATGCCCTGGCCTCAGAATGCAGCATCTGTAGTCCATGGTAACCTGCGGAGAGGGGGCGGGGCTGAGGGAGGTTGGAACACTGCCCTCACTGAGGGAGTGGGTGTGGCCATCTCTGCTGTGACTGAACAAAGCCAAGGGAGCAGGGGTCCCAGGGCAGGGCCCTCAGAGCCCGGCAGGCCCAATGGGGTGTCACAAGCATTTAGGCCCTGGCCAAAGTGCGCCTTCTTTGTCTCCACAGCTGCCCAAACACTAACCTTTCCACTCAGCCCGCCCTCATACTTAAAGTGTGTGTGGAACCTGTCCACGCAGTACCCCTCGCTGCACAGCTAACCATACGTCTGGGCATCGTAGCTTCCTGCCAGGGGACCGAAGTTCGCAGGCAGATGGGTCCCTGGGACACACGCGGAGAGCTTCCTGACCGTGCCACAGGCCGCTCACGGCCCCGGCCCCAGATCGGGGGCCACAAAGCAGCCCTGTCTGAGTCCCTGCCTCTAGAGGAAGTATAGGACCAACACTTGTAGCAATCGGGGTCCTAGCGGGCAACTCTTTGGAAGGACACAAATAAATCTTTGCGAATTTCTGATGTAGCTTACGAGCGTTCACACCTAAGCCTCTTAAAATGTCAACTGTTTAGCTAAACATGAGCTCATGATCTAAATGTACACAATAATGAAGAAATCAGCTACAAGGGGGAGACAATTAGCAAAAACAATCAATACCAGAATTAGATTCCCTAGGCCATTCATCACATGTTGGAATAATCAGGTGCAAGGCAGATAATATACATAAAACTGGAAATGAAACAAGGAACAAGGATGTTTTCAAAGTCTGGAAGGATCTCTAAAGCATATTTAAAGTACATATCATTGACAAAGCTAAATATTAAAAGGTTGTGTAATACAACAGATTCATCATAGAAATGCGTGAAATTATGCTGTTTTGAAAACTCTGGCATGTCAGATTTTCTGCCTAATTATATAAGAAGATTTCGCTAAAAAATACACATTATTTCAAAGACTTATTGGCTGTGAAATAAGTTGTGTATTTCAAATGGCTTGTCTGCAAAGAAAGGTGAGATGTAGGGAATCACAGAAAGTCGAGGGGAAAATAGGTCAATATATACATTGCTATATGGTGAACTAAGCCTTAGGCCTACAACAATGTAGAGGACCTGACCCTTAGAAACTTACAAGTAAGCTGGAATCTTCAAAAGTTCAAATCTTTATAAGTAAATAGATTTATGAAAATGAATAACCAAGTGTTTTAATTGACATCAGAAGATCAAAACAATAAACCCTGAGAACATAGAAAAGAGATAAGTAAAAATATGAGCAGAACTTAATACAACAGAAAACGTATAAAATTCAGGTGATGTAGTAAGTCCAAAGAATATTCTTTGAAAAGATTTAAAAGACACACTTTGATTTAGGAAAACACAAACATAAGTAAAGAATATACAGAAAGAATCAGGACAATGTTACAGCAGAGAATATAGGAAATGCCAGTAAATTAGAACATTTCTGTAAAGTGGACCATTTCCTAGCTCCTAAAGTTTACCAAAACTGACACAAGAGGAAATCATTTAAGGTCATCATGTCTGCCCTTGGCATTCTCGGAACGCCCTGGCCTCATAATGCAGCATCTTTAGTCCATGGTAACCTGCGGAGAGGGGTGGGGTGAGGGAGGTTGGAACACAGCCCTCACTGTGGGAGTGGGAGTGGCCATCTCTGCTGTGACTGAACAAAGGGCAGGGGAGCAGTGGCCCATGGCAGGGCCCTCAGAGCCCGGCAGTCCCATTGGGGTGTCACAAGCATTTAGGCACAGGCCGAAGAGCGCCTTCTTTGTCTGCACAGCTGCCCAAACTCTCACCTATCCACTCAGGCCGCCCTCTTACTTGAAGTGTGTGTGAAACCTGTCCGCGCAATACACCTCGCTGCACAGCTAACCATAGGTCTGGGCATCGTAGCTTCCTGCCAGGTGACCGAAGTTCGCAGGCAGATGGGTCCCTGGGACACACGCGGAGAGACTTCTGCCCGGGCCAAAGGCCGCCCACTGCCACTGCCCCAGATCTGGGGACGCAAAGCAGCCCTGTCTGAGTCCCTGCCTCTAGAGGATGTATTGAACCAACACTTGTAGAAAACGGGGTCCTCGTGGGCAACTCATTGGAGGGACACAAATAAATCTTTGCCGACTTTCTGATGAAGCTTACGAGCGTTCACACCTAATCCTCTTACAAGGTCAGCTGTTTAGCTAAACATGAGCTCATGATCTAAATTTACAGAATAATGAAGAAATCAGCTACAGGGGGAGACCATCAGCAAAAACAATCAATACCAGAATGAGATTCCCTAGGCCATCCATCAGATGTTGGAATAATCAGGTGCAAGGCAGAAAATATACATAAAACTGGAACTGAAACAAGGAACAAGGATGTTTTCAAAGACTGGTAGGATCTCTAAAACATTTTTAAAGAACATGTCATTGACAAAGGTAAATACTCAAAGATTGTGTAATACAACAGATTCATCATTGAGCAGAGTGAAATTATGCTGTTTTGAAAACTATGGCAAGTCAGATTTTCCGCCTAATTATATAAGAAGATTTCTCTAAAAAATACACATTATTTCAAAGACTTATGGGCTGTGAAATAAGGGTATTTCAAATGGCTTGTCTGCAAAGAAAGGTGAGATGTAGGGAATCACAGAAAGTCGAGGGGAAAATAGGTCAATATATACATTGCTATAGGGTGAACTAAGCCTTAGGCCAGCAACAATATAGAGGACCTGACCCTTAGAAACTTACAAGTAAGCTGGAATCTTCAAAAGTTCAAATCTTTATAAGTAAAAAGATTTATTAAAATGAATAACCAAGTGTTTTAATTGACATCAGAACATCCAAACAATAAACCCTGAGAACATAGAAAAAAGATAAATAAAGATATGAGCAGAATTTAATACAATAGAAAACGTATAAAATTGAGGTGATTTAGTAAGTCCAAAGAATATTCTTTGAAAAGATTTAAGACACACTTTGATTAAGGAAAACAAAAACATAAGTAAACAATATACAGAAAGAATCAGGACAAAGTTATAGCAGAGAATATAGGAAATGCCAGTAAATTAGAACATTTCTGTAAAGTGGACCAATTCCTAGCTCCTAAAGTTTACCAAAACTGACACAAGAGGTAATCATTTAAGGTCATCATGTCTGCCCTTGGCATTCTCGGAATGCCCTGGCCTCAGAATGCAGCATCTGTAGTCCATGGTAACCTGCGGAGAGGGGGCGGGGCTGAGGGAGGTTGGAACACTGCCCTCACTGAGGGAGTGGGTGTGGCCATCTCTGCTGTGACTGAACAAAGCCAAGGGAGCAGGGGTCCCAGGGCAGGGCCCTCAGAGCCCGGCAGGCCCAATGGGGTGTCACAAGCATTTAGGCCCTGGCCAAAGTGCGCCTTCTTTGTCTCCACAGCTGCCCAAACACTAACCTTTCCACTCAGCCCGCCCTCATACTTAAAGTGTGTGTGGAACCTGTCCACGCAGTACCCCTCGCTGCACAGCTAACCATACGTCTGGGCATCGTAGCTTCCTGCCAGGGGACCGAAGTTCGCAGGCAGATGGGTCCCTGGGACACACGCGGAGAGCTTCCTGACCGTGCCACAGGCCGCTCACGGCCCCGGCCCCAGATCGGGGGCCACAAAGCAGCCCTGTCTGAGTCCCTGCCTCTAGAGGAAGTATAGGACCAACACTTGTAGCAATCGGGGTCCTAGCGGGCAACTCTTTGGAAGGACACAAATAAATCTTTGCGAATTTCTGATGTAGCTTACGAGCGTTCACACCTAAGCCTCTTAAAATGTCAACTGTTTAGCTAAACATGAGCTCATGATCTAAATGTACACAATAATGAAGAAATCAGCTACAAGGGGGAGACAATTAGCAAAAACCATCAATACCAGAATTAGATTCCCTAGGCCATTCATCACATGTTGGAATAATCAGGTGCAAGGCAGATAATATACATAAAACTGGAAATGAAACAAGGAACAAGGATGTTTTCAAAGTCTGGAAGGATCTCTAAAGCATATTTAAAGTACATATCATTGACAAAGCTAAATATTAAAAGGTTGTGTAATACAACAGATTCATCATAGAAATGCGTGAAATTATGCTGTTTTGAAAACTCTGGCATGTCAGATTTTCTGCCTAATTATATAAGAAGATTTCGCTAAAAAATACACATTATTTCAAAGACTTATTGGCTGTGAAATAAGTTGTGTATTTCAAATGGCTTGTCTGCAAAGAAAGGTGAGATGTAGGGAATCACAGAAAGTCGAGGGGAAAATAGGTCAATATATACATTGCTATATGGTGAACTAAGCCTTAGGCCTACAACAATGTAGAGGACCTGACCCTTAGAAACTTACAAGTAAGCTGGAATCTTCAAAAGTTCAAATCTTTATAAGTAAATAGATTTATGAAAATGAATAACCAAGTGTTTTAATTGACATCAGAAGATCAAAACAATAAACCCTGAGAACATAGAAAAGAGATAAGTAAAAATATGAGCAGAACTTAATACAACAGAAAACGTATAAAATTCAGGTGATGTAGTAAGTCCAAAGAATATTCTTTGAAAAGATTTAAAAGACACACTTTGATTTAGGAAAACACAAACATAAGTAAAGAATATACAGAAAGAATCAGGACAATGTTACAGCAGAGAATATAGGAAATGCCAGTAAATTAGAACATTTCTGTAAAGTGGACCATTTCCTAGCTCCTAAAGTTTACCAAAACTGACACAAGAGGAAATCATTTAAGGTCATCATGTCTGCCCTTGGCATTCTCGGAACGCCCTGGCCTCATAATGCAGCATCTTTAGTCCATGGTAACCTGCGGAGAGGGGTGGGGTGAGGGAGGTTGGAACACAGCCCTCACTGTGGGAGTGGGAGTGGCCATCTCTGCTGTGACTGAACAAAGGGCAGGGGAGCAGTGGCCCATGGCAGGGCCCTCAGAGCCCGGCAGTCCCATTGGGGTGTCACAAGCATTTAGGCACAGGCCGAAGAGCGCCTTCTTTGTCTGCACAGCTGCCCAAACTCTCACCTATCCACTCAGGCCGCCCTCTTACTTGAAGTGTGTGTGAAACCTGTCCGCGCAATACACCTCGCTGCACAGCTAACCATAGGTCTGGGCATCGTAGCTTCCTGCCAGGTGACCGAAGTTCGCAGGCAGATGGGTCCCTGGGACACACGCGGAGAGACTTCTGCCCGGGCCAAAGGCCGCCCACTGCCACTGCCCCAGATCTGGGGACGCAAAGCAGCCCTGTCTGAGTCCCTGCCTCTAGAGGAAGTATTGAACCAACACTTGTAGAAAACGGGGTCCTCGTGGGCAACTCATTGGAGGGACACAAATAAATCTTTGCCGACTTTCTGATGAAGCTTACGAGCGTTCACACCTAATCCTCTTACAAGGTCAGCTGTTTAGCTAAACATGAGCTCATGATCTAAATTTACAGAATAATGAAGAAATCAGCTACAGGGGGAGACCATCAGCAAAAACAATCAATACCAGAATGAGATTCCCTAGGCCATCCATCAGATGTTGGAATAATCAGGTGCAAGGCAGAAAATATACATAAAACTGGAACTGAAACAAGGAACAAGGATGTTTTCAAAGACTGGTAGGATCTCTAAAACATTTTTAAAGAACATGTCATTGACAAAGGTAAATACTCAAAGATTGTGTAATACAACAGATTCATCATTGAGCAGAGTGAAATTATGCTGTTTTGAAAACTATGGCAAGTCAGATTTTCCGCCTAATTATATAAGAAGATTTCTCTAAAAAATACACATTATTTCAAAGACTTATGGGCTGTGAAATAAGGGTATTTCAAATGGCTTGTCTGCAAAGAAAGGTGAGATGTAGGGAATCACAGAAAGTCGAGGGGAAAATAGGTCAATATATACATTGCTATAGGGTGAACTAAGCCTTAGGCCAGCAACAATATAGAGGACCTGACCCTTAGAAACTTACAAGTAAGCTGGAATCTTCAAAAGTTCAAATCTTTATAAGTAAAAAGATTTATTAAAATGAATAACCAAGTGTTTTAATTGACATCAGAACATCCAAACAATAAACCCTGAGAACATAGAAAAAAGATAAATAAAGATATGAGCAGAATTTAATACAATAGAAAACGTATAAAATTGAGGTGATTTAGTAAGTCCAAAGAATATTCTTTGAAAAGATTTAAGACACACTTTGATTAAGGAAAACAAAAACATAAGTAAACAATATACAGAAAGAATCAGGACAAAGTTATAGCAGAGAATATAGGAAATGCCAGTAAATTAGAACATTTCTGTAAAGTGGACCAATTCCTAGCTCCTAAAGTTTACCAAAACTGACACAAGAGGTAATCATTTAAGGTCATCATGTCTGCCCTTGGCATTCTCGGAATGCCCTGGCCTCAGAATGCAGCATCTGTAGTCCATGGTAACCTGCGGAGAGGGGGCGGGGCTGAGGGAGGTTGGAACACTGCCCTCACTGAGGGAGTGGGTGTGGCCATCTCTGCTGTGACTGAACAAAGCCAAGGGAGCAGGGGTCCCAGGGCAGGGCCCTCAGAGCCCGGCAGGCCCAATGGGGTGTCACAAGCATTTAGGCCCTGGCCAAAGTGCGCCTTCTTTGTCTCCACAGCTGCCCAAACACTAACCTTTCCACTCAGCCCGCCCTCATACTTAAAGTGTGTGTGGAACCTGTCCACGCAGTACCCCTCGCTGCACAGCTAACCATACGTCTGGGCATCGTAGCTTCCTGCCAGGGGACCGAAGTTCGCAGGCAGATGGGTCCCTGGGACACACGCGGAGAGCTTCCTGACCGTGCCACAGGCCGCTCACGGCCCCGGCCCCAGATCGGGGGCCACAAAGCAGCCCTGTCTGAGTCCCTGCCTCTAGAGGAAGTATAGGACCAACACTTGTAGCAATCGGGGTCCTAGCGGGCAACTCTTTGGAAGGACACAAATAAATCTTTGCGAATTTCTGATGTAGCTTACGAGCGTTCACACCTAAGCCTCTTAAAATGTCAACTGTTTAGCTAAACATGAGCTCATGATCTAAATGTACACAATAATGAAGAAATCAGCTACAAGGGGGAGACAATTAGCAAAAACCATCAATACCAGAATTAGATTCCCTAGGCCATTCATCACATGTTGGAATAATCAGGTGCAAGGCAGATAATATACATAAAACTGGAAATGAAACAAGGAACAAGGATGTTTTCAAAGTCTGGAAGGATCTCTAAAGCATATTTAAAGTACATATCATTGACAAAGCTAAATATTAAAAGGTTGTGTAATACAACAGATTCATCATAGAAATGCGTGAAATTATGCTGTTTTGAAAACTCTGGCATGTCAGATTTTCTGCCTAATTATATAAGAAGATTTCGCTAAAAAATACACATTATTTCAAAGACTTATTGGCTGTGAAATAAGTTGTGTATTTCAAATGGCTTGTCTGCAAAGAAAGGTGAGATGTAGGGAATCACAGAAAGTCGAGGGGAAAATAGGTCAATATATACATTGCTATATGGTGAACTAAGCCTTAGGCCTACAACAATGTAGAGGACCTGACCCTTAGAAACTTACAAGTAAGCTGGAATCTTCAAAAGTTCAAATCTTTATACGTAAATAGATTTATGAAAATGAATAACCAAGTGTTTTAATTGACATCAGAAGATCAAAACAATAAACCCTGAGAACATAGAAAAAAGATAAGTAAAAATATGAGCAGAACTTAATACAACAGAAAACGTATAAAATTCAGGTGATGTAGTAAGTCCAAAGAATATTCTTTGAAAAGATTTAAAAGACACACTTTGATTTAGGAAAACACAAACATAAGTAAAGAATATACAGAAAGAATCAGGACAATGTTACAGCAGAGAATATAGGAAATGCCAGTAAATTAGAACATTTCTGTAAAGTGGACCATTTCCTAGCTCCTAAAGTTTACCAAAACTGACACAAGAGGAAGTCATTTAAGGTCATCTTGTCTGCCGTTGTCCTTCTCGGAACGCCCTGGCCTCATAATGCAGCATCTTTAGTCCATGGTAACCTGCGGAGAGGGGTGGGGTGAGGGAGGTTGGAACACAGCCCTCACTGTGGGAGTGGGAGTGGCCATCTCTGCTGTGACTGAACAAAGGGCAGGGGAGCAGTGGCCCATGGCAGGGCCCTCAGAGCCCGGCAGTCCCATTGGGGTGTCACAAGCATTTAGGCACAGGCCGAAGAGCGCCTTCTTTGTCTGCACAGCTGCCCAAACTCTCACCTATCCACTCAGGCCGCCCTCTTACTTGAAGTGTGTGTGAAACCTGTCCGCGCAATACACCTCGCTGCACAGCTAACCATAGGTCTGGGCATCGTAGCTTCCTGCCAGGTGACCGAAGTTCGCAGGCAGATGGGTCCCTGGGACACACGCGGAGAGACTTCTGCCCGGGCCAAAGGCCGCCCACTGCCACTGCCCCAGATCTGGGGACGCAAAGCAGCCCTGTCTGAGTCCCTGCCTCTAGAGGAAGTATTGAACCAACACTTGTAGAAAACGGGGTCCTCGTGGGCAACTCATTGGAGGGACACAAATAAATCTTTGCCGACTTTCTGATGAAGCTTACGAGCGTTCACACCTAATCCTCTTACAAGGTCAGCTGTTTAGCTAAACATGAGCTCATGATCTAGATTTACAGAATAATGAAGAAATCAGCTACAGGGGGAGACCATCAGCAAAAACAATCAATACCAGAATGAGATTCCCTAGGCCATCCATCAGATGTTGGAATAATCAGGTGCAAGGCAGAAAATATACATAAAACTGGAACTGAAACAAGGAACAAGGATGTTTTCAAAGACTGGTAGGATCTCTAAAACATTTTTAAAGAACATGTCATTGACAAAGGTAAATACTCAAAGATTGTGTAATACAACAGATTCATCATTGAGCAGAGTGAAATTATGCTGTTTTGAAAACTATGGCAAGTCAGATTTTCCGCCTAATTATATAAGAAGATTTCTCTAAAAAATACACATTATTTCAAAGACTTATGGGCTGTGAAATAAGGGTATTTCAAATGGCTTGTCTGCAAAGAAAGGTGAGATGTAGGGAATCACAGAAAGTCGAGGGGAAAATAGGTCAATATATACATTGCTATAGGGTGAACTAAGCCTTAGGCCAGCAACAATATAGAGGACCTGACCCTTAGAAACTTACAAGTAAGCTGGAATCTTCAAAAGTTCAAATCTTTATAAGTAAAAAGATTTATTAAAATGAATAACCAAGTGTTTTAATTGACATCAGAACATCCAAACAATAAACCCTGAGAACATAGAAAAAAGATAAATAAAGATATGAGCAGAATTTAATACAATAGAAAACGTATAAAATTGAGGTGATTTAGTAAGTCCAAAGAATATTCTTTGAAAAGATTTAAGACACACTTTGATTAAGGAAAACAAAAACATAAGTAAACAATATACAGAAAGAATCAGGACAAAGTTATAGCAGAGAATATAGGAAATGCCAGTAAATTAGAACATTTCTGTAAAGTGGACCAATTCCTAGCTCCTAAAGTTTACCAAAACTGACACAAGAGGTAATCATTTAAGGTCATCATGTCTGCCCTTGGCATTCTCGGAATGCCCTGGCCTCAGAATGCAGCATCTGTAGTCCATGGTAACCTGCGGAGAGGGGGCGGGGCTGAGGGAGGTTGGAACACTGCCCTCACTGAGGGAGTGGGTGTGGCCATCTCTGCTGTGACTGAACAAAGCCAAGGGAGCAGGGGTCCCAGGGCAGGGCCCTCAGAGCCCGGCAGGCCCAATGGGGTGTCACAAGCATTTAGGCCCTGGCCAAAGTGCGCCTTCTTTGTCTCCACAGCTGCCCAAACACTAACCTTTCCACTCAGCCCGCCCTCATACTTAAAGTGTGTGTGGAACCTGTCCACGCAGTACCCCTCGCTGCACAGCTAACCATACGTCTGGGCATCGTAGCTTCCTGCCAGGGGACCGAAGTTCGCAGGCAGATGGGTCCCTGGGACACACGCGGAGAGCTTCCTGACCGTGCCACAGGCCGCTCATGGCCCCGGCCCCAGATCGGGGGCCACAAAGCAGCCCTGTCTGAGTCCCTGCCTCTAGAGGAAGTATAGGACCAACACTTGTAGCAATCGGGGTCCTAGCGGGCAACTCTTTGGAAGGACACAAATAAATCTTTGCGAATTTCTGATGTAGCTTACGAGCGTTCACACCTAAGCCTCTTAAAATGTCAACTGTTTAGCTAAACATGAGCTCATGATCTAAATGTACACAATAATGAAGAAATCAGCTACAAGGGGGAGACAATTAGCAAAAACCATCAATACCAGAATTAGATTCCCTAGGCCATTCATCACATGTTGGAATAATCAGGTGCAAGGCAGATAATATACATAAAACTGGAAATGAAACAAGGAACAAGGATGTTTTCAAAGTCTGGAAGGATCTCTAAAGCATATTTAAAGTACATATCATTGACAAAGCTAAATATTAAAAGGTTGTGTAATACAACAGATTCATCATAGAAATGCGTGAAATTATGCTGTTTTGAAAACTCTGGCATGTCAGATTTTCTGCCTAATTATATAAGAAGATTTCGCTAAAAAATACACATTATTTCAAAGACTTATTGGCTGTGAAATAAGTTGTGTATTTCAAATGGCTTGTCTGCAAAGAAAGGTGAGATGTAGGGAATCACAGAAAGTCGAGGGGAAAATAGGTCAATATATACATTGCTATATGGTGAACTAAGCCTTAGGCCTACAACAATGTAGAGGACCTGACCCTTAGAAACTTACAAGTAAGCTGGAATCTTCAAAAGTTCAAATCTTTATAAGTAAATAGATTTATGAAAATGAATAACCAAGTGTTTTAATTGACATCAGAAGATCAAAACAATAAACCCTGAGAACATAGAAAAGAGATAAGTAAAAATATGAGCAGAACTTAATACAACAGAAAACGTATAAAATTCAGGTGATGTAGTAAGTCCAAAGAATATTCTTTGAAAAGATTTAAAAGACACACTTTGATTTAGGAAAACACAAACATAAGTAAAGAATATACAGAAAGAATCAGGACAATGTTACAGCAGAGAATATAGGAAATGCCAGTAAATTAGAACATTTCTGTAAAGTGGACCATTTCCTAGCTCCTAAAGTTTACCAAAACTGACACAAGAGGAAATCATTTAAGGTCATCATGTCTGCCCTTGGCATTCTCGGAACGCCCTGGCCTCATAATGCAGCATCTTTAGTCCATGGTAACCTGCGGAGAGGGGTGGGGTGAGGGAGGTTGGAACACAGCCCTCACTGTGGGAGTGGGAGTGGCCATCTCTGCTGTGACTGAACAAAGGGCAGGGGAGCAGTGGCCCATGGCAGGGCCCTCAGAGCCCGGCAGTCCCATTGGGGTGTCACAAGCATTTAGGCACAGGCCGAAGAGCGCCTTCTTTGTCTGCACAGCTGCCCAAACTCTCACCTATCCACTCAGGCCGCCCTCTTACTTGAAGTGTGTGTGAAACCTGTCCGCGCAATACACCTCGCTGCACAGCTAACCATAGGTCTGGGCATCGTAGCTTCCTGCCAGGTGACCGAAGTTCGCAGGCAGATGGGTCCCTGGGACACACGCGGAGAGACTTCTGCCCGGGCCAAAGGCCGCCCACTGCCACTGCCCCAGATCTGGGGACGCAAAGCAGCCCTGTCTGAGTCCCTGCCTCTAGAGGAAGTATTGAACCAACACTTGTAGAAAACGGGGTCCTCGTGGGCAACTCATTGGAGGGACACAAATAAATCTTTGCCGACTTTCTGATGAAGCTTACGAGCGTTCACACCTAATCCTCTTACAAGGTCAGCTGTTTAGCTAAACATGAGCTCATGATCTAAATTTACAGAATAATGAAGAAATCAGCTACAGGGGGAGACCATCAGCAAAAACAATCAATACCAGAATGAGATTCCCTAGGCCATCCATCAGATGTTGGAATAATCAGGTGCAAGGCAGAAAATATACATAAAACTGGAACTGAAACAAGGAACAAGGATGTTTTCAAAGACTGGTAGGATCTCTAAAACATTTTTAAAGAACATGTCATTGACAAAGGTAAATACTCAAAGATTGTGTAATACAACAGATTCATCATTGAGCAGAGTGAAATTATGCTGTTTTGAAAACTATGGCAAGTCAGATTTTCCGCCTAATTATATAAGAAGATTTCTCTAAAAAATACACATTATTTCAAAGACTTATGGGCTGTGAAATAAGGGTATTTCAAATGGCTTGTCTGCAAAGAAAGGTGAGATGTAGGGAATCACAGAAAGTCGAGGGGAAAATAGGTCAATATATACATTGCTATAGGGTGAACTAAGCCTTAGGCCAGCAACAATATAGAGGACCTGACCCTTAGAAACTTACAAGTAAGCTGGAATCTTCAAAAGTTCAAATCTTTATAAGTAAAAAGATTTATTAAAATGAATAACCAAGTGTTTTAATTGACATCAGAACATCCAAACAATAAACCCTGAGAACATAGAAAAAAGATAAATAAAGATATGAGCAGAATTTAATACAATAGAAAACGTATAAAATTGAGGTGATTTAGTAAGTCCAAAGAATATTCTTTGAAAAGATTTAAGACACACTTTGATTAAGGAAAACAAAAACATAAGTAAACAATATACAGAAAGAATCAGGACAAAGTTATAGCAGAGAATATAGGAAATGCCAGTAAATTAGAACATTTCTGTAAAGTGGACCAATTCCTAGCTCCTAAAGTTTACCAAAACTGACACAAGAGGTAATCATTTAAGGTCATCATGTCTGCCCTTGGCATTCTCGGAATGCCCTGGCCTCAGAATGCAGCATCTGTAGTCCATGGTAACCTGCGGAGAGGGGGCGGGGCTGAGGGAGGTTGGAACACTGCCCTCACTGAGGGAGTGGGTGTGGCCATCTCTGCTGTGACTGAACAAAGCCAAGGGAGCAGGGGTCCCAGGGCAGGGCCCTCAGAGCCCGGCAGGCCCAATGGGGTGTCACAAGCATTTAGGCCCTGGCCAAAGTGCGCCTTCTTTGTCTCCACAGCTGCCCAAACACTAACCTTTCCACTCAGCCCGCCCTCATACTTAAAGTGTGTGTGGAACCTGTCCACGCAGTACCCCTCGCTGCACAGCTAACCATACGTCTGGGCATCGTAGCTTCCTGCCAGGGGACCGAAGTTCGCAGGCAGATGGGTCCCTGGGACACACGCGGAGAGCTTCCTGACCGTGCCACAGGCCGCTCACGGCCCCGGCCCCAGATCGGGGGCCACAAAGCAGCCCTGTCTGAGTCCCTGCCTCTAGAGGAAGTATAGGACCAACACTTGTAGCAATCGGGGTCCTAGCGGGCAACTCTTTGGAAGGACACAAATAAATCTTTGCGAATTTCTGATGTAGCTTACGAGCGTTCACACCTAAGCCTCTTAAAATGTCAACTGTTTAGCTAAACATGAGCTCATGATCTAAATGTACACAATAATGAAGAAATCAGCTACAAGGGGGAGACAATTAGCAAAAACAATCAATACCAGAATTAGATTCCCTAGGCCATTCATCACATGTTGGAATAATCAGGTGCAAGGCAGATAATATACATAAAACTGGAAATGAAACAAGGAACAAGGATGTTTTCAAAGTCTGGAAGGATCTCTAAAGCATATTTAAAGTACATATCATTGACAAAGCTAAATATTAAAAGGTTGTGTAATACAACAGATTCATCATAGAAATGCGTGAAATTATGCTGTTTTGAAAACTCTGGCATGTCAGATTTTCTGCCTAATTATATAAGAAGATTTCGCTAAAAAATACACATTATTTCAAAGACTTATTGGCTGTGAAATAAGTTGTGTATTTCAAATGGCTTGTCTGCAAAGAAAGGTGAGATGTAGGGAATCACAGAAAGTCGAGGGGAAAATAGGTCAATATATACATTGCTATATGGTGAACTAAGCCTTAGGCCTACAACAATGTAGAGGACCTGACCCTTAGAAACTTACAAGTAAGCTGGAATCTTCAAAAGTTCAAATCTTTATAAGTAAATAGATTTATGAAAATGAATAACCAAGTGTTTTAATTGACATCAGAAGATCAAAACAATAAACCCTGAGAACATAGAAAAGAGATAAGTAAAAATATGAGCAGAACTTAATACAACAGAAAACGTATAAAATTCAGGTGATGTAGTAAGTCCAAAGAATATTCTTTGAAAAGATTTAAAAGACACACTTTGATTTAGGAAAACACAAACATAAGTAAAGAATATACAGAAAGAATCAGGACAATGTTACAGCAGAGAATATAGGAAATGCCAGTAAATTAGAACATTTCTGTAAAGTGGACCATTTCCTAGCTCCTAAAGTTTACCAAAACTGACACAAGAGGAAATCATTTAAGGTCATCATGTCTGCCCTTGGCATTCTCGGAACGCCCTGGCCTCATAATGCAGCATCTTTAGTCCATGGTAACCTGCGGAGAGGGGTGGGGTGAGGGAGGTTGGAACACAGCCCTCACTGTGGGAGTGGGAGTGGCCATCTCTGCTGTGACTGAACAAAGGGCAGGGGAGCAGTGGCCCATGGCAGGGCCCTCAGAGCCCGGCAGTCCCATTGGGGTGTCACAAGCATTTAGGCACAGGCCGAAGAGCGCCTTCTTTGTCTGCACAGCTGCCCAAACTCTCACCTATCCACTCAGGCCGCCCTCTTACTTGAAGTGTGTGTGAAACCTGTCCGCGCAATACACCTCGCTGCACAGCTAACCATAGGTCTGGGCATCGTAGCTTCCTGCCAGGTGACCGAAGTTCGCAGGCAGATGGGTCCCTGGGACACACGCGGAGAGACTTCTGCCCGGGCCAAAGGCCGCCCACTGCCACTGCCCCAGATCTGGGGACGCAAAGCAGCCCTGTCTGAGTCCCTGCCTCTAGAGGAAGTATTGAACCAACACTTGTAGAAAACGGGGTCCTCGTGGGCAACTCATTGGAGGGACACAAATAAATCTTTGCCGACTTTCTGATGAAGCTTACGAGCGTTCACACCTAATCCTCTTACAAGGTCAGCTGTTTAGCTAAACATGAGCTCATGATCTAAATTTACAGAATAATGAAGAAATCAGCTACAGGGGGAGACCATCAGCAAAAACAATCAATACCAGAATTAGATTCCCTAGGCCATCAATCACATGTTGGAATACTCAGGTGCAAGGCAGAAAATATACATAAAACTGGAACTGAAACAAGGAACAAGGATGTTTTCAAAGACTGGTAGGATCTCTAAAACATTTTTAAAGTACATGCCATTGACAAAGCTAAATATTCAAAGTTTGTGTAATACAACAGATTCATCATAGAGAAGAGTGAAATTATGCTGTTTTGAAAACTATGGCATGTCAGGTTTTCTGCCTAATTATATAAGAAGATTTCGCTAAAACATACACATTATTTCAAAGACTTATTGGCTGTGAAATAAGTTAAAGGTATTTCAAGTGGCTTGTCTGCAAAGAAAGGTGAGATGTAGGGAAACACAGAAAGTCGAGGGGAAAATAGGTCAATATATACATTGCTATATGTTGAACTAAGCCTTAGGCGAGCAATAATGTAGACGATCTGACCCTTAGAAACTTACAAGTAAGCTGGAATCTTCAAAAGTTCAAATCTTTATTGGTAAAAAGATTTATAAAAATGAATAACCAAGTGTTTTAATTGACATCAGAAGATCAAAACAATAAACCCTGAGAGAATAGAAAAAAGATAAATAAAGATATGAGCAGAATTTAATACAACAGAAAATGTATAAAATTGAGGTGATTTAGTAAGTCCAAAGAATATTCTTTGAAAAGATTTAAAAGACACACTTTGATTAAGGAGAACAAAAACATTAGTAAACAATATACAGAAAGAATCAGGACAAAGTTATAGCAGAGAATATAGGAAATGCCAGTAAATTTGAATATTCCTGTAAAGTGGACCATTTCCTAGCTCCTAAAGTTTACCAAAACTGACACAAGAGGAAATCATTTAAGATCATCATGTCTGCCCTTGTCATTCTCGGAACGCCCTGGCCTCAGAATGCAGCATCTGTAGTCCATGGTAACCTGCGGGCAGGGGGCGGGGCTGAGGGAGGTTGGAACACTGCCCTCACTGAGGGAGTGGGTGTGGCCATCTCTGCTGTGACTGAACAAAGGCAAGGGAGCAGGGGTCCCACGCAGGGCCCTCAGAGCCCGGCAGGCCCAATGGGGTGTCACAAACATGTAGGCCCAGGCCAAAGGGCGCCTTCTTTGTCTGCACAGCTGCCCAAACACTAACCTTTCCACTCAGCCCGCCCTCATACTTGAAGTGTGTGTGAAACCTGTCCACGCAGTACCCCTCGCTGCACAGCTAACCATAGGTCTGGGCATCGTAGCTTCCTGCCAGGGGACCGAAGTTCGCAGGCAGATGGGTCCCTGGGACACACGCGGAGAGCTTCCTGACAGGGCCATAGGCCGCTCACTGCCCCGGCCCCAGATCGGGGGCCGCAAAGCAGCCCTCTCTGAGTCCCTGCCTCTAGAGGAAGTATAGGACCAACACTTGTAGAAAACGGGGTCCTAGCGGGCAACTCATTGGAGGGACACAAATAAATCCTTGCGACTTTCTGATGAAGCTTACGAGCGTTCACACCTAATCCTATTACAAGGTCAGCTGTTTAGCTAAACATGAGCTCATGATCTAAATGTACACAATAATGAAGAAACCAGCTACAAGGGGGAGACAATTAGCAAAAACAATCAATAGCAGAATTAGATTCCCTAGGCCATCCATCACATGTTGGAATAATCAGGTGCAAGGCAGATAATATACATAAAACTGGAACTGAAACAAGGAACAAGGATGTTTTCAAAGTCTGGAAGTATCTCTACAACATTTTTAAAGTACATGTCATTGACAAAGCTAAATATTAAAAGGTTGTGTAATACAACAGATTCATCATAGAGAAGAGTGAAATTATGCTGTTTTGAAAACTCTGGCAGGCCAGATTTTCTGCCTAATTATATAAGAATATTTCGCTAAAACATACACATTAATTCAAAGACTTATTGGCTGTGAAAGAAGTTAACGGTATTTCAAATGGTTTGTCTGCAAAGAAAGGTGAGATGTAGGGAATCACAGAAAGTCGAGGGGAAAATAGGTCAATATATACATTGCTATATGGTGAACTAAGCCTTAGGCCCGCAGCAATGTAGAGGAACTGACCCTTAGAAACTTACAAGTAAGCAGGAATCTTCAAAAGTTCAAATCTTTATAAGTAAATAGATTTAAGAAAATGAGTAACCAAGTGTTTTAATTGACATCAGAAGATCAAAACAATAATCCCTGAGAACATAGAAGAAAGATAAATAAAGATATGAGCAGAACTTAATACAACAAAAAACGTATAAAATTCAGGTGATGTAGTAAGTCCAAAGAATATTCTTTGAAAAGATTTAAAAGACACACTTTGATTTAGGAAAACACAAACATAAGTAAAGAATATACAGAAAGAATCAGGACAATGTTACAGCAGAGAATATAGGAAATGCCAGTAAAATAGAACATTTCTGTAAAGTGGACCATTTCCTAGCTCCTAAAGTTTACCAAAACTGACACAAGAGGAAATCATTTAAGGTCATCTTGTCTGCCGTTGTCCTTCTCGGAACGCCCTGGCCTCATAATGCAGCATCTTTAGTCCATGGTAACCTGCGGAGAGGGGTGGGGTGAGGGAGGTTGGAACACAGCCCTCACTGTGGGAGTGGGAGTGGCCATCTCTGCTGTGACTGAACAAAGGGCAGGGGAGCAGTGGCCCATGGCAGGGCCCTCAGAGCCCGGCAGTCCCATTGGGGTGTCACAAGCATTTAGGCACAGGCCGAAGAGCGCCTTCTTTGTCTGCACAGCTGCCCAAACTCTCACCTATCCACTCAGGCCGCCCTCTTACTTGAAGTGTGTGTGAAACCTGTCCGTGCAATACACCTCGCTGCACAGCTAACCATAGGTCTGGGCATCGTAGCTTCCTGCCAGGTGACCGAAGTTCGCAGGCAGATGGGTCCCTGGGACACACGCGGAGAGACTTCTGCCCGGGCCAAAGGCCGCCCACTGCCACTGCCCCAGATCTGGGGACGCAAAGCAGCCCTGTCTGAGTCCCTGCCTCTAGAGGAAGTATTGAACCAACACTTGTAGAAAACGGGGTCCTCGTGGGCAACTCATTGGAGGGACACAAATAAATCTTTGCCGACTTTCTGATGAAGCTTACGAGCGTTCACACCTAATCCTCTTACAAGGTCAGCTGTTTAGCTAAACATGAGCTCATGATCTAAATTTACAGAATAATGAAGAAATCAGCTACAGGGGGAGACCATCAGCAAAAACAATCAATACCAGAATGAGATTCCCTAGGCCATCCATCAGATGTTGGAATAATCAGGTGCAAGGCAGAAAATATACATAAAACTGGAACTGAAACAAGGAACAAGGATGTTTTCAAAGACTGGTAGGATCTCTAAAACATTTTTAAAGAACATGTCATTGACAAAGGTAAATACTCAAAGATTGTGTAATACAACAGATTCATCATTGAGCAGAGTGAAATTATGCTGTTTTGAAAACTATGGCAAGTCAGATTTTCCGCCTAATTATATAAGAAGATTTCTCTAAAAAATACACATTATTTCAAAGACTTATGGGCTGTGAAATAAGGGTATTTCAAATGGCTTGTCTGCAAAGAAAGGTGAGATGTAGGGAATCACAGAAAGTCGAGGGGAAAATAGGTCAATATATACATTGCTATAGGGTGAACTAAGCCTTAGGCCAGCAACAATATAGAGGACCTGACCCTTAGAAACTTACAAGTAAGCTGGAATCTTCAAAAGTTCAAATCTTTATAAGTAAAAAGATTTATTAAAATGAATAACCAAGTGTTTTAATTGACATCAGAACATCCAAACAATAAACCCTGAGAACATAGAAAAAAGATAAATAAAGATATGAGCAGAATTTAATACAATAGAAAACGTATAAAATTGAGGTGATTTAGTAAGTCCAAAGAATATTCTTTGAAAAGATTTAAGACACACTTTGATTAAGGAAAACAAAAACATAAGTAAACAATATACAGAAAGAATCAGGACAAAGTTATAGCAGAGAATATAGGAAATGCCAGTAAATTAGAACATTTCTGTAAAGTGGACCAATTCCTAGCTCCTAAAGTTTACCAAAACTGACACAAGAGGAAATCATTTAAGGTCATCATGTCTGCCCTTGGCATTCTCGGAATGCCCTGGCCTCAGAATGCAGCATCTGTAGTCCATGGTAACCTGCGGAGAGGGGGCGGGGCTGAGGGAGGTTGGAACACTGCCCTCACTGAGGGAGTGGGTGTGGCCATCTCTGCTGTGACTGAACAAAGCCAAGGGAGCAGGGGTCCCAGGGCAGGGCCCTCAGAGCCCGGCAGGCCCAATGGGGTGTCACAAGCATTTAGGCCCTGGCCAAAGTGCACCTTCTTTGTCTCCACAGCTGCCCAAACACTAACCTTTCCACTCAGCCCGCCCTCATACTTAAAGTGTGTGTGGAACCTGTCCACGCAGTACCCCTCGCTGCACAGCTAACCATACGTCTGGGCATCGTAGCTTCCTGCCAGGGGACCGAAGTTCGCAGGCAGATGGGTCCCTGGGACACACGCGGAGAGCTTCCTGACCGTGCCACAGGCCGCTCACGGCCCCGGCCCCAGATCGGGGGCCACAAAGCAGCCCTGTCTGAGTCCCTGCCTCTAGAGGAAGTATAGGACCAACACTTGTAGCAATCGGGGTCCTAGCGGGCAACTCTTTGGAAGGACACAAATAAATCTTTGCGAATTTCTGATGTAGCTTACGAGCGTTCACACCTAAGCCTCTTACAATGTCAACTGTTTAGCTAAACATGAGCTCATGATCTAAATGTACACAATAATGAAGAAATCAGCTACAAGGGGGAGACAATTAGCAAAAACAATCAATACCAGAATTAGATTCCCTAGGCCATTCATCACATGTTGGAATAATCAGGTGCAAGGCAGATAATATACATAAAACTGGAACTGAAACAAGGAACAAGGATGTTTTCAAAGTCTGGAAGGATCTCTAAAGCATATTTAAAGTACATATCATTGACAAAGCTAAATATTAAAAGGTTGTGTAATACAACAGATTCATCATAGAAAAGCGTGAAATTATGCTGTTTTGAAAACTATGGCATGTCAGATTTTCTGCCTAATTATATAAGAAGATTTCGCTAAAAAATACACATTATTTCAAAGACTTATTGGCTGTGAAATAAGTTGTGTATTTCAAATGGCTTGTCTGCAAAGAAAGGTGAGATGTAGGGAATCACAGAAAGTCGAGGGGAAAATAGGTCAATATATACATAGCTATATGGTGAACTAAGCCTTAGGCCTACAACAATGTAGAGGACCTGACCCTTAGAAACTTACAAGTAAGCTGGAATCTTCAAAAGTTCAAATATTTATAAGTAAATAGATTTATGAAAATGAATAACCAAGTGTTTTAATTGACATCAGAAGATCAAAACAATAAACCCTGAGAACATAGAAAAAAGATAAGTAAAAATATGAGCAGAACTTAATACAACAGAAAACGTATAAAATTCAGGTGATGTAGTAAGTCCAAAGAATATTCTTTGAAAAGATTTAAAAGACACACTTTGATTTAGGAAAACACAAACATAAGTAAAGAATATACAGAAAGAATCAGGACAATGTTACAGCAGAGAATATAGGAAATGCCAGTAAATTAGAACATTTCTGTAAAGTGGACCATTTCCTAGCTCCTAAAATTTACCAAAACTGACACAAGAGGAAATCATTTAAGGTCATCATGTCTGCCCTTGGCATTCTCGGAACGCCCAGGCCTCAGAATGCAGCATCTGTAGTCCATGGTAACCTGGGGAGAGGGGGCGGGGCTGAGGGCGGTTGGAACACTGCCCTCACTGAGGGAGTGGGAGTGGCCATCTCTGCTGTGACTGAACAAAGGGCAGGGGAGCAGTGGCCCATGGCAGGGCCCTCAGAGCCCGGCAGTCCCATTGGGGTGTCACAAGCATTTAGGCACAGGCCGAAGAGCGCCTTCTTTGTCTGCACTGCTGCCCAAACTCTCACCTATCCACTCAGGCCGCCCTCTTACTTGAAGTGTGTGTGAAACCTGTCCGCGCAATACACCTCGCTGCACAGCTAACCATAGGTCTGGGCATCGTAGCTTCCTGCCAGGTGACCGAAGTTCGCAGGCAGATGGGTCCCTGGGACACACGCGGAGAGACTTCTGCCCGGGCCAAAGGCCGCCCACTGCCACTGCCCCAGATCTGGGGACGCAAAGCAGCCCTGTCTGAGTCCCTGCCTCTAGAGGAAGTATTGAACCAACACTTGTAGAAAACGGGGTCCTCGTGGGCAACTCATTGGAGGGACACAAATAAATCTTTGCCGACTTTCTGATGAAGCTTACGAGCGTTCACACCTAATCCTCTTACAAGGTCAGCTGTTTAGCTAAACATGAGCTCATGATCTAAATTTACAGAATAATGAAGAAATCAGCTACAGGGGGAGACCATCAGCAAAAACAATCAATACCAGAATGAGATTCCCTAGGCCATCCATCAGATGTTGGAATAATCAGGTGCAAGGCAGAAAATATACATAAAACTGGAACTGAAACAAGGAACAAGGATGTTTTCAAAGACTGGTAGGATCTCTAAAACATTTTTAAAGAACATGTCATTGACAAAGGTAAATACTCAAAGATTGTGTAATACAACAGATTCATCATTGAGCAGAGTGAAATTATGCTGTTTTGAAAACTATGGCAAGTCAGATTTTCCGCCTAATTATATAAGAAGATTTCTCTAAAAAATACACATTATTTCAAAGACTTATGGGCTGTGAAATAAGGGTATTTCAAATGGCTTGTCTGCAAAGAAAGGTGAGATGTAGGGAATCACAGAAAGTCGAGGGGAAAATAGGTCAATATATACATTGCTATAGGGTGAACTAAGCCTTAGGCCAGCAACAATATAGAGGACCTGACCCTTAGAAACTTACAAGTAAGCTGGAATCTTCAAAAGTTCAAATCTTTATAAGTAAAAAGATTTATTAAAATGAATAACCAAGTGTTTTAATTGACATCAGAACATCCAAACAATAAACCCTGAGAACATAGAAAAAAGATAAATAAAGATATGAGCAGAATTTAATACAATAGAAAACGTATAAAATTGAGGTGATTTAGTAAGTCCAAAGAATATTCTTTGAAAAGATTTAAAACACACACTTTGATTAAGGAAAACAAAAACATAAGTATACAATATACAGAAAGAATCAGGACAAAGTTATAGCAGAGAATATAGGAAATGCCAGTAAATTAGAACATTTCTGTAAAGTGGACCAATTCCTAGCTCCTAAACTTTACCAAAACTGACACAAGAGGAAATCATTTAAGGTCATCATGTCTGCCCTTGGCATTCTCGGAATGCCCTGGCCTCAGAATGCAGCATCTGTAGTCCATGGTAACCTGCGGGCAGGGGGCGGGGCTGAGGGAGGTTGGAACACTGCCCTCACTGAGGGAGTGGGTGTGGCCATCTCTGCTGTGACTGAACAAAGCCAAGGGAGCAGGGGTCCCAGGGCAGGGCCCTCAGAGCCCGGCAGGCCCAATGGGGTGTCACAAGCATTTAGGCCCTGGCCAAAGTGCGCCTTCTTTGTCTCCACAGCTGCCCAAACACTAACCTTTCCACTCAGCCCGCCCTCATACTTAAAGTGTGTGTGGAACCTGTCCACGCAGTACCCCTCGCTGCACAGCTAACCATACGTCTGGGCATCGTAGCTTCCTGCCAGGGGACCGAAGTTCGCAGGCAGATGGGTCCCTGGGACACACGCGGAGAGCTTCCTGACCGTGCCACAGGCCGCTCACGGCCCCGGCCCCAGATCGGGGGCCACAAAGCAGCCCTGTCTGAGTCCCTGCCTCTAGAGGAAGTATAGGACCAACACTTGTAGCAATCGGGGTCCTAGCGGGCAACTCTTTGGAAGGACACAAATAAATCTTTGCGAATTTCTGATGTAGCTTACGAGCGTTCACACCTAAGCCTCTTAAAATGTCAACTGTTTAGCTAAACATGAGCTCATGATCTAAATGTACACAATAATGAAGAAATCAGCTACAAGGGGGAGACAATTAGCAAAAACAATCAATACCAGAATTAGATTCCCTAGGCCATTCATCACATGTTGGAATAATCAGGTGCAAGGCAGATAATATACATAAAACTGGAACTGAAACAAGGAACAAGGATGTTTTCAAAGTCTGGAAGGATCTCTAAAGCATATTTAAAGTACATATCATTGACAAAGCTAAATATTAAAAGGTTGTGTAATACAACAGATTCATCATAGAAAAGCGTGAAATTATGCTGTTTTGAAAACTATGGCATGTCAGATTTTCTGCCTAATTATATAAGAAGATTTCGCTAAAAAATACACATTATTTCAAAGACTTATTGGCTGTGAAATAAGTTGTGTATTTCAAATGGCTTGTCTGCAAAGAAAGGTGAGATGTAGGGAATCACAGAAAGTCGAGGGGAAAATAGGTCAATATATACATTGCTATATGGTGAACTAAGCCTTAGGCCTACAACAATGTAGAGGACCTGACCCTTAGAAACTTACAAGTAAGCTGGAATCTTCAAAAGTTCAAATCTTTATAAGTAAATAGATTTATGAAAATGAATAACCAAGTGTTTTAATTGACATCAGAAGATCAAAACAATAAACCCTGAGAACATAGAAAAAAGATAAGTAAAAATATGAGCAGAACTTAATACAACAGAAAACGTATAAAATTCAGGTGATGTAGTAAGTCCAAAGAATATTCTTTGAAAAGATTTAAAAGACACACTTTGATTTAGGAAAACACAAACATAAGTAAAGAATATACAGAAAGAATCAGGACAATGTTACAGCAGAGAATATAGGAAATGCCAGTAAATTAGAACATTTCTGTAAAGTGGACCATTTCCTAGCTCCTAAAGTTTACCAAAACTGACACAAGAGGAAGTCATTTAAGGTCATCATGTCTGCCCTTGGCATTCTCGGAACGCCCTGGCCTCAGAATGCAGCATCTGTAGTCCATGGTAAACTGCGGAGAGGGGGCGGGGCTGAGGGAGTTTGGAACACTGCCCTCACAGAGGGAGCGGGTGTGGCCATCTCTGCTGTGACTGAACAAAGGGCAGGGGAGCAGGGGGCCCAGGGCAGGGCCCTCAGAGCCCGGCAGGCCCAGTGGGGTGTCACAAGCATTTAGGCCCAGGCCAAAGGGCGCCTTCTTTGTCTGCACAGCTGCCCAAACTCTCACCTTTCCACTCAGGCCGCCCTCTTACTTGAAGTGTGTGTGGAACCGGTCCGTGCAGTACACCTCGATGCAAAGCTAACCATAGGTCTGGGCATCATAGCTTCCTGCCAGGTGACCGATGTTCGCAGGCAAATAGCTCGTGGGACACACGTGGGGAGACTCCTACCCAGGCCACAGGCCGCCCAAATCCACTATCCCAGATCGGGGGCAGCAAAGCAGTCCTGTCTGAGTCCCAGCCTCTAGAGGGAGTAGTGGACCAACACTTGTAGAAAAAGGGGTCCGCGCGGGTAACTCATTGGAGGGCCACAAAAAAATCTTTGCGGACTTTCTGCTGAAGCTTACGAGCGTTCACACCTAAGCCTCTTACAAGGTCAGCTGCTTACATAAACATGAGCTCATGATCTAAATTTACACAATAATGAAGAAATCAGCTACAAGGGGAGACAAGCAGCAAAAACAATCAATACCAGAATTAGATTCCCTAGGCCAACCATCAGATGTTGGAATAATCAGGTGCAAGGCAGAAAGTATACACAAAACTGGAACTGAAACAAGGAACAAGGATGTTTTAAAAGACTGGTAGGATCTCTAAAACATTTTTAAAGTACATGTCATTGATAAAGCTAAATACTCAATGGTTGTGTAATACAACAGATTCATCATTGAGCAGAGTGAAATTATGCTGTTTTGAAAACTATGGCAGGTCAGATTTTTTGCCTAATTATATAAGAAGATTTCTCTAAAAATTACACATTATTTCAAAGACTTATTTGCTGTGAAATAAGTTAAGGGTATTTCAAATGGCTTGTGTGCAAAGAAAGGTGAGATGTAGGGAATCACAGAAAGCCGAGGGGAAAATAGGTCAATATATACATTGCTATATGGTGAACTAAGACTTAGGCCAGCCAAAATGTAGAGGACCTGAACCTTAGAAACTTACAAGTAAGCTGGAATCTTGAAAAGTTCAAATCTTTATAAGTAAAAATATTTTTTAAAATGAATAACCAAGTGTTTTAATTGACATCAGAAGATCAAAACAATAATACCTGAGACCATAGAAAAAATATAAATAAAGATATGAGCAGAACTTAATACAATAGAAAACGTATAAAATTCAGGTGATGTAGTAAGTCCAAAGAATATTCTTTGACAAGATTAAAAGACACACTTTGATTAAGGAAAACCAAAACATAAGTAAAGAATATACAGAAAGAATCAGGAGAATGTTATAGCAGAGAGTATATGAAATGCCAGTAAATTTGAAGGTTTGTGTAAAGTGGACCAGATCCTACCTCCTAAAATTTACCAAAACTGACACAAGAGGAAATCATTTAAGGTCATCATGTCAGCCCTTGGCATTCTCGGAATGCCCTGGATTCAGAATGCAGCATCTTTAGTCCATGGTAACCTGCGGAGAGGGGGCGGGGCTGAGGGAGTTTGGAACACTGCCCTCACAGAGGGAGTGGGTGTGGCCATCTCTGCTGTAACTGAAGAAAGGGCAGGGGAGCAGGGGGCCCAGGGCAGGGCCCTCAGAGCCCGGCAGGCCCAGTGGGGTGTCACAAGCATTTAGGCCCAGGACAAAGGGCGCCTTCTTTGTCTGCACAGCGGCACAAACTCTCACCTTTCCACTCAGGCCGCCCTCTTACTTGAAGTGTGTGTGGAACCTGTCCGCGCAGTACACCTCGATGCAGAGCTAACCATAGGTCTGGGCATCGTAGCTTCCTGCCCGGTGACCGAAGTTCGCAGGCGGATGGGTCCCTGGGACACACGCAGAGAGGCTCCTGCCCCGGCCACAGGCCACCCACTGCCACAGCCCCAGATCGTGGGGAACAAAGCAGGCCTGTCTGAGGCCGTGCCTCTAGAGGGAGTAGTGGACCAACATTTGTAGTCAACGGGGTCCTCGCGGGCAACTCATTGGAGGGACACAAATAAATCTTTGCGGAGTTTCTGATGAAACTTACGAGTGTTCACACCTAAGCCTCTTACAAAGTCAGATGTTTAGCTAAACATGAGCTCATGATCTAATTTTACACAATAATGAAGAAATCAGCTACAGGGGGAGACAATCAGCAAAAACAATCAATACCAGAATTAGATTCCCTAGACCATCGATCAGACGTTGGAATAATCAGGTGCAAGGCAGAAAATATACATAAAACTGGAACTGAAACAAGGAACAAGGATGTTTTCAAAGACTGGTAGGATCTCTAAAACATTTTTAAAGTACATGTCATTGATAAAGCTAAATACTCAAAGGTTGTGTAATACAACAGATTCATCATTGAGAAGAGTGAAATTATGCTGTTTTGAAAACTATGGCAGGCCAGATTTTCTGCCTAAATATATAAGAAGATTTCTCTGAAAACTACACATTATTTCAAAGACTTATTGGCTGTGAAATAAGTTAAGGTTATTTCAAATGGCTTGTCTGCAAAGAAAGGTGAGATGTAGGAAATCACAGAAAGTCGAGGGGAAAATAGGTCAATATATACTTTGCTATATTGTGAACTAAGCTTTTGGCCAGCCACAATGTAGAGGACCTGACCCTTAGAAACTTCCAAGTAAGCTGGAATCTTTAAAAATTCAAATCTTTATAAGTAAAAAATTTATTAAAATGAATAACCAAGTGTTTTAATTGACATCAGAAGATCAAAACAATAAACCCTGAGAACATAGAAAAAAGATAAATAAAGATATGAGCAGAACTTAATACCACAGAAAACGTATAAAATTCAGTTGAGGTAGTAAGTGCAAACAATATTCTTTGACAAGATTTAAAAGACACACATTGTTTAAGGAAAACCAAAACATAAGTAAAGAATAATCAGAAAGAATCAGGACAATGTTATAGCAGAGAATATATGAAATGCCAGTAAATTTGAACATTTGTGTAAAGTGGACCATTTCCTAGCTCCTAAACTTTACCAAAATTGACACAAGAGGAAATCATTGAAAGTCATCATGTCAGCCCTTGGCATTCTCGGAATGCCCTGGCCTCAGAATGCAGCATCTGTAGTCCATGGTTACCTGCGGAGAGGGGGCGGGGCTGAGGGAGTTTGGAACACTGCCCTCACAGAGGGAGTGGGTGTGGCCATCTCTGCTGTGACTGAACAAAGGGCAGGCGAGCAGGGGGCCCAGGCAGGGCCCTCAGAGCCCGGCAGGCCCAGTGGGATGTCACAAGCATTTAGGCCAAGGCCAAAGGGCGCCTTCTTTGTCTGCACAGCTGCCCAAACTCTCACCTTTCCACTCAGGCCGCCCTCTTACTTGAAGTGTGTGTGGAACCGGTCCGTGCAGTACACCTCGATGCAAAGCTAACCATAGGTCTGGGCATCATAGCTTCCTGCCAGGTGACCGATGTTCGCAGGCAAATAGCTCGTGGGACACACGTGGGGAGACTCCTGCCCAGGCCACAGGCCGCCCAAATCCACTATCCCAGATCGGGGGCAGCAAAGCAGTCCTGTCTGAGTCCCAGCCTCTAGAGGGCGTAGTGGACCAACACTTGTAGAAAAAGGGGTCCGCGCGGGTAACTCATTGGAGGGCCACAAAAAAATCTTTGCGGACTTTCTGCTGAAGCTTACGAGCGTTCACACCTAAGCCTCTTACAAGGTCAGCTGTTTAGATAAACATGAGCTCATGATCTAAATTTACACAATAATGAAGAAATCAGCTACAAGGGGAGACAAGCAGCAAAAACAATCAATACCAGAATTAGATTCCCTAGGCCAACCATCAGATGTTGGAATAATCAGGTGCAAGGCAGAAAGTATACACAAAACTGGAACTGAAACAAGGAAAAAGGATGTTTTCAAAGACTGGTAGGATCTCTAAAACATTTTTAAAGTACATGTCATTGATAAAGCTAAATACTCAAAGGTTGTGTAATACAACAGATTCATCATTGAGCAGAGTGAAATTATGCTGTTTTGAAAACTATGGCAGGTCAGATTTTCTGCCTAATTATATAAGAAGATTTCTCTAAAAAATACACATTATTTCAAAGACTTATTGGCTGTGAAATAAGTTAAGGGTATTTCAAATGGCTTGTGTGCAAAGAAAGGTGAGATATAGGGAATCACAGAAAGCCGAGGGGAAAATAGGTCAATATATACATTGCTATATGGTGAACTAAGACTTAGGCCAGCCACAATGTAGAGGACCTGACCCTTAGAAACTTACAAGTAAGCTGGAATCTTGAAAAGTTCAAATCTATATAAGTAAAAATATTTTTTAAAATGAATAACCAAGTGTTTTAATTGACATCAGTAGATCAAAACAATAATACCTGAGAACATAGAAAAAAGATAAATAAAGATATGAGCAGAACTTAATACAATAGAAAACGTATAAAATTCAGGTGATGTAGTAAGTCCAAAGAATATTCTTTGACAAGATTAAAAGACACACTTTGATTAAGGAAAACCAAAACATAAGTAAAGAATATACAGAAAGAATCAGGAGAATGTTATAGCAGAGAGTATATGAAATGCCAGTAAATTTGAAGGTTTGTGTAAAGTGGAATAGTTCCTAGCTCCTAAAATTTACCAAAACTGACACAAGAGGAAATCATTTAGGTCATCATGTCAGCCCTTGGCATTCTCGGAATGCCCTGGACTCAGAATGCAGCATCTTTAGTCCATGGTAACCTGCGGAGAGGGGGCGGGGCTGAGGGAGTTTGGAACACTGCCCTCACAGAGGGAGTGGCTGTGGCCATCTCTGCTGTGACTGAAGAAAGGGCAGGGGAGCAGGGGGCCCAGGGCAGGGCCCTCAGAGCCCGGCAGGCCCAGTGGGGTGTCACAAGCATTTAGGCCCAGGACAAAGGGCGCCTTCTTTGTCTGCACAGCGGCACAAACTCTCACCTTTCCACTCAGGCCGCCCTCTTACTTGAAGTGTGTGTGGAACCTGTCCGCGCAGTATACCTCGCTGCACAGCTAACCATAGGTCTGAGCATTGTAGCTTCCTGCCCGGTGACCGAAGTTCGCAGGCAGATGGGTCCCTGGGACACACGCAGAGAGGCTCCTGCCACGGCCACAGGCCACCCACTGCCACTGCCCCAGATCGTGGGGAACAAAGCATCCCTGTCTGAGGCCGTGCCTCTAGAGGGAGTAGTGGACCAACACTTGTAGTCAACGGGGTCCTCGCGGGCAACTCATTGGAGGGACACAAATAAATCTTTGCGGACTTTCTGATGAAACTTACGAGTGTTCACAACTAAGCCTCTTACAAAGTCAGATGTTTAGCTAAACATGAGCTCATGATCTAATTTTACACAATAATGAAGAAATCAGCTACAGGGGGAGACAATCAGCAAAAACAATCAATACCAGAATTAGATTCCCTAGACCATCGATCTGACGTTGGAATAATCAGGTGCAAGGCAGAAAATATACATAAAACTGCAACTGAAACAAGGAACAAGGATGTTTTCAAAGACTGGTAGGATCTCTAAAACATTTTTAAAGTACATGTCATTGATAAAGCTAAATACTCAAAGGTTGTGTAATACAACAGATTCATCATTGAGAAGAGTGAAATTATGCGGTTTTGAAAACTATGGCAGGTCAGATTTTCTGCCTAAATATATAAGAAGATTTCTCTGAAAAATGCACATTATTTCAAAGACTTATTGGCTGTGAAATAAGTTAAGGTTATTTCAAATGGCTTGTCTGCAAAGAAAGGTGAGATGTAGGAAATCACAGAAAGTCGAGGGGAAAATAGGTCAATATATACTTTGCTATATTGTGAATTAAGCCTTTGGCCAGCCACAATGTAGAGGACCTGACCCTTAGAAACTTACAAGTAAGCTGGAATCTTTAAAAATTCAAATCTTTATAAGTAAAAAGTTTTATTAAAATGAATAACCAAGTGTTTTAATTGACATCAGAAGATCAAAACAATAAACTCTGTGAACATAGAAAAAAGATAAATAAAGATATGAGCAGAACTTAATACCACAGAAAACGTATAAAATTCAGTTGAGGTAGTAAGTCCAAAGAATATTCTTTGACAAGATTTAAAAGACACACTTTGATTAAGGAAAACCAAAACATAAGTAAAGAATATACAGAAAGAATCAGGACAATGTTATAGCAGAGAATATCTGAAATGCCAGTAAATATGAACATTTCTGTAAAGTGGACCATATACTAGCTCCTAAAGTTTACCAAAATTGACACAAGAGGAAATCATTTAAGGTCATCATGTCTGCCCTTGGCATTCTCGGAACGCCCTGGCCTCAGAATGCAGCATCTGTTGTCCATGGTAACCTGGGGAGTGGTGGCGGGGCTGAGGGAGGTTGGAACACTGCCTTCACTGAGGGAGTGAGTGGGGCCATCTCTGCTGTGCCTGAATAAAGGGCAGGGGAGAAGGGGGCCCAGGGCAGGGCCCTCAGAGCCCGGCAGGCCCAGTGGGGTGTCACAAGCATTTAGGCCCAGGCCAAAGGGCGCCTTCTTTGTCTGCACAGCTGCCCAAACTCTCACCTTTCCACTCAGGCCGCCCTCTTACTTGAAGTGTGTGTGGAACTGGTCCGCGCAGTACACCTCGATGGAAAGCTAACCATAGGTCTGGCCATCATAGCTTCCTGCCAGGTGACCGAAGTTCGTAGGCAGATGGGTCGTGGGACACACGTGGGGAGCCTCCTGCCCAGGCCACAGGCCGCCCAAAGCCACTATCCCAGATCGGGTGCGGCAAAGCAGTCCTGTCTGAGTCCCAGCCTCTAGAGGGAGTAGTGGACCAACACTTGTAGAAAAAGGGGTCTGCGCGGGTAACTCATTGGAGGGACACAAAAAAATCTTTGCGGACTTTCTGCTGAAGCTTACGAGCGTTCACACCTAAGCCTCTTACAAGGTCAGCTGTTTAGCTAAACATGAGCTCATGATCTAAATTTACACAATAATGAAGAAATCAGGTACAAGGGGAGACAAGAAGCAAAAACAATCAATACCAGAATTAGATTCCGTAGGCCAACCATCAGATGTTGGAATAATCAGGTGCAAGGCAGAAAGTATACATAAAACTTGAACTGAAACAAGGAACAAGGATGTTTTCAAAGACTGGTAGGATCTCTAAAACATTTTTAAAGTACATGTCATTGATAAAGCTAAATACTCAATGGTTGTGTAATACAACAGATTCATCATTGAGCAGAGTGAAATTATGCAGTTTTGAAAACTATGGCAGGTCAGATTTTCTGCCTAATTATATAAGAAGATTTCTCTAAAAAATACACATTATTTCAAAGACTTATTGGCTGTGATATAAGTTAAGGGTATTTCAAATGGCTTGTTTGCAAAAAAAGGTGAGATGTAGGGAATCACAGAAAGTCGAGGGGAAAATAGGTCAATATATACATTGCCATATGGTGAACTAAGACTTAGGCCAGCCACAATGTAGAGGACCTGACCCTTAGAAACTTACAAGTAAGCTGGAATCTTTAAAAACTCAAATCTTCATAAGTAAAAAGATTTATTAAAATGAATAACCAAGTGTTTTAATTGACATCAGAAGATCAAAACAATAAACCCTGAGAACATAGAAAAAAGATAAATAAAGATATGAGCAGAACTTAATACCATAGAAAACGTATAAAATTCAGTTGAGGTAGTAAGTCCAAAGAATATTCTTTGACAAGATTTAAAAGACACACTTTGATTAAGGAAAACCAAAACATAAGTAAAGAATATACAGAAAGAGTCAGGACAATGTTATAGCAGAGAGTATATGAAATGCCAGTAAATTTGAACGTTTGTGTAAAGTGGACCAGTTCCTAGCTCCTAAAATTTACCAAAACTGACACAAGAGGAAATCATTTAAGGTCATCATGTCAGCCCTTGGCATTCTCGGGATGCCCTGGACTCAGAATGCAGCATCTTTAGTCCATGGTAACCTGCGGAGAGGGGGCGGGGCTGAGGGAGTTTGGAACACTGCCCTCACAGAGGGAGTGGGTGTGGCCATCTCTGCTGTGACTGAAGAAAGGGCAGGGGAGCAGGGTGCCCAGGGCAGGGCCCTCGGAGCCCGGCAGGCCCAGTGGGGTGTCACAAGCATTTGGCCCAGGACAAAGGGCGCCTTCTTTGTCTGCACAGCGGCACAAACTCTCACCTTTCCACTCAGGCCGCCCTCTTACTTGAAGTGTGTGTGGAACCTGTCCGCGCAGTACACCTCGCTGCACAGCTAACCATAGGTCTGAGCATCGTAGCTTCCTGCCAGGTGACCGAAATTCGCAGGCAGATGGGTCCCTGGGACACACGCAGAGAGGCTCCTGCCCCGGCCACAGGCCACCCACTGCCACTGCCACAGATCGTGGGGCACAAAACAGCCCTGACTGAGGCCGTGCCTCTAGAGGGAGTAGTGGACCAACACTTGTAGTCAACGGGGTCTTCGCGGGTAACTCATTGGAGGGACACAAATAAATCTTTGCGGACTTTCTGATGAAACTTACGAGTGTTCACACCTAAGCCTCTTACAAAGACAGATGTTTAGCTAAACATGAGCTCATGATCTAATTTTACACAATAATGAAGAAATCAGCTACAGGGGGAGACAATCAGCAAAAACAATCAATACCAGGATTAGATTCCCTAGACCATCGATCAGACGTTGGAATAATCAGGTGCAAGGCATAAAATATACATAAAACTGGAACTGAAACAAGGAACAAGGATGTTTTCAAAGACTGGTAGGATCTCTAAAACATTTTTAATGTACATGTCATTGATAAAGCTAAATACTCAAAGGTTGTGTAATACAACAGATTCATCATTGAGAAGAGTGAAATTATGCTGTTTTGAAAACTATGGCAGGTCAGATTTTCTGCCTAAATATATAAGAAGATTTCTCTGAAAACTACACATTATTTCAAAGACTTATTGGCTGTGAAATAAGTTAAGGTTATTTCAAATGGCTAGTCTGCAAAGAAAGGTGAGATGTAGGAATTCACAGAAAGTCAAGGGGAAAATAGGTCAATATATACTTTGCTATATTGTGAACTAAGCTTTTGGCCAGCCACAATGTAGAGGACCTGACCCTTAGAAACTTCCAAGTAAGCTGGAATCTTTAAAAATTCAAATCTTTATAAGTAAAAAATTTATTAAAATGAATAACCAAGTGTTTTAATTGACATCAGAAGATCAAAACAATAAACCCTGAGAACATAGAAAAAAGATAAATAAAGATATGAGCAGAACTTAATACCACAGAAAACGTATAAAATTCAGTTGAGGTAGTAAGTCCAAAGAATATTCTTTGACAAGATTTAAAAGACACACATTGATTAAGGAAAACAAAAACATAAGTAAACAATATACAGAAAGAATCAGGACAAAGTTATAGCAGAGAATATAGGAAATGCCAGTAAATTAGAACATTTCTGTAAAGTGGACCAATTCCTAGCTCCTAAAGTTTACCAAAACTGACACAAGAGGAAATCATTTAAGGTCATCATGTCTGCCCTTGGCATTCTCGGAATGCCCTGGCCTCAGAATGCAGCATCTGTAGTCCATGGTAACCTGCGGGCAGGGGGCGGGGCTGAGGGAGGTTGGAACACTGCCCTCACTGAGGGAGTGGGTGTGGCCATCTCTGCTGTGACTGAACAAAGCCAAGGGAGCAGGGGTCCCAGGGCAGGGCCCTCAGAGCCCGGCAGGCCCAATGGGGTGTCACAAGCATTTAGGCCCTGGCCAAAGTGCGCCTTCTTTGTCTCCACAGCTGCCCAAACACTAACCTTTCCACTCAGCCCGCCCTCATACTTAAAGTGTGTGTGGAACCTGTCCACGCAGTACCCCTCGCTGCACAGCTAACCATACGTCTGGGCATCGTAGCTTCCTGCCAGGGGACCGAAGTTCGCAGGCAGATGGGTCGTGGGACACACGTGGGGAGACTCCTGCCCAGGCCACAGGCCGCCCAAAGCCACTATCCCAGATCGGGGGCAGCAAAGCATTCCTGTCTGAGTCCCAGCCTCTAGAGGGAGTAGTGGACCAACACTTGTAGAAAAAGGGGTCCTCGCGGGCAACTCATTGGAGGGACACAAAAAAATCTTTGCGGACTTTCTGCTGAAGCTTACGAGCGTTCACACCTAAGCCTCTTACTAGGTCAGCTGTTTGGATAAACATGAGCTCATGATCTAAATTTACACAATAATGAAGAAATCAGCTACAAGGGGAGACAAGCAGCAAAAACAATCAATACCAGAATTAGATTCCCTAGGCCAACCATCAGATGATGGAATAATCAGGTGCAAGGCAGAAAGTATACATAAAACTTGAACTGAAAAAAGGAATAAGGATGTTTTCAAAGACTGGTAGGATCTCTAAAACATTTTTAAAGTACATGTCATTGATAAAGCTAAATACTCAATGGTTGTGTAATACAACAGATTCAACATTGAGAAGAGTGAAATTATGCTGTTTTGAAAACTATGGCAGGTCAGATTTTCTGCCTAATTATATAAGAAGATTTCTCTAAAAAATACACCTTATTTCAAAGACTTATTGGCTGTGAAATAAGTTAAGGGTATTTCAAATGGCTTGTGTGCAAAGAAAGGTGAGATGTAGGGAATCACAGAAAGTCGAGGGGAAAATAGGTCAATATATACATTGCTATATGGTGAACTAAGACTTAGGCCAACCACAATGTAGAGGACCTGACCCTTAGAAACTTACAAGTAAGCTGGAATCTTGAAAAATTCAAATCCTTATAAGTAAAAAGATTTTTTAAAATGAATAACCAAGTGTTTTAATTGACATCAGAAGATCAAAACAATAAACCTGAGAACATAGAAACAATATAAATAAAGATATGAGCAGAACTTAATACAATAGAAAACGTATAAAATTCAGCTGATGTAGTAAGTCCAAATAATATGCTTTGACAAGATTAAAAGACACACTTTGATTAAGGAAAACCAAAACATATGTAAAGAATATACAGAAAGAATCAGGACAATGTTATAGCAGAGAGTATATGAAATGCCAGTAAATTTGAAAGTTTGTGTAAAGTGGACCAGTTCCTAGCTCCTAAAATTTACCAAAACTGACACAAGAGGAAATCATTTAAGGTCATCATGTCAGCCCTTGGCATTCTCGGAATGCCCTGGACTCATAATGCAGCATCTTTAGTCCATGGTAACCTGCGGAGAAGGGGCGGGGCTGAGGGAGTTTGGAACACTGCCCTCACAGAGGGAGTGGGTGTGGCCATCTCTGCTGTGACTGAACAAAGGGCAGGGGAGCAGGGTGCACAGGGCAGGGCCCTCAGAGCCCGGGAGGCCCAGTGGGGTGTCACAAGTATTTGGCCCAGGACAAAGGGCGCCTTCTTTGTCTGCACAGCGGCACAAACTCTCACCTTTCCACTCAGGCCGCCCTCTTACTTGAAGTGTGTGTGGAACCTGTCCGCGCAGTACACCTCGCTGCACAGCTAACCATAGGTCTGAGCATCGTAGCTTCCTGCCAGGTGACCGAATTTCGCAGGAAGATGGGTCCCTGGGACCCACGCAGAGAGGCTCCTGCCCCGGCCACAGGCCACCCACTGCCACTGCCACGGATCGTGGGGCACAAAACAGCCCTGTCTGAGGCCGTGCCTTTAGAGGGAGTAGTGGACCAACACTTGTAGTCAATGGGGTCTTCGCGGGTAACTCATTGGAGGGACACAAATAAATCTCTGCGGACTTTCTGATGAAACTTACGAGTGTTCACACCTAAGCCTCTTACAAAGTCAGATGTTTAGCTAAACATGAGCTCATGATCTAAATTTACACAATAATGAAGAAATCAGCTACAGGGGGAGACAATCAGCAAAAACAATCAATACCAGGATTAGATTCCCTAGACGATCGATCAGACGTTGGAATAATCAGGTGCAAGGCAGAAAATATACATAAAACTGGAACTGGAACAAGGAACAAGGATGTTTTCAAAGACTGGTAGGATCTCTAAAACATTTTTAAAGTACATGTCATTGATAAAGCTAAATACTCAAAGTTGTGTAATACAACAGATTCATCATTGAGAAGAGTGAAATTATGCTGTTTTGAAAACTATGGCAGGTCAGATTTTCTGCCTAAATATATAAGAAGATTTCTCTGAAAACTACACATTATTTCAAAGACTTATTGGCTGTGAAATAAGTTAAGGTTATTTCAAATGGCTTGTCTGCAAAGAAAGGTGAGATGTAGGAAATCACAGAAAGTCGAGGGGAAACTAGGTCAATATATACTTTGCTATATTGTGAACTAAGCTTTTGGCCAGCCACAATGTAGAGGACCTGACCCTTAGAAACTTCCAAGTAAGCTGGAATCTTTAAAAATTCAAATCTTTATAAGTAAAAAATTTATTAAAATGAATAACCAAGTGTTTTAATTGACATCAGAAGATCAAAACAATAAACCCTGAGAACATAGAAAAAAGATAAATAAAGATATGAGCAGAACTTAATACCACAGAAAACGTATAAAATTCAGTTGAGGTAGTAAGTCCAAAGAATATTCTTTGACAAGATTTAAAAGACACACATTGATTAAGGAAAACCAAAACATAAGTAAAGAATAAACAGAAAGAATCAGGACAATGTTATAGCAGAGAATATATGAAATGCCAGAAAATTTGAACATTTGTGTAAAGTGGATCATTTCCTAGCTCCTAAACTTTACCAAAATTGACACAAGAGGAAATCATTGAAAGTCATCATGTCAGCCCTTGGCATTCTCGGAATGCCCTGGCCTCAGAATGCAGCATCTGTAGTCCATGGTAACCTGCGGAGAGGGGGCGGGGCTGAGGGAGTTTGGAACACTGGTCTCACAGAGGGAGTGGGTGTGGCCATCTCTGCTGTGACTGAAGAAAGGGCAGGGGAGCAGGGGGCCCAGGGCAGGTCCCTCAGAGCCCGGCAGGCCCAGTGGGGTGTCACAAGCATTTAGGCCCAGGACAAAGGGCGCCTTCTTTGTCTGCACAGCTGCCCAAACTCTCACCTTTCCACTCAGGCCGCCCTCTTACTTGAAGTGTGTGTGGAACCGGTCCGTGCAGTACACCTCGATGCAAAGCTAACCATAGGTCTGGGCATCATAGCTTCCTGCCAGGTGACCGATGTTCGCAGGCAAATAGCTCGTGGGACACACGTGGGGAGACTCCTGCCCAGGCCACAGGCCGCCCAAATCCACTATCCCAGATCGGGGGCAGCAAAGCAGTCCTGTCTGAGTCCCAGCCTCTAGAGGGCGTAGTGGACCAACACTTGTAGAAAAAGGCGTCCGCGCGGGTAACTCATTGGAGGGCCACAAAAAAATCTTTGCGGACTTTCTGCTGAAGCTTACGAGCGTTCACACCTAAGCCTCTTACAAGGTCAGCTGTTTAGATAAACATGAGCTCATGATCTAAATTTACACAATAATGAAGAAATCAGCTACAAGGGGAGACAAGCAGCAAAAACAATCAATACCAGAATTAGATTCCCTAGGGCAACCATCAGATGTTGGAATAATCAGGTGCAAGGCAGAAAGTATACACAAAACTGGAACTGAAACAAGGAACAAGGATGTTTTCAAAGACTGGTAGGATCTCTAAAACATTTTTAAAGTACATGTCATTGATAAAGCTAAATACTCAATGGTTGTGTAATACAACAGATTCATCATTGAGCAGAGTGAAATTATGCTGTTTTGAAAACTATGGCAGGTCAGATTTTCTGCCTAATTATATAAGAAGATTTCTCTAAAAAATACACATTATTTCAAAGACTTATTGGCTGTGAAATAAGTTAAGGGTATTTCAAATGGCTTGTGTGCAAAGAAAGGTGAGATGTAGGGAATCACAGAAAGCCGAGGGGAAAATAGGTCAATATATACATTGCTATATGGAGAACTAAGACTTAGGTCAGCCACAATGTAGAGGACCTGACCCTTAGAAACTTACAAGTAAGCTGGAATCTTGAAAAGTTCAAATCTTTATAAGTAAAAATATTTTTTAAAATGAATAACCAAGTGTTTTAATTGACATCAGAAGATCAAAACAATAATACCTGAGAACATAGAAAAAAGATAAATAAAGATATGAGCAGAACTTAATACAATAGAAAACGTATAAAATTCAGGTGATGTAGTAAGTCCAAAGAATATTCTTTGACAAGATTAAAAGACACACTTTGATTAAGGAAAACCAAAACATAAGTAAAGAATATACAGAAAGAATCAGGACAATGTTATAGCAGAGAGTATATGAAATGCCAGTAAATTTGAAGGTTTGTGTAAAGTGGACCAGTTCCTAGCTCCTAAAATTTACCAAAACTGACACAAGAGGAAATCATTTAAGGTCATCATGTCAGCCCTTGGCATTCTCGGAATGCCCTGGACTCAGAATGCAGCATCTTTAGTCCATGGTAACCTGCGGAGAGGGGGCGGGGCTGAGGGAGTTTGGAACACTGCCCTCACAGAGGGAGTGGCTGTGGCCATCTCTGCTGTGACTGAAGAAAGGGCAGGGGAGCAGGGGGCCCAGGGCAGGGCCCTCAGAGCCCGGCAGGCCCAGTGGGGTGTCACAAGTATTTAGGCCCAGGACAAAGGGTGCCTTCTTTGTCTGCACAGCGGCACAAACTCTCACCTTTCCACTCAGGCCGCCCTCTTACTTGAAGTGTGTGTGGAACCTGTCCGCGCAGTACACCTCGCTGCACAGCTAACCATAGCCCTGAGCATCGTAGCTTCCTGCCCGGTGACCGAAGTTCGCAGGCAGATGGGTCCCTGGGACACACGCAGAGAGGCTCCTGCCCCGGCCACAGGCCACCCACTGCCACTGCCCCAGATCGTGGGGAACAGAGCAGCCCTGCCTGAGGCCGTGCCTCCTGAGGGAGTAGTGGACCAACACTTGTAGTCAACGGGGTCCTCGCGGGCAACTCATTGGAGGGACACAAATAAATCTTTGCGGACTTTCTGATGAAACTTACGAGTGTTCACACCTAAGCCTCTTACAAAGTCAGATGTTTAGCTAAACATGAGCTCATGATCTAATTTTACACAATAATGAAGAAATCAGCTACAGGGGGAGACAATCAGCAAAAACAATCAATACCAGAATTAGATTCCCTAGACCATCGATCAGACGTTGGAATAATCAGGTGCAAGGCAGAAAACATACATAAAACTGCAACTGAAACAAGGAACAAGGATGTTTTCAAAGACTGGTAGGATCTCTAAAACATTTTTAAAGTACATGTCATTGATAAAGCTAAATACTCAAAGGTTGTGTAATACAACAGATTCATCATTGAGAAGAGTGAAATTATGCTGTTTTGAATACTATGGCAGGTCATATTTTCTGCCTAAATATATAAGAAGATTTCTCTGAAAGATGCACATTATTTCAAAGACTTATTGGCTGTGAAATAAGTTAAGGTTATTTCAAATGGCTTGTCTGCAAAGAAAGGTGAGATGTAGGAAATCACAGAAAGTCGAGGGGAAAATAGGTCAATATATACTTTGCTATATTGTGAACTAAGCCTTTGGCCAGCCACAATGTAGAGGACCTGACCCTTAGAAACTTACTAGTAAGCTGGAATCTTTAAAAATTCAAATCTTTATAAGTAAAAAGATTTATTAAAATGAATAACCAAGTGTTTTAATTGACATCAGAAGATCAAAACAATAAACTCTGTGAACATAGAAAAAAGATAAATAAAGATATGAGCAGAACTTAATACCACAGAAAACGTATAAAATTCAGTTGAGGTAGTAAGTCCAAAGAATATTCTTTGACAAGATTTAAAAGACACACTTTGATTAAGGAAAACCAAAACATAAGTAAAGAATATAAAGAAAGAATCAGGACAATGTTATAGCAGAGAATATCTGAAATGCCAGTAAATATGAACATTTCTGTAAAGTGGACCATATCCTAGCTCCTAAAGTTTACCAAAATTGACACAAGAGGAAATCAGTTAAGGTCATCATGTCTGCCCTTGGCATTCTCGGAACGCCCTGGCCTCAGAATGCAGCATCTGTTGTCCATGGTAACCTGGGGAGTGGTGGCGGGGCTGAGGGAGGTTGGAACACTGCCTTCACTGAGGGAGTGAGTGGGGCCATCTCTGCTGTGCCTGAATAAAGGGCAGGGGAGAAGGGGGCCCAGGGCAGGGCCCTCAGAGCCCGGCAGGCCCAGTGGGGTGTCACAAGCATTTAGGCCCAGGCCAAAGGGCGCCTTCTTTGTCTGCACAGCGGCACAAACTGTCACCTTCCCACTCAGGCCGCCCTCTTACTTGAAGTGTGTGTGGAACTGGTCCGCGCAGTACACCTCGATGCAAAGCTAACCATAGGTCTGGGCATCATAGCTTCCTGCCAGGTGACCGAAGTTCGCAGGCAGATGGGTCGTGGGACACACGTGGGGAGCCTCCTGCCCAGGCCACAGGCCGCCCAAAGCCACTATCCCAGATCGGGTGCAGCAAAGCAGTCCTGTCTGAGTCCCAGCCTCTAGAGGGAGTAGTGGACCAACACTTGTAGAAAAAGGGGTCTGCGCGGGTAACTCATTGGAGGGACACAAAAAAATCTTTGCGGACTTTCTGCTGAAGCTTACGAGCGTTCACACCTAAGCCTCTTACAAGGTCAGCTGTTTAGCTAAACATGAGCTCATGATCTAAATTTACACAATAATGAAGAAATCAGCTACAAGGGGAGACAAGAAGCAAAAACAATCAATACCAGAATTAGATTCCCTAGGCCAACCATCAGATGTTGGAATAATCAGGTGCAAGGCAGAAAGTATACATAAAACTTGAACTGAAACAAGGAACAAGGATGTTTTCAAAGACTGGTAGGATCTCTAAAACATTTTTAAAGTACATGTCATTGATAAAGCTAAATACTCAATGGTTGTGTAATACAACAGATTCATCATTGAGCAGAGTGAAATTATGCTGTTTTGAAAACTATGGCAGGTCAGATTTTCTGCCTCATTATATAAGAAGATTTCTCTAAAAAATACACATTATTTCAAAGACTTATTGGCTGTGAAATAAGTTAAGGGTATTTCAAATGGCTTGTTTGCAAAAAAAGGTGAGATGTAGGGAATCACAGAAAGTCGAGGGGAAAATAGGTCAATATATACATTGCCATATGGTGAACTAAGACTTAGGCCAGCCACAATGTAGAGGACCTGACCCTTAGAAACTTATAAGTAAGCTGGAATCTTGAAAAGTTCAAATCTTTATAAGTAAAAAGATTTATTAAAATGAATAACCAAGTGTTTTAATTGACATCAGAATATCAAAACAATAAACCTGAGAACATAGAAAAAATATAAATAAAGATATGAGCAGAACTTAATACAATAGAAAACGTATAAAATTCAGGTGATGTAGTAAGTCCAAAGAATATTCTTTGACAAGATTAAAAGACACACTTTGATTAAGGAAAACCAAAACATAAGTAAAGAATATACAGAAAGAATCAGGACAATGTTATAGCAGAGAGTATATGAAATGCCAGTAAATTTGAAGGTTTGTGTAAAGTGGACCAGTTCCTAGCTCCTAAAATTTACCAAAACTGACACAAGAGGAAATCATTTAAGGTCATCATGTCAGCCCTTGGCATTCTCGGAATGCCCTGGACTCAGAATGCAGCATCCTTAGTCCATGGGAACCTGCGGAGAAGGGGTGAGGCTGAGGGAGTTTGGAACACTGCCCTCACAGAGGGAGTGGGTGTGGCCATCTCTGCTGTGACTGAACAAAGGGCAGGGGAGCAGGGGGCCCAGGGCAGGGCCCTCAGAGCCCGGCAGGCCCAGTGGTGTGTCACAAGCATTTATGCCCAGGACAAAGGAAGCCTTCTTTGTCTGCACAGCGGCACAAACTCTCACCTTTCCACTCAGGCCGCCCTCTTACTTGAAGTGTGTGTGGAACCTGTCCGTGCAGTACACCTCGCTGCACAGCTAACCATAGGTCTGGGCATCGTAGCTTCCTGCCAGGTGACCGAATTTCGCAGGCAGATGGGTACCTGGGACACACGCAGAGAGGCTCCTGCCCCGGCCACAGGCCACCCACTGCCACTGCCACAGATCGTGGGGCACAAAGCAGCCCTGTCTGAGGCTGTGCCTCTAGAGGGAGTAGTGGACCAACACTTGTAGTAAACGGGGTCCTCGCGGGCAACTCATTGGAGGGACACAAATAAATCTTTGCGGAGTTTCTGATGAAACTTACGAGTGTTCACACCTAAGCCTCTTACAAAGTCAGATGTTTAGGTAAACATGAGCCATGATCTAATTTTACACAATAATGAAGAAATCAGCTACAGGGGGAGACAATCAGCAAAAACAATCAATACCAGAATTAGATTCCCTAGGCCATCGATCAGACGTTGGAATAATCAGGTGCAAGTCAGAAAATATACAAAAACTGGAACTGAAACAACGAACAAGGATATTTTCAAAGACTGGTAGGATCTCTAAAACATTTTTAAAGTACATGTCATTGATAAAGCTAAATACTCAAAGGTTGTGTAATACAACAGATTCATCATTGAGAAGAGTGAAATTATGCTGTTTTGAAAACTATGGCAGGTCAGATTTTCTGCCTAAATATATAAGAAGATTTGTCTGAAAACTACACATTATTTCAAAGACTTATTGGCTGTGAAATAAGTTAAGGTTATTTCAAATGGCTTGTCTGCAAAGAAAGGTGAGATGTAGGAAATCACAGAAAGTCGAGGGGAAAATAGGTCAATATATACTTTGCTATATTGTAAACTAAGCTTTTGGCCAGCCACAATGTAGAGGACCTGACCCTTAGAAACTTACAAGTAAGCTGGAATCTTGAAAAATTCAAATCTTTATAAGTAAAAAGATTTATTAAAATAAATAACCAAGTGTTTTAATTGACATCAGAAGATCAAAACAATAAACCCTGAGAACGTAGAAAAAAGATAAATAAAGATATGAGCAGAACTTAATACCACAGAAAACGTATAAAATTCAGTTGAGGTAGTAAGTCCAAAGAATATTCTTTGACAAGATTTAAAAGACACACTTTGATTAAGGAAAACCAAAACATAAGTAAAGAATATACAGAAAGAATCAGGACAATGTTATAGCAGAGAATATCTGAAATGCCAGTAAATTTGAACATTTGTATAAAGTGGAGCATTTCCTAGCTCCTAAAATTTAACAAAATTGACACAAGAGGAAATCATTTAAGGTCATCATGTCTGCCCTTGGCATTCTCGGAACGCCCTCGGCTCAGAATGCAGCATCTGTAGTCCATGGTAACCTGCGGAGAGGGGGCGGGGCTGAGGGAGGTTGGAACAATGCCTTCACTGAGGGAGTGGGTGGGGCCATCTCTGCTGTGCCTGAACAAAGGGCAGGGGATAAGGGGGCCAACGCCGGGCCCTCAGAGCCCGGCAGGCCCAGTCGTGTGTCACAAGCATATAGGCACAGGTCAAAGTGCGCCTTCTTTGTCTGAACAGCTGCCCAAACTCTCACCTTTCCACACAGGCCGCCCTCTTACTTGAAGTGTGTGTGGAACCGGTCCGTGCAGTACACCTCGCTGCAAAGCTAACCATAGGTCTGGGCATCATAGCTTCCTGCCAGGTGACCGAAGTTCGCAGGCAGATGGGTCGTGGGACACACGTGGGGAGCCTCCTGCCCAGGCCACAGGCCGCCCAAAGCCACTATCCCAGATCGGGGGCGGCAAAGCAGTCCTGTCTGAGTCCCAGCCTCTAGAGGGAGTAGTGGACCAACACATGTAGAAAAAGGGGTCCACACGGGTAACTCATTGGAGGGACACAAAAAAATCTTTGCGGACTTTCTGCTGAAGCTTACGAGCGTTCACACCTAAGACTCTTACAAGGTCAGCTGTTTAGCTAAAAATGAGCTCATGATCTAAATTTACACAATACTGAAGCAATCAGCTACAAGGGGAGAGAAGCAGCAAAAACAATCAATACCAGAATTAGATTCCCTAGACCAACCATCAGATGTTGGAATAATCAGGTGCAAGCCAGAAAGTATACACAAAACTGGAACTGAAACAAGGAACAAGGATGTTTTCAAAGACTGGTAGGATCTCTAAAACATTTTTAAAGTACATGTCATTGATAAAGCTAAATACTCAAAGGTGGTGTAATACAACAGATTCATCATTGAGAAGAGTGAAATTATGCTGTTTTGAAAATTATGGCAGGTCAGATTTTCTGCCTAAATATATAAGAAGATTTCTCTGAAAAATGCACATTATTTCAAAGACTTATTGGCTGTGAAATAAGTTAAGTTTATTTCAAATGGCTTGTCTGCAAAGAAAGGTGAGATGTAGGAAATCACAGAAAGTCGAGGGGAAAATAGGTCAATATATACTTTGCTATATTGTGAACTAAGCCTTTGGCCAGCAACAATGTAGAGGACCTGACCCTTAGAAACTTACAAGTAAGCTGGAATCTTTAAAAACTCAAATCTTCATAAGTAAAAAGATTTATTAAAATGAATAACCAAGTGTTTTAATTGACATCAGAAGATCAAAACAATAAACCCTGAGAACATAGAAAAAAGATAAATAAAGATATGAGCAGAACTTAATACCATAGAAAACGTATAAAATTCAGTTGAGGTAGTAAGTCCAAAGAATATTCTTTGACAAGATTTAAAAGACACACTTTGATTAAGGAAAACCAAAACATAAGTAAAGAATATACAGAAAGAGTCAGGACAATGTTATAGCAGAGAGTATATGAAATGCCAGTAAATTTGAACGTTTGTGTAAAGTGGACCAGTTCCTAGCTCCTAAAATTTACCAAAACTGACACAAGAGGAAATCATTTAAGGTCATCATGTCAGCCCTTGGCATTCTCGGGATGCCCTGGACTCAGAATGCAGCATCTTTAGTCCATGGTAACCTGCGGAGAGGGGGCGGGGCTGAGGGAGTTTGGAACACTGCCCTCACAGAGGGAGTGGGTGTGGCCATCTCTGCTGTGACTGAAGAAAGGGCAGGGGAGCAGGGGGCTCAGGGCAGGGCCCTCAGAGCCCGGCAGGCCCAGTGGGGTGTCAAAAGCATTTAGGCCCAGGTCAAAGTGCGCCTTCTTTGTCTGCACAGCGGCACAAACTCTCACCTTTCCACTCAGGCCGCCCTCTTACTTGAAGTGTGTGTGGAACCGGTCCGCGCAGTACACCTCGATGCAAAGCTAACCATAGGTCTGGCCATCATAGCTTCCTGCCATGTGACCGAAGTTCGCAGGCAGATGGGTCGTGGGACACACGTGGGGAGACTCCTGCCCAGGCCACAGGCCGCCCAAAGCCACTATCCCAGATCGGGGGCAGCAAAGCAGTCCTGTCTGAGTCCCAGCCTCTAGAGGGAGTAGTGGACCAACACTTGTAGAAAAAGGGGTCCTCGCGGGCAACTCATTGGAGGGACACAAAAAAATCTTTGCGGACTTTCTGCTGAAGCTTACGAGCGTTCACACCTAAGCCTCTTACAAGGTCAGCTGTTTAGATAAACATGAGCTCATGATCTAAATTTACACAATAATGAAGAAATCAGCTACAAGGGGAGACAAGCAGCAAAAACAATCAATACCAGAATTAGATTCCCTAGGCCAACCATCAGATGATGGAATAATCAGGTGCAAGGCAGAAAGTATACATAAAACTTGAACTGAAAAAAGGAATAAGGATGTTTTCAAAGACTGGTAGGATCTCTAAAACATTTTTAAAGTACATGTCATTGATAAAGCTAAATACTCAATGGTTGTGTAATACAACAGATTCAACATTGAGCAGAGTGAAATTATGCTGTTTTGAAAACTATGGCAGGTCAGATTTTCTGCCTAATTATATAAGAAGATTTCTCTAAAAAATACACATTATTTCAAAGACTTATTGGCTGTGAAATAAGTTAAGGTTATTTCAAATGGCTTGTGTGCAAAGAAAGGTGAGATGTAGGGAATCACAGAAAGTCGAGGGGAAAATAGGTCAATATATACATTGCTATATGGTGAACTAAGACTTAGGCCAACCACAATGTAGAGGACCTGACCCTTAGAAACTTCCAAGTAAGCTGGAATCTTTAAAAATTCAAATCTTTATAAGTAAAAAATTTATTACAATGAATAACCAAGTGTTTTAATTGACATCAGAAGATCAAAACAATAAACCCTGAGAACATAGAAAAAAGATAAATAAAGATATGAGCAGAACTTAATACCACAGAAAACGTATAAAATTCAGTTGAGGTAGTAAGTCCAAAGAATATTCTTTGACAAGATTTAAAAGACACACATTGATTAAGGAAAACCAAAACATAAGTAAAGAATAAACAGAAAGAATCAGGACAATGTTATAGCAGGGAATATATGAAATGCCAGTAAATTTGAACATTTGTGTAAAGTGGACCATTTCCTAGCTCCTAAACTTTACCAAAATTGACACAAGAGGAAATCATTGAAAGTCATCATGTCAGCCCTTGGCATTCTCGGAATGCCCTGGCCTCAGAATGTAGCATCTGTAGTCCATGGTAACCCGCGGAGAGGGGGCGGGGCTGAGGGAGTTTGGAACACTGCCCTCACAGAGGGAGTGGGTGTGGCCATCTCTGCTGTGACTGAACAAAGGGCAGGGGAGCAGGGGGCCCAGGGCAGGGCCCTCAGAGCCCGGCAGGCCCAGTGGGGTGTCACAAGCATTTAGGCCCAGGTCAAAGGGCGCCTTCTTTGTCTGCACAGCTGCCCAAACTCTCACCTTTCCACTCAGGCCGCCCTCTTACTTGAAGTGTGTGTGGAACCGGTCCGTGCAGTATACCTCGATGCAAAGCTAACCATAGGTCTGGGCATCATAGCTTCCTGCCAGGTGACCGATGTTCGCAGGCAAATAGCTCGTGGGACACACGTGGGGAGACTCCTGCCCAGGCCACAGGCCGCCCAAATCCACTATCCCAGATCGGGGGCAGCAAAGCAGTCCTGTCTGAGTCCCAGCCTCTAGAGGGCGTAGTGGACCAACACTTGTAGAAAAAGGCGTCCGCGCGGGTAACTCATTGGAGGGCCACAAAAAAATCTTTGCGGACTTTCTGAGGAAGCTTACGAGCGTTCACACCTAAGCCTCTTAGAAGGTCAACTGTTTAGATAAACATGAGCTCATGATCTAAATTTACACAATAATGAAGAAATCAGCTACAAGGGGAGACAAGCAGCAAAAACAATCAATACCAGAATTAGATTCCCTAGGCCAACCATCAGATGTTGGAATAATCAGGTGCAAGGCAGAAAGTATACACAAAACTGGAACTGAAACAAGGAACAAGGATGTTTTCAAAGACTGGTAGGATCTCTAAAACATTTTTAAAGTACATGTCATTGATAAAGCTAAATACTCAATGGTTGTGTAATACAACAGATTCATCATTGAGCAGAGTGAAATTATGCTGTTTTGAAAACTATGGCAGGTCAGATTTTCTGCCTAATTATATAAGAAGATTTCTCTAAAAAATACACATTATTTCAAAGACTTATTGGCTGTGAAATAAGTTAAGGGTATTTCAAATGGCTTGTGTGCAAAGAAAGGTGAGATGTAGGGAATCACAGAAAGCCGAGGGGAAAATAGGTCAATATATACATTGCTATATGGTGAACTAAGACTTAGGCCAGCCACAATGTAGAGGACCTGACCCTTAGAAACTTACAAGTAAGCTGGAATCTTGAAAAGTTCAAATCTTTATAAGTAAAAATATTTTTTAAAATGAATAACCAAGTGTTTTAATTGACATCAGAAGATCAAAACAATAAACCCTGAGAACATAGAAAAAAGATAAATAAAGATATGAGCAGAACTTAATACCACGGAAAACGTATAAAATTCAGTTGAGGTAGTAAGTCCAAAGAATATTCTTTGACAAGATTTAAAAGACACACATTGATTAAGGAAAACCAAAACATAAGTAAAGAATAAACAGAAAGAATCAGGACAATGTTATAGCAGGGAATATATGAAATGCCAGTAAATTTGAACATTTGTGTAAAGTGGACCATTTCCTAGCTCCTAAACTTTACCAAAATTGACACAAGAGGAAATCATTGAAAGTCATCATGTCAGCCCTTGGCATTCTCGGAATGCCCTGGCCTCAGAATGCAGCATCTGTAGTCCATGGTAACCCGCGGAGAGGGGGAGGGGCTGAGGGAGTTTGGAACACTGCCCTCACAGAGGGTGTGGGTGTGGCCATCTCTGCTGTGACTGAAGAAAGGGCAGGGGAGCAGGGGGCCCAGGGCAGGGCCCTCAGAGCCCGGCAGGCTCAGTGGGATGTCACAAGCATTTAGGCCCAGGCCAAAGGGCGCCTTCTTTGTCTGCACAGCTGCGCAAACTCTCACCTTTCCACTCAGGCCGCCCTCTTACTTGCAGTGTGTGTGGAACCTGTCCGTGCAGTACACCTCGATGCAAAGCTAACCATAGGTCTGGGCATCATAGCTTCCTGCCAGGTGACCGATGTTCGCAGGCAAATAGCTCGTGGGACACACGTGGGGAGACTCCTGCCCAGGCCACAGGACGCCCAAATCCACTATCCCAGATCGGGGGCAGCAAAGCAGTCCTGTCTGAGTCCCAGCCTCTAGAGGGCGTAGTGGACCAACACTTGTAGAAAAAGGCGTCCGCGCGGGTAACTCATTGGAGGGCCACAAAAAAATCTTTGCGGACTTTCTGAGGAAGCTTACGAGCGTTCACACCTAAGCCTCTTACAAGGTCAACTGTTTAGATAAACATGAGCTCATGATCTAAATTTACACAATAATGAAGAAATCAGCTACAAGGGGAGACAAGCAGCAAAAACAATCAATACCAGAATTAGATTCCCTAGGCCAACCATCAGATGTTGGAATAATCAGGTGCAAGGCAGAAAGTATACACAAAACTGGAACTGAAACAAGGAACAAGGATGTTTTCAAAGACTGGTAGGATCTCTAAAACATTTTTAAAGTACATGTCATTGATAAAGCTAAATACTCAATGGTTGTGTAATACAACAGATTCATCACTGAGCAGAGTGAAATTATGCTGTTTTGAAAACTATGGCAGGTCAGATTTTCTGCCTAATTATATAAGAAGATTTCTCTAAAAAATACACATTATTTCAAAGACTTATTGGCTGTGAAATAAGTTAAGGGTATTTCAAATGGCTTGTGTGCAAAGAAAGGTGAGATGTAGGGAATCACAGAAAGCCGAGGGGAAAATAGGTCAATATATACATTGCTATATGGTGAACTAAGACTTAGGCCAGCCACAATGTAGAGGACCTGACCCTTAGAAACTTACAAGTAAGCTGGAATCTGGAAAAGTTCAAATCTTTATAAGTAAAAATATTTTTTAAAATGAATAACCAAGTGTTTTAATTGACATCAGAAGATCAAAACAATAATACCTGAGAACATAGAAAAAAGATAAATAAAGATATGAGCAGAACTTAATACAATAGAAAACGTATAAAATTCAGGTGATGTAGTAAGTCCAAAGAATATTCTTTGACAAGATTAAAAGACACACTTTGATTAAGGAAAACCAAAACATAAGTAAAGAATATACAGAAAGAATCAGGAGAATGTTATAGCAGAGAGTATATGAAATGCCAGTAAATTTGAAGGTTTGTGTAAAGTGGACCAGTTCCTAGCTCCTAAAATTTACCAAAACTGACACAAGAGGAAATCATTTAAGGTCATCATGTCAGCCCTTGGCATTCTCGGGATGCCCTGGACTCAGAATGCAGCATCTTTAGTCCATGGTAACCTGCGGAGAGGGGGCGGGGCTGAGGGAGTTTGGAACACTGCCCTCACAGAGGGAGTGGGTGTGGCCATCTCTGCTGTGACTGAAGAAAGGGCAGGGGAGCAGGGTGCCCAGGGCAGGGCCCTTGGAGCCCGGCAGGCCCAGTGGGGTGTCACAAGCATTTGGCCCAGGACAAAGGGCGCCTTCTTTGTCTGCACAGCGGCACAAACTCTCACCTTTCCACTCAGGCCGCCCTCTTACTTGAAGTGTGTGTGGAACCTGTCCGCGCAGTACACCTCGCTGCACAGCTAACCATAGGTCTGAGCATCGTAGCTTCCTGCCAGGTGACCGAAATTCGCAGGCAGATGGGTCGCTGGGACACACGCAGAGAGGCTCCTGCCCCGGCCACAGGCCACCCACTGCCACTGCCACAGATCGTGGGGCACAAAACAGCCCTGACTGAGGCCGTGCCTCTAGAGGGAGTAGTGGACCAACACTTGTAGTCAACGGGGTCTTCGCGGGTAACTCATTGGAGGGACACAAATAAATCTTTGCGGACTTTCTGATGAAACTTACGAGTGTTCACACCTAAGCCTATTACAAGGTCAGATGTTTAGCTAAACATGAGCTCATGATCTAATTTTACACAATAATGAAGAAATCAGCTACAGGGGGAGACAATCAGCAAAAACAATCAATACCAGGATTAGATTCCCTAGACCATCGATCAGACGTTGGAATAATCAGGTGCAAGGCAGAAAATATACATAAAACTGGAACTGAAACAAGGAACAAGGATGTTTTCAAAGACTGGTAGGATCTCTAAAACATTTTTAAAGTACATGTCATTGATAAAGCTAAATACTCAAAGGTTGTGTAATACAACAGATTCATCATTGAGAAGAGTGAAATTATGCTGTTTTGAAAACTATGGCAGGTCAGATTTTCTGCCTAAATATATAAGAAGATTTCTCTGAAAACTACACATTATTTCAAAGACTTATTGGCTGTGAAATAAGTTAAGTTTATTTCAAATGGCTAGTCTGCAAAGAAAGGTGAGATGTAGGAAATCACAGAAAGTCGAGGGGAAAATAGGTCAATATATACTTTGCTATATTGTGAACTAAGCTTTTGGCCAGCCACAATGTAGAGGACCTGACCCTTAGAAACTTCCAAGTAAGCTGGAATCTTTAAAAATTCAAATCTTTATAAGTAAAAAATTTATTAAAATGAATAACCAAGTGTTTTAATTGACATCAGAAGATCAAAACAATAAACCCTGAGAACATAGAAAAAAGATAAATAAAGATATGAGCAGAACTTAATACCACAGAAAACGTATAAAATTCAGTTGAGGTAGTAAGTCCAAAGAATATTCTTTGACAAGATTTAAAAGACACACATTGATTAAGGAAAACCAAAACATAAGTAAAGAATAAAAAGAAAGAATCAGGACAATGTTATAGCAGAGAATATATGAAATGCCAGTAAATTTGAACATTTGTGTAAAGTGGACCATTTCCTAGCTCCTAAACTTTACCAAAATTGACACAAGAGGAAATCATTGAAAGTCATCATGTCAGCCCTTGGCATTCTCGGAATGCCCTGGCCTCAGAATGCAGCATCTGTAGTCCATGGTAAACTGCGGAGAGGGGGCGGGGCTGAGGGAGTTTGGAACACTGCCCTCACAGAGGGAGTGGGTGTGGCCATCTCTGCTGTGACTGAAGAAAGGGCAGGGGAGCAGGGGGCCCAGGGCAGGGCCCTCAGAGCCCGGCAGGCCCAGTGGGGTGTCACAAGCATTTAGGCCCAGGCCAAAGGGCGCCTTCTTTGTCTGCACAGCTGCCCAAACTCTCACCTTTCCACTCAGGCCGCCCTCTTACTTGAAGTGTGTGTGGAACCGGTCCGTGCAGTACACCTCGATGCAAAGCTAACCATAGGTCTGGGCATCATAGCTTCCTGCCAGGTGACCGATGTTCGCAGGCAAATAGCTCGTGGGACACACGTGGGGAGACTCCTACCCAGGCCACAGGCCGCCCAAATCCACTATCCCAGATCGGGGGCAGCAAAGCAGTCCTGTCTGAGTCCCAGCCTCTAGAGGGAGTAGTGGACCAACACTTGTAGAAAAAGGGGTCCGCGCGGGTAACTCATTGGAGGGCCACAAAAAAATCTTTGCGGACTTTCTGCTGAAGCTTACGAGCGTTCACACCTAAGCCTCTTACAAGGTCAGCTGCTTACATAAACATGAGCTCATGATCTAAATTTACACAATAATGAAGAAATCAGCTACAAGGGGAGACAAGCAGCAAAAACAATCAATACCAGAATTAGATTCCCTAGGCCAACCATCAGATGTTGGAATAATCAGGTGCAAGGCAGAAAGTATACACAAAACTGGAACTGAAACAAGGAACAAGGATGTTTTAAAAGACTGGTAGGATCTCTAAAACATTTTTAAAGTACATGTCATTGATAAAGCTAAATACTCAATGGTTGTGTAATACAACAGATTCATCATTGAGCAGAGTGAAATTATGCTGTTTTGAAAACTATGGCAGGTCAGATTTTTTGCCTAATTATATAAGAAGATTTCTCTAAAAATTACACATTATTTCAAAGACTTATTTGCTGTGAAATAAGTTAAGGGTATTTCAAATGGCTTGTGTGCAAAGAAAGGTGAGATGTAGGGAATCACAGAAAGCCGAGGGGAAAATAGGTCAATATATACATTGCTATATGGTGAACTAAGACTTAGGCCAGCCAAAATGTAGAGGACCTGAACCTTAGAAACTTACAAGTAAGCTGGAATCTTGAAAAGTTCAAATCTTTATAAGTAAAAATATTTTTTTAAATGAATAACCAAGTGTTTTAATTGACATCAGAAGATCAAAACAATAATACCTGAGACCATAGAAAAAATATAAATAAAGATATGAGCAGAACTTAATACAATAGAAAACGTATAAAATTCAGGTGATGTAGTAAGTCCAAAGAATATTCTTTGACAAGATTAAAAGACACACTTTGATTAAGGAAAACCAAAACATAAGTAAAGAATATACAGAAAGAATCAGGAGAATGTTATAGCAGAGAGTATATGAAATGCCAGTAAATTTGAAGGTTTGTGTAAAGTGGACCAGATCCTAGCTCCTAAAATTTACCAAAACTGACACAAGAGGAAATCATTTAAGGTCATCATGTCAGCCCTTGGCATTCTCGGAATGCCCTGGATTCAGAATGCAGCATCTTTAGTCCATGGTAACCTGCGGAGAGGGGGCGGGGCTGAGGGAGTTTGGAACACTCCCCTCACAGAGGGAGTGGGTGTGGCCATCTCTGCTGTAACTGAAGAAAGGGCAGGGGAGCAGGGGGCCCAGGGCAGGGCCCTCAGAGCCCGGCAGGCCCAGTGGGGTGTCACAAGCATTTAGGCCCAGGACAAAGGGCGCCTTCTTTGTCTGCACAGCGGCACAAACTCTCACCTTTCCACTCAGGCCGCCCTCTTACTTGAAGTGTGTGTGGAACCTGTCCGCGCAGTACACCTCGATGCAGAGCTAACCATAGGTCTGGGCATCGTAGCTTCCTGCCCGGTGACCGAAGTTCGCAGGCGGATGGGTCCCTGGGACACACGCAGAGAGGCTCCTGCCCCGGCCACAGGCCACCCACTGCCACAGCCCCAGATCGTGGGGAACAAAGCAGGCCTGTCTGAGGCCGTGCCTCTAGAGGGAGTAGTGGACCAACATTTGTAGTCAACGGGGTCCTCGCGGGCAACTCATTGGAGGGACACAAATAAATCTTTGCGGAGTTTCTGATGAAACTTACGAGTGTTCACACCTAAGCCTCTTACAAAGTCAGATGTTTAGCTAAACATGAGCTCATGATCTAATTTTACACAATAATGAAGAAATCAGCTACAGGGGGAGACAATCAGCAAAAACAATCAATACCAGAATTAGATTCCCTAGACCATCGATCAGACGTTGGAATAATCAGGTGCAAGGCAGAAAATATACATAAAACTGGAACTGAAACAAGGAACAAGGATGTTTTCAAAGACTGGTAGGATCTCTAAAACATTTTTAAAGTACATGTCATTGATAAAGCTAAATACTCAAAGGTTGTGTAATACAACAGATTCATCATTGAGAAGAGTGAAATTATGCTGTTTTGAAAACTATGGCAGGCCAGATTTTCTGCCTAAATATATAAGAAGATTTCTCTGAAAACTACACATTATTTCAAAGACTTATTGGCTGTGAAATAAGTTAAGGTTATTTCAAATGGCTTGTCTGCAAAGAAAGGTGAGATGTAGGAAATCACAGAAAGTCGAGGGGAAAATAGGTCAATATATACTTTGCTATATTGTGAACTAAGCTTTTGGCCAGCCACAATGTAGAGGACCTGACCCTTAGAAACTTCCAAGTAAGCTGGAATCTTTAAAAATTCAAATCTTTATAAGTAAAAAATTTATTAAAATGAATAACCAAGTGTTTTAATTGACATCAGAAGATCAAAACAATAAACCCTGAGAACATAGAAAAAAGATAAATAAAGATATGAGCAGAACTTAATACCACAGAAAACGTATAAAATTCAGTTGAGGTAGTAAGTGCAAACAATATTCTTTGACAAGATTTAAAAGACACACATTGTTTAAGGAAAACCAAAACATAAGTAAAGAATAATCAGAAAGAATCAGGACAATGTTATAGCAGAGAATATATGAAATGCCAGTAAATTTGAACATTTGTGTAAAGTGGACCATTTCCTAGCTCCTAAACTTTACCAAAATTGACACAAGAGGAAATCATTGAAAGTCATCATGTCAGCCCTTGGCATTCTCGGAATGCCCTGGCCTCAGAATGCAGCATCTGTAGTCCATGGTTACCTGCGGAGAGGGGGCGGGGCTGAGGGAGTTTGGAACACTGCCCTCACAGAGGGAGTGGGTGTGGCCATCTCTGCTGTGACTGAACAAAGGGCAGGCGAGCAGGGGGCCCAGGCAGGGCCCTCAGAGCCCGGCAGGCCCAGTGGGATGTCACAAGCATTTAGGCCAAGGCCAAAGGGCGCCTTCTTTGTCTGCACAGCTGCCCAAACTCTCACCTTTCCACTCAGGCCGCCCTCTTACTTGAAGTGTGTGTGGAACCGGTCCGTGCAGTACACCTCGATGCAAAGCTAACCATAGGTCTGGGCATCATAGCTTCCTGCCAGGTGACCGATGTTCGCAGGCAAATAGCTCGTGGGACACACGTGGGGAGACTCCTGCCCAGGCCACAGGCCGCCCAAATCCACTATCCCAGATCGGGGGCAGCAAAGCAGTCCTGTCTGAGTCCCAGCCTCTAGAGGGCGTAGTGGACCAACACTTGTAGAAAAAGGGGTCCGCGCGGGTAACTCATTGGAGGGCCACAAAAAAATCTTTGCGGACTTTCTGCTGAAGCTTACGAGCGTTCACACCTAAGCCTCTTACAAGGTCAGCTGTTTAGATAAACATGAGCTCATGATCTAAATTTACACAATAATGAAGAAATCAGCTACAAGGGGAGACAAGCAGCAAAAACAATCAATACCAGAATTAGATTCCCTAGGCCAACCATCAGATGTTGGAATAATCAGGTGCAAGGCAGAAAGTATACACAAAACTGGAACTGAAACAAGGAAAAAGGATGTTTTCAAAGACTGGTAGGATCTCTAAAACATTTTTAAAGTACATGTCATTGATAAAGCTAAATACTCAAAGGTTGTGTAATACAACAGATTCATCATTGAGCAGAGTGAAATTATGCTGTTTTGAAAACTATGGCAGGTCAGATTTTCTGCCTAATTATATAAGAAGATTTCTCTAAAAAATACACATTATTTCAAAGACTTATTGGCTGTGAAATAAGTTAAGGGTATTTCAAATGGCTTGTGTGCAAAGAAAGGTGAGATATAGGGAATCACAGAAAGCCGAGGGGAAAATAGGTCAATATATACATTGCTATATGGTGAACTAAGACTTAGGCCAGCCACAATGTAGAGGACCTGACCCTTAGAAACTTACAAGTAAGCTGGAATCTTGAAAAGTTCAAATCTATATAAGTAAAAATATTTTTTAAAATGAATAACCAAGTGTTTTAATTGACATCAGTAGATCAAAACAATAATACCTGAGAACATAGAAAAAAGATAAATAAAGATATGAGCAGAACTTAATACAATAGAAAACGTATAAAATTCAGGTGATGTAGTAAGTCCAAAGAATATTCTTTGACAAGATTAAAAGACACACTTTGATTAAGGAAAACCAAAACATAAGTAAAGAATATACAGAAAGAATCAGGAGAATGTTATAGCAGAGAGTATATGAAATGCCAGTAAATTTGAAGGTTTGTGTAAAGTGGAATAGTTCCTAGCTCCTAAAATTTACCAAAACTGACACAAGAGGAAATCATTTAGGTCATCATGTCAGCCCTTGGCATTCTCGGAATGCCCTGGACTCAGAATGCAGCATCTTTAGTCCATGGTAACCTGCGGAGAGGGGGCGGGGCTGAGGGAGTTTGGAACACTGCCCTCACAGAGGGAGTGGCTGTGGCCATCTCTGCTGTGACTGAAGAAAGGGCAGGGGAGCAGGGGGCCCAGGGCAGGGCCCTCAGAGCCCGGCAGGCCCAGTGGGGTGTCACAAGCATTTAGGCCCAGGACAAAGGGCGCCTTCTTTGTCTGCACAGCGGCACAAACTCTCACCTTTCCACTCAGGCCGCCCTCTTACTTGAAGTGTGTGTGGAACCTGTCCGCGCAGTATACCTCGCTGCACAGCTAACCATAGGTCTGAGCATTGTAGCTTCCTGCCCGGTGACCGAAGTTCGCAGGCAGATGGGTCCCTGGGACACACGCAGAGAGGCTCCTGCCACGGCCACAGGCCACCCACTGCCACTGCCCCAGATCGTGGGGAACAAAGCATCCCTGTCTGAGGCCGTGCCTCTAGAGGGAGTAGTGGACCAACACTTGTAGTCAACGGGGTCCTCGCGGGCAACTCATTGGAGGGACACAAATAAATCTTTGCGGACTTTCTGATGAAACTTACGAGTGTTCACAACTAAGCCTCTTACAAAGTCAGATGTTTAGCTAAACATGAGCTCATGATCTAATTTTACACAATAATGAAGAAATCAGCTACAGGGGGAGACAATCAGCAAAAACAATCAATACCAGAATTAGATTCCCTAGACCATCGATCTGACGTTGGAATAATCAGGTGCAAGGCAGAAAATATACATAAAACTGCAACTGAAACAAGGAACAAGGATGTTTTCAAAGACTGGTAGGATCTCTAAAACATTTTTAAAGTACATGTCATTGATAAAGCTAAATACTCAAAGGTTGTGTAATACAACAGATTCATCATTGAGAAGAGTGAAATTATGCGGTTTTGAAAACTATGGCAGGTCAGATTTTCTGCCTAAATATATAAGAAGATTTCTCTGAAAAATGCACATTATTTCAAAGACTTATTGGCTGTGAAATAAGTTAAGGTTATTTCAAATGGCTTGTCTGCAAAGAAAGGTGAGATGTAGGAAATCACAGAAAGTCGAGGGGAAAATAGGTCAATATATACTTTGCTATATTGTGAATTAAGCCTTTGGCCAGCCACAATGTAGAGGACCTGACCCTTAGAAACTTACAAGTAAGCTGGAATCTTTAAAAATTCAAATCTTTATAAGTAAAAAGTTTTATTAAAATGAATAACCAAGTGTTTTAATTGACATCAGAAGATCAAAACAATAAACTCTGTGAACATAGAAAAAAGATAAATAAAGATATGAGCAGAACTTAATACCACAGAAAACGTATAAAATTCAGTTGAGGTAGTAAGTCCAAAGAATATTCTTTGACAAGATTTAAAAGACACACTTTGATTAAGGAAAACCAAAACATAAGTAAAGAATATACAGAAAGAATCAGGACAATGTTATAGCAGAGAATATCTGAAATGCCAGTAAATATGAACATTTCTGTAAAGTGGACCATATACTAGCTCCTAAAGTTTACCAAAATTGACACAAGAGGAAATCATTTAAGGTCATCATGTCTGCCCTTGGCATTCTCGGAACGCCCTGGCCTCAGAATGCAGCATCTGTTGTCCATGGTAACCTGGGGAGTGGTGGCGGGGCTGAGGGAGGTTGGAACACTGCCTTCACTGAGGGAGTGAGTGGGGCCATCTCTGCTGTGCCTGAATAAAGGGCAGGGGAGAAGGGGGCCCAGGGCAGGGCCCTCAGAGCCCGGCAGGCCCAGTGGGGTGTCACAAGCATTTAGGCCCAGGCCAAAGGGCGCCTTCTTTGTCTGCACAGCTGCCCAAACTCTCACCTTTCCACTCAGGCCGCCCTCTTACTTGAAGTGTGTGTGGAACTGGTCCGCGCAGTACACCTCGATGGAAAGCTAACCATAGGTCTGGCCATCATAGCTTCCTGCCAGGTGACCGAAGTTCGTAGGCAGATGGGTCGTGGGACACACGTGGGGAGCCTCCTGCCCAGGCCACAGGCCGCCCAAAGCCACTATCCCAGATCGGGTGCGGCAAAGCAGTCCTGTCTGAGTCCCAGCCTCTAGAGGGAGTAGTGGACCAACACTTGTAGAAAAAGGGGTCTGCGCGGGTAACTCATTGGAGGGACACAAAAAAATCTTTGCGGACTTTCTGCTGAAGCTTACGAGCGTTCACACCTAAGCCTCTTACAAGGTCAGCTGTTTAGCTAAACATGAGCTCATGATCTAAATTTACACAATAATGAAGAAATCAGGTACAAGGGGAGACAAGAAGCAAAAACAATCAATACCAGAATTAGATTCCGTAGGCCAACCATCAGATGTTGGAATAATCAGGTGCAAGGCAGAAAGTATACATAAAACTTGAACTGAAACAAGGAACAAGGATGTTTTCAAAGACTGGTAGGATCTCTAAAACATTTTTAAAGTACATGTCATTGATAAAGCTAAATACTCAATGGTTGTGTAATACAACAGATTCATCATTGAGCAGAGTGAAATTATGCAGTTTTGAAAACTATGGCAGGTCAGATTTTCTGCCTAATTATATAAGAAGATTTCTCTAAAAAATACACATTATTTCAAAGACTTATTGGCTGTGAAATAAGTTAAGGGTATTTCAAATGGCTTGTTTGCAAAAAAAGGTGAGATGTAGGGAATCACAGAAAGTCGAGGGGAAAATAGGTCAATATATACATTGCCATATGGTGAACTAAGACTTAGGCCAGCCACAATGTAGAGGACCTGACCCTTAGAAACTTACAAGTAAGCTGGAATCTTTAAAAACTCAAATCTTCATAAGTAAAAAGATTTATTAAAATGAATAACCAAGTGTTTTAATTGACATCAGAAGATCAAAACAATAAACCCTGAGAACATAGAAAAAAGATAAATAAAGATATGAGCAGAACTTAATACCATAGAAAACGTATAAAATTCAGTTGAGGTAGTAAGTCCAAAGAATATTCTTTGACAAGATTTAAAAGACACACTTTGATTAAGGAAAACCAAAACATAAGTAAAGAATATACAGAAAGAGTCAGGACAATGTTATAGCAGAGAGTATATGAAATGCCAGTAAATTTGAACGTTTGTGTAAAGTGGACCAGTTCCTAGCTCCTAAAATTTACCAAAACTGACACAAGAGGAAATCATTTAAGGTCATCATGTCAGCCCTTGGCATTCTCGGGATGCCCTGGACTCAGAATGCAGCATCTTTAGTCCATGGTAACCTGCGGAGAGGGGGCGGGGCTGAGGGAGTTTGGAACACTGCCCTCACAGAGGGAGTGGGTGTGGCCATCTCTGCTGTGACTGAAGAAAGGGCAGGGGAGCAGGGTGCCCAGGGCAGGGCCCTCGGAGCCCGGCAGGCCCAGTGGGGTGTCACAAGCATTTGGCCCAGGACAAAGGGCGCCTTCTTTGTCTGCACAGCGGCACAAACTCTCACCTTTCCACTCAGGCCGCCCTCTTACTTGAAGTGTGTGTGGAACCTGTCCGCGCAGTACACCTCGCTGCACAGCTAACCATAGGTCTGAGCATCGTAGCTTCCTGCCAGGTGACCGAAATTCGCAGGCAGATGGGTCCCTGGGACACACGCAGAGAGGCTCCTGCCCCGGCCACAGGCCACCCACTGCCACTGCCACAGATCGTGGGGCACAAAACAGCCCTGACTGAGGCCGTGCCTCTAGAGGGAGTAGTGGACCAACACTTGTAGTCAACGGGGTCTTCGCGGGTAACTCATTGGAGGGACACAAATAAATCTTTGCGGACTTTCTGATGAAACTTACGAGTGTTCACACCTAAGCCTCTTACAAAGACAGATGTTTAGCTAAACATGAGCTCATGATCTAATTTTACACAATAATGAAGAAATCAGCTACAGGGGGAGACAATCAGCAAAAACAATCAATACCAGGATTAGATTCCCTAGACCATCGATCAGACGTTGGAATAATCAGGTGCAAGGCATAAAATATACATAAAACTGGAACTGAAACAAGGAACAAGGATGTTTTCAAAGACTGGTAGGATCTCTAAAACATTTTTAAAGTACATGTCATTGATAAAGCTAAATACTCAAAGGTTGTGTAATACAACAGATTCATCATTGAGAAGAGTGAAATTATGCTGTTTTGAAAACTATGGCAGGTCAGATTTTCTGCCTAAATATATAAGAAGATTTCTCTGAAAACTACACATTATTTCAAAGACTTATTGGCTGTGAAATAAGTTAAGGTTATTTCAAATGGCTAGTCTGCAAAGAAAGGTGAGATGTAGGAATTCACAGAAAGTCAAGGGGAAAATAGGTCAATATATACTTTGCTATATTGTGAACTAAGCTTTTGGCCAGCCACAATGTAGAGGACCTGACCCTTAGAAACTTCCAAGTAAGCTGGAATCTTTAAAAATTCAAATCTTTATAAGTAAAAAATTTATTAAAATGAATAACCAAGTGTTTTAATTGACATCAGAAGATCAAAACAATAAACCCTGAGAACATAGAAAAAAGATAAATAAAGATATGAGCAGAACTTAATACCACAGAAAACGTATAAAATTCAGTTGAGGTAGTAAGTCCAAAGAATATTCTTTGACAAGATTTAAAAGACACACATTGATTAAGGAAAACCAAAACATAAGTAAAGAATAAACAGAAAGAATCAGGACAATGTTATAGCAGAGAATATATGAAATGCCAGTAAATTTGAACATTTGTGTAAAGTGGACCATTTCCTAGCTCCTAAACTTTACCAAAATTGACACAAGAGGAAATCATTGAAAGTCATCATGTCAGCCCTTGGCATTCTCGGAATGCCCTGGCCTCAGAATGCAGCATCTGTAGTCCATGGTAACCTGCGTAGAGGGGGCGGGGCTGAGGGAGTTTGGAACACTGCCCTCACAGAGGGAGTGGGTGTGGCCATCTCTGCTGTGACTGAACAAAGGGCAGGGGAGCAGGGGGCCCAGGGCAGGGCCCTCAGAGCCCGGCAGGCCCAGTGGGGTGTCACAAGCATTTAGGCCCAGGCCAAAGGGCGCCTTCTTTGTCTGCACAGCTGCCCAAACTCTCACCTTTCCACTCAGGCCGCCCTCTTACTTGAAGTGTGTGTGGAACCGGTCCGTGCAGTACACCTCGATGCAAAGCTAACCATAGGTCTGGGCATCATAGCTTCCTGCCAGGTGACCGATGTTCGCAGGCAAATAGCTCGTGGGACACACGTGGGGAGACTCCTGCCCAGGCCACAGGCCGCCCAAATCCACTATCCCAGATCGGGGGCAGCAAAGCAGTCCTGTCTGAGTCCCAGCCTCTAGAGGGCGTAGTGGACCAACACTTGTAGAAAAAGGGGTCCGCGCGGGTAACTCATTGGAGGGCCACAAAAAAATCTTTGCGGACTTTCTGCTGAAGCTTACGAGCGTTCACACCTAAGCCTCTTACAAGGTCAGCTGTTTAGATAAACATGAGCTCATGATCTAAATTTACACAATAATGAAGAAATCAGCTACAAGGGGAGACAAGCAGCAAAAACAATCAATACCAGAATTAGATTCCCTAGGCCAACCATCAGATGTTGGAATAATCAGGTGCAAGGCAGAAAGTATACACAAAACTGGAACTGAAACAAGGAAAAAAGATGTTTTCAAAGACTGGTAGGATCTCTAAAACATTTTTAAAGTACATGTCATTGATAAAGCTAAATACTCAAAAGTTGTGTAATACAACAGATTCATCATTGAGCAGAGTGAAATTATGCTGTTTTGAAAACTATGGCAGGTCAGATTTTCTGCCTAATTATATAAGAAGATTTCTCTAAAAAATACACATTATTTCAAAGACTTATTGGCTGTGAAATAAGTTAAGGGTATTTCAAATGGCTTGTGTGCAAAGAAAGGTGAGATATAGGGAATCACAGAAAGCCGAGGGGAAAATAGGTCAATATATACATTGCTATATGGTGAACTAAGACTTAGGCCAGCCACAATATAGAGGACCTGACCCTTAGAAACTTACAAGTAAGCTGGAATCTTGAAAAGTTCAAATCTATATAAGTAAAAATATTTTTTAAAATGAATAACCAAGTGTTTTAATTGACATCAGTAGATCAAAACAATAATACCTGAGAACATAGAAAAAAGATAAATAAAGATATGAGCAGAACTTAATACAATAGAAAACGTATAAAATTCAGGTGATGTAGTAAGTCCAAAGAATATTCTTTGACAAGATTAAAAGACACACTTTGATTAAGGAAAACCAAAACATAAGTAAAGAATATACAGAAAGAATCAGGAGAATGTTATAGCAGAGAGTATATGAAATGCCAGTAAATTTGAAGGTTTGTGTAAAGTGGACCAGTTCCTAGCTCCTAAAATTTACCAAAACTGACACAAGAGGAAATCATTTAGGTCATCATGTCAGCCCTTGGCATTCTCGGAATGCCCTGGACTCAGAATGCAGCATCTTTAGTCCATGGTAACCTGCGGAGAGGGGGCGGGGCTGAGGGAGTTTGGAACACTGCCCTCACAGAGGGAGTGGGTGTGGCCATCTCTGCTGTGACTGAAGAAAGGGCAGGGGAGCAGGGGGCCCAGGGCAGGGCCCTCAGAGCCCGGCAGGCCCAGTGGGGTGTCACAAGCATTTAGGCCCAGGACAAAGGGCGCCTTCTTTGTCTGCACAGCGGCACAAACTCTCACCTTTCCACTCAGGCCGCCCTCTTACTTGAAGTGTGTGTGGAACCTGTCCGCGCAGTATACCTCGCTGCACAGCTAACCATAGGTCTGAGCATTGTAGCTTCCTGCCCGGTGACCGAAGTTCGCAGGCAGATGGGTCCCTGGGACACACGCAGAGAGGCTCCTGCCACGGCCACAGGCCACCCACTGCCACTGCCCCAGATCGTGGGGAACAAAGCATCCCTGTCTGAGGCCGTGCCTCTAGAGGGAGTAGTGGACCAACACTTGTAGTCAACGGGGTCCTCGCGGGCAACTCATTGGAGGGACACAAATAAATCTTTGCGGACTTTCTGATGAAACTTACGAGTGTTCACAACTAAGCCTCTTACAAAGTCAGATGTTTAGCTAAACATGAGCTCATGATCTAATTTTACACAATAATGAAGAAATCAGCTACAGGGGGAGACAATCAGCAAAAACAATCAATACCAGAATTAGATTCCCTAGACCATCGATCCGACGTTGGAATAATCAGGTGCAAGGCAGAAAATATACATAAAACTGCAACTGAAACAAGGAACAAGGATGTTTTCAAAGACTGGTAGGATCTCTAAAACATTTTTAAAGTACATGTCATTGATAAAGCTAAATACTCAAAGGTTGTGTAATACAACAGATTCATCATTGAGAAGAGTGAAATTATGCGGTTTTGAAAACTATGGCAGGTCAGATTTTCTGCCTAAATATATAAGAAGATTTCTCTGAAAAATGCACATTATTTCAAAGACTTATTGGCTGTGAAATAAGTTAAGGTTATTTCAAATGGCTTGTCTGCAAAGAAAGGTGAGATGTAGGAAATCACAGAAAGTCGAGGGGAAAATAGGTCAATATATACTTTGCTATATTGTGAATTAAGCCTTTGGCCAGCCACAATGTAGAGGACCTGACCCTTAGAAACTTACAAGTAAGCTGGAATCTTTAAAAATTCAAATCTTTATAAGTAAAAAGATTTATTAAAATGAATAACCAAGTGTTTTAATTGACATCAGAAGATCAAAACAATAAACTCTGTGAACATAGAAAAAAGATAAATAAAGATATGAGCAGAACTTAATACCACAGAAAACGTATAAAATTCAGTTGAGGTAGTAAGTCCAAAGAATATTCTTTGACAAGATTTAAAAGACACACTTTGATTAAGGAAAACCAAAACATAAGTAAAGAATATACAGAAAGAATCAGGACAATGTTATAGCAGAGAATATCTGAAATGCCAGTAAATATGAACATTTCTGTAAAGTGGACCATATACTAGCTCCTAAAGTTTACCAAAATTGACACAAGAGGAAATCATTTAAGGTCATCATGTCTGCCCTTGGCATTCTCGGAACGCCCTGGCCTCAGAATGCAGCATCTGTTGTCCATGGTAACCTGGGGAGTGGTGGCGGGGCTGAGGGAGGTTGGAACACTGCCTTCACTGAGGGAGTGAGTGGGGCCATCTCTGCTGTGCCTGAATAAAGGGCAGGGGAGAAGGGGGCCCAGGGCAGGGCCCTCAGAGCCCGGCAGGCCCAGTGGGGTGTCACAAGCATTTAGGCCCAGGCCAAAGGGCGCCTTCTTTGTCTGCACAGCTGCCCAAACTCTCACCTTTCCACTCAGGCCGCCCTCTTACTTGAAGTGTGTGTGGAACTGGTCCGCGCAGTACACCTCGATGGAAAGCTAACCATAGGTCTGGCCATCATAGCTTCCTGCCAGGTGACCGAAGTTCGTAGGCAGATGGGTCGTGGGACACACGTGGGGAGCCTCCTGCCCAGGCCACAGGCCGCCCAAAGCCACTATCCCAGATCGGGTGCGGCAAAGCAGTCCTGTCTGAGTCCCAGCCTCTAGAGGGAGTAGTGGACCAACACTTGTAGAAAAAGGGGTCTGCGCGGGTAACTCATTGGAGGGACACAAAAAAATCTTTGCGGACTTTCTGCTGAAGCTTACGAGCGTTCACACCTAAGCCTCTTACAAGGTCAGCTGTTTAGCTAAACATGAGCTCATGATCTAAATTTACACAATAATGAAGAAATCAGGTACAAGGGGAGACAAGAAGCAAAAACAATCAATACAAGAATTAGATTCCGTAGGCCAACCATCAGATGTTGGAATAATCAGGTGCAAGGCAGAAAGTATACATAAAACTTGAACTGAAACAAGGAACAAGGATGTTTTCAAAGACTGGTAGGATCTCTAAAACATTTTTAAAGTACATGTCATTGATAAAGCTAAATACTCAATGGTTGTGTAATACAACAGATTCATCATTGAGCAGAGTGAAATTATGCAGTTTTGAAAACTATGGCAGGTCAGATTTTCTGCCTAATTATATAAGAAGATTTCTCTAAAAAATACACATTATTTCAAAGACTTATTGGCTGTGAAATAAGTTAAGGGTATTTCAAATGGCTTGTTTGCAAAAAAAGGTGAGATGTAGGGTATCACAGAAAGTCGAGGGGAAAATAGGTCAATATATACATTGCCATATGGTGAACTAAGACTTAGGCCAGCCACAATGTAGAGGACCTGACCCTTAGAAACTTACAAGTAAGCTGGAATCTTTAAAAACTCAAATCTTCATAAGTAAAAAGATTTATTAAAATGAATAACCAAGTGTTTTAATTGACATCAGAAGATCAAAACAATAAACCCTGAGAACATAGAAAAAAGATAAATAAAGATATGAGCAGAACTTAATACCATAGAAAACGTATAAAATTCAGTTGAGGTAGTAAGTCCAAAGAATATTCTTTGACAAGATTTAAAAGACACACTTTGATTAAGGAAAACCAAAACATAAGTAAAGAATATACAGAAAGAGTCAGGACAATGTTATAGCAGAGAGTATATGAAATGCCAGTAAATTTGAACGTTTGTGTAAAGTGGACCATTTCCTAGCTCCTAAACTTTACCAAAATTGACACAAGAGAAAATCATTGAAAGTCATCATGTCAGCCCTTGGCATTCTCGGAATGCCCTGGCCTCAGAATGCAGCATCTGTAGTCCATGGTAACCTGCGTAGAGGGGGCGGGGCTGAGGGAGTTTGGAACACTGCCCTCACAGAGGGAGTGGGTGTGGCCATCTCTGCTGTGACTGAACAAAGGGCAGGGGAGCAGGGGGCCCAGGGCAGGGCCCTCAGAGCCCGGCAGGCCCAGTGGGGTGTCACAAGCATTTAGGCCCAGGCCAAAGGGCGCCTTCTTTGTCTGCACAGCTGCCCAAACTCTCACCTTTCCACTCAGGCCGCCCTCTTACTTGAAGTGTGTGTGGAACCGGTCCGTGCAGTACACCTCGATGCAAAGCTAACCATAGGTCTGGGCATCATAGCTTCCTGCCAGGTGACCGATGTTCGCAGGCAAATAGCTCGTGGGACACACGTGGGGAGACTCCTGCCCAGGCCACAGGCCGCCCAAATCCACTATCCCAGATCGGGGGCAGCAAAGCAGTCCTGTCTGAGTCCCAGCCTCTAGAGGGCGTAGTGGACCAACACTTGTAGAAAAAGGGGTCCGCGCGGGTAACTCATTGGAGGGCCACAAAAAAATCTTTGCGGACTTTCTGCTGAAGCTTACGAGCGTTCACACCTAAGCCTCTTACAAGGTCAGCTGTTTAGATAAACATGAGCTCATGATCTAAATTTACACAATAATGAAGAAATCAGCTACAAGGGGAGACAAGCAGCAAAAACAATCAATACCAGAATTAGATTCCCTAGGCCAACCATCAGATGTTGGAATAATCAGGTGCAAGGCAGAAAGTATACACAAAACTGCAACTGAAACAAGGAAAAAAGATGTTTTCAAAGACTGGTAGGATCTCTAAAACATTTTTAAAGTACATGTCATTGATAAAGCTAAATACTCAAAAGTTGTGTAATACAACAGATTCATCATTGAGCAGAGTGAAATTATGCTGTTTTGAAAACTATGGCAGGTCAGATTTTCTGCCTAATTATATAAGAAGATTTCTCTAAAAAATACACATTATTTCAAAGACTTATTGGCTGTGAAATAAGTTAAGGGTATTTCAAATGGCTTGTGTGCAAAGAAAGGTGAGATATAGGGAATCACAGAAAGCCGAGGGGAAAATAGGTCAATATATACATTGCTATATGGTGAACTAAGACTTAGGCCAGCCACAATGTAGAGGACCTGACCCTTAGAAACTTACAAGTAAGCTGGAATCTTGAAAAGTTCAAATCTTTATAAGTAAAAATATTTTTTAAAATGAATAACCAAGTGTTTTAATTGACATCAGTAGATCAAAACAATAATACCTGAGAACATAGAAAAAAGATAAATAAAGATATGAGCAGAACTTAATACAATAGAAAACGTATAAAATTCAGGTGATGTAGTAAGTCCAAAGAATATTCTTTGACAAGATTAAAAGACACACTTTGATTAAGGAAAACCAAAACATAAGTAAAGAATATACAGAAAGAATCAGGAGAATGTTATAGCAGAGAGTATATGAAATGCCAGTAAATTTGAAGGTTTGTGTAAAGTGGACCAGTTCCTAGCTCCTAAAATTTACCAAAACTGACACAAGAGGAAATCATTTAGGTCATCATGTCAGCCCTTGGCATTCTCGGAATGCCCTGGACTCAGAATGCAGCATCTTTAGTCCATGGTAACCTGCGGAGAGGGGGCGGGGCTGAGGGAGTTTGGAACACTGCCCTCACAGAGGGAGTGGGTGTGGCCATCTCTGCTGTGACTGAAGAAAGGGCAGGGGAGCAGGGGGCCCAGGGCAGGGCCCTCAGAGCCCGGCAGGCCCAGTGGGGTGTCACAAGCATTTAGGCCCAGGACAAAGGGCGCCTTCTTTGTCTGCACAGCGGCACAAACTCTCACCTTTCCACTCAGGCCGCCCTCTTACTTGAAGTGTGTGTGGAACCTGTCCGCGCAGTATACCTCGCTGCACAGCTAACCATAGGTCTGAGCATTGTAGCTTCCTGCCCGGTGACCGAAGTTCGCAGGCAGATGGGTCCCTGGGACACACGCAGAGAGGCTCCTGCCACGGCCACAGGCCACCCACTGCCACTGCCCCAGATCGTGGGGAACAAAGCATCCCTGTCTGAGGCCGTGCCTCTAGAGGGAGTAGTGGACCAACACTTGTAGTCAACGGGGTCCTCGCGGGCAACTCATTGGAGGGACACAAATAAATCTTTGCGGACTTTCTGATGAAACTTACGAGTGTTCACAACTAAGCCTCTTACAAAGTCAGATGTTTAGCTAAACATGAGCTCATGATCTAATTTTACACAATAATGAAGAAATCAGCTACAGGGGGAGACAATCAGCAAAAACAATCAATACCAGAATTAGATTCCCTAGACCATCGATCCGACGTTGGAATAATCAGGTGCAAGGCAGAAAATATACATAAAACTGCAACTGAAACAAGGAACAAGGATGTTTTCAAAGACTGGTAGGATCTCTAAAACATTTTTAAAGTACATGTCATTGATAAAGCTAAATACTCAAAGGTTGTGTAATACAACAGATTCATCATTGAGAAGAGTGAAATTATGCGGTTTTGAAAACTATGGCAGGTCAGATTTTCTGCCTAAATATATAAGAAGATTTCTCTGAAAAATGCACATTATTTCAAAGACTTATTGGCTGTGAAATAAGTTAAGGTTATTTCAAATGGCTTGTCTGCAAAGAAAGGTGAGATGTAGGAAATCACAGAAAGTCGAGGGGAAAATAGGTCAATATATACTTTGCTATATTGTGAATTAAGCCTTTGGCCAGCCACAATGTAGAGGACCTGACCCTTAGAAACTTACAAGTAAGCTGGAATCTTTAAAAATTCAAATCTTTATAAGTAAAAAGATTTATTAAAATGAATAACCAAGTGTTTTAATTGACATCAGAAGATCAAAACAATAAACTCTGTGAACATAGAAAAAAGATAAATAAAGATATGAGCAGAACTTAATACCACAGAAAACGTATAAAATTCAGTTGAGGTAGTAAGTCCAAAGAATATTCTTTGACAAGATTTAAAAGACACACTTTGATTAAGGAAAACCAAAACATAAGTAAAGAATATACAGAAAGAATCAGGACAATGTTATAGCAGAGAATATCTGAAATGCCAGTAAATATGAACATTTCTGTAAAGTGGACCATATACTAGCTCCTAAAGTTTACCAAAATTGACACAAGAGGAAATCATTTAAGGTCATCATGTCTGCCCTTGGCATTCTCGGAACGCCCTGGCCTCAGAATGCAGCATCTGTTGTCCATGGTAACCTGGGGAGTGGTGGCGGGGCTGAGGGAGGTTGGAACACTGCCTTCACTGAGGGAGTGAGTGGGGCCATCTCTGCTGTGCCTGAATAAAGGGCAGGGGAGAAGGGGGCCCAGGGCAGGGCCCTCAGAGCCCGGCAGGCCCAGTGGGGTGTCACAAGCATTTAGGCCCAGGCCAAAGGGCGCCTTCTTTGTCTGCACAGCTGCCCAAACTCTCACCTTTCCACTCAGGCCGCCCTCTTACTTGAAGTGTGTGTGGAACTGGTCCGCGCAGTACACCTCGATGGAAAGCTAACCATAGGTCTGGCCATCATAGCTTCCTGCCAGGTGACCGAAGTTCGTAGGCAGATGGGTCGTGGGACACACGTGGGGAGCCTCCTGCCCAGGCCACAGGCCGCCCAAAGCCACTATCCCAGATCGGGTGCGGCAAAGCAGTCCTGTCTGAGTCCCAGCCTCTAGAGGGAGTAGTGGACCAACACTTGTAGAAAAAGGGGTCTGCGCGGGTAACTCATTGGAGGGACACAAAAAAATCTTTGCGGACTTTCTGCTGAAGCTTACGAGCGTTCACACCTAAGCCTCTTACAAGGTCAGCTGTTTAGCTAAACATGAGCTCATGATCTAAATTTACACAATAATGAAGAAATCAGGTACAAGGGGAGACAAGAAGCAAAAACAATCAATACCAGAATTAGATTCCGTAGGCCAACCATCAGATGTTGGAATAATCAGGTGCAAGGCAGAAAGTATACATAAAACTTGAACTGAAACAAGGAACAAGGATGTTTTCAAAGACTGGTAGGATCTCTAAAACATTTTTAAAGTACATGTCATTGATAAAGCTAAATACTCAATGGTTGTGTAATACAACAGATTCATCATTGAGCAGAGTGAAATTATGCAGTTTTGAAAACTATGGCAGGTCAGATTTTCTGCCTAATTATATAAGAAGATTTCTCTAAAAAATACACATTATTTCAAAGACTTATTGGCTGTGAAATAAGTTAAGGGTATTTCAAATGGCTTGTTTGCAAAAAAAGGTGAGATGTAGGGTATCACAGAAAGTCGAGGGGAAAATAGGTCAATATATACATTGCCATATGGTGAACTAAGACTTAGGCCAGCCACAATGTAGAGGACCTGACCCTTAGAAACTTACAAGTAAGCTGGAATCTTTAAAAACTCAAATCTTCATAAGTAAAAAGATTTATTAAAATGAATAACCAAGTGTTTTAATTGACATCAGAAGATCAAAACAATAAACCCTGAGAACATAGAAAAAAGATAAATAAAGATATGAGCAGAACTTAATACCATAGAAAACGTATAAAATTCAGTTGAGGTAGTAAGTCCAAAGAATATTCTTTGACAAGATTTAAAAGACACACTTTGATTAAGGAAAACCAAAACATAAGTAAAGAATATACAGAAAGAGTCAGGACAATGTTATAGCAGAGAGTATATGAAATGCCAGTAAATTTGAACGTTTGTGTAAAGTGGACCATTTCCTAGCTCCTAAACTTTACCAAAATTGACACAAGAGAAAATCATTGAAAGTCATCATGTCAGCCCTTGGCATTCTCGGAATGCCCTGGCCTCAGAATGCAGCATCTGTAGTCCATGGTAACCTGCGTAGAGGGGGCGGGGCTGAGGGAGTTTGGAACACTGCCCTCACAGAGGGAGTGGGTGTGGCCATCTCTGCTGTGACTGAACAAAGGGCAGGGGAGCAGGGGGCCCAGGGCAGGGCCCTCAGAGCCCGGCAGGCCCAGTGGGGTGTCACAAGCATTTAGGCCCAGGCCAAAGGGCGCCTTCTTTGTCTGCACAGCTGCCCAAACTCTCACCTTTCCACTCAGGCCGCCCTCTTACTTGAAGTGTGTGTGGAACCAGTCCGTGCAGTACACCTCGATGCAAAGCTAACCATAGGTCTGGGCATCATAGCTTCCTGCCAGGTGACCGATGTTCGCAGGCAAATAGCTCGTGGGACACACGTGGGGAGACTCCTGCCCAGGCCACAGGCCGCCCAAATCCACTATCCCAGATCGGGGGCAGCAAAGCAGTCCTGTCTGAGTCCCAGCCTCTAGAGGGCGTAGTGGACCAACACTTGTAGAAAAAGGGGTCCGCGCGGGTAACTCATTGGAGGGCCACAAAAAAATCTTTGCGGACTTTCTGCTGAAGCTTACGAGCGTTCACACCTAAGCCTCTTACAAGGTCAGCTGTTTAGATAAACATGAGCTCATGATCTAAATTTACACAATAATGAAGAAATCAGCTACAAGGGGAGACAAGCAGCAAAAACAATCAATACCAGAATTAGATTCCCTAGGCCAACCATCAGATGTTGGAATAATCAGGTGCAAGGCAGAAAGTATACACAAAACTGGAACTGAAACAAGGAAAAAGGATGTTTTCAAAGACTGGTAGGATCTCTAAAACATTTTTAAAGTACATGTCATTGATAAAGCTAAATACTCAAAAGTTGTGTAATACAACAGATTCATCATTGAGCAGAGTGAAATTATGCTGTTTTGAAAACTATGGCAGGTCAGATTTTCTGCCTAATTATATAAGAAGATTTCTCTAAAAAATACACATTATTTCAAAGACTTATTGGCTGTGAAATAAGTTAAGGGTATTTCAAATGGCTTGTGTGCAAAGAAAGGTGAGATATAGGGAATCACAGAAAGCCGAGGGGAAAATAGGTCAATATATACATTGCTATATGGTGAACTAAGACTTAGGCCAGCCACAATGTAGAGGACCTGACCCTTAGAAACTTACAAGTAAGCTGGAATCTTGAAAAGTTCAAATCTATATAAGTAAAAATATTTTTTAAAATGAATAACCAAGTGTTTTAATTGACATCAGTAGATCAAAACAATAATACCTGAGAACATAGAAAAAAGATAAATAAAGATATGAGCAGAACTTAATACAATAGAAAACGTATAAAATTCAGGTGATGTAGTAAGTCCAAAGAATATTCTTTGACAAGATTAAAAGACACACTTTGATTAAGGAAAACCAAAACATAAGTAAAGAATATACAGAAAGAATCAGGAGAATGTTATAGCAGAGAGTATATGAAATGCCAGTAAATTTGAAGGTTTGTGTAAAGTGGACCAGTTCCTAGCTCCTAAAATTTACCAAAACTGACACAAGAGGAAATCATTTAGGTCATCATGTCAGCCCTTGGCATTCTCGGAATGCCCTGGACTCAGAATGCAGCATCTTTAGTCCATGGTAACCTGCGGAGAGGGGGCGGGGCTGAGGGAGTTTGGAACACTGCCCTCACAGAGGGAGTGGGTGTGGCCATCTCTGCTGTGACTGAAGAAAGGGCAGGGGAGCAGGGGGCCCAGGGCAGGGCCCTCAGTGCCCGGCAGGCCCAGTGGGGTGTCACAAGCATTTAGGCCCAGGACAAAGGGCGCCTTCTTTGTCTGCACAGCGGCACAAACTCTCACCTTTCCACTCAGGCCGCCCTCTTACTTGAAGTGTGTGTGGAACCTGTCCGCGCAGTATACCTCGCTGCACAGCTAACCATAGGTCTGAGCATTGTAGCTTCCTGCCCGGTGACCGAAGTTCGCAGGCAGATGGGTCCCTGGGACACACGCAGAGAGGCTCCTGCCACGGCCACAGGCCACCCACTGCCACTGCCCCAGATCGTGGGGAACAAAGCATCCCTGTCTGAGGCCGTGCCTCTAGAGGGAGTAGTGGACCAACACTTGTAGTCAACGGGGTCCTCGCGGGCAACTCATTGGAGGGACACAAATAAATCTTTGCGGACTTTCTGATGAAACTTACGAGTGTTCACAACTAAGCCTCTTACAAAGTCAGATGTTTAGCTAAACATGAGCTCATGATCTAATTTTACACAATAATGAAGAAATCAGCTACAGGGGGAGACAATCAGCAAAAACAATCAATACCAGAATTAGATTCCCTAGACCATCGATCCGACGTTGGAATAATCAGGTGCAAGGCAGAAAATATACATAAAACTGCAACTGAAACAAGGAACAAGGATGTTTTCAAAGACTGGTAGGATCTCTAAAACATTTTTAAAGTACATGTCATTGATAAAGCTAAATACTCAAAGGTTGTGTAATACAACAGATTCATCATTGAGAAGAGTGAAATTATGCGGTTTTGAAAACTATGGCAGGTCAGATTTTCTGCCTAAATATATAAGAAGATTTCTCTGAAAAATGCACATTATTTCAAAGACTTATTGGCTGTGAAATAAGTTAAGGTTATTTCAAATGGCTTGTCTGCAAAGAAAGGTGAGATGTAGGAAATCACAGAAAGTCGAGGGGAAAATAGGTCAATATATACTTTGCTATATTGTGAACTAAGCCTTTGGCCAGCCACAATGTAGAGGACCTGACCCTTAGAAACTTACAAGTAAGCTGGAATCTTTAAAAATTCAAATCTTTATAAGTAAAAAGATTTATTAAAATGAATAACCAAGTGTTTTAATTGACATCAGAAGATCAAAACAATAAACTCTGTGAACATAGAAAAAAGATAAATAAAGATATGAGCAGAACTTAATACCACAGAAAACGTATAAAATTCAGTTGAGGTAGTAAGTCCAAAGAATATTCTTTGACAAGATTTAAAAGACACACTTTGATTAAGGAAAACCAAAACATAAGTAAAGAATATACAGAAAGAATCAGGACAATGTTATAGCAGAGAATATCTGAAATGCCAGTAAATATGAATATTTCTGTAAAGTGGACCATATACTAGCTCCTAAAGTTTACCAAAATTGACACAAGAGGAAATCATTTAAGGTCATCATGTCTGCCCTTGGCATTCTCGGAACGCCCTGGCCTCAGAATGCAGCATCTGTTGTCCATGGTAACCTGGGGAGTGGTGGCGGGGCTGAGGGAGGTTGGAACACTGCCTTCACTGAGGGAGTGAGTGGGGCCATCTCTGCTGTGCCTGAATAAAGGGCAGGGGAGAAGGGGGCCCAGGGCAGGGCCCTCAGAGCCCGGCAGGCCCAGTGGGGTGTCACAAGCATTTAGGCCCAGGCCAAAGGGCGCCTTCTTTGTCTGCACAGCTGCCCAAACTCTCACCTTTCCACTCAGGCCGCCCTCTTACTTGAAGTGTGTGTGGAACTGGTCCGCGCAGTACACCTCGATGGAAAGCTAACCATAGGTCTGGCCATCATAGCTTCCTGCCAGGTGACCGAAGTTCGTAGGCAGATGGGTCGTGGGACACACGTGGGGAGCCTCCTGCCCAGGCCACAGGCCGCCCAAAGCCACTATCCCAGATCGGGTGCGGCAAAGCAGTCCTGTCTGAGTCCCAGCCTCTAGAGGGAGTAGTGGACCAACACTTGTAGAAAAAGGGGTCTGCGCGGGTAACTCATTGGAGGGACACAAAAAAATCTTTGCGGACTTTCTGCTGAAGCTTACGAGCGTTCACACGTAAGCCTCTTACAAGGTCAGCTGTTTAGCTAAACATGAGCTCATGATCTAAATTTACACAATAATGAAGAAATCAGGTACAAGGGGAGACAAGAAGCAAAAACAATCAATACCAGAATTAGATTCCGTAGGCCAACCATCAGATGTTGGAATAATCAGGTGCAAGGCAGAAAGTATACATAAAACTTGAACTGAAACAAGGAACAAGGATGTTTTCAAAGACTGGTAGGATCTCTAAAACATTTTTAAAGTACATGTCATTGATAAAGCTAAATACTCAATGGTTGTGTAATACAACAGATTCATCATTGAGCAGAGTGAAATTATGCAGTTTTGAAAACTATGGCAGGTCAGATTTTCTGCCTAATTATATAAGAAGATTTCTCTAAAAAATACACATTATTTCAAAGACTTATTGGCTGTGAAATAAGTTAAGGGTATTTCAAATGGCTTGTTTGCAAAAAAAGGTGAGATGTAGGGAATCACAGAAAGTCGAGGGGAAAATAGGTCAATATATACATTGCCATATGGTGAACTAAGACTTAGGCCAGCCACAATGTAGAGGACCTGACCCTTAGAAACTTACAAGTAAGCTGGAATCTTTAAAAACTCAAATCTTCATAAGTAAAAAGATTTATTAAAATGAATAACCAAGTGTTTTAATTGACATCAGAAGATCAAAACAATAAACCCTGAGAACATAGAAAAAAGATAAATAAAGATATGAGCAGAACTTAATACCATAGAAAACGTATAAAATTCAGTTGAGGTAGTAAGTCCAAAGAATATTCTTTGACAAGATTTAAAAGACACACTTTGATTAAGGAAAACCAAAACATAAGTAAAGAATATACAGAAAGAGTCAGGACAATGTTATAGCAGAGAGTATATGAAATGCCAGTAAATTTGAACGTTTGTGTAAAGTGGACCAGTTCCTAGCTCCTAAAATTTACCAAAACTGACACAAGAGGAAATCATTTAAGGTCATCATGTCAGCCATTGGCATTCTCGGGATGCCCTGGACTCAGAATGCAGCATCTGTAGTCCATGGTAACCTGCGGAGAGGGGGCGGGGCTGAGGGAGTTTGGAACACTGCCCTCACAGAGGGAGTGGGTGTGGCCATCTCTGCTGTGACTGAACAAATGGCAGGGGAGCAGGGGGCCCAGGGCAGGGCCCTCAGAGCCCGGCAGGCCCAGTGGGGTGTCACAAGCATTTAGGCCCAGGCCAAAGGGCGCCTTCTTTGTCTGCACAGCTGCCCAAACTCTCACCTTTCCACTCAGGTCGCCCTCTTACTTGAAGTGTGTGTGGAACCGGTCCGTGCAGTACACCTCGATGCAAAGCTAACCATAGGTCTGGGCATCATAGCTTCCTGCCAGGTGACTGATGTTCGCAGGCAAATAGCTCGTGGGACACACGTGGGGAGACTCCTGCCCAGGCCACAGGCCGCCCAAATCCACTATCCCAGATCGGGGGCAGCAAAGCAGTCCTGTCTGAGTCCCAGCCTCTAGAGGGCGTAGTGGACCAACACTTGTAGAAAAAGGGGTCCGCGCGGGTAACTCATTGGAGGGCCACAAAAAAATCTTTGCGGACTTTCTGCTGAAGCTTACGAGCGTTCACACCTAAGCCTCTTACAAGGTCAGCTGTTTAGATAAACATGAGCTCATGATCTAAATTTACACAATAATGAAGAAATCAGCTACAAGGGGAGACAAGCAGCAAAAACAATCAATACCAGAATTAGATTCCCTAGGCCAACCATCAGATGTTGGAATAATCAGGTGCAAGGCAGAAAGTATACACAAAACTGGAACTGAAACAAGGAAAAAGGATGTTTTCAAAGACTGGTAGGATCTCTAAAACATTTTTAAAGTACATGTCATTGATAAAGCTAAATACTCAAAAGTTGTGTAATACAACAGATTCATCATTGAGCAGAGTGAAATTATGCTGTTTTGAAAACTATGGCAGGTCAGATTTTCTGCCTAATTATATAAGAAGATTTCTCTAAAAAATACACATTATTTCAAAGACTTATTGGCTGTGAAATAAGTTAAGGGTATTTCAAATGGCTTGTGTGCAAAGAAAGGTGAGATATAGGGAATCACAGAAAGCCGAGGGGAAAATAGGTCAATATATACATTGCTATATGGTGAACTAAGACTTAGGCCAGCCACAATGTAGAGGACCTGACCCTTAGAAACTTACAAGTAAGCTGGAATCTTGAAAAGTTCAAATCTATATAAGTAAAAATATTTTTTAAAATGAATAACCAAGTGTTTTAATTGACATCAGTAGATCAAAACAATAATACCTGAGAACATAGAAAAAAGATAAATAAAGATATGAGCAGAACTTAATACAATAGAAAACGTATAAAATTCAGGTGATGTAGTAAGTCCAAAGAATATTCTTTGACAAGATTAAAAGACACACTTTGATTAAGGAAAACCAAAACATAAGTAAAGAATATACAGAAAGAATCAGGAGAATGTTATAGCAGAGAGTATATGAAATGCCAGTAAATTTGAAGGTTTGTGTAAAGTGGACCAGTTCCTAGCTCCTAAAATTTACCAAAACTGACACAAGAGGAAATCATTTAGGTCATCATGTCAGCCCTTGGCATTCTTGGAATGCCCTGGACTCAGAATGCAGCATCTTTAGTCCATGGTAACCTGCGGAGAGGGGGCGGGGCTGAGGGAGTTTGGAACACTGCCCTCACAGAGGGAGTGGGTGTGGCCATCTCTGCTGTGACTGAAGAAAGGGCAGGGGAGCAGGGGGCCCAGGGCAGGGCCCTCAGAGCCCGGCAGTCCCAGTGGGGTGTCACAAGCATTTAGGCCCAGGACAAAGGGCGCCTTCTTTGTCTGCACAGCGGCACAAACTCTCACCTTTCCACTCAGGCCGCCCTCTTACTTGAAGTGTGTGTGGAACCTGTCCGCGCAGTATACCTCGCTGCACAGCTAACCATAGGTCTGAGCATTGTAGCTTCCTGCCCGGTGACCGAAGTTCGCAGGCAGATGGGTCCCTGGGACACACGCAGAGAGGCTCCTGCCACGGCCACAGGCCACCCACTGCCACTGCCCCAGATCGTGGGGAACAAAGCATCCCTGTCTGAGGCCGTGCCTCTAGAGGGAGTAGTGGACCAACACTTGTAGTCAACGGGGTCCTCGCGGGCAACTCATTGGAGGGACACAAATAAATCTTTGCGGACTTTCTGATGAAACTTACGAGTGTTCACAACTAAGCCTCTTACAAAGTCAGATGTTTAGCTAAACATGAGCTCATGATCTAATTTTACACAATAATGAAGAAATCAGCTACAGGGGGAGACAATCAGCAAAAACAATCAATACCAGAATTAGATTCCCTAGACCATCGATCCGACGTTGGAATAATCAGGTGCAAGGCAGAAAATATACATAAAACTGCAACTGAAACAAGGAACAAGGATGTTTTCAAAGACTGGTAGGATCTCTAAAACATTTTTAAAGTACATGTCATTGATAAAGCTAAATACTCAAAGGTTGTGTAATACAACAGATTCATCATTGAGAAGAGTGAAATTATGCGGTTTTGAAAACTATGGCAGGTCAGATTTTCTGCCTAAATATATAAGAAGATTTCTCTGAAAAATGCACATTATTTCAAAGACTTATTGGCTGTGAAATAAGTTAAGGTTATTTCAAATGGCTTGTCTGCAAAGAAAGGTGAGATGTAGGAAATCACAGAAAGTCGAGGGGAAAATAGGTCAATATATACTTTGCTATATTGTGAATTAAGCCTTTGGCCAGCCACAATGTAGAGGACCTGACCCTTAGAAACTTACAAGTAAGCTGGAATCTTTAAAAATTCAAATCTTTATAAGTAAAAAGATTTATTAAAATGAATAACCAAGTGTTTTAATTGACATCAGAAGATCAAAACAATAAACTCTGTGAACATAGAAAAAAGATAAATAAAGATATGAGCAGAACTTAATACCACAGAAAACGTATAAAATTCAGTTGAGGTAGTAAGTCCAAAGAATATTCTTTGACAAGATTTAAAAGACACACTTTGATTAAGGAAAACCAAAACATAAGTAAAGAATATACAGAAAGAATCAGGACAATGTTATAGCAGAGAATATCTGAAATGCCAGTAAATATGAACATTTCTGTAAAGTGGACCATATACTAGCTCCTAAAGTTTACCAAAATTGACACAAGAGGAAATCATTTAAGGTCATCATGTCTGCCCTTGGCATTCTCGGAACGCCCTGGCCTCAGAATGCAGCATCTGTTGTCCATGGTAACCTGGGGAGTGGTGGCGGGGCTGAGGGAGGTTGGAACACTGCCTTCACTGAGGGAGTGAGTGGGGCCATCTCTGCTGTGCCTGAATAAAGGGCAGGGGAGAAGGGGGCCCAGGGCAGGGCCCTCAGAGCCCGGCAGGCCCAGTGGGGTGTCACAAGCATTTAGGCCCAGGCCAAAGGGCGCCTTCTTTGTCTGCACAGCTGCCCAAACTCTCACCTTTCCACTCAGGCCGCCCTCTTACTTGAAGTGTGTGTGGAACTGGTCCGCGCAGTACACCTCGATGGAAAGCTAACCATAGGTCTGGCCATCATAGCTTCCTGCCAGGTGACCGAAGTTCGTAGGCAGATGGGTCGTGGGACACACGTGGGGAGCCTCCTGCCCAGGCCACAGGACGCCCAAAGCCACTATCCCAGATCGGGTGCGGCAAAGCAGTCCTGTCTGAGTCCCAGCCTCTAGAGGGAGTAGTGGACCAACACTTGTAGAAAAAGGGGTCTGCGCGGGTAACTCATTGGAGGGACACAAAAAAATCTTTGCGGACTTTCTGCTGAAGCTTACGAGCGTTCACACGTAAGCCTCTTACAAGGTCAGCTGTTTAGCTAAACATGAGCTCATGATCTAAATTTACACAATAATGAAGAAATCAGGTACAAGGGGAGACAAGAAGCAAAAACAATCAATACCAGAATTAGATTCCGTAGGCCAACCATCAGATGTTGGAATAATCAGGTGCAAGGCAGAAAGTATACATAAAACTTGAACTGAAACAAGGAACAAGGATGTTTTCAAAGACTGGTAGGATCTCTAAAACATTTTTAAAGTACATGTCATTGATAAAGCTAAATACTCAATGGTTGTGTAATAAAACAGATTCATCATTGAGCAGAGTGAAATTATGCAGTTTTGAAAACTATGGCAGGTCAGATTTTCTGCCTAATTATATAAGAAGATTTCTCTAAAAAATACACATTATTTCAAAGACTTATTGGCTGTGAAATAAGTTAAGGGTATTTCAAATGGCTTGTTTGCAAAAAAAGGTGAGATGTAGGGAATCACAGAAAGTCGAGGGGAAAATAGGTCAATATATACATTGCCATATGGTGAACTAAGACTTAGGCCAGCCACAATGTAGAGGACCTGACCCTTAGAAACTTACAAGTAAGCTGGAATCTTTAAAAACTCAAATCTTCATAAGTAAAAAGATTTATTAAAATGAATAACCAAGTGTTTTAATTGACATCAGAAGATCAAAACAATAAACCCTGAGAACATAGAAAAAAGATAAATAAAGATATGAGCAGAACTTAATACCATAGAAAACGTATAAAATTCAGTTGAGGTAGTAAGTCCAAAGAATATTCTTTGACAAGATTTAAAAGACACACTTTGATTAAGGAAAACCAAAACATAAGTAAAGAATATACAGAAAGAGTCAGGACAATGTTATAGCAGAGAGTATATGAAATGCCAGTAAATTTGAACGTTTGTGTAAAGTGGACCAGTTCCTAGCTCCTAAAATTTACCAAAACTGACACAAGAGGAAATCATTTAAGGTCATCATGTCAGCCCTTGGCATTCTCGGGATGCCCTGGACTCAGAATGCAGCATCTGTAGTCCATGGTAACCTGCGGAGAGGGGGCGGGGCTGAGGGAGTTTGGAACACTGCCCTCACAGAGGGAGTGGGTGTGGCCATCTCTGCTGTGACTGAAGAAAGGGCAGGGGAGCAGGGTGCCCAGGGCAGGGCCCTCGGAGCCCGGCAGGCCCAGTGGGGTGTCACAAGCATTTGGCCCAGGACAAAGGGCGCCTTCTTTGTCTGCACAGCGGCACAAACTCTCACCTTTCCACTCAGGCCGCCCTCTTACTTGAAGTGTGTGTGGAACCTGTCCGCGCAGTACACCTCGCTGCACAGCTAACCATAGGTCTGAGCATCGTAGCTTCCTGCCAGGTGACCGAAATTCGCAGGCAGATGGGTCCCTGGGACACACGCAGAGAGGCTCCTGCCCCGGCCACAGGCCACCCACTGCCACTGCCACAGATCGTGGGGCACAAAACAGCCCTGACTGAGGCCGTGCCTCTAGAGGGAGTAGTGGACCAACACTTGTAGTCAACGGGGTCTTCGCGGGTAACTCATTGGAGGGACACAAATAAATCTTTGCGGACTTTCTGATGAAACTTACGAGTGTTCACACCTAAGCCTCTTACAAAGACAGATGTTTAGCTAAACATGAGCTCATGATCTAATTTTACACAATAATGAAGAAATCAGCTACAGGGGGAGACAATCAGCAAAAACAATCAATACCAGGATTAGATTCCCTAGACCATCGATCAGACGTTGGAATAATCAGGTGCAAGGCATAAAATATACATAAAACTGGAACTGAAACAAGGAACAAGGATGTTTTCAAAGACTGGTAGGATCTCTAAAACATTTTTAAAGTACATGTCATTGATAAAGCTAAATACTCAAAGGTTGTGTAATACAACAGATTCATCATTGAGAAGAGTGAAATTATGCTGTTTTGAAAACTATGGCAGGTCAGATTTTCTGCCTAAATATATAAGAAGATTTCTCTGAAAACTACACATTATTTCAAAGACTTATTGGCTGTGAAATAAGTTAAGGTTATTTCAAATGGCTAGTCTGCAAAGAAAGGTGAGATGTAGGAATTCACAGAAAGTCGAGGGGAAAATAGGTCAATATATACTTTGCTATATTGTGAACTAAGCTTTTGGCCAGCCACAATGTAGAGGACCTGACCCTTAGAAACTTCCAAGTAAGCTGGAATCTTTAAAAATTCAAATCTTTATAAGTAAAAAATTTATTAAAATGAATAACCAAGTGTTTTAATTGACATCAGAAGATCAAAACAATAAACCCTGAGAACATAGAAAAAAGATAAATAAAGATATGAGCAGAACTTAATACCACAGAAAACGTATAAAATTCAGTTGAGGTAGTAAGTCCAAAGAATATTCTTTGACAAGATTTAAAAGACACACATTGATTAAGGAAAACCAAAACATAAGTAAAGAATAAACAGAAAGAATCAGGACAATGTTATAGCAGAGAATATATGAAATGCCAGTAAATTTGAACATTTGTGTAAATGGACCATTTCCTAGCTCCTAAACTTTACCAAAATTGACACAAGAGGAAATCATTGAAAGTCATCATGTCAGCCCTTGGCATTCTCGGAATGCCCTGGCCTCAGAATGCAGCATCTGTAGTCCATGGTAACCTGCGTAGAGGGGGCGGGGCTGAGGGAGTTTGGAACACTGCCCTCACAGAGGGAGTGGGTGTGGCCATCTCTGCTGTGACTGAACAAAGGGCAGGGGAGCAGGGGGCCCAGGGCAGGGCCCTCAGAGCCCGGCAGGCCCAGTGGGGTGTCACAAGCATTTAGGCCCAGGCCAAAGGGCGCCTTCTTTGTCTGCACAGCTGCCCAAACTCTCACCTTTCCACTCAGGCCGCCCTCTTACTTGAAGTGTGTGTGGAACCGGTCCGTGCAGTACACCTCGATGCAAAGCTAAACATAGGTCTGGGCATCATAGCTTCCTGCCAGGTGACCGATGTTGGCAGGCAAATAGCTCGTGGGACACACGTGGGGAGACTCCTACCCAGGCCACAGGCCGCCCAAATCGACTATCCCAGATCGGGGGCAGCAAAGCAGTCCTGTCTGAGTCCCAGCCTCTAGAGGGCGTAGTGGACCAACACTTGTAGAAAAAGGGGTCCGCGCGGGTAACTCATTGGAGGGCCACAAAAAAATCTTTGCGGACTTTCTGCTGAAGCTTACGAGCGTTCACACCTAAGCCTCTTACAAGGTCAGCTGCTTACATAAACATGAGCTCATGATCTAAATTTACACAATAATGAAGAAATCAGCTACAAGGGGAGACAAGCAGCAAAAACAATCATTACCAGAATTAGATTCCCTAGGCCAACCATCAGATGTTGGAATAATCAGGTGCAAGGCAGAATGTATACACAAAACTGGAACTGAAACAAGGAACAAGGATGTTTTAAAAGACTGGTAGGATCTCTAAAACATTTTTAAAGTACATGTCATTGATAAAGCTAAATACTCAATGGTTGTGTAATACAACAGATTCATCATTGAGCAGAGTGAAATTATGCTGTTTTGAAAACTATGGCAGGTCAGATTTTTTGCCTAATTATATAAGACGATTTCTCTAAAAATTACACATTATTTCAAAGACTTATTGGCTGTGAAATAAGTTAAGGGTATTTCAAATGGCTTGTGTGCAAAGAAAGGTGAGATGTAGGGAATCACAGAAAGCCGAGGGGAAAATAGGTCAATATATACATTGCTATATGGTGAACTAAGACTTAGGCCAGCCACAATGTAGAGGACCTGACCCTTAGAAACTTACAAGTAAGCTGGAATCTTGAAAAGTTCAAATCTTTATAAGTAAAAATATTTTTTAAAATGAATAACCAAGTGTTTTAATTGACATCAGAAGATCAAAACAATAATACCTGAGAACATAGAAAAAAGATAAATAAAGATATGAGCAGAACTTAATACAATAGAAAACGTATAAAATTCAGGTGATGTAGTAAGTCAAAGAATATTCTTTGACAAGATTAAAAGACACACTTTGATTAAGGAAAACCAAAACATAAGTAAAGAATATACAGAAAGAATCAGGAGAATGTTATAGCAGAGAGTATATGAAATGCCAGTAAATTTGAAGGTTTGTGTAAAGTGGACCAGTTCCTAGCTCCTAAAATTTACCAAAACTGACACAAGAGGAAATCATTTAAGGTCATCATGTCAGCCCTTGGCATTCTCGGAATGCCCTGGATTCAGAATGCAGCATCTTTAGTCCATGGTAACCTGCGGAGAGGGGGCGGGGCTGAGGGTGGTTGGAACACTGTCTTCACTGAGGGAGTGGGTGGGGCCATCTCTGCTGTGACTGAACAAAGGGCAGGGGAGAAGGGGGCCCAGGGCAGGGCCCTCAGAGCCCGGCAGGCCCAGTCGTGTGTCACAAGCATATAGGCCCAGGCCAAGTGCGCCTTCTTTGTCTGCACAGCTGCCCAAACTGTCACCTTTCCACTCAGGCCGCCCTCTTACTTGAAGTGTGTGTGGAACTGGTCCGCGCAGTACACCTCGATGCAAAGCTAACCATAGGTCTGGTCATCATAGCTTCCTGCAAGGTGACCGAAGTTCGCAGGCAGATGGGTCGTGGGACACACGTGTGGAGCCTCCTGCCCAGGCCACAGGCCGCCCAAAGCCACTATCCCAGATCGGGTGCAGCAAAGCAGTCCTGTCTGAGTCCCAGCCTCTAGAGGGAGTAGTGGACCAACACTTGTAGAAAAAGGGGTCTGCGCGGGTAACTCATTGGAGGGACACAAAAAAATCTTTGCGGACTTTCTGCTGAAGCTTACGAGCGTTCACACCTAAGCCTCTTACAAGGTCAGCTGTTTAGCTAAACATGAGCTCATGTTCTAAATTTACACAATAATGAAGAAATCAGCTACAAGGGGAGACAAGAAGCAAAAACAATCAATACAAGAATTAGATTCCCTAGGCCAACCATCAGATGTTGGAATAATCAGGTGCAAGGCAGAAAGTATACATAAAACTTGAACTGAAACAAGGAACAAGGATGTTTTCAAAGACTGGTAGGATCTCTAAAACATTTTTAAAGTACATGTCATTGATAAAGCTAAATACTCAATGGTTGTGTAATACAACAGATTCATCATTGAGCAGAGTGAAATTATGCTGTTTTGAAAACTATGGCAGGTCAGATTTTCTGCCTAATTATATAAGAAGATTTCTCTAAAAAATACACATTATTTCAAAGACTTATTGGCTGTGAAATAAGTTAAGGTTATTTCAAATGGCTTGTGTGCATAAGAAGGTGAGATGTAGGGAATCACAGAAAGTCGAGGGGAAAATAGGTCAATATATACATTGCTATATGGTGAACTAAGACTTAGGCCAGCCACAATGTAGAGGACCTGACCCTTAGAAACTTACAAGTAAGCTGAAATCTTGAAAAGTTCAAATCTTTATAAGTAAAAAGATTTTTTAAAATGAATAACCAAGTGTTTTAATTGACATCAGAAGATCAAAACAATAAACCTGAGAACATAGAAAAAATATAAATAAAGATATGAGCAGAACTTAATACAATAGAAAACGTATAAAATTCAGCTGATGCAGTAAGTCCAAATAATATTCTTTGACAAGATTAAAAGACACACTTTGATTAAGGAAAACCAAAACATATGTAAAGAATATACAGAAAGAATCAGGACAATGTTATAGCAGAGAGTATATGAAATGCCAGTAAATTTGAAAGTTTGTGTAAAGTGGACCAGTTCCTAGCTCCTAAAATTTACCAAAACTGACACAAGAGGTAATCATTTAAGGTCATCATGTCAGCCGTTGGCATTCTCGGAATGCCCTGGACTCAGAATGCAGCATCTTTAGTCCATGGTAACCTGCGGAGAGGGGGCGGGGCTGAGGGGGTTTGGAACACTGCCCTCACAGAGGGAGTGGGTGTGGCCATCTCTGCTGTGACTGAACAAAGGGCAGGGGAGCAGGGGTCCCAGGGCAGGGCCCTCAGAGCCCGGCAGGCCCAGTGGGGTGTCACAAGCATTTGGCCAAGGACAAAGGGCGCCTTCTTTGTCTGCACAGCGGCACAAACTCTCACCTTTCCACTCAGTCCGCTCACTTACTTGAAGTGTGTGTGGAACCTGCCCGCTCAGTACACCTCGCTGCACAGCTAACCATAGGTCTGAGCATCGTAGCTTCCTGCCAGGTGACCGAAGTTCGCAGGCAGATGGGTCCCTGGGACACACGCAGAGAGGCTCCTGCCCCGGCCACAGGCCACCCACTGCCACTGCCACAGATCGTGGGGCACAAAACAGCCCTGTCTGAGGCCGTGCCTCTAGAGGGAGTAGTGGACCAACACTTGTAGTCAACGGGGTCCTCGCGGGTAACTCATTGGAGGGACACAAATAAATCTTTGCGGACTTTCTGATGAAACTTACGAGTGTTCACACCTAAGCCTCTTACAAAGTCAGATGTTAGGCTAAACATGAGCTCATGATCTAATTTTACACAATAATGAAGAAATCAGCTACAGGGGGAGACAATCAGCAAAAACAATCAATACCAGGATTAGATTCCCTAGACCATCGATCAGACGTTGGAATAATCAGGTGCAAGGCAGAAAATATACATAAAACTGGAACTGAAACAAGGAACAAGGATGTTTTCAAAGACTGGTAGGATCTCTAAAACATTTTTAAAGTACATGTCACTGATAAAGCTAAATACTCAAAGGTTGTGTAATACAACAGCTTCATCATTGAGAAGAGTGAAATTATGCTGTTTTGAAAACTATGGCAGGTCAGATTTTCTGCCTAAATATATAATAAGATTTCTCAGAAAAATGCACATTATTTCAAAGACTTATTGGCTGTGAAATAAGTTAAGGTTATTTCAAATGGCTTGTCTGCAAAGAAAGGTGAGATGTCCAAATCACTGAAAGACAAGGGGAAAATAGGTAAATATATACTTTGCTATATTTTGAACTAAGCATTTGGCCAGCCACAATGTAGAGGACCTGACCCTTAGAAACTTACAAGTAAGCTGGAATCTTGAAAAATTCAAATCTTTATAAGTAAAAAGATTTATTAAAATGAATAACCAAGTGTTTTAATTGACATCAGAAGATCAAAACAATAAACCCTGAGAACATAGAAAAAAGATAAATAAAGATATGAGCAGAACTTAATACCACAGAAAACGTATAAAATTCAGTTGAGGTAGTAAGTCCAAAGAATATTCTTTGACAAGATTTAAAAGACACACTTTGATTAAGGAAAACCAAAACATAAGTAAAGAATATACAGAAAGAATCAGGACAATGTTATAGCAGAGAATATCTGAAATGCCAGTAAATTTGAACATTTGTGTAAAGTGGACCATTTCCTAGCTCCTAAAGTTTACCAAAATTGACACAAGAGGAAATCATTTAAGGTCATCATGTCTGCCCTTGGCATTCTCGGAACGCCCTGGCCTCAGAATGCAGCATCTGTAGTCCATGGTAAACTGCGGAGAGGGGGCGGGGCTGAGGGAGGTTGGAACACTGTCTTCACTGAGGGAGTGGGTGGGGCCATCTCTGCTGTGACTGAACAAAGGGCAGGGGAGAAGGGGGCCCATGGCAGGGCCCTCAGAGCCCGGCAGGCCCAGTCGTGTGTCACAAGCATTTAGGCCCAGGCCAAAGTGCGCCTTCTTTGTCTGCACAGCTGCCCAAACTGTCACCTTTCCACTCAGGCCGCCCTCTTACTTGAAGTGTGTGTGGAACTGGTCCGCGCAGTACACCTCGATGCAAAGCTAACCATAGGTCTGGGCATCATAGCTTCCTACCAGGTGACCGAAGTTCGCAGGCAGATGGGTCGTGGGACACACGTGGGGAGCCTCCTGCCCAGGCCACAGGCCGCCCAAAGCCACTATCCCAGATCGGGTGCAGCAAAGCAGTCCTGTCTGAGTCCCAGCCTCTAGAGGGAGTAGTGGACCAACACTTGTAGAAAAAGGGGTCCGCGCGGGTAACTCATTGGAGGGCCACAAAAAAATAATTGCAGACTTTCTGCTGAAGCTTACGAGCGTTCACACCTAAGCCTCTTACAAGGTCAGCTGTTTAGATAAACATGAGCTCATGATCTAAATTTACACAATAATGAAGAAATCAGCTACAAGGGGAGACAAGCAGCAAAAACAATCAATACCAGAATTAGATTCCCAAGGCCAACCATCAGATGTTGGAATAATCAGGTGCAAGGCAGAAAGTATACACAAAACTGGAACAGAAACAAGGAACAAGGATGTTTTCAAAGACTGGTAGGATCTCTAAAACATTTTTAAAGTACATGTCATTGATAAAGCTAAATACTCAATGGTTGTGTAATACAACAGATTCATCATTGAGAAGAGTGAAATTATGCTGTTTTGAAAACTATGGCAGGTCAGATTTTCTGCCTAATTATATAAGAAGATTTCTCTAAAAAATACACATTATTTCAAAGACTTATTGGCTGTGAAATAAGTTAAGGGTATTTCAAATGGCTTGTGTGCAAAGAAAGGTGAGATGTAGGGAATCACAGAAAGCCGAGGGGAAAATACGTCAATATATACATTGCTATATGGTGAACTAAGACTTAGGCCAGCCACAATGTAGAGGACCTGACCCTTAGAAACTTACAAGTAAGCTGGAATCTTGAAAAGTTCAAATCTTAATAAGTAAAAATATTTTTTAAAATGAATAACCAAGTGTTTTAATTGACATCAGAAGATCAAAACTATAATACCTGAGAACATAGAAAAAATATAAATAAAGATATGAGCAGAACTTAATACAATAGAAAACGTATAAAATTCAGGTGATGTAGTAAGTCCAAAGAATATTCTTTGACAAGATTAAAAGACACACTTTGATTAAGGAAAACCAAAACATAAGTAAAGAATATACAGAAAGAATCAGGAGAATGTTATAGCAGAGATTATATGAAATGCCAGTAAATTTGAAGGTTTGTGTAAAGTGGACCAGTTCCTAGCTCCTAAAATTTACCAAAACTGACAGAAGAGGAAATCATTTAAGGTCATCATGTCAGCCCTTGGCATTCTCGGAATGCCCTGGACTCAGAATGCAGCATCTTTAGTCCATGGTAACCTGCGGAGAGGGGGCGGGGCTGAGGGAGTTTGGAACACTGCCCTCACAGAGGGAGTGGGTGTGGCCATCTCTGCTGTGTCTGAAGAAATGGCAGGGGAGCAGGGGGCCCAGGGCAGGGCCCTCAGAGCCCGGCAGGCCCAGTTGGGTGTCACAAGCATTTAGGCCCAGGACAAAGGGCGCCTTCTTTGTCTGCACAGCGGCACAAACTCTCACCTTTCCACTCAGGCCGCCCTCTTACTTGAAGTGTGTGTGGAACCTGTCCGCGCAGTACACCTCGCTGCACAGCTAACCATAGGTCTGAGCATCGTAGCTTCCTGCCCGGTGACCGAAGTTCGCAGGCAGATGGGTCCCTGGGACACACGCAGAGAGGCTCCTGCCCCGGCCACAGGCCACCCACTGACACTGCCCCAGATCGTGGGGAACAAAGCAGCCCTGTCTGAGGCCGTGCCTCTAGAGGGAGTAGTGGACCAACACTTGTTGTCAACGGGGTCCTCGCGGGCAACTCATTGGAGGGACACAAATAAATCTTTGCGGACTTTCTGATGAAACTTACGAGTGTTTACACCTAAGCCTCTTACAAAGTCAGATGTTTAGCTAAACATGAGCTCATGATCTAATTTTACACAATAATGAAGAAATCAGCTACAGGGGGAGACAATCAGCAAAAACAATCAATACCAGAATTAGATTCCCTAGACCATCGATCAGACGTTGGAATAATCAGGTGCAAGGCAGAAAATATACATAAAACTGCAACTGAAACAAGGAACAAGGATGTTTTCAAAGACTGGTAGGATCTCTAAAACAATTTTAAAGTACATGTCATTGATAAAGCTAAATACTCAAAGGTTGTGTAATACAACAGATTCATCATTGAGAAGAGTGAAATTATGCTGTTTTGAAAACTATGGCAGGTAAGATTTTCTGCCTAAATATATAAGAAGATTTCTCTGAAAAATGCACATTATTTCAAAGACTTATTGGCTGTGAAATAAGTTAAGGTTATTTCAAATGGCTTGTCTGCAAAGAAAGGTGAGATGTAGGAAATCACAGAAAGTCGAGGGGAAAATAGGTCAATATATACTTTGCTATATTGTGAACTAAGCCTTTGGCCAGCCACAATGTAGAGGACCTGACCCTTAGAAACTTACAAGTAAGCTGGAATCTTTAAAAATTCAAATCTTTATAAGTAAAAAGATTTATTAAAATGAATAACCAAGTGTTTTAATTGACATCAGAAGATCAAAACAATAAACTCTGTGAACATAGAAAAAAGATAAATAAAGATATGAGCAGAACTTAATACCACAGAAAACGTATAAAATTCAGTTGAGGTAGTAAGTCCAAAGAATATTCTTTGACAAGATTTAAAAGACACACTTTGATTAAGGAAAACCAAAACATAAGTAAAGAATATACAGAAAGAATCAGGACAATGTTATAGCAGAGAATATCTGAAATGCCAGTAAATTTGAACATTTCTGTAAAGTGGACCATATCCTAGCTCCTAAAGTTTACCAAAATTGACACAAGAGGAAATCATTTAAGGTCATCATGTCTGCCCGTGGCATTTTCGGAAAGCCCTGGCCTCAGAATGCAGCATCTGTTGTCCATGGTAACCTGGGGAGTGGTGGCGGGGCTGAGGGAGGTTGGAACACTGCCTTCACTGAGGGAGTGAGTGGGGCCATCTCTGCTGTGCCTGAATAAAGGGCAGGGGAGAAGGGGACCAATGGCAGGGCCCTCAGATCCCGGCAGGCACAGTCGTGTGTCACAAGCATTTATGCACAGGTCAAAGTGCACCTTCTTTGTCTGCACAGCTGCCCAAACTCTCACCTTTCCACTCAGGCCGCCCTCTTACTTGAAGTGTGTGTGGAACCGGTCCGCGCAGTACACCTCGCTGCAAAGCTAACCATAGGTCTGGGCATCATAGCTTCCTGCCAGGTGACCGAAGTTCGCAGGCAGATGGGTCGTGGGACACACGTGGTGAGCCTCCAGCCCAGGCCACAGGCCGCCCAAAGCCACTATCCCAGATCGGGGGCAGCCAAGCAGTCCTGTCTGAGTCCCAGCTTCTAGAGGGAGTAGTGGACCAACACTTGTAGAAAAAGCGGTCCGCGCGGGTAACTCATTGGAGGGACACAAAAAAATCTTTGCGGACTTTCTGCTGAAGCTTACGAGCGTTCACACCTAAGACTCTTACAAGGTCAGCTGTTTAGCTAAACATGAGCTCATGATCTAAATTTACACAATAATGAAGAAATCAGATACAAGGGGAGACAAGCAGCAAAAACAATCAATACTAGAATTAGATTCCCTAGGCCAACCATCAGATGTTGGAATAATCAGGTCAAGGCAGAAAGTCCACATAAAACTGGAACAGAAACAAGAAATATGGATGTTTTCAAAGACTGGTAGGATCTCTAAAACATTTTTAAAGTACATGTCATTGATAAAGCTAAATACTCAATGGTTGTGTAATACAACAGATTCAACATTGAGAAGAGTGGAATTATGCTGTTTTGAAAACTATGGCAGGTCAGATTTTCTGTCTAATTATATAAAAAGATTTCTCTAAAAAATACACATTATTTCAAAGACTTATTGGCTGTGAAATAAGTTAAGATTATTTCAAATGGCTTGTCTGCAAAGAAAGGTGAGATGTAGGGAATCACAGAAAGTCGAGGGGAAAATAGGTCAATATATACATTGCTATATGGTGAACTAAGACTTAGGCCAGCCACAATGTAGAGGACCTGACCCTTAGAATCTTACAAGTAAGCTTGAATCTTGAATAGTTCAAATCTTTATAAGTTAATAGATTTATTAAAATGAATAACCAAGTGTTTTAATTGACATCAGAAGATCAAAACAATAAACCTGAGAACATAGAAAAAATATAAATAAAGATATGAGCAGAACTTAATACAATGGAAAACGTATAAAATTCAGGTGATGTAGTAAGTCCAAAGAATATTCTTTGACAAGATTAAAAGACACACTTTGAATAAGGAAAACCAAAACAAAAGTAAAGAATATACAGAAAGAATCAGGACAATGTTATAGCAGAGAGTATATGAAATGCCAGTAAATTTGAAAGATTGTGTAAAGTGGACCAGTTCCTAGCTTCTAAAATTTACCAAGACTGACACAAGAGGAAATCATTTAAGGTCATCATGTCAGCCCTTGGCATTCTCGGAATGCCCTGGACTCAGAATGCAGCATCATTAGTCCATGGTAACCTGCGGAGAAGGGGCGGGGCTGAGGGAGTGTGGAACACTGCCCACACAGAGGGAGTGGGTGTGGCCATCTCTGCTGTGACTGAACAAAGGGCAGGGGAGCAGGGGGCCTAGGGCACGGCCCTCAGAGCCCGGCAGGCCCAGTGGCGTGTCACAAGCATTTAGGCCCAGGACAAAGGGCACCATCTTTGTCTGCACAGCTGCCCAAACCCTCACCTTTCCACTCAGGCAGCCCTCTTACTTGAAGTGTGTGTGGAACCTCTCCGCGCAGTTCACCTCCCTGCACAGCTAACCATAGGTCTTGGCATCGTAGCTTCCTGACATGTGACCGAAGTTCGCTGGGAGATGGGTCCCTGGGACACACGCAGAGAGGCTCATGCCCCGGCGACAGGCCACCCACTGCCACTGCCACAGATCGCAGGGCACAAAGCAGCCCTGTCTGAGGCCGTGCCTCTAGAGGGAGTAGTGGACCAACACTTGTAGTAAACGGGGTCCTCGCGGGCAACTCATGGGAGGGACACAAATAAATCTTTGCGGACTTTCTGATGAAACTTACGAGTGATCACACCTAAGCCTCTTACAAAGTCAGATGTTTAGCTAAACATGAGCTCATGATCTAATTTTACACAATAATGAAGAAATCAGCTAAAGGGTGAGACAATCAGCAAAAACAAACAATATCAGAATTAGATTCCCTATGCCATCGATCAGACGTTGGAATAATCAGGTGCAAGGCAGAAAATATATATAAAACTGAAACTGAAACAAGGAACAAGGATGTTTTCAAAGACTGGTAGGATCTCTAAAACATTTTTAAAGTACATGTCACTGATAAATCTAAATACTCATAGGTTGTGTAATACAACAGTTTCATCACTGAGAAGAGTGAAATTATGCTGTTTTGAAAATTATGGCAGGTCAGATTTTCTGCCTAAATATATAAGAACATTTCTCTGAAAAATGCACATTATTTCAAAGATTTATTGGCTGTGAAATAAGTTAAGTTTATTTCAAATGGCTTGTCTGCAAAGAAAGGTGAGATGTAGGAAATCACAGAAAGTCGAGGGGAAAATAGGTCAATATATACTTTGCTATATTGTGAACTAAGCCTTTGGCCAGCCACAATGTAGAGGACCTGACCCTTAGAAACTTACAAGTAAGCTGGAATCTTTAAAAACTCAAATCTTTATAAGTAAAAAGATTTATTAAAATGAATAACCAAGTGTTTTAATTGACATCAGAAGATCAAAACAATAAACCCTGAGAACATAGAAAAAAGATAAATAAAGATATGAGCAGAACTTAATACCACAGAAAACGTATAAAATTCAGTTGAGGTAGTAAGTCCAAAGAATATTCTTTGACAAGATTTAAAAGACACACTTTGATTAAGGAAAACCAAAACATAAGTCAAGAATAAACAGAAAGAATCAGGACAATGTTATAGCAGAGAATATCTGAAATGCCAGTATATTTGAACATTTGTGTAAAGTGGACCATTTCCTAGCTCCTAAACTTTACCAAAATTGACACAAGAGGAAATCATTTAAGGTCATCATGTCAGCCCTTGGCATTCTCGGAATGCCCTGGCCTCAGAATGCAGCATCTGTCGTCCATGGTAACCTGCGGAGAGTGGGCGGGGCTGAGGGAGGCTGGAACACTGCCCTCACTGAGGGAGTGGGTGCGGCCATCTCTGCTCTGACTGAACAAAGGGCAGGGGAGCAGGGGGCCCAGGGCAGGGCCCTCAGAGCCCGGCAGGCCCAGTGGGGTGTCACAAGCATTTAGGCCCAGGCCAAAGGGCGCCTTCTTTGTCTGCACAGCTGCCCAAACTCTCACCTTTCCACTCAGGCCGCCCTCTTACTTGAAGTGTGTGTGGAACCGGTCCGTGCAGTACACCTCGATACAAAGCTAAACATAGGTCTGGGCATCATAGCTTCCTGCCAGGTGACCGATGTTCGCAGGCAGATGGCTCGTGGGACACACGTGGGGAGACTCCTGCCCAGGCCACAGGCCGCCCAAAGCCACTATCCCAGATCGGGTGCAGCAAAGCAGGCCTGTCTGAGTCCCAGCCTCTAGAGGGAGTAGTGGACCAACACTTGTAGAAAAAGGGGTCCGCGCGGGTAACTCATTGGAGGGCCACAAAAAAATCTTTGCGGACTTTCTGCTGAAGCTTACGAGCGTTCACACCTAAGCCTCTTACAAGGTCAGCTGTTCAGATAAACATGAGCTCATGATCTAAATTTACACAATAATGAAGAAATCAGCTACAAGGGGAGACAAGCAGCAAAAACAATCCATACCAGAATTAGATTCCCTAGGCCAACCATCAGATGTTGGAATAATCAGGTGCAAGGCAGAAAGTATACACAAAACTGGAACTGAAACAAGGAAGAAGGATGTTTTCAAAGACTGGTAGGATCTCTAAAACATTTTTAAAGTACATGTCATTGATAAAGCTAAATACTCAATGGTTGTGTAATACAACAGATTCATCATTGAGAAGAGTGAAATTATTCTGTTTTGAAAACTATGGCAGGTCAGATTTTCTGCCTAATTATATAAGAAGATTTCTCTAAAAAATACACATTATTTCAAAGACTTATTGGCTGTGAAATAAGTTAAGGGTATTTCAAATGGCTTGTGTGCAAAGAAAGGTGAGATGTAGGGAATCACAGAAAGCCGAGGGGAAAATAGGTCAATATATACATTGCTATATGGTGAACTAAGACTTAGGCCAGCCACAATGTAGAGGACCTGACACTTAGAAACTTACAAGTAAGCTGGAATTTTAATAATTAAAATCTTTATAAGTAAAAAGATTTATTAAAATGAATATCCAAGTGTTTTAATTGACATAAGAAGATCAAAACAATAAACCCTGAGAACATAGAAAAAAGATAAATAAAGATATGAGCAGAACTTAATACCACAGAAAACGTATAAAATTCAGTTGAGGTAGTAAGTCCAAAGAATATTCTTTGACAAGATTTAAAAGACACCCTTTGATTAAGAAAAACCAAAACATAAGTAAAGAATATACAGAAAGAATCAGGACAATGTTATAGCAGAGAATATCTGAAATGCCAGTAAATTTGAACATTTGTGTAAAGTGGACCATTTCCTAGCTCCTAAATTTTACCAAAACTGACACAAGAGGAAATCATTTAAGGTCATCATGTCTGCCCTTGGCATTCTCGGAATGCCCTGGCCTCAGAATGCAGCATCTGTAGTCCATGGTAACCAGCGGAGAGGGGGCGGGGCTGAGGGAGGTTGGATCACTGCCTTCACTGAGGGAGTGGGTGGGGCCATCTCTGCTGTGACTGAACAAAGGGCATGGGAGAAGGGGGCCAACGGCAGGGCCCTCAGAGCCCGGCAGGCCCAGTCGTGTGTCACAAGCATTTAGGCACAGGCCAAAGTGCGCCTTCTTTTTCTGCACAGCTGCCCAAACTCTCACCTTTCCACCCAGGCCGCCCTCTTACTTGAAGTGTGTGTGGAACCGGTCCGCGCAGTACACCTCGATGCTAAGCTAACCATAGGTCTGGGCATCATAGCTTCCTGCCAGGTGACCGAAGTTCGCAGGCAGATGGGTCGGGGGACACACGTGGGGAGCCTCCTGCCCAGGCCACTGGCCGCCCAAAGCCACTATCCCAGATCGGGGGCGGCAAAGCAGTCCTGTCTGAGTCCCAGCCTCTAGAGGGAGTAGTGGACCAACACTTGTAGAAAAAGGGGTCCGCGCGGGTAACTCATTGGAGGGACACAAAAAAATCTTTGCGGACTTTCTGCTGAAGCTTACGAGCGTTCACACCTAAGACTCTTACAAGGTCAGCTGTTTAGCTAAACATGAGCTCATGATCTAAATTTACACAATAATGAAGAAATCAGCTACATGGGGAGAAAAGCAGCAAAAACAATCAATAACAGAATTAGATTCCCTAGGCCAACCATCAGATGTTGGAATAATCAGGTGCAAGGCAGAAAGTATACATAAAACTTGAACTGAAACATGGAACAAGGATGTTTTCAAAGACTGGAAGGATCTCTAAAACATTTTTAAAGTACATGTCATTGATAAAGCTAAATACTCAAAGGTTGTGTAATACAACAGATTCAACCTTGAGAAGCGTGAAATTATGCTGTTTTGAAAACTATGGCAGGTCAGATTTTCTGCCTAATTATATAAGAAGATTTCTCTAAAAAATACACATTATTTCAAAGACTTATTGGCTTTGTAATAAGTTAAGGTTATTTCAAATGGCTTGTGTGCAAAGAAAGGTGAGATGTAGGGAATCACAGAAAGTCGAGGGGAAAATAGGTCAATATATACATTGCTATATGTTGAACTAAGACATAGGCCAGGCACAATGTAGAGGACCTGACCCTTAGAAACTTACAAGTAAGCTGGAATCTTGAAAAGTTGAAATCCTTATAAGTAAAAAGATTTATTAAAATGATTAACGAAGTGTTATAATTGACATCAGAATATCAAAACAATAAACCTGAGAACATAGAAAAAATATAAATAAAGATATGAGCAGAAGTTAATACAATAGAAAACGTATAAAATTCAGGTGATGTAGTAAGTCCAAAGAATATTCTTTGACAAGATTAAAAGACACACTTTGATTAAGGAAAAGCAAAACATAAGTAAAGAATATACAGAAAGAATCAGGATAATGTTATAGCAGAGAGTATATGAAATGCCAGGAAATTTGAACGTTTGTGTAAAGTGGACCAGTTCCTAGCTCCTAAAATTTACCAAAACTGACACAAGAGGAAATCATTTAAGGTCATCATGTCAGCCCTTGGCATTCTCGGAATGCCCTGGACTCAGAATGCAGCATCTGTAGTCCATGGTAACCTGCGGAGAGGGGGCGGGGCTGAGGGAGTTTGGAACACTGCCCTCACAGAGGGAGTGGGTGTGGCCATCTCTGCTGTGACTGAACAAAGGGCAGGGGTGCAGGGGACCCAGGGCAGGGCCCTCAGAGCCCGGCAGGCCCAGTCGGGTGTCACAAGCATTTAGGCCCAGGCCAAAGTGCGCCTTCTTTGTCTGCACAGCCGCACAAACTCTCACCTTTCCACTCAGGCCGCCCTCTTACTTGAAGTGTGTGTGGAACCTGTCCGCGCAGTACACCTCGCTGCACAGCTAACCATATGTCTGAGCATCGTAGCTTCCTGCCCGGGGACCGAAGTTCGCAGGCAGAGGGGTCCCTGGGACACACGCAGAGAGGCTCCTGCCCCGGCCACAGGCCACCAACTGCCACTGCCCCAGATCGTGGGGAACAAAGCAGCCCTGTCTGAGGCCGTGCCTCTAGAGGGAGTAGTGGACCAACACTTGTAGTCAACGTGGTCCTCGCTGGCAACTCATTGGAGGGACACAAATAAATCTTTGCGGTCTTTCTGATGAAACTTACGAGTGTTCACAACTAAGCCTCTTACAAAGTCAGATGTTTAGCTAAACATGAGCTCATGATCTAATTTTACACAATAATGAAGAAATCAGCTACAAGGGGAGACAATCAGCAAAAACAATCAATACCAGAATTAGATTCACTAGGCTATCGATCAGACGTTGGAATAATCAGGTGCAAGGCAGAAAATATACATAAAACTGGAACTGAAACAAGGAACAAGGATGTTTTCAAAGACTGGTAGTATCTCTAAAACATTTTTAAAGTACATGTCATTGATAAAGCTAAATACTCAATGGTTGTGTAATACAACAGATTCATCATTGAGAAGAGTGAAATTATGCTGTTTTGAAAATTATGGCAGGTCAGATTTTCTGCCTAAATATATAAGAAGATTTCTCTGAAAAATGCACATTATTTCAAAGACTTATTGGCTGTGAAATAAGTTAAGGTTATTTCAAATGGCTTGTCTGCAAATAAAGGTGAGACGTAGGGAATCACAGAAAGTCGAGGGGAAAATAGGTCAATATATACATTGCTATATGGTGAACTAAGACTTAGGCCAGCCACATTGTAGAGGACCTGACCCTTAGAAACTTACAAGTAAGCTGGAATCTTGAAAAGTTCAAATCTTTATAAGTAAAAATATTTATTAAAATGAATAACCAAGTGTTTTAATTGACATCAGAAGATCAAAACAATAAACCTGAGAACATAGAAAAAATATAAATAAAGATATGAGCAGAAGTTAATACAATGGAAAACGTATAAAATTCAGGTGATGTAGTAAGTCCAAAGAATATTCTTTGACAAGATTAAAAGACACACTTTGATTAAGGAAAACCAAAACATAAGTAAAGAATATACAGAAAGAATCAGGACAATGTTATAGCAGAGAGTATATGAAATGCCGGTAAATTTGAAGGTTTGTGTAAAGTGGACCAGTTCCTAGCTCCTAAAATTTACCAAAACTGACACAAGAGGAAATCATTTAAGGTCTTCATGTCAGCAATTGGCATTCTCGGAATGCCCTGGACTCAGAATGCAGCATCCTTAGTCCATGGGAACCTGCGGAGAAGGGGTGAGGCTGAGGGAGTTTGGAACACTGCCCTCACAGAGGGAGTGGGTGTGGCCATCTCTGCTGTGACTGAACAAAGGGCAGGGGAGCAGGGGGCCCAGGGCAGGGCCCTCAGAGCCCGGCAGGCCCAGTGATGTGTCACAAGCATTTATGCCCAGGACAAAGGAAGTCTTCTTTGTCTGCACAGCTGCCCAAACTCTCACCTTTCCACTCAGGCCGCCCTCTTACTTGAAGTGTGTGTGGAACCGGTCCGCGCAGTACACCTCGATGCAAAGCTAACCATAGGTCTGGGCATCATAGCTTCCTGCCAGGTGACCGAAGTTCGCAGGCAGATGGGTCGTGGGACACTCGTGGGGAGCCTCCTGCCCACGCCACAGGCCGCCCAAAGCCACTATCCCAGATCGGGAGCAGCAAAGCAGTCCTGTCTGAGTCCCAGCCTCTAGAGGGAGTAGTGGACCAACACTTGTAGAAAAAGGGGTCCGCACGGGTAACTCATTGGAGGGACACAAAAAAATCTTTGCGGACTTTCTGCTGAAGCTTACGAGCGTTCACACCTAAGCCTCTTACAAGGTCAGCTGTTTAGCTAAACATGAGCTCATGATCTAAATTTACACAATAATGAAGAAATCAGCTACAAGGGGAGACAAGAAGCAAAAACAATCAATACCAGAATTAGATTCCCTAGGCCAACCATCAGATGTTGGAATAATCAGGTGCAAGGCAGAAAGTATACATAAAACTTGAACTGAAACAAGGAACAAGGATGTTTTCAAAGACTGGTAGGATCTCTAAAACATTTTTAAAGTACATGTCTTTGATTAAGCTAAATACTCAATGGTTGTGTAATACAACAGATTCATCATTGAGCAGAGTGAAATTATGCTGTTTTGAAAACTATGGCAGGTCAGATTTTCTGCCTAATTATATAAGAAGATTTCTCTAAAAAATACACATTATTTCAAAGACTTATTGGCTGTGAAATAAGTTAAGGTTATTTCAAATGGCTTGTTTGCAAAGAAAGGTGAGATGTAGGGAATCACAGAAAGTCGAGGGGAAAATAGGTCAATATATACATTGCCATATGGTGATCTAAGACTTAGGCCAGCCACAATGTAGAGGACCTGACCCTTAGAAACTTACAAGTAAGCTGGAATCTTGAAAAGTTCAAATCTTTATAAGTAAAAAGATTTATTAAAATGAATATCCAAGTGTTTTAATTGACATCAGAATATCAAAACAATAAACCTGAGAACATAGAAAACATATAAATAAAGATATGAGCAGAACTTAATACAATAGAAAACGTATAAAATTCAGGTGATGTAGTAAGTCCAAATAATATTCTTTGACAAGATTAAAAGACACACTTTGATTAAGGAAAACCAAAACATAAGTAAAGAATATACAGAAAGAATCAGGACAATGTTATAGCAGAGAGTATATGAAATGCCAGTAAATTTGAACGTTTGTGTAAAGTGGACCAGTTCCTAGCTCCTAAAATTTACCAAAACTGACACAAGAGGAAATCATTTAAGGTCATCATGTCAGCCCTTGGCATTCTCGGAATGCCCTTGACTCAGAATGCAGCATCTTTAGTCCATGGTAAACTGCGGAGAGGGGGCGGGGCTGAGGGAGTTTGGAACACTGCCCTCACAGAGGGAGTGGGTGTGGCCATCTCTGCTGTGCCTGAACAAAGGACAGGGGAGCAGGGGTCCCAGGGCAGGGCCCTCAGAGCACGGCAGGCCCAGTGTGGTGTCACAAGCATTTAGGACCAGGACAAAGGGCGCCTTCTTTGTCTGCACAGTGGCGCAAACTCTCACCTTTCCACTCAGGCCGCCATCTTACTTGAAGTGTGTGTGGAACCTGTCCGTGCAGTACACCTCGCTGCACAGCTAACCATAGGTCTGGGCATCGTAGCTTCCTGCCAGGTGACCGAAGTTCGCAGGCAGATGGGTCCCAGTGACACACGCAGAGAGGCTCCTGCCCCGGCCACAGGCCACCCACTGCCACTGCCACAGATCGTGGGGCACAAAGCAGCCCTGTCTGAGGCTGTGCCTCTAGAGAGAGTAGTGGACCAACACTTGTAGTAAACGGGGTCCTCGCGGCAACTCATTGGAGGGACACAAATAAATCTTTGCGGAGTTTCTGATGAAACTTACGAGTGTTCACACCTAAGCCTCTTACAAAGTCAGATGTTTAGCTAAACATGAGCCATGATCTAATTTTACACAATAATGAAGAAATCAGCTACAGGGGGAGACAATCAGCAAAAACAATCAATACCAGAATTAGATTCCCTAGGCCATCGATCAGACGTTGGAATAATCAGGTGCAAGGCAGAAAATATACAAGAACTGGAACTGAAACAAGGAACAAGGATATTTTCAAAGACTGGTAGGATCTCTAAAACATTTTTAAAGTACATGTCATTGATAAAGCTAAATACTCAAAGGTTGTGTAATACAACAGATTCATCATTGAGAAGAGTGAAATTATGCTGTTTTGAAAACTATGGCAGGTCAGATTTTCTGCCTAAATATATAAGAAGATTTGTCTGAAAACTACACATTATTTCAAAGACTTATTGGCTGTGAAATAAGTTAAGGTTATTTCAAATGGCTTGTCTGCAAAGAAAGGTGAGATGTAGGAAATCACAGAAAGTCGAGGGGAAAATAGGTCAATATATACTTTGCTATATTGTGAACTAAGCTTTTGGCCAGCCACAATGTAGAGGACCTGACACTTAGAAACTTACAAGTAACCTGGAATCTTGAAAAATTCAAATCTTTATAAGTAAAAATATTTATTAAAATGAATAACCAAGTGTTTTAATTGACATCAGAAGATCAAAACAATAAACCCTGAGAACATAGAAAAAAGATAAATAAAGATATGAGCAGAACTTAATACCACAGAAAACGTATAAAATTCAGGTGATGTAGTAAGTCCAAAGAATATTCTTTGACAAGATTAAAAGACACACTTTGATTAAGGAAAACCAAAACATAAGTAAAGAATATACAGAAAGAATCAGGAGAATGTTATAGCAGAGAGTATATGAAATGCCAGTAAATTTGAAGGTTTGTGTAAAGTGGACCAGTTCCTAGCTCCTAAAATTTACCAAAATTGACACAAGAGGAAATCATTTAAGGTCATCATGTCTGCCCTTGGCATTCTCGGAACGCCCTGGCCTCAGAATGCAGCATCTGTAGTCCATGGTAACCTGCGGAGAGGGCTCGGGGCTGAGGGAGGTTGGAACACTGTCTTCACTGAGGGAGTGGGTGGGGCCATCTCTGCTGTGACTGAACAAAGGGCAGGGGAGAAGGGGGCCCACGGCAGGGCCTTCAGAGCCCGGCAGGCCCAGTCGTGTGTCACAAGCATTTAGGCCCAGGTCAAAGGGCGCCTTCTTTGTCTGCACAGCGGCACAAACTCTCACCTTTCCACTCAGGCCGCCCTCTTACTTGAAGTGTGTGTGGAACCGGTCCGCGCAGTACACCTCGATGCAAAGCTAACCATAGGTCTGGGCATCATAACTTCCTGCCAGGTGACCGAAGTTCGCAGGCAGATGGGTCGTGGGACACACGTGGGGAGCCTCCTGCCCAGGCCACAGGCCGCCCAAAGCCACTATCCCAGATCGGGGGCAGCAAAGCAGTCCTGTCTGAGTCCCAGCCTCTAGAGGGAGTAGTGGAGCAACACTTGTAGAAAAAGGGGTCCGCACGGGTAACTCATTGGAGGGACACAAAAAAATCTTTGCGGACTTTCTGCTGAAGCTTACGAGCGTTCACACCTAAGCCTCTTACAAGGTCAGCTGTTTAGCTAAACATGAGCTCATGATCTAAATTTACACAATAATGAAGAAATCAGCTACAAGGGGAGACAAGAAGCAAAAACAATCAATACCAGGATTAGATTCCCTAGACCATCGATCAGACGTTGGAATAATCAGGTGCAAGGCAGAAAATATACAAAAACTGGAACTGAAACAAGGAACAAGGATATTTTCAAAGACTGGTAGGATCTCTAAAACATTTTTAAAGTACATGTCATTGATAAAGCTAAATACTCAAAGGTTGTGTAATACAACAGATTCATCATTGAGAAGAGTGAAATTATGCTGTTTTGAAAACTAAGGCAGGTCAGATTTTCTGCCTAAATATATAAGAAGATTTGTCTGAAAACTACACATTATTTCAAAGACTTATTGGCTGTGAAATAAGTTAAGGTTATTTCAAATAGCTTGTCTGCAAAGAAAGGTGAGATGTAGGAAATCACAGAAAGTCGAGGGGAAAATAGGTCAATATATACTTTGCTATATTGTGAACTAAGCTTTTGGCCAGCCACAATGTAGAGGACCTGACACTTAGAAACTTACAAGTAAGCTGGAATCTTGAAAAATTCAAATCTTTATAAGTAAAAAGATTTATTAAAATGAATAACCAAGTGTTTTAATTGACATCAGAAGATCAAAACAATAAACCTGAGAACATAGAAAAAATATAAATAAAGATATGAGCAGAACTTAATACAATAGAAAACGTATAAAATTCAGGTGATGTAGTAAGTCCAAAGAATATTCTTTGACAAGATTAAAAGACACACTTTGATTAAGGAAAACCAAAACATAAGTAAAGAATACACAGAAAGAATCAGGACAATGTTATAGCAGAGAGTATATGAAATGCCAGTAAATTTGAAGGTTTGTGTAAAGTGGACCAGTTCCTAGCTCCTAAAATTTACCAAAACTGACACAAGAGGAAATCATTTAAGGTCATCATGTCAGCCCTTGGCATTCTCGGAATGCCCTGGACTCAGAATGCAGCATCCTTAGTCCATGGGAACCTGCGGAGAAGGGGTGAGGCTGAGGGAGTTTGGAACACTGCCCTCACAGAGGGAGTGGGTGTGGCAATCTCTGCTGTGACTGAACAGAGGGCAGGGGTGCAGGGGGCCCAGGGCAGGGCCCTCAGAGCCCGGCAGGCCCAGTGGTGTGTCACAAGCATTTATGCCCAGGACAAAGGAAGCCTTCTTTGTCTGCACAGCTGCCCAAACTCTCACCTTTCCACTCAGGCCGCCCTCTTACTTGAAGGGTGTGTGGAACCTGTCCGCGCAGTACACCTCGCTGCACAGCTAACCATAGGTCTTGGCATCGTAGCTTCCTGTCATGTGACCGAAATTCGCAGGCAGATGGGTCCCTGGGACACACGCAGAGAGGCTCCTGCCCCGGCCACAGGCCACCCACTGCCACTGCCACAGATCGTGGGGCACAAAGCAGCCCTATCTGAGGCCGTGCCTCTAGAGGGAGTAGTGGACCAACACTTGTAGTCAACGGGGTCCTCGCGGACAACTCATTGGAGGGACACAAATAAATCTTTGCGGACTTTCTGATGAAACTTACGAGTGTTCACACCTAAGCCTCTTACAAAGTCAGATGTTTAGCTAAACATGAGCTCATGATCTAAATTTACACAATAATGAAGAAATCAGCTACAGGGGGAGACAATCAGCAAAAACAATCAATACCAGAATTAGATTCCCTAGGCCATCGATCAGACGTTGGAATAATCAGGTGCAAGGCAGAAAATATACATAAAACTGGAACTGAAACAAGGAACAAGGATGTTTTCAAAGACTGGTAGGATCTCTAAAACATTTTTAAAGTACATGTCACTGATAAAGCTAAATACTCAAAGGTGGTGTAATACAACAGATTCATCATTGAGAAGAGTGAAATTATGCTGTTTTGAAAACTATGGCAGGTCAGATTTTCTGCCAAAATATATAATAAGATTTCTCTGAAAAATGCACATTATTTCAAAGACTTATTGGCTGTGAAATAAGTTAAGGTTATTTCAAATGGCTTGTCTGCAAAGAAAGGTGAGATGTAGGAAATCACAGAAAGTCGAGGGGAAAATAGGTCAATATATACTTTGCTATATTGTGAACTAAGCCTTTGGCCAGCCACATTGTAGAGGACCTGACCCTTAGAAACTTACAAGTAAGCTGGAATCTTTAAAAACTCAAATCTTCATAAGTAAAAAGATTTATTAAAATGAATAACCAAGTGTTTTAATTGACATCAGAAGACCAAAACAATAAACCCTGAGAACATAGAAAAAAGATAAATAAAGATATGAGCAGAACTTAATACCATAGAAAACGTATAAAATTCAGTTGAGGTAGTAAGTCCAAAGAATATTCTTTGACAAGATTTAAAAGACACACTTTGATTAAGGAAAACCAAAACATAAGTAAAGAATATACAGAAAGAGTCAGGACAATGTTATAGCAGAGAGTATATGAAATGCCAGTAAATTTGAACGTTTGTGTAAAGTGGACCAGTTCCTAGCTCCTAAAATTTACCAAAACTGACACAAGAGGAAATCATTTAAGGTCATCATGTCAGCCCTTGGCATTCTCGGAATGCCCTGGACTCAGAATGCAGCATCTTTAGTCCATGGTAACCTGCGGAGAGGGGGCGGGGCTGAGGGAGTTTGGAACACTGCCCTCACAGAGGGAGTGGGTGTGGCCATCTCTGCTGTGACTGAACAAAGGGCAGGGGAGCAGGGGTCCCAGGGCAGGGCCCTCAGAGCCCGGCAGGCCCAGTGGGGTGTCACAAGCATTTAGGCCCAGGACAAAGGGCGCCTTCTTTGTCTGCACAGCGGCGCAAACTCTCACCTTTCCACTCAGGCCGCCCTCTTACTTGAAGTGTGTGTGGAACCTGTCCGTGCAGTAGACCTCGCTGCACAGCTAACCATAGGTCTGGGCATCGTAGCTTCCTGCCAGGTGACCGAAGTTCGCAGGCAGATGGGTCCCTGGGACACACGCAGAGAGGCTCCTGCCCCGGCGACAGGCCACCCACTGCCACTGCCACAGATCGTGGGGCACAAAGCAGCCCTGTCTGAGGCTGTGCCTCTAGAGGGAGTGGTGGACAAACACTTGTAGTAAACGGGGTCCTCGCGGGCAACTCATTGGAGGGACACAAATAAATCTTTGCGGAGTTTCTGATGAAACTTACGAGTGTTCACCCCTAAGCCTCTTACAAAGTCAGATGTTTAGGTAAACATGAGCCATGATCTAATTTTACACAATAATGAAGAAATCAGCTATAGGGGGAGACAATCAGCAAAAACAATCAATACCAGAATTAGATTCCCTAGGCCATCGATCAGACGTTGGAATAATCAGGTGCAAGGCAGAAAATATACAAAAACTGGAACTGAAACAAGGAACAAGGATATTTTCAAAGACTGGTAGGATCTCTAAAACATTTTTAAAGTACATGTCATTGATAAAGCTAAATACTCAAAGGTTGTGTAATACAACAGATTCATCATTGAGAAGAGTGAAATTATGCTGTTTTGAAAACTATGGCAGGTCAGATTTTCTGCCTAAATATATAAGAAGATTTGTCTGAAAACTACACATTATTTCAAAGACTTATTGGCTGTGAAATAAGTTAAGGTTATTTCAAATGGCTTGTCTGCAAAGAAAGGTGAGATGTAGGAAATCACAGAAAGTCGAGGGGAAAATAGGTCAATATATACTTTGCTATATTGTGAACTAAGCTTTTGGCCAGCCACAATGTAGAGGACCTGACACTTAGAAACTTACAAGTAAGCTGGAATCTTGAAAAATTCAAATCTTTATAAGTAAAAAGTTTTATTAAAATGAATAACCAAGTGTTTTAATTGACATCAGAAGATCAAAACAATAAACCCTGAGAACATAGAAAAAAGATAAATAAAGATATGAGCAGAACTTAATACCACAGAAAACGTATAAAATTCAGTTGAGGTAGTAAGTCCAAAGAATATTCTTTGACAAGATTTAAAAGACACACTTTGATTAAGGAAAACCAAAACATAAGTAAAGAATATACAGAAAGAATCAGGACAATGTTATAGCAGAGAATATCTGAAATGCCAGTAAATTTGAACATTTGTATAAAGTGGAGCATTTCCTAGCTCCTAAAATTTACCAAAATTGACACAAGAGGAAATCATTTAAGGTCATCATGTCTGCCCTTGGCATTCTCGGAACGGCCTCGGCTCAGAATGCAGCATCTGTAGTCCATGGTAACCTGCGGAGAGGGGGCTGGGCTGAGGGAGGTTGGAACAATGCCTTCACTGAGGGAGTGGGTGGGGCCATCTCTGCTGTGCCTGAACAAAGGGCAGGGGATAAGGGGGCCAACACCGGGCCCTCAGAGCCCGGCAGGCCCAGTCGTGTGTCACAAGCATTTAGGCATAGGTCAAAGTGCGCCTTCTTTGTCTGCACAGCTGCCCAAACTCTCACCTTTCCACTCAGGCCGCCCTCTTACTTGAAGTGTGTGTGGAACCGGTCCGTGCAGTACACCTCGCTGCAAAGCTAACCATAGGTCTGGGCATCATAGCTTCCTGCCAGGTGACCGAAGTTCGCAGGCAGATGGGTCGTGGGACACACGTGGGGAGCCTCCTGCCCAGGCCACAGGCCGCCCAAAGCCACTATCCCAGATCGGGGGCGGCAAAGCAGTCCTGTCTGAGTCCCAGCCTCTAGAGGGAGTAGTGGACCACCACATGTAGAAAAAGGGGTCCGCGCGGGTTACTCATTGGAGGGACACAAAAAAATCTTTGCGGACTTTCTGCTGAAGCTTACGAGCGTTCACACCTAAGACTCTTACAAGGTCAACTGTTTAGCTAAAAATGAGCTCATGATCTAAATTTACACAATAATGAAGAAATCAGCTACAAGGGGAGAGAAGCAGCAAAAACAATCAATACCAGAATTAGATTCCCTAGGCCAACCATCAGATGTTGGAATAATCAGGTGCAAGGCAGAAAGTATACACAAAACTGGAACTGAAACAAGGAACAAGGATGTTTTCAAAGACTGGTAGGATCTCTAAAATATTTTTAAAGTACATGTCATTGATAAAGCTAAATACTCAAAGGTGGTGTAATACAACAGATTCATCATTGAGAAGAGTGAAATTATGCTGTTTTGAAAATTATGGCAGGTCAGATTTTCTGCCTAAATATATAAGAAGATTTCTCTGAAAAATGCACATTATTTCAAAGACTTATTGGCTGTGAAATAAGTTAAGTTTATTTCAAATGGCTTGTCTGCAAAGAAAGGTGAGATGTAGGAAATCACAGAAAGTCGATGGGAAAATAGGTCAATATATACTTTGCTATATTGTGAACTAAGCCTTTGGCCAGCCACAATGTAGAGGACCTGACCCTTAGAAACTTACAAGTAAGCTGGAATCTTTAAAAACTCAAATCTTCATAAGTAAAAAGATTTATTAAAATGAATAACCAAGTGTTTTAATTGACATCAGAAGACCAAAACAATAAACCCTGAGAACATAGAAAAAAGATAAATAAAGATATGAGCAGAACTTAATACCATAGAAAACGTATAAAATTCAGTTGAGGTAGTAAGTCCAAAGAATATTCTTTGACAAGATTTAAAAGACACACTTTGATTAAGGAAAACCAAAACATAAGTAAAGAATATACAGAAAGAGTCAGGACAATGTTATAGCAGAGAGTATATGAAATGCCAGTAAATTTGAACGTTTGTGTAAAGTGGACCAGTTCCTAGCTCCTAAAATTTACCAAAACTGACACAAGAGGAAATCATTTAAGGTCATCATGTCAGCCCTTGGCATTCTCGGAATGCCCTGGACTCAGAATGCAGCATCTTTAGTCCATGGTAACCTGCGGAGAGGGGGCGGGGCTGAGGGAGTTTGGAACACTGCCCTCACAGAGGGAGTGGGTGTGGCCATCTCTGCTGTGACTGAACAAAGGGCAGGGGAGCAGGGGTCCCAGGGCAGGGCCCTCAGAGCCCGGCAGGCCCAGTGGGGTGTCACAAGCATTTAGGCCCAGGACAAAGGGCGCCTTCTTTGTCTGCACAGCGGCGCAAACTCTCACCTTTCCACTCAGGCCGCCCTCTTACTTGAAGTGTGTGTGGAACCTGTCCGTGCAGTAGACCTCGCTGCACAGCTAACCATAGGTCTGGGCATCGTAGCTTCCTGCCAGGTGACCGAAGTTCGCAGGCAGATGGGTCCCTGGGACACACGCAGAGAGGCTCCTGCCCCGGCGACAGGCCACCCACTGCCACTGCCACAGATCGTGGGGCACAAAGCAGCCCTGTCTGAGGCTGTGCCTCTAGAGGGAGTGGTGGACAAACACTTGTAGTAAACGGGGTCCTCGCGGGCAACTCATTGGAGGGACACAAATAAATCTTTGCGGAGTTTCTGATGAAACTTACGAGTGTTCACCCCTAAGCCTCTTACAAAGTCAGATGTTTAGGTAAACATGAGCCATGATCTAATTTTACACAATAATGAAGAAATCAGCTATAGGGGGAGACAATCAGCAAAAACAATCAATACCAGAATTAGATTCCCTAGGCCATCGATCAGACGTTGGAATAATCAGGTGCAAGGCAGAAAATATACAAAAACTGGAACTGAAACAAGGAACAAGGATATTTTCAAAGACTGGTAGGATCTCTAAAACATTTTTAAAGTACATGTCATTGATAAAGCTAAATACTCAAAGGTTGTGTAATACAACAGATTCATCATTGAGAAGAGTGAAATTATGCTGTTTTGAAAACTATGGCAGGTCAGATTTTCTGCCTAAATATATAAGAAGATTTGTCTGAAAACTACACATTATTTCAAAGACTTATTGGCTGTGAAATAAGTTAAGGTTATTTCAAATGGCTTGTCTGCAAAGAAAGGTGAGATGTAGGAAATCACAGAAAGTCGAGGGGAAAATAGGTCAATATATACTTTGCTATATTGTGAACTAAGCTTTTGGCCAGCCACAATGTAGAGGACCTGACACTTAGAAACTTACAAGTAAGCTGGAATCTTGAAAAATTCAAATCTTTATAAGTAAAAAGTTTTATTAAAATGAATAACCAAGTGTTTTAATTGACATCAGAAGATCAAAACAATAAACCCTGAGAACATAGAAAAAAGATAAATAAAGATATGAGCAGAACTTAATACCACAGAAAACGTATAAAATTCAGTTGAGGTAGTAAGTCCAAAGAATATTCTTTGACAAGATTTAAAAGACACACTTTGATTAAGGAAAACCAAAACATAAGTAAAGAATATACAGAAAGAATCAGGACAATGTTATAGCAGAGAATATCTGAAATGCCAGTAAATTTGAACATTTGTATAAAGTGGAGCATTTCCTAGCTCCTAAAATTTACCAAAATTGACACAAGAGGAAATCATTTAAGGTCATCATGTCTGCCCTTGGCATTCTCGGAACGCCCTCGGCTCAGAATGCAGCATCTGTAGTCCATGGTAACCTGCGGAGAGGGGGCGGGGCTGAGGGAGGTTGGAACAATGCCTTCACTGAGGGAGTGGGTGGGGCCATCTCTGCTGTGCCTGAACAAAGGGCAGGGGATAAGGGGGCCAACACCGGGCCCTCAGAGCCCGGCAGGCCCAGTCGTGTGTCACAAGCATTTAGGCATAGGTCAAAGTGCGCCTTCTTTGTCTGCACAGCTGCCCAAACTCTCACCTTTCCACTCAGGCCGCCCTCTTACTTGAAGTGTGTGTGGAACCGGTCCGTGCAGTACACCTCGCTGCAAAGCTAACCATAGGTCTGGGCATCATAGCTTCCTGCCAGGTGACCGAAGTTCGCAGGCAGATGGGTCGTGGGACACACGTGGGGAGCCTCCTGCCCAGGCCACAGGCCGCCCAAAGCCACTATCCCAGATCGGGGGCGGCAAAGCAGTCCTGTCTGAGTCCCAGCCTCTAGAGGGAGTAGTGGACCACCACATGTAGAAAAAGGGCTCCGCGCGGGTTACTCATTGGAGGGACACAAAAAAATCTTTGCGGACTTTCTGCTGAAGCTTACGAGCGTTCACACCTAAGACTCTTACAAGGTCAGCTGTTTAGCTAAAAATGAGCTCATGATCTAAATTTACACAATAATGAAGAAATCAGCTACAAGGGGAGAGAAGCAGCAAAAACAATCAATACCAGAATTAGATTCCCTAGGCCAACCATCAGATGTTGGAATAATCAGGTGCAAGGCAGAAAGTATACACAAAACTGGAACTGAAACAAGGAACAAGGATGTTTTCAAAGACTGGTAGGATCTCTAAAATATTTTTAAAGTACATGTCATTGATTAACCTAAATACTCAAAGGTGGTGTAATACAACAGATTCATCATTGAGAAGAGTGAAATTATGCTGTTTTGAAAATTATGGCAGGTCAGATTTTCTGCCTAAATATATAAGAAGATTTCTCTGAAAAATGCACATTATTTCAAAGACTTATTGGCTGTGAAATAAGTTAAGTTTATTTCAAATGGCTTGTCTGCAAAGAAAGGTGAGATGTAGGAAATCACAGAAAGTCGATGGGAAAATAGGTCAATATATACTTTGCTATATTGTGAACTAAGCCTATGGCCAGCCACAATGTAGAGGACCTGACCCTTAGAAACTTACAAGTAAGCTGGAATCTTTAAAAACTCAAATCTTCATAAGTAAAAAGATTTATTAAAATGAATAACCAAGTGTTTTAATTGACATCAGAAGACCAAAACAATAAACCCTGAGAACATAGAAAAAAGATAAATAAAGATATGAGCAGAACTTAATACCATAGAAAACGTATAAAATTCAGTTGAGGTAGTAAGTCCAAAGAATATTCTTTGACAAGATTTAAAAGACACACTTTGATTAAGGAAAACCAAAACATAAGTAAAGAATATACAGAAAGAGTCAGGACAATGTTATAGCAGAGAGTATATGAAATGCCAGTAAATTTGAACGTTTGTGTAAAGTGGACCAGTTCCTAGCTCCTAAAATTTACCAAAACTGACACAAGAGGAAATCATTTAAGGTCATCATGTCAGCCCTTGGCATTCTCGGGATGCCCTGGACTCAGAATGCAGCATCTTTAGTCCATGGTAACCTGCGGAGAGGGGGCGGGGCTGAGGGAGTTTGGAACACTGCCCTCACAGAGGGAGTGTGTGTGGCCATCTCTGCTGTGACTGAACAAAGGGCAGGGGAGCAGGGGGCCCAGGGCAGGGCCCTCAGAGCCCGGCAGGCCCAGTGGGGTGTCAAAAGCATTTAGGCCCAGGCCAAAGTGCGCCTTCTTTGTCTGCACAGCGGCACAAACTCTCACCTTTCCACTAAGGCCGCCCTCTTACTTGAAGTGTGTGTGGAACCGGTCCGCGCAGTACACTTCGATGCAAAGCTAACCATAGGTCTGGGCATCATAGCTTCCTGCCAGGTGACCTAAGTTCGCAGGCAGATGGGTCGTGGGACACACGTGGGGAGAATCCTGCCCAGGCCACAGGCCGCCCAAAGCCACTATCCCAGATCGGGGGCAGCAAAGCAGTCCTGTCTGAGTCCCAGCCTCTAGAGGGAGTAGTGGACCAACACTTGTAGAAAAAGGGGTCCACGCGGGTAACTCATTGGAGGGACACAAAAAAATCTTTGCGGACTTTCTGCTGAAGCTTACGAGCGTTCACACCTAAGCCTCTTACAAGGTCAGCTGTTTAGATAAACATGAGCTCATGATCTAAATTTACACAATAATGAAGAAATCAGCTACAAGGGGAGACAAGCAGCAAAAACAATCAATACCAGAATTAGATTCCCTAGGCCAACCATCAGATGTTGGAATAATCAGGTGCAAGGCAGAAAGTATACATAAAACTTGAACTGAAACAAGGAATAAGGATGTTTTCAAAGACTGGTAGGATCTCTAAAACATTTTTAAAGTACATGTCATTGATAAAGCTAAATACTCAATGGTTGTGTAATACAACAGATTCAACATTGAGAAGAGTGAAATTATGCTGTTTTGAAAACTATGGCGGGTCAGATTTTCTGCCTAATTATATAAGAAGATTTCTCTAAAAAATACAGATTATTTCAAAGACTTATTGGCTGTGAAATAAGTTAAGGTTATTTCAAATGGCTTGTGTGCAAAGAAAGGTGAGATGTAGGGAATCACAGAAAGTCGAGGGGAAAATAGGTCAATATATACATTGCTATATGGTGAACTAAGACTTAGGCCAGCCACAATGTAGAGGACCTGACCCTCAGAAACTTACAAGTAAGCTGGAATCTTGAAAAATTCAAATCCTTATAAGTAAAAAGATTTTTTAAGATGAATAACCAAGTGTTTTAATTGACATCAGAAGATCAAAACAATAAACCTGAGAACATAGAAACAATATAAATAAAGATATGAGCAGAACTTAATACAATAGAAAACGTATAAAATTCAGCTGATGTAGTAAGTCAAAGAATATTCTTTGACAAGATTAAAAGACACACTTTGATTAAGGAAAACCAAAACATATGTAAAGAATATACAGAAAGAATCAGGACAATGTTATAGCAGAGAGTATATGAAATGCCAGTAAATTTGAAAGTTTGTGTAAAGTGGACCAGTTCCTAGCTCCTAAAATTTACCAAAACTGACACAAGAGGAAATCATTTAAAGTCATCATGTCAGCCCTTGGCATTCACGGAATGCCCTGGACTCAGAATGCAGCATCTTTAGTCCATGGTAACCTGCGGAGAGGGGGCGGGGCTGAGGGAGTTTGGAACACTGCCCTCACACAGGGAGTGGGTGTGGCCATCTCTGCTGTGACTGAACAAAGGGCAGGGGAGCAGGGTGCCCAGGGCAGGGCCCTCGGAGCCCGGCAGGCCCAGTGGGGTGTCACAAGCATTTGGCCCAGGACAAAGGGCGCCTTCTTTGTCTGCACAGCGGCACAAACTCTCACCTTTCCACTCAGGCCGCCCTCTTACTTGAAGTGTGTGTGGAACCTGTCCGCGCAGTACACCTCGCTGCACAGCTAACCATAGGTCTGAGCATCGTAGCTTCCTGCCAGGTGACCGAATTTCGCAGGCAGATGGGTCCCTGGGACACACGCAGAGAGGCTCCTGCCCCGGCCACAGGCCACCCACTGCCACTGCCACAGATCGTGGGGCACAAAACAGCCCTGTCTGAGGCCGTGCCTCTAGAGGGAGTAGTGGACCAACACTTGTAGTCAACGGGGTCTTCGCGGGTAACTCATTGGAGGGACACAAATAAATCTTTGCGGACTTTCTGATGAAACTTACGAGTGTTCACACCTAAGCCTCTTACAAAGTCAGATGTTTAGCTAAACATGAGCTCATGATCTAATTTTACACAATAATGAAGAAATCAGCTACAGGGGGAGACAATCAGCAAAAACAATCAATACCAGGATAAGATTCCCTAGACCATCGATCAGACGTTGGAATAATCAGGTGCAAGGCAGAAAATATATATAAAACTGGAACTGAAACAAGGAACAAGGATGTTTTCAAAGACTGGTAGGATCTCTAAAACATTTTTAAAGTACATGTCATTGATAAAGCTAAATACTCAAAGGTTGTGTAATACAACAGATTCATCATTGAGAAGAGTGAAATTATGCTGTTTTGAAAACTATGGCAGGTCAGATTTTCTGCCTAAATATATAAGAAGATTTGTCTGAAAACTACACATTATTTCAAAGACTTATTGGCTGTGAAATAAGTTAAGGTTATTTCAAATGGCTTGTCTGCAAAGAAAGGTGAGATGTAGGAAATCACAGAAAGTCGAGGGGAAAATAGGTCAATATATACTTTGCTATATTGTGAACTAAGCTTTTGGCCAGCCACAATGTAGAGGACCTGACCCTTAGAAACTTACAAGTAAGCTGGAATCTTGAAAAATTCAAATCCTTATAAGTAAAAAGATTTTTTAAGATGAATAACCAAGTGTTTTAATTGACATCAGAAGATCAAAACAATAAACCTGAGAACATAGAAACAATATAAATAAAGATATGAGCAGAACTTAATACAATAGAAAACGTATAAAATTCAGCTGATGTAGTAAGTCAAAGAATATTCTTTGACAAGATTAAAAGACACACTTTGATTAAGGAAAACCAAAACATATGTAAAGAATATACAGAAAGAATCAGGACAATGTTATAGCAGAGAGTATATGAAATGCCAGTAAATTTGAAAGTTTGTGTAAAGTGGACCAGTTCCTAGCTCCTAAAATTTACCAAAACTGACACAAGAGGAAATCATTTAAGGTCATCATGTCAGCCCTTGGCATTCACGGAATGCCCTGGACTCAGAATGCAGCATCTTTAGTCCATGGTAACCTGCGGAGAGGGGGCGGGGCTGAGGGAGTTTGGAACACTGCCCTCACACAGGGAGTGGGTGTGGCCATCTCTGCTGTGACTGAACAAAGGGCAGGGGAGCAGGGTGCCCAGGGCAGGGCCCTCGGAGCCCGGCAGGCCCAGTGGGGTGTCACAAGCATTTGGCCCAGGACAAAGGGCGCCTTCTTTGTCTGCACAGCGGCACAAACTCTCACCTTTCCACTCAGGCCGCCCTCTTACTTGAAGTGTGTGTGGAACCTGTCCGCGCAGTACACCTCGCTGCACAGCTAACCATAGGTCTGAGCATCGTAGCTTCCTGCCAGGTGACCGAATTTCGCAGGCAGATGGGTCCCTGGGACACACGCAGAGAGGCTCCTGCCCCGGCCACAGGCCACCCACTGCCACTGCCACAGATCGTGGGGCACAAAACAGCCCTGTCTGAGGCCGTGCCTCTAGAGGGAGTAGTGGACCAACACTTGTAGTCAACGGGGTCTTCGCGGGTAACTCATTGGAGGGACACAAATAAATCTTTGCGGACTTTCTGATGAAACTTACGAGTGTTCACACCTAAGCCTTTTACAAAGTCAGATGTTTAGCTAAACATGAGCTCATGATCTAATTTTACACAATAATGAAGAAATCAGCTACAGGGGGAGACAATCAGCAAAAACAATCAATACCAGGATAAGATTCCCTAGACCATCGATCAGACGTTGGAATAATCAGGTGCAAGGCAGAAAATATACATAAAACTGGAACTGAAACAAGGAACAAGGATGTTTTCAAAGACTGGTAGGATCTCTAAAACATTTTTAAAGTACATGTCATTGATAAAGCTAAATACTCAAAGGTTGTGTAATACAACAGATTCATCATTGAGAAGAGTGAAATTATGCTGTTTTGAAAACTATGGCAGGTCAGATTTTCTGCCTAAATATATAAGAAGATTTGTCTGAAAACTAAACATTATTTCAAAGACTTATTGGCTGTGAAATAAGTTAAGGTTATTTCAAATGGCTTGTCTGCAAAGAAAGGTGAGATGTAGGAAATCACAGAAAGTCGAGGGGAAAATAGGTCAATATATACTTTGCTATATTGTGAACTAAGCTTTTGGCCAGCCACAATGTAGAGGACCTGACCCTTAGAAACTTCCAAGTAAGCTGGAATCTTTAAAAATTCAAATCTTTATAAGTAAAAAATTTATTAAAATGAATAACCAAGTGTTTTAATTGACATCAGAAGATCAAAACAATAAACCCTGAGAACATAGAAAAAAGATAAATAAAGATATGAGCAGAACTTAATACCACAGAAAACGTATAAAATTCAGTTGAGGTAGTAAGTCCAAAGAATATTCTTTGACAAGATTTAAAAGACACACTTTGATTAAGGAAAACCAAAACATAAGTAAAGAATATACAGAAAGAATCAGGACAATGTTATAGCAGAGAATATCTGAAATGCCAGTAAATTTGAACATTTGTATAAAGTGGAGCATTTCCTAGCTCCTAAAATTTACCAAAATTGACACAAGAGGAAATCATTTAAGGTCATCATGTCTGCCCTTGGCATTCTCGGAACGCCCTCGGCTCAGAATGCAGCATCTTTAGTCCATGGTAACCTGCGGAGAGGGGGCGGGGCTGAGGGAGGTTGGAACAATGCCTTCACTGAGGGAGTGGGTGGGGCCATCTCTGCTGTGCCTGAACAAAGGGCAGGGGATAAGGGGGCCAACGCCGGGCCCTCAGAGCCCGGCAGGCCCAGTCGTGTGTCACAAGCATTTAGTCATAGGTCAAAGTGCGCCTTCTTTGTCTGCACAGCTGCCCAAACTCTCACCTTTCCACTCAGGCCGCCCTCTTACTTGAAGTGTGTGTGGAAACGGTCCGTGCAGTACACCTCGCTGCAAAGCTAACCATAGGTCTGGGCATCATAGCTTCCTGCCAGGTGACCGAAGTTCGCAGGCAGATGGGTCGTGGGACACACGTCGGGAGCCTCCTGCCCAGGCCACAGGCCGCCCAAAGCCACTATCCCAGATCGGGGGCGGCAAAGCAGTCCTGTCTGAGTCCCAGCCTCTAGAGGGAGTAGTGGACCAACACATGTAGAAAAAGGGGTCCGCACGGGTAACTCATTGGAGGGACACAAAAAAATCTTTGCGGACTTTCTGCTGAAGCTTACGAGCGTTCACACCTAAGACTCTTACAAGGTCAGCTGTTTAGCTAAAAATGAGCTCATGATCTAAATTTACACAATAATGAAGAAATCAGCTACAAGGGGAGAGAAGCAGCAAAAACAATCAATACCAGAATTAGATTCCCTAGGCCAACCATCAGATGTTGGAATAATCAGGTGCAAGGCAGAAAGTATACACAAAACTGGAACTGAAACAAGGAACAAGGATGTTTTCAAAGACTGGTAGGATCTCTAAAATATTTTTAAAGTACATGTCATTGATAAAGCTAAATACTCAAAGGTTGTGTAATACAACAGATTCATCATTGAGAAGAGTGAAATTATGCTGTTTTGAAAATTATGGCAGGTCAGATTTTCTGCCTAAATATATAAGAAGATTTCTCTGAAAAATGCACATTATTTCAAAGACTTATTGGCTGTGAAATAAGTTAAGTTTATTTCAAATGGCTTGTCTGCAAAGAAAGGTGAGATGTAGGAAATCACAGAAAGTCGAGGGGAAAATAGGTCAGTATATACTTTGCTATATTGTGAACTAAGCCTTTGGCCAGCCACAATGTAGAGGACCTGACCCTTAGAAACTTACAAGTAAGCTGGAATCTTTAAAAACTCAAATCTTCATAAGTAAAAAGATTTATTAAAATGAATAACCAAGTGTTTTAATTGACATCAGAAGATCAAAACAATAAACCCTGAGAACATAGAAAAAAGATAAATAAAGATATGAGCAGAACTTAATACCATAGAAAACGTATAAAATTCAGTTGAGGTAGTAAGTCCAAAGAATATTCTTTGACAAGATTTAAAAGACACACTTTGATTAAGGAAAACCAAAACATAAGTAAAGAATATACAGAAAGAGTCAGGACAATGTTATAGCAGAGAGTATATGAAATGCCAGTAAATTTGAACGTTTGTGTAAAGTGGACCAGTTCCTAGCTCCTAAAATTTACCAAAACTGACACAAGAGGAAATCATTTAAGGTCATCATGTCAGCCCTTGGCATTCTCGGGATGCCCTGGACTCAGAATGCAGCATCTTTAGTCCATGGTAACCTGCGGAGAGGGGGCGGGGCTGAGGGAGTTTGGAACACTGCCCTCACAGAGGGAGTGGGTGTGGCCATCTCTGCTGTGACTGAACAAAGGGCAGGGGAGCAGGGGGCCCAGGGCAGGGCCCTCAGAGCCCGGCAGGCCCAGTGGGGTGTCAAAAGCATTTAGGCCCAGGCCAAAGTGCGCCTTCTTTGTCTGCACAGCTGCCCAAACTCTCACCTTTCCACTAAGGCCGCCCTCTTACTTGAAGTGTGTGTGGAACCGGTCCGCGCAGTACACTTCGATGCAAAGCTAACCATAGGTCTGGGCATCATAGCTTCCTGCCAGGTGACCGAAGTTCGCAGGCAGATGGGTCGTGGGACACACGTGGGGAGAATCCTGCCCAGGCCACAGGCCGCCCAAAGCCACTATCCCAGATCGGGGGCAGCAAAGCAGTCCTGTCTGAGTCCCAGCCTCTAGAGGGAGTAGTGGACCAACACTTGTAGAAAAAGGGGTCCACGCGGGTAACTCATTGGAGGGACACAAAAAAATCTTTGCGGACTTTCTGCTGAAGCTTACGAGCGTTCACACCTAAGCCTCTTACAAGGTCAGCTGTTTAGATAAACATGAGCTCATGATCTAAATTTACACAATAATGAAGAAATCAGCTACAAGGGGAGACAAGCAGCAAAAACAATCAATACCAGAATTAGATTCCCTAGGCCAACCATCAGATGTTGGAATAATCAGGTGCAAGGCAGAAAGTATACATAAAACTTGAACTGAAACAAGGAATAAGGATGTTTTCAAAGACTGGTAGGATCTCTAAAACATTTTTAAAGTACATGTCATTGATAAAGCTAAATACTCAATGGTTGTGTAATACAACAGATTCAACATTGAGAAGAGTGAAATTATGCTGTTTTGAAAACTATGGCGGGTCAGATTTTCTGCCTAATTATATAAGAAGATTTCTCTAAAAAATACACATTATTTCAAAGACTTATTGGCTGTGAAATAAGTTAAGGTTATTTCAAATGGCTTGTGTGCAAAGAAAGGTGAGATGTAGGGAATCACAGAAAGTCGAGGGGAAAATAGGTCAATATATACATTGCTATATGGTGAACTAAGACTTAGGCCAGCCACAATGTAGAGGACCTGACCCTCAGAAACTTACAAGTAAGCTGGAATCTTGAAAAATTCAAATCCTTATAAGTAAAAAGATTTTTTAAGATGAATAACCAAGTGTTTTAATTGACATCAGAAGATCAAAACAATAAACCTGAGAACATAGAAACAATATAAATAAAGATATGAGCAGAACTTAATACAATAGAAAACGTATAAAATTCAGCTGATGTAGTAAGTCAAAGAATATTCTTTGACAAGATTAAAAGACACACTTTGATTAAGGAAAACCAAAACATATGTAAAGAATATACAGAAAGAATCAGGACAATGTTATAGCAGAGAGTATATGAAATGCCAGTAAATTTGAAAGTTTGTGTAAAGTGGACCAGTTCCTAGCTCCTAAAATTTACCAAAACTGACACAAGAGGAAATCATTTAAAGTCATCATGTCAGCCCTTGGCATTCACGGAATGCCCTGGACTCAGAATGCAGCATCTTTAGTCCATGGTAACCTGCGGAGAGGGGGCGGGGCTGAGGGAGTTTGGAACACTGCCCTCACACAGGGAGTGGGTGTGGCCATCTCTGCTGTGACTGAACAAAGGGCAGGGGAGCAGGGTGCCCAGGGCAGGGCCCTCGGAGCCCGGCAGGCCCAGTGGGGTGTCACAAGCATTTGGCCCAGGACAAAGGGCGCCTTCTTTGTCTGCACAGCGGCACAAACTCTCACCTTTCCACTCAGGCCGCCCTCTTACTTGAAGTGTGTGTGGAACCTGTCCGCGCAGTACACCTCGCTGCACAGCTAACCATAGGTCTGAGCATCGTAGCTTCCTGCCAGGTGACCGAATTTCGCAGGCAGATGGGTCCCTGGGACACACGCAGAGAGGCTCCTGCCCCGGCCACAGGCCACCCACTGCCACTGCCACAGATCGTGGGGCACAAAACAGCCCTGTCTGAGGCCGTGCCTCTAGAGGGAGTAGTGGACCAACACTTGTAGTCAACGGGGTCTTCGCGGGTAACTCATTGGAGGGACACAAATAAATCTTTGCGGACTTTCTGATGAAACTTACGAGTGTTCACACCTAAGCCTCTTACAAAGTCAGATGTTTAGCTAAACATGAGCTCATGATCTAATTTTACACAATAATGAAGAAATCAGCTACAGGGGGAGACAATCAGCAAAAACAATCAATACCAGGATAAGATTCCCTAGACCATCGATCAGACGTTGGAATAATCAGGTGCAAGGCAGAAAATATACATAAAACTGGAACTGAAACAAGGAACAAGGATGTTTTCAAAGACTGGTAGGATCTCTAAAACATTTTTAAAGTACATGTCATTGATAAAGCTAAATACTCAAAGGTTGTGTAATACAACAGATTCATCATTGAGAAGAGTGAAATTATGCTGTTTTGAAAACTATGGCAGGTCAGATTTTCTGCCTAAATATATAAGAAGATTTGTCTGAAAACTAAACATTATTTCAAAGACTTATTGGCTGTGAAATAAGTTAAGGTTATTTCAAATGGCTTGTCTGCAAAGAAAGGTGAGATGTAGGAAATCACAGAAAGTCGAGGGGAAAATAGGTCAATATATACTTTGCTATATTGTGAACTAAGCTTTTGGCCAGCCACAATGTAGAGGACCTGACCCTTAGAAACTTCCAAGTAAGCTGGAATCTTTAAAAATTCAAATCTTTATAAGTAAAAAATTTATTAAAATGAATAACCAAGTGTTTTAATTGACATCAGAAGATCAAAACAATAAACCCTGAGAACATAGAAAAAAGATAAATAAAGATATGAGCAGAACTTAATACCACAGAAAACGTATAAAATTCAGTTGAGGTAGTAAGTCCAAAGAATATTCTTTGACAAGATTTAAAAGACACACTTTGATTAAGGAAAACCAAAACATAAGTAAAGAATATACAGAAAGAATCAGGACAATGTTATAGCAGAGAATATCTGAAATGCCAGTAAATTTGAACATTTGTATAAAGTGGAGCATTTCCTAGCTCCTAAAATTTACCAAAATTGACACAAGAGGAAATCATTTAAGGTCATCATGTCTGCCCTTGGCATTCTCGGAACGCCCTCGGCTCAGAATGCAGCATCTTTAGTCCATGGTAACCTGCGGAGAGGGGGCGGGGCTGAGGGAGGTTGGAACAATGCCTTCACTGAGGGAGTGGGTGGGGCCATCTCTGCTGTGCCTGAACAAAGGGCAGGGGATAAGGGGGCCAACGCCGGGCCCTCAGAGCCCGGCAGGCCCAGTCGTGTGTCACAAGCATTTAGTCATAGGTCAAAGTGCGCCTTCTTTGTCTGCACAGCTGCCCAAACTCTCACCTTTCCACTCAGGCCGCCCTCTTACTTGAAGTGTGTGTGGAAACGGTCCGTGCAGTACACCTCGCTGCAAAGCTAACCATAGGTCTGGGCATCATAGCTTCCTGCCAGGTGACCGAAGTTCGCAGGCAGATGGGTCGTGGGACACACGTGGGGAGCCTCCTGCCCAGGCCACAGGCCGCCCAAAGCCACTATCCCAGATCGGGGGCGGCAAAGCAGTCCTGTCTGAGTCCCAGCCTCTAGAGGGAGTAGTGGACCAACACATGTAGAAAAAGGGGTCCGCACGGGTAACTCATTGGAGGGACACAAAAAAATCTTTGCGGACTTTCTGCTGAAGCTTACGAGCGTTCACACCTAAGACTCTTACAAGGTCAGCTGTTTAGCTAAAAATGAGCTCATGATCTAAATTTACACAATAATGAAGAAATCAGCTACAAGGGGAGAGAAGCAGCAAAAACAATCAATACCAGAATTAGATTCCCTAGGCCAACCATCAGATGTTGGAATAATCAGGTGCAAGGCAGAAAGTATACACAAAACTGGAACTGAAACAAGGAACAAGGATGTTTTCAAAGACTGGTAGGATCTCTAAAATATTTTTAAAGTACATGTCATTGATAAAGCTAAATACTCAAAGGTTGTGTAATACAACAGATTCATCATTGAGAAGAGTGAAATTATGCTGTTTTGAAAATTATGGCAGGTCAGATTTTCTGCCTAAATATATAAGAAGATTTCTCTGAAAAATGCACATTATTTCAAAGACTTATTGGCTGTGAAATAAGTTAAGTTTATTTCAAATGGCTTGTCTGCAAAGAAAGGTGAGATGTAGGAAATCACAGAAAGTCGAGGGGAAAATAGGTCAGTATATACTTTGCTATATTGTGAACTAAGCCTTTGGCCAGCCACAATGTAGAGGACCTGACCCTTAGAAACTTACAAGTAAGCTGGAATCTTTAAAAACTCAAATCTTCATAAGTAAAAAGATTTATTAAAATGAATAACCAAGTGTTTTAATTGACATCAGAAGATCAAAACAATAAACCCTGAGAACATAGAAAAAAGATAAATAAAGATATGAGCAGAACTTAATACCATAGAAAACGTATAAAATTCAGTTGAGGTAGTAAGTCCAAAGAATATTCTTTGACAAGATTTAAAAGACACACTTTGATTAAGGAAAACCAAAACATAAGTAAAGAATATACAGAAAGAGTCAGGACAATGTTATAGCAGAGAGTATATGAAATGCCAGTAAATTTGAACGTTTGTGTAAAGTGGACCAGTTCCTAGCTCCTAAAATTTACCAAAACTGACACAAGAGGAAATCATTTAAGGTCATCATGTCAGCCCTTGGCATTCTCGGGATGCCCTGGACTCAGAATGCAGCATCTTTAGTCCATGGTAACCTGCGGAGAGGGGGCGGGGCTGAGGGAGTTTGGAACACTGCCCTCACAGAGGGAGTGGGTGTGGCCATCTCTGCTGTGACTGAACAAAGGGCAGGGGAGCAGGGGGCCCAGGGCAGGGCCCTCAGAGCCCGGCAGGCCCAGTGGGTTGTCAAAAGCATTTAGGCCCAGGCCAAAGTGCGCCTTCTTTGTCTGCACAGCTGCCCAAACTCTCACCTTTCCACTAAGGCCGCCCTCTTACTTGAAGTGTGTGTGGAACCGGTCCGCGCAGTACACTTCGATGCAAAGCTAACCATAGGTCTGGGCATCATAGCTTCCTGCCAGGTGACCGAAGTTCGCAGGCAGATGGGTCGTGGGACACACGTGGGGAGAATCCTGCCCAGGCCACAGGCCGCCCAAAGCCACTATCCCAGATCGGGGGCAGCAAAGCAGTCCTGTCTGAGTCCCAGCCTCTAGAGGGAGTAGTGGACCAACACTTGTAGAAAAAGGGGTCCACGCGGGTAACTCATTGGAGGGACACAAAAAAATCTTTGCGGACTTTCTGCTGAAGCTTACGAGCGTTCACACCTAAGCCTCTTACAAGGTCAGCTGTTTAGATAAACATGAGCTCATGATCTAAATTTACACAATAATGAAGAAATCAGCTACAAGGGGAGACAAGCAGCAAAAACAATCAATACCAGAATTAGATTCCCTAGGCCAACCATCAGATGTTGGAATAATCAGGTGCAAGGCAGAAAGTATACATAAAACTTGAACTGAAACAAGGAATAAGGATGTTTTCAAAGACTGGTAGGATCTCTAAAACATTTTTAAAGTACATGTCATTGATAAAGCTAAATACTCAATGGTTGTGTAATACAACAGATTCAACATTGAGAAGAGTGAAATTATGCTGTTTTGAAAACTATGGCGGGTCAGATTTTCTGCCTAATTATATAAGAAGATTTCTCTAAAAAATACAGATTATTTCAAAGACTTATTGGCTGTGAAATAAGTTAAGGTTATTTCAAATGGCTTGTGTGCAAAGAAAGGTGAGATGTAGGGAATCACAGAAAGTCGAGGGGAAAATAGGTCAATATATACATTGCTATATGGTGAACTAAGACTTAGGCCAGCCACAATGTAGAGGACCTGACCCTCAGAAACTTACAAGTAAGCTGGAATCTTGAAAAATTCAAATCCTTATAAGTAAAAAGATTTTTTAAGATGAATAACCAAGTGTTTTAATTGACATCAGAAGATCAAAACAATAAACCTGAGAACATAGAAACAATATAAATAAAGATATGAGCAGAACTTAATACAATAGAAAACGTATAAAATTCAGCTGATGTAGTAAGTCAAAGAATATTCTTTGACAAGATTAAAAGACACACTTTGATTAAGGAAAACCAAAACATATGTAAAGAATATACAGAAAGAATCAGGACAATGTTATAGCAGAGAGTATATGAAATGCCAGTAAATTTGAAAGTTTGTGTAAAGTGGACCAGTTCCTAGCTCCTAAAATTTACCAAAACTGACACAAGAGGAAATCATTTAAAGTCATCATGTCAGCCCTTGGCATTCACGGAATGCCCTGGACTCAGAATGCAGCATCTTTAGTCCATGGTAACCTGCGGAGAGGGGGCGGGGCTGAGGGAGTTTGGAACACTGCCCTCACACAGGGAGTGGGTGTGGCCATCTCTGCTGTGACTGAACAAAGGGCAGGGGAGCAGGGTGCCCAGGGCAGGGCCCTCGGAGCCCGGCAGGCCCAGTGGGGTGTCACAAGCATTTGGCCCAGGACAAAGGGCGCCTTCTTTGTCTGCACAGCGGCACAAACTCTCACCTTTCCACTCAGGCCGCCCTCTTACTTGAAGTGTGTGTGGAACCTGTCCGCGCAGTACACCTCGCTGCACAGCTAACCATAGGTCTGAGCATCGTAGCTTCCTGCCAGGTGACCGAATTTCGCAGGCAGATGGGTCCCTGGGACACACGCAGAGAGGCTCCTGCCCCGGCCACAGGCCACCCACTGCCACTGCCACAGATCGTGGGGCACAAAACAGCCCTGTCTGAGGCCGTGCCTCTAGAGGGAGTAGTGGACCAACACTTGTAGTCAACGGGGTCTTCGCGGGTAACTCATTGGAGGGACACAAATAAATCTTTGCGGACTTTCTGATGAAACTTACGAGTGTTCACACCTAAGCCTCTTACAAAGTCAGATGTTTAGCTAAACATGAGCTCATGATCTAATTTTACACAATAATGAAGAAATCAGCTACAGGGGGAGACAATCAGCAAAAACAATCAATACCAGGATAAGATTCCCTAGACCATCGATCAGACGTTGGAATAATCAGGTGCAAGGCAGAAAATATACATAAAACTGGAACTGAAACAAGGAACAAGGATGTTTTCAAAGACTGGTAGGATCTCTAAAACATTTTTAAAGTACATGTCATTGATAAAGCTAAATACTCAAAGGTTGTGTAATACAACAGATTCATCATTGAGAAGAGTGAAATTATGCTGTTTTGAAAACTATGGCAGGTCAGATTTTCTGCCTAAATATATAAGAAGATTTGTCTGAAAACTACACATTATTTCAAAGACTTATTGGCTGTGAAATAAGTTAAGGTTATTTCAAATGGCTTGTCTGCAAAGAAAGGTGAGATGTAGGAAATCACAGAAAGTCGAGGGGAAAATAGGTCAATATATACTTTGCTATATTGTGAACTAAGCTTTTGGCCAGCCAAAATGTAGAGGACCTGACCCTTAGAAACTTACAAGTAAGCTGGAATCTTGAAAAATTCAAATCCTTATAAGTAAAAAGATTTTTTAAGATGAATAACCAAGTGTTTTAATTGACATCAGAAGATCAAAACAATAAACCTGAGAACATAGAAACAATATAAATAAAGATATGAGCAGAACTTAATACAATAGAAAACGTATAAAATTCAGCTGATGTAGTAAGTCAAAGAATATTCTTTGACAAGATTAAAAGACACACTTTGATTAAGGAAAACCAAAACATATGTAAAGAATATACAGAAAGAATCAGGACAATGTTATAGCAGAGAGTATATGAAATGCCAGTAAATTTGAAAGTTTGTGTAAAGTGGACCAGTTCCTAGCTCCTAAAATTTACCAAAACTGACACAAGAGGAAATCATTTAAGGTCATCATGTCAGCCCTTGGCATTCACGGAATGCCCTGGACTCAGAATGCAGCATCTTTAGTCCATGGTAACCTGCGGAGAGGGGGCGGGGCTGAGGGAGTTTGGAACACTGCCCTCACACAGGGAGTGGGTGTGGCCATCTCTGCTGTGACTGAACAAAGGGCAGGGGAGCAGGGTGCCCAGGGCAGGGCCCTCGGAGCCCGGCAGGCCCAGTGGGGTGTCACAAGCATTTGGCCCAGGACAAAGGGCGCCTTCTTTGTCTGCACAGCGGCACAAACTCTCACCTTTCCACTCAGGCCGCCCTCTTACTTGAAGTGTGTGTGGAACCTGTCCGCGCAGTACACCTCGCTGCACAGCTAACCATAGGTCTGAGCATCGTAGCTTCCTGCCAGGTGACCGAATTTCGCAGGCAGATGGGTCCCTGGGACACACGCAGAGAGGCTCCTGCCCCGGCCACAGGCCACCCACTGCCACTGCCACAGATCGTGGGGCACAAAACAGCCCTGTCTGAGGCCGTGCCTCTAGAGGGAGTAGTGGACCAACACTTGTAGTCAACGGGGTCTTCGCGGGTAACTCATTGGAGGGACACAAATAAATCTTTGCGGACTTTCTGATGAAACTTACGAGTGTTCACACCTAAGCCTCTTACAAAGTCAGATGTTTAGCTAAACATGAGCTCATGATCTAATTTTACACAATAATGAAGAAATCAGCTACAGGGGGAGACAATCAGCAAAAACAATCAATACCAGGATAAGATTCCCTAGACCATCGATCAGACGTTGGAATAATCAGGTGCAAGGCAGAAAATATACATAAAACTGGAACTGAAACAAGGAACAAGGATGTTTTCAAAGACTGGTAGGATCTCTAAAACATTTTTAAAGTACATGTCATTGATAAAGCTAAATACTCAAAGGTTGTGTAATACAACAGATTCATCATTGAGAAGAGTGAAATTATGCTGTTTTGAAAACTATGGCAGGTCAGATTTTCTGCCTAAATATATAAGAAGATTTGTCTGAAAACTAAACATTATTTCAAAGACTTATTGGCTGTGAAATAAGTTAAGGTTATTTCAAATGGCTTGTCTGCAAAGAAAGGTGAGATGTAGGAAATCACAGAAAGTCGAGGGGAAAATAGGTCAATATATACTTTGCTATATTGTGAACTAAGCTTTTGGCCAGCCACAATGTAGAGGACCTGACCCTTAGAAACTTCCAAGTAAGCTGGAATCTTTAAAAATTCAAATCTTTATAAGTAAAAAATTTATTAAAATGAATAACCAAGTGTTTTAATTGACATCAGAAGATCAAAACAATAAACCCTGAGAACATAGAAAAAAGATAAATAAAGATATGAGCAGAACTTAATACCACAGAAAACGTATAAAATTCAGTTGAGGTAGTAAGTCCAAAGAATATTCTTTGACAAGATTTAAAAGACACACTTTGATTAAGGAAAACCAAAACATAAGTAAAGAATATACAGAAAGAATCAGGACAATGTTATAGCAGAGAATATCTGAAATGCCAGTAAATTTGAACATTTGTATAAAGTGGAGCATTTCCTAGCTCCTAAAATTTACCAAAATTGACACAAGAGGAAATCATTTAAGGTCATCATGTCTGCCCTTGGCATTCTCGGAACGCCCTCGGCTCAGAATGCAGCATCTTTAGTCCATGGTAACCTGCGGAGAGGGGGCGGGGCTGAGGGAGGTTGGAACAATGCCTTCACTGAGGGAGTGGGTGGGGCCATCTCTGCTGTGCCTGAACAAAGGGCAGGGGATAAGGGGGCCAACGCCGGGCCCTCAGAGCCCGGCAGGCCCAGTCGTGTGTCACAAGCATTTAGTCATAGGTCAAAGTGCGCCTTCTTTGTCTGCACAGCTGCCCAAACTCTCACCTTTCCACTCAGGCCGCCCTCTTACTTGAAGTGTGTGTGGAAACGGTCCGTGCAGTACACCTCGCTGCAAAGCTAACCATAGGTCTGGGCATCATAGCTTCCTGCCAGGTGACCGAAGTTCGCAGGCAGATGGGTCGTGGGACACACGTGGGGAGCCTCCTGCCCAGGCCACAGGCCGCCCAAAGCCACTATCCCAGATCGGGGGCGGCAAAGCAGTCCTGTCTGAGTCCCAGCCTCTAGAGGGAGTAGTGGACCAACACATGTAGAAAAAGGGGTCCGCACGGGTAACTCATTGGAGGGACACAAAAAAATCTTTGCGGACTTTCTGCTGAAGCTTACGAGCGTTCACACCTAAGACTCTTACAAGGTCAGCTGTTTAGCTAAAAATGAGCTCATGATCTAAATTTACACAATAATGAAGAAATCAGCTACAAGGGTAGAGAAGCAGCAAAAACAATCAATACCAGAATTAGATTCCCTAGGCCAACCATCAGATGTTGGAATAATCAGGTGCAAGGCAGAAAGTATACACAAAACTGGAACTGAAACAAGGAACAAGGATGTTTTCAAAGACTGGTAGGATCTCTAAAATATTTTTAAAGTACATGTCATTGATAAAGCTAAATACTCAAAGGTTGTGTAATACAACAGATTCATCATTGAGAAGAGTGAAATTATGCTGTTTTGAAAATTATGGCAGGTCAGATTTTCTGCCTAAATATATAAGAAGATTTCTCTGAAAAATGCACATTATTTCAAAGACTTATTGGCTGTGAAATAAGTTAAGTTTATTTCAAATGGCTTGTCTGCAAAGAAAGGTGAGATGTAGGAAATCACAGAAAGTCGAGGGGAAAATAGGTCAGTATATACTTTGCTATATTGTGAACTAAGCCTTTGGCCAGCCACAATGTAGAGGACCTGACCCTTAGAAACTTACAAGTAAGCTGGAATCTTTAAAAACTCAAATCTTCATAAGTAAAAAGATTTATTAAAATGAATAACCAAGTGTTTTAATTGACATCAGAAGATCAAAACAATAAACCCTGAGAACATAGAAAAAAGATAAATAAAGATATGAGCAGAACTTAATACCATAGAAAACGTATAAAATTCAGTTGAGGTAGTAAGTCCAAAGAATATTCTTTGACAAGATTTAAAAGACACACTTTGATTAAGGAAAACCAAAACATAAGTAAAGAATATACAGAAAGAGTCAGGACAATGTTATAGCAGAGAGTATATGAAATGCCAGTAAATTTGAACGTTTGTGTAAAGTGGACCAGTTCCTAGCTCCTAAAATTTACCAAAACTGACACAAGAGGAAATCATTTAAGGTCATCATGTCAGCCCTTGGCATTCTCGGGATGCCCTGGACTCAGAATGCAGCATCTTTAGTCCATGGTAACCTGCGGAGAGGGGGCGGGGCTGAGGGAGTTTGGAACACTGCCCTCACAGAGGGAGTGGGTGTGGCCATCTCTGCTGTGACTGAACAAAGGCCAGGGGAGCAGGGGGCCCAGGGCAGGGCCCTCAGAGCCCGGCAGGCCCAGTGGGGTGTCAAAAGCATTTAGGCCCAGGCCAAAGTGCGCCTTCTTTGTCTGCACAGCGGCACAAACTCTCACCTTTCCACTAAGGCCGCCCTCTTACTTGAAGTGTGTGTGGAACCGGTCCGCGCAGTACACTTCGATGCAAAGCTAACCATAGGTCTGGGCATCATAGCTTCCTGCCAGGTGACCGAAGTTCGCAGGCAGATGGGTCGTGGGACACACGTGGGGAGAATCCTGCCCAGGCCACAGGCCGCCCAAAGCCACTATCCCAGATCGGGGGCAGCAAAGCAGTCCTGTCTGAGTCCCAGCCTCTAGAGGGAGTAGTGGACCAACACTTGTAGAAAAAAGGGGTCCACGCGGGTAACTCATTGGAGGGACACAAAAAAATCTTTGCGGACTTTCTGCTGAAGCTTACGAGCGTTCACACCTAAGCCTCTTACAAGGTCAGCTGTTTAGATAAACATGAGCTCATGATCTAAATTTACACAATAATGAAGAAATCAGCTACAAGGGGAGACAAGCAGCAAAAACAATCAATACCAGAATTAGATTCCCTAGGCCAACCATCAGATGTTGGAATAATCAGGTGCAAGGCAGAAAGTATACATAAAACTTGAACTGAAACAAGGAATAAGGATGTTTTCAAAGACTGGTAGGATCTCTAAAACATTTTTAAAGTACATGTCATTGATAAAGCTAAATACTCAATGGTTGTGTAATACAACAGATTCAACATTGAGAAGAGTGAAATTATGCTGTTTTGAAAACTATGGCGGGTCAGATTTTCTGCCTAATTATATAAGAAGATTTCTCTAAAAAATACACATTATTTCAAAGACTAATTGGCTGTGAAATAAGTTAAGGTTATTTCAAATGGCTTGTGTGCAAAGAAAGGTGAGATGTAGGGAATCACAGAAAGTCGAGGGGAAAATAGGTCAATATATACATTGCTATATGGTGAACTAAGACTTAGGCCAGCCACAATGTAGAGGACCTGACCCTCAGAAACTTACAAGTAAGCTGGAATCTTGAAAAATTCAAATCCTTATAAGTAAAAAGATTTTTTAAGATGAATAACCAAGTGTTTTAATTGACATCAGAAGATCAAAACAATAAACCTGAGAACATAGAAACAATATAAATAAAGATATGAGCAGAACTTAATACAATAGAAAACGTATAAAATTCAGCTGATGTAGTAAGTCAAAGAATATTCTTTGACAAGATTAAAAGACACACTTTGATTAAGGAAAACCAAAACATATGTAAAGAATATACAGAAAGAATCAGGACAATGTTATAGCAGAGAGTATATGAAATGCCAGTAAATTTGAAAGTTTGTGTAAAGTGGACCAGTTCCTAGCTCCTAAAATTTACCAAAACTGACACAAGAGGAAATCATTTAAAGTCATCATGTCAGCCCTTGGCATTCACGGAATGCCCTGGACTCAGAATGCAGCATCTTTAGTCCATGGTAACCTGCGGAGAGGGGGCGGGGCTGAGGGAGTTTGGAACACTGCCCTCACACAGGGAGTGGGTGTGGCCATCTCTGCTGTGACTGAACAAAGGGCAGGGGAGCAGGGTGCCCAGGGCAGGGCCCTCGGAGCCCGGCAGGCCCAGTGGGGTGTCACAAGCATTTGGCCCAGGACAAAGGGCGCCTTCTTTGTCTGCACAGCGGCACAAACTCTCACCTTTCCACTCAGGCCGCCCTCTTACTTGAAGTGTGTGTGGAACCTGTCCGCGCAGTACACCTCGCTGCACAGCTAACCATAGGTCTGAGCATCGTAGCTTCCTGCCAGGTGACCGAATTTCGCAGGCAGATGGGTCCCTGGGACACACGCAGAGAGGCTCCTGCCCCGGCCACAGGCCACCCACTGCCACTGCCACAGATCGTGGGGCACAAAACAGCCCTGTCTGAGGCCGTGCCTCTAGAGGGAGTAGTGGACCAACACTTGTAGTCAACGGGGTCTTCGCGGGTAACTCATTGGAGGGACACAAATAAATCTTTGCGGACTTTCTGATGAAACTTACGAGTGTTCACACCTAAGCCTCTTACAAAGTCAGATGTTTAGCTAAACATGAGCTCATGATCTAATTTTACACAATAATGAAGAAATCAGCTACAGGGGGAGACAATCAGCAAAAACAATCAATACCAGGATAAGATTCCCTAGACCATCGATCAGACGTTGGAATAATCAGGTGCAAGGCAGAAAATATACATAAAACTGGAACTGAAACAAGGAACAAGGATGTTTTCAAAGACTGGTAGGATCTCAAAAACATTTTTAAAGTACATGTCATTGATAAAGCTAAATACTCAAAGGTTGTGTAATACAACAGATTCATCATTGAGAAGAGTGAAATTATGCTGTTTTGAAAACTATGGCAGGTCAGATTTTCTGCCTAAATATATAAGAAGATTTGTCTGAAAACTACACATTATTTCAAAGACTTATTGGCTGTGAAATAAGTTAAGGTTATTTCAAATGGCTTGTCTGCAAAGAAAGGTGAGATGTAGGAAATCACAGAAAGTCGAGGGGAAAATAGGTCAATATATACTTTGCTATATTGTGAACTAAGCTTTTGGCCAGCCACAATGTAGAGGACCTGACCCTTAGAAACTTACAAGTAAGCTGGAATCTTGAAAAATTCAAATCCTTATAAGTAAAAAGATTTTTTAAGATGAATAACCAAGTGTTTTAATTGACATCAGAAGATCAAAACAATAAACCTGAGAACATAGAAACAATATAAATAAAGATAAGAGCAGAACTTAATACAATAGAAAACGTATAAAATTCAGCTGATGTAGTAAGTCAAAGAATATTCTTTGACAAGATTAAAAGACACACTTTGATTAAGGAAAACCAAAACATATGTAAAGAATATACAGAAAGAATCAGGACAATGTTATAGCAGAGAGTATATGAAATGCCAGTAAATTTGAAAGTTTGTGTAAAGTGGACCAGTTCCTAGCTCCTAAAATTTACCAAAACTGACACAAGAGGAAATCATTTAAGGTCATCATGTCAGCCCTTGGCATTCACGGAATGCCCTGGACTCAGAATGCAGCATCTTTAGTCCATGGTAACCTGCGGAGAGGGGGCGGGGCTGAGGGAGTTTGGAACACTGCCCTCACACAGGGAGTGGGTGTGGCCATCTCTGCTGTGACTGAACAAAGGGCAGGGGAGCAGGGTGCCCAGGGCAGGGCCCTCGGAGCCCGGCAGGCCCAGTGGGGTGTCACAAGCATTTGGCCCAGGACAAAGGGCGCCTTCTTTGTCTGCACAGCGGCACAAACTCTCACCTTTCCACTCAGGCCGCCCTCTTACTTGAAGTGTGTGTGGAACCTGTCCGCGCAGTACACCTCGCTGCACAGCTAACCATAGGTCTGAGCATCGTAGCTTCCTGCCAGGTGACCGAATTTCGCAGGCAGATGGGTCCCTGGGACACACGCAGAGAGGCTCCTGCCCCGGCCACAGGCCACCCACTGCCACTGCCACAGATCGTGGGGCACAAAACAGCCCTGTCTGAGGCCGTGCCTCTAGAGGGAGTAGTGGACCAACACTTGTAGTCAACGGGGTCTTCGCGGGTAACTCATTGGAGGGACACAAATAAATCTTTGCGGACTTTCTGATGAAACTTACGAGTGTTCACACCTAAGCCTCTTACAAAGTCAGATGTTTAGCTAAACATGAGCTCATGATCTAATTTTACACAATAATGAAGAAATCAGCTACAGGGGGAGACAATCAGCAAAAACAATCAATACCAGGATAAGATTCCCTAGACCATCGATCAGACGTTGGAATAATCAGGTGCAAGGCAGAAAATATACATAAAACTGGAACTGAAACAAGGAACAAGGATGTTTTCAAAGACTGGTAGGATCTCTAAAACATTTTTAAAGTACATGTCATTGATAAAGCTAAATACTCAAAGGTTGTGTAATACAACAGATTCATCATTGAGAAGAGTGAAATTATGCTGTTTTGAAAACTATGGCAGGTCAGATTTTCTGCCTAAATATATAAGAAGATTTGTCTGAAAACTACACATTATTTCAAAGACTTATTGGCTGTGAAATAAGTTAAGGTTATTTCAAATGGCTTGTCTGCAAAGAAAGGTGAGATGTAGGAAATCACAGAAAGTCGAGGGGAAAATAGGTCAATATATACTTTGCTATATTGTGAACTAAGCTTTTGGCCAGCCACAATGTAGAGGACCTGACCCTTAGAAACTTCCAAGTAAGCTGGAATCTTTAAAAATTCAAATCTTTATAAGTAAAAAATTTATTAAAATGAATAACCAAGTGTTTTAATTGACATCAGAAGATCAAAACAATAAACCCTGAGAACATAGAAAAAAGATAAATAAAGATATGAGCAGAACTTAATACCACAGAAAACGTATAAAATTCAGTTGAGGTAGTAAGTCCAAAGAATATTCTTTGACAAGATTTAAAAGACACACTTTGATTAAGGAAAACCAAAACATAAGTAAAGAATATACAGAAAGAATCAGGACAATGTTATAGCAGAGAATATCTGAAATGCCAGTAAATTTGAACATTTGTATAAAGTGGAGCATTTCCTAGCTCCTAAAATTTACCAAAACTGACACAAGAGGAAATCATTTAAGGTCATCATGTCTGCCCTTGGCATTCTCGGAACGCCCTCGGCTCAGAATGCAGCATCTTTAGTCCATGGTAACCTGCGGAGAGGGGGCGGGGCTGAGGGAGGTTGGAACAATGCCTTCACTGAGGGAGTGGGTGGGGCCATCTCTGCTGTGCCTGAACAAAGGGCAGGGGATAAGGGGGCCAACGCCGGGCCCTCAGAGCCCGGCAGGCCCAGTCGTGTGTCACAAGCATTTAGTCATAGGTCAAAGTGCGCCTTCTTTGTCTGCACAGCTGCCCAAACTCTCACCTTTCCACTCAGGCCGCCCTCTTACTTGAAGTGTGTGTGGAAACGGTCCGTGCAGTACACCTCGCTGCAAAGCTTACCATAGGTCTGGGCATCATAGCTTCCTGCCAGGTGACCGAAGTTCGCAGGCAGATGGGTCGTGGGACACACGTGGGGAGCCTCCTGCCCAGGCCACAGGCCGCCCAAAGCCACTATCCCAGATCGGGGGCGGCAAAGCAGTCCTGTCTGAGTCCCAGCCTCTAGAGGGAGTAGTGGACCAACACATGTAGAAAAAGGGGTCCGCACGGGTAACTCATTGGAGGGACACAAAAAAATCTTTGCGGACTTTCTGCTGAAGCTTACGAGCGTTCACACCTAAGACTCTTACAAGGTCAGCTGTTTAGCTAAAAATGAGCTCATGATCTAAATTTACACAATAATGAAGAAATCAGCTACAAGGGGAGAGAAGCAGCAAAAACAATCAATACCAGAATTAGATTCCCTAGGCCAACCATCAGATGTTGGAATAATCAGGTGCAAGGCAGAAAGTATACACAAAACTGGAACTGAAACAAGGAACAAGGATGTTTTCAAAGACTGGTAGGATCTCTAAAATATTTTTAAAGTACATGTCATTGATAAAGCTAAATACTCAAAGGTTGTGTAATACAACAGATTCATCATTGAGAAGAGTGAAATTATGCTGTTTTGAAAATTATGGCAGGTCAGATTTTCTGCCTAAATATATAAGAAGATTTCTCTGAAAAATGCACATTATTTCAAAGACTTATTGGCTGTGAAATAAGTTAAGTTTATTTCAAATGGCTTGTCTGCAAAGTAAGGTGAGATGTAGGAAATCACAGAAAGTCGAGGGGAAAATAGGTCAGTATATACTTTGCTATATTGTGAACTAAGCCTTTGGCCAGCCACAATGTAGAGGACCTGACCCTTAGAAACTTACAAGTAAGCTGGAATCTTTAAAAACTCAAATCTTCATAAGTAAAAAGATTTATTAAAATGAATAACCAAGTGTTTTAATTGACATCAGAAGATCAAAACAATAAACCCTGAGAACATAGAAAAAAGATAAATAAAGATATGAGCAGAACTTAATACCATAGAAAACGTATAAAATTCAGTTGAGGTAGTAAGTCCAAAGAATATTCTTTGACAAGATTTAAAAGACACACTTTGATTAAGGAAAACCAAAACATAAGTAAAGAATATACAGAAAGAGTCAGGACAATGTTATAGCAGAGAGTATATGAAATGCCAGTAAATTTGAACGTTTGTGTAAAGTGGACCAGTTCCTAGCTCCTAAAATTTACCAAAACTGACACAAGAGGAAATCATTTAAGGTCATCATGTCAGCCCTTGGCATTCTCGGGATGCCCTGGACTCAGAATGCAGCATCTTTAGTCCATGGTAACCTGCGGAGAGGGGGCGGGGCTGAGGGAGTTTGGAACACTGCCCTCACAGAGGGAGTGGGTGTGGCCATCTCTGCTGTGACTGAACAAAGGGCAGGGGAGCAGGGGGCCCAGGGCAGGGCCCTCAGAGCCCGGCAGGCCCAGTGGGGTGTCAAAAGCATTTAGGCCCAGGCCAAAGTGCGCCTTCTTTGTCTGCACAGCTGCCCAAACTCTCACCTTTCCACTAAGGCCGCCCTCTTACTTGAAGTGTGTGTGGAACCGGTCCGCGCAGTACACTTCGATGCAAAGCTAACCATAGGTCTGGGCATCATAGCTTCCTGCCAGGTGACCGAAGTTCGCAGGCAGATGGGTCGTGGGACACACGTGGGGAGAATCCTGCCCAGGCCACAGGCCGCCCAAAGCCACTATCCCAGATCGGGGGCAGCAAAGCAGTCCTGTCTGAGTCCCAGCCTCTAGAGGGAGTAGTGGACCAACACTTGTAGAAAAAGGGGTCCACGCGGGTAACTCATTGGAGGGACACAAAAAAATCTTTGCGGACTTTCTGCTGAAGCTTACGAGCGTTCACACCTAAGCCTCTTACAAGGTCAGCTGTTTAGATAAACATGAGCTCATGATCTAAATTTACACAATAATGAAGAAATCAGCTACAAGGGGAGACAAGCAGCAAAAACAATCAATACCAGAATTAGATTCCCTAGGCCAACCATCAGATGTTGGAATAATCAGGTGCAAGGCAGAAAGTATACATAAAACTTGAACTGAAACAAGGAATAAGGATGTTTTCAAAGACTGGTAGGATCTCTAAAACATTTTTAAAGTACATGTCATTGATAAAGCTAAATACTCAATGGTTGTGTAATACAACAGATTCAACATTGAGAAGAGTGAAATTATGCTGTTTTGAAAACTATGGCGGGTCAGATTTTCTGCCTAATTATATAAGAAGATTTCTCTAAAAAATACACATTATTTCAAAGACTTATTGGCTGTGAAATAAGTTAAGGTTACTTCAAATGGCTTGTGTGCAAAGAAAGGTGAGATGTAGGGAATCACAGAAAGTCGAGGGGAAAATAGGTCAATATATACATTGCTATATGGTGAACTAAGACTTAGGCCAGCCACAATGTAGAGGACCTGACCCTCAGAAACTTACAAGTAAGCTGGAATCTTGAAAAATTCAAATCCTTATAAGTAAAAAGATTTTTTAAGATGAATAACCAAGTGTTTTAATTGACATCAGAAGATCAAAACAATAAACCTGAGAACATAGAAACAATATAAATAAAGATATGAGCAGAACTTAATACAATAGAAAACGTATAAAATTCAGCTGATGTAGTAAGTCAAAGAATATTCTTTGACAAGATTAAAAGACACACTTTGATTAAGGAAAACCAAAACATATGTAAAGAATATACAGAAAGAATCAGGACAATGTTATAGCAGAGAGTATATGAAATGCCAGTAAATTTGAAAGTTTGTGTAAAGTGGACCAGTTCCTAGCTCCTAAAATTTACCAAAACTGACACAAGAGGAAATCATTTAAAGTCATCATGTCAGCCCTTGGCATTCACGGAATGCCCTGGACTCAGAATGCAGCATCTTTAGTCCATGGTAACCTGCGGAGAGGGGGCGGGGCTGAGGGAGTTTGGAACACTGCCCTCACACAGGGAGTGGGTGTGGCCATCTCTGCTGTGACTGAACAAAGGGCAGGGGAGCAGGGTGCCCAGGGCAGGGCCCTCGGAGCCCGGCAGGCCCAGTGGGGTGTCACAAGCATTTGGCCCAGGACAAAGGGCGCCTTCTTTGTCTGCACAGCGGCACAAACTCTCACCTTTCCACTCAGGCCGCCCTCTTACTTGAAGTGTGTGTGGAACCTGTCCGCGCAGTACACCTCGCTGCACAGCTAACCATAGGTCTGAGCATCGTAGCTTCCTGCCAGGTGACCGAATTTCGCAGGCAGATGGGTCCCTGGGACACACGCAGAGAGGCTCCTGTCCCGGCCACAGGCCACCCACTGCCACTGCCACAGATCGTGGGGCACAAAACAGCCCTGTCTGAGGCCGTGCCTCTAGAGGGAGTAGTGGACCAACACTTGTAGTCAACGGGGTCTTCGCGGGTAACTCATTGGAGGGACACAAATAAATCTTTGCGGACTTTCTGATGAAACTTACGAGTGTTCACACCTAAGCCTCTTACAAAGTCAGATGTTTAGCTAAACATGAGCTCATGATCTAATTTTACACAATAATGAAGAAATCAGCTACAGGGGGAGACAATCAGCAAAAACAATCAATACCAGGATAAGATTCCCTAGACCATCGATCAGACGTTGGAATAATCAGGTGCAAGGCAGAAAATATACTTAAAACTGGAACTGAAACAAGGAACAAGGATGTTTTCAAAGACTGGTAGGATCTCTAAAACATTTTTAAAGTACATGTCATTGATAAAGCTAAATACTCAAAGGTTGTGTAATACAACAGATTCATCATTGAGAAGAGTGAAATTATGCTGTTTTGAAAACTATGGCAGGTCAGATTTTCTGCCTAAATATATAAGAAGATTTGTCTGAAAACTACACATTATTTCAAAGACTTATTGGCTGTGAAATAAGTTAAGGTTATTTCAAATGGCTTGTCTGCAAAGAAAGGTGAGATGTAGGAAATCACAGAAAGTCGAGGGGAAAATAGGTCAATATATACTTTGATATATTGTGAACTAAGCTTTTGGCCAGCCACAATGTAGAGGACCTGACCCTTAGAAACTTACAAGTAAGCTGGAATCTTGAAAAATTCAAATCCTTATAAGTAAAAAGATTTTTTAAGATGAATAACCAAGTGTTTTAATTGACATCAGAAGATCAAAACAATAAACCTGAGAACATAGAAACAATATAAATAAAGATATGAGCAGAACTTAATACAATAGAAAACGTATAAAATTCAGCTGATGTAGTAAGTCAAAGAATATTCTTTGACAAGATTAAAAGACACACTTTGATTAAGGAAAACCAAAACATATGTAAAGAATATACAGAAAGAATCAGGACAATGTTATAGCAGAGAGTATATGAAATGCCAGTAAATTTGAAAGTTTGTGTAAAGTGGACCAGTTCCTAGCTCCTAAAATTTACCAAAACTGACACAAGAGGAAATCATTTAAGGTCATCATGTCAGCCCTTGGCATTCACGGAATGCCCTGGACTCAGAATGCAGCATCTTTAGTCCATGGTAACCTGCGGAGAGGGGGCGGGGCTGAGGGAGTTTGGAACACTGCCCTCACACAGGGAGTGGGTGTGGCCATCTCTGCTGTGACTGAACAAAGGGCAGGGGAGCAGGGTGCCCAGGGCAGGGCCCTCGGAGCCCGGCAGGCCCAGTGGGGTGTCACAAGCATTTGGCCCAGGACAAAGGGCGCCTTCTTTGTCTGCACAGCGGCACAAACTCTCACCTTTCCACTCAGGCCGCCCTCTTACTTGAAGTGTGTGTGGAACCTGTCCGCGCAGTACACCTCGCTGCACAGCTAACCATAGGTCTGAGCATCGTAGCTTCCTGCCAGGTGACCGAATTTCGCAGGCAGATTGGTCCCTGGGACACACGCAGAGAGGCTCCTGCCCCAGCCACAGGCCACCCACTGCCACTGCCACAGATCGTGGGGCACAAAACAGCCCTGTCTGAGGCCGTGCCTCTAGAGGGAGTAGTGGACCAACACTTGTAGTCAACGGGGTCCTCGCGGGTAACTCATTGGAGGGACACAAATAAATCTTTGCGGACTTTCTGATGAAACTTACGAGTGTTCACACCTAAGCCTCTTACAAAGTCAGATGTTTAGCTAAACATGAGCTCATGATCTAATTTTACACAATAATGAAGAAATCAGCTACAGGGGGAGACAATCAGCAAAAACAATCAATACCAGGAATAGATTCCCTAGACCATCGATCAGACGTATGAATAATCAGGTGCAAGGCAGAAAATATACATAAACCTGGAACTGAAACAAGGAACAAGGATGTTTTCAAAGACTGGTAGGATCTCTAAAACATTTTTAATGTACATGTCATTGATAAAGCTAAATACTCAAAGGTTGTGTAATACAACAGATTCATCATTGAGAAGAGTGAAATTATGCTGTTTTGAAAACTATGGCAGGTCAGATTTTCTGCCTAAATATATAAGAAGATTTCTCTGATAACTACACATTATTTCAAAGACTTATTGGCTGTGAAATAAGTTAAGGTTATTTCAAATGGCTTGTCTGCAAAGAAAGGTGAGATGTCTGAAATCACAGAAAGTCGAGGGGAAAATAGGTCAATATATACTTTGCTATATTGTGAACTAAGCCTTTGACCAGCCACAATGTAGAGGACCTGACACTTAGAAAATTACAAGTAAGCTGGAATCTTTAAAAACTCAAATCTTTATAAGTAAAAAGATTTATTAAAATGAATAACCAAGTGTTTTAATTGACATCAGAAGATCAAAACAATAAACCCTGAGAACATAGAAAAAAGATAAATAAAGATATGAGCAGAACTTAATACCACAGAAAACGTATAAAATTCAGTTGAGGTAGTAAGTCCAAAGAATATTCTTTGACAAGATTTAAAAGACACACTTTGATTAAGGAAAACCAAAACATAAGTAAAGAATATACAGAAAGAATCAGGACAATGTTATAGCAGAGAATATCGGAAATGCCAGTAAATTTGAACATTTGTGTAAAGTGGACCATTTCCTAGCTCCTAAACTTTACCAAAATTGACACAAGAGGAAATCATTTAAGGTCATCATGTCTGCCCTTGGCATTCTCGGAACGCCCTGGCCTCAGAATGCAGCATCTGTAGTCCATGGTAACCTGCGGAGAGGGGGTGGGGCTGAGGGAGGTTGGAACACTGCCTTCACTGAGGGAGTGGGTGGGGCCATCTCTGCTGTGACTGAACAAAGGGCAGGGGAGAAGGGGGCCCACGGCAGGGCCCTCAGAGCCCGGCAGGCCCAGTCGTGTGTCACAAGGATTTAGGCGCAGGCCAAAGTGCGCCATCTTTGTCTGCACAGCTGCCCAAACTGTCACCTTTCCACTCAGGCCGCCCTCTTATTGAAGTGTGTGTGGAACCGGTCCACGCAGTACACCTCGATGCAAAGCTAACCATAGGTCTGGGCATCATAGCTTCCTGCCAGGTGACCGAAGTTCGCAGTCAGATGGGTCGTGGGACACACGTGGGGAGACTCCTGCCCAGGCCACAGGCCGCCCAAAGCCACTATCCCAGATCGGGTGCAGCAAAGCAGTCCTGTCTGAGTCCCAGCCTCTAGAGGGGGTAGTGGACCAACACTTGTAGAAAAAGGGGTCCGCGCGGGTAACTCATTGGAGGGACACAAAAAAATCTTTGCGGACTTTCTGCTGAAGCTTACGAGCGTTCACACCTAAGCCTCTTACAAGGTCAGCTGTTTAGATAAACATGAGCTCATGATCTAAATTTACACAATAATGAAGAAATCAGCTACAAGGGGAGACAAGCAGCAAAAACAATCAATAACAGAATTAGATTCCCTAGGCCAACCATCAGATGTTGGAATCATGAGGTGAAAGGCAGAAAGTATACACAAAACTAGAACTGAAACAAGGAACAAGGATGTTTTCAAAGACTGGTAGGATCTCTAAAACATTTTTAAAGTACATGTCATTGATAAAGCTAAATACTCAATGGTTGTGTAATACAACAGATTCATCATTGAGTAGAGTGAAATTATGCTGTTTTGAAAACTATGGCAGGTCAGATTTTCTGCCTAATTATATAAGAAGATTTCTCTAAAAAATACACATTATTTCAAAGACTTATTGGCTGTGAAATAAGTTAAGATTATTTCAAATGGCTTGTCTGCAAAGAAAGGTGAGATGTAGGGAATCACAGAAAGTCGAGGGGAAAATAGGTCAATATATACATTGCTATATGGTGAACTAAGACTTAGGCCAGCCACAATGTAGAGGACCTGACCCTTAGAAACTTACAAGGAAGCTTGAATCTTGAATAGTTCAAATCTTTATAAGTTAAAAGATTTATTAAAATGAATAACCAAGTGTTTTAATTGACATCAGAAGATCAAAACAATAAACCTGGGAACATAGAAAAAATATAAATAAAGATATGAGCAGAACTTAATACAATGGAAAACGTATAAAATTCAGGTGATGTAGTAAGTCCAAAGAATATTCTTTGACAAGATTAAAAGACACACTTTGAATAAGGAAAACCAAAACATAAGTAAAGAATATACAGAAAGAATAAGGACAATGTTATAGCAGAGAGTATATGAAATGCCAGTAAATTTGAAAGATTGTGTAAAGTGGACCAGTTCCTAGCTCCTAAAATTTACCAAAACTGACACAAGAGGAAATCATTTAAGGTCATCATGTCAGCCCTTGGCATTCTCGGAATGCCCTGGACTCAGAATGCAGCATCATTAGTCCATGGTAACCTGCGAGAAGGGGCAGGGCTGAGGGAGTGTGGAACACTGCCCACACAGAGGGAGTGGGTGTGGCCATCTCTGCTGTGACTGAACAAAGGGCAGGGGAGCAGGGGGCCCAGGGCAGGGCCCTCAGAGCCCAGCAGGCCCAGTGGGGTGTCACAAGCATTTAGGCCCAGGACAAAGGGCACCATCTTTGTCTGCACAGCTGCCCAAACCCTCACCTTTCCACTCAGGCAGCTCTCTTACTTGAAGTGTGTGTGGAACCTCTCCGCGCAGTTCACCTCCCTGCACAGCTAACCATAGGTCTGGGCATCGTAGCTTCCTGACATGTGACCGAAGTTCGCTGGGAGATGGGTCCCTGGGACACACGCAGAGAGGCTCATGCCCCGGCCACAGGCCACCCACTGCCACTGCCACAGATCGCGGGGCACAAAGCAGCCCTGTCTGAGGCCGTGCCTCTAGAGGGAGTAGTGGACCAACACTTGTAGTAAACGGGGTCCTCGCGGGCAACTCATGGGAGGGACACAAATAAATCTTTGCGGACTTTCTGATGAAACTTACGAGTGATCACACCTAAGCCTCTTACAAAGTCAGATGTTTAGCTAAACATGAGCTCATGATCTAATTTTACACAATAAAGAAGAAATCAGCTACAGGGTGAGACAATCAGCAAAAACAAACTATATCAGAATTAGATTCCCTATGCCATCGATCAGACGTTGGAATAATCAGGTGCAAGGCAGAAAATATATATAAAACTGAAACTGAAACAAGGAACAAGGATGTTTTCAAAGACTGGTAGGATCTCTAAAACATTTTTAAAGTACATGTCATTGATAAAGCTAAATACTCAAAGGTTGTGTAATACAACAGATTCATCATTGAGAAGAGTGAAATTATGCTGTTTTGAAAACTATGGCAGGTCAGATTTTCTGCCTAAATATATAAGAAGATTTCTCAGAAAAATGCACATTATTTCAAAGACTTATTGGCTGTGAAATAAGTTAAGTTTATTTCAAATGGCTTGTCTGCAAAGAAAGGTGAGATGTAGGAAATCACAGAAAGTCGAGGGGAAAATAGGTCAATATATACTTTGCTATATTGTGAACTAAGCCTTTGGCCAGCCACAATGTAGAGGACCTGACCCTTAGAAACTTACAAGTAAGCTGGAATCTTTAAAAACTCAAATCTTTATAAGTAAAAAGATTTAATAAAATGAATAACCAAGTGTTTTAATTGACATCAGAAGATCAAAACAATAAACACTGAGAACATAGAAAAAAGATAAATAAAGATATGAGCAGAACTTAATACCATAGAAAACGTATAAAATTCAGTTGAGGTAGTAAGTCCAAAGAATATTCTTTGACAAGATTTAAAAGACACACTTTGATTAAGGAAAACCAAAACATAAGTAAAGAATATACAGAAAGAATCAGGACAATGTTATAGCAGAGAGTATATGAAATGCCAGTAAATTTGAACGTTTGTGTAAAGTGGACCAGTTCCTAGCTCCTAAAATTTACCAAAACTGACACAAGAGGAAATCATTTAAGGTCATCATGTCAGCCCTTGGCATTGTCGGGATGCCCTGGACTCAGAATGCAGCATCTTTAGTCCATGGTAAACTGCGGAGAGGGGGCGGGGCTGAGGGAGTTTGGAACACTGCCCTCACAGAGGGAGTGGGTGTGGCCATCTCTGCTGTGACTGAACAAAGGGCTGGGGAGCAGGGGGCCAAGGGCAGGGCCCTCAGAGCCCGGCAGGCCCAGTGGGGTGTCAAAAGCATTTAGGCCCAGGCCAAAGTGCGCCTTCTTTGTCTGCACAGCGGCACAAACTCTCACCTTTCCACTCAGGCCGCCCTCTTACTTGAAGTGTGTGTGGAACCGGTCCGCGCAGTACACCTCGATGCAAAGCTAACCATAGGTCTGGCCATCATAGCTTCCTGCCAGGTGACCGAAGTTCACAGGCAGATGGGTCGTGGGACACACGTGGGGAGACTCCTGCCCAGGCCACAGGCCGCCCAAAGCCACTATCCCAGATCGGGGGCAGCAAAGCAGTCCTGTCTGAGTCCCAGCCTCTAGAGGGAGTAGTGGACCAACACTTGTAGAAAAAGGGGTCCGCGCGGGTAACTCATTGGAGGGACACAAAAAAATCTTTGCGGACTTTCTGCTGAAGCTTACGAGCGTTCACACCTAAGCCTCTTACAAGGTCAGCTGTTTAGATAAACATGAGCTCATGATCTAAATTTACACAATAATGAAGAAATCAGCTACAAGGGGAGACAAGCAGCAAAAACAATCAATACAAGAATTAGATTCCCTAGGCCAACCATCAGATGTTGGAATAATCAGGAGCAAGGCAGAAAGTATACATAAAACTTGAAATGAAACAAGGAACAAGGATGTTTTCAAAGACTGGTAGGATCTCTAAAACATTTTTAAAGTACATGTCATTGATAAAGCTAAATACTCAATGGTTGTGTAATACAACAGATTCAACATTGAGAAGAGTGAAATTATGCTGTTTTGAAAACTATGGCATGTCAGATTTTCTGCCTAATTATATAAGAAGATTTCTCTAAAAAATACACATTATTTCAAAGACTTATTGGCTGTGAAATAAGTTAAGGTTATTTTAAATGGCTTGTGTGCAAATAAAGGTGAGATGTAGGGAATCACAGAAAGTCGAGGGGAAAGTAGGTCAATATATACATTGCTATATGGTGAACTAAGACTTAGGCCAGCCACAATGTAGAGGACCTGACCCTTAGAAACTTACAAGTAAGCTGGAATCTTGAAAAGTTCAAATCTTTATAAGTAAAAAGATTTTTTAAAATGAATAACCAAGTGTTTTAATTGACATCAGAAGATCAAAACAATAAACCTGAGAACATAGAAACAATATAAATAAAGATATGAGTAGAACATAATCCAATAGAAAACGTATAAAATTCAGCTGATGTAGTAAGTCCAAATAATATTCTTTGACAAGATTAAAAGACACACTTTGATTAAGGAAAACCAAAACATATGTAAAGAATATACAGAAAGAATCAGGACAATGTTATAGCAGAGAGTATATGAAATGCCAGTAAATTTGAAAGTTTGTGTAAAGTGGACCAGTTCCTAGCTCCTAAAATTTACCAAAACTGACACAAGAGGAAATCATTTAAGGTCATCATGTCAGCCCTTGGCATTCTCGGAATGCCCTGGACTCATAATGCAGCATCTTTAGTCCATGGTAACCTGCGGAGAGGGGGCGGGGCTGAGGGAGTTTGGAACACTGCCCTCACAGAGGGAGTGGGTGTGGCCATCTCTGCTGTGACTGAACAAAGGGCAGGGGAGCAGGGGTCCCAGGGCAGGGCCCTCAGAGCCCGGCAGGCCCAGTGGGGTGTCACAAGCATTTGGCCAAGGACAAAGGGCGCCTTCTTTGTCTGCACAGCGGCACAACCTCTCACCTTTCCACTCAGGCCGCCCTCTTACTTGAAGTGTGTGTGGAACCTGTCCGCGCAGTACACCTCGCTGCACAGCTAACCATAGGTCTGAGCATCGTAGCTTCCTGCCAGGTGACCGAAGTTCGCAGGCAGATGGGTCCCTGGGACACACGCAGAGAGGCTCCTGCGCCGGCCACAGGCCACCCACTGCCACTGCCACAGATCGTGGGGCACAAAACAGCCCTCTCTGAGGCCGTGCCTCTAGAGGGAGTAGTGGACCAACACTTGTAGTAAACGGGGTCCTCGTTGGTAACTCATTGGAGGGACACAAATAAATCTTTGCGGACTTTCTGATGAAACTTACGAGTGTTCACAGCTAAGCCTCTTACAAAGTCAGATGTTTAGCTAAACATGAGCTCATGATCTAATTTTACACAATAATGAAGAAATCAGCTACAGGGGGAGACAATCAGCAAAAACAATCAATACCAGAATTAGATTCCCTAGACCATCGATCAGACGTTGGAATAATCAGGTGCAAGGCAGAAAATATACATAAAACTGGAACTGAAACAAGGAACAAGGATGTTTTCAAAGACTGGTAGGATCTCTAAAACATTTTTAAAGTACATGTCATTGATAAAGCTAAATACTCAAAGGTGGTGTAATACAACAGATTCATCATTGAGAAGAGTGAAATTATGCTGTTTTGAAAACTATGGCAGGTCAGATTTTCTGCCTAAATATATAAGAAGATTTCTCTGAAAACTACACATTATTTCAAAGACTTATTGGCTGTGAAATAAGTTAAGGTTATTTCAAATGGCTTGTCTGCAAAGAAAGGTGAGATGTAGGAAATCACAGAAAGTCGATGGGAAAATAGGTCAATATATACTTTGCTATATTGTGAACTAAGCCTTTGACCAGCCACAATGTAGAGGACCTGACCCTTAGAAACTTACAAGTAACCTGGAATCTTTAAAAACTCGAATCTTTATAAGTAAAAAGATTTATTAAAATGAATAACCAAGTGTTTTAATTGACATCAGGAGATCAAAACAATAAACCCTGAGAACATTGAAAAAAGATAAATAAAGATATGAGCAGAACTTAATACCATAGAAAACGTATAAAATTCAGTTGAGGTAGTAAGTCCAAAGAATATTCTTTGACAAGATTTAAAAGACACACTTTGATTAAGGAAAACCAAAACATAAGTAAAGAATATACAGAAAGAATCAGGACAATGTTATAGCAGAGAGTATATGAAATGCCAGTAAATTTGAACGTTTGTGTAAAGTGGACCAGTTCCTACCTCCTAAAATTTACCAAAACTGACACAAGAGGAAATCATTTAAGGTCATCATGTCAGCCCTTGGCATTCTCGGGATGCCCTGGACTCAGAATGCAGCATCTTTAGTCCATGGTAACCTGCGGAGAGAGGGCGGGGCTGAGGGAGTTTGGAACACTGCCCTCACAGAGGGATTGGGTGTGGCCATCTCTGCTGTGACTGAACAAAGGGCAGGGGAGCAGGGGGCCCAGGGCAGGGCCCTCAGAGCCCGGCAGGCCCAGTGGGGTGTCACAAGCATTTGGCCAAGGACAAAGGGCGCCTTCTTTGTCTGCACAGCGGCACAAACTCTCACCTTTCCACTCAGGCCGCCCTCTTACTTGAAGTGTGTGTGGAACCTGTCCGCGCAGTACACCTCGCTGCACAGCAAACAATAGGTCTGAGCATCGTAGCTTCCCGCCAGGTGACCGAAGTTCGCAGGCAGATGGGTCCCTGGGACACACGCAGAGAGGCTCCTGCCCCGGCCACAGGCCACCCACTGCCACTGCCACAGATCGTGGGGCACAAAACAGCCCTGTCTGAGGCCGTGCCTCTAGAGGGAGTAGTGGACCAACACTTGTAGTCAACGGGGTCCTCGCGGGTAACTCATTGGAGGGACACAAATAAATCTTTGCGGACTTTCTGATGAAACTTACGAGTGTTCACACCTAAGCCTCTTACAAAGTCAGATGTTTAGCTAAACATGAGCTCATGATCTAATTTTACACAATAATGAAGAAATCAGCTACAGGGGGAGACAATCAGCAAAAACAATCAATACCAGGAATAGATTCCCTAGACCATCGATCAGACGTATGAATAATCAGGTGCAAGGCAGAAAATATACATAAACCTGGAACTGAAACAAGGAACAAGGATGTTTTCAAAGACTGGTAGGATCTCTAAAACATTTTTAATGTACATGTCATTGATAAAGCTAAATACTCAAAGGTTGTGTAATACAACAGATTCATCATTGAGAAGAGTGAAATTATGCTGTTTTGAAAACTATGGCAGGTCAGATTTTCTGCCTAAATATATAAGAAGATTTCTCTGATAACTACACATTATTTCAAAGACTTATTGGCTGTGAAATAAGTTAAGGTTATTTCAAATGGCTTGTCTGCAAAGAAAGGTGAGATGTCTGAAATCACAGAAAGTCGAGGGGAAAATAGGTCAATATATACTTTGCTATATTGTGAACTAAGCCTTTGACCAGCCACAATGTAGAGGACCTGACACTTAGAAAATTACAAGTAAGCTGGAATCTTTAAAAACTCAAATCTTTATAAGTAAAAAGATTTATTAAAATGAATAACCAAGTGTTTTAATTGACATCAGAAGATCAAAACAATAAACCCTGAGAACATAGAAAAAAGATAAATAAAGATATGAGCAGAACTTAATACCACAGAAAACGTATAAAATTCAGTTGAGGTAGTAAGTCCAAAGAATATTCTTTGACAAGATTTAAAAGACACACTTTGATTAAGGAAAACCAAAACATAAGTAAAGAATATACAGAAAGAATCAGGACAATGTTATAGCAGAGAATATCTGAAATGCCAGTAAATTTGAACATTTGTGTAAAGTGGACCATTTCCTAGCTCCTAAACTTTACCAAAATTGACACAAGAGGAAATCATTTAAGGTCATCATGTCTGCCCTTGGCATTCTCGGAACGCCCTGGCCTCAGAATGCAGCATCTGTAGTCCATGGTAACCTGCGGAGAGGGGGTGGGGCTGAGGGAGGTTGGAACACTGCCTTCACTGAGGGAGTGGGTGGGGCCATCTCTGCTGTGACTGAACAAAGGGCAGGGGAGAAGGGGGCCCACGGCAGGGCCCTCAGAGCCCGGCAGGCCCAGTCGTGTGTCACAAGGATTTAGGCGCAGGCCAAAGTGCGCCATCTTTGTCTGCACAGCTGCCCAAACTGTCACCTTTCCACTCAGGCCGCCCTCTTATTGAAGTGTGTGTGGAACCGGTCCACGCAGTACACCTCGATGCAAAGCTAACCATAGGTCTGGGCATCATAGCTTCCTGCCAGGTGACCGAAGTTCGCAGTCAGATGGGTCGTGGGACACACGTGGGGAGACTCCTGCCCAGGCCACAGGCCGCCCAAAGCCACTATCCCAGATCGGGTGCAGTAAAGCAGTCCTGTCTGAGTCCCAGCCTCTAGAGGGGGTAGTGGACCAACACTTGTAGAAAAAGGGGTCCGCGCGGGTAACTCATTGGAGGGACACAAAAAAATCTTTGCGGACTTTCTGCTGAAGCTTACGAGCGTTCACACCTAAGCCTCTTACAAGGTCAGCTGTTTAGATAAACATGAGCTCATGATCTAAATTTACACAATAATGAAGAAATCAGCTACAAGGGGAGACAAGCAGCAAAAACAATCAATAACAGAATTAGATTCCCTAGGCCAACCATCAGATGTTGGAATCATGAGGTGAAAGGCAGAAAGTATACACAAAACTAGAACTGAAACAAGGAACAAGGATGTTTTCAAAGACTGGTAGGATCTCTAAAACATTTTTAAAGTACATGTCATTGATAAAGCTAAATACTCAATGGTTGTGTAATACAACAGATTCATCATTGAGTAGAGTGAAATTATGCTGTTTTGAAAACTATGGCAGGTCAGATTTTCTGCCTAATTATATAAGAAGATTTCTCTAAAAAATACACATTATTTCAAAGACTTATTGGCTGTGAAATAAGTTAAGATTATTTCAAATGGCTTGTCTGCAAAGAAAGGTGAGATGTAGGGAATCACAGAAAGTCGAGGGGAAAATAGGTCAATATATACATTGCTATATGGTGAACTAAGACTTAGGCCAGCCACAATGTAGAGGACCTGACCCTTAGAAACTTACAAGGAAGCTTGAATCTTGAATAGTTCAAATCTTTATAAGTTAAAAGATTTATTAAAATGAATAACCAAGTGTTTTAATTGACATCAGAAGATCAAAACAATAAACCTGGGAACATAGAAAAAATATAAATAAAGATATGAGCAGAACTTAATACAATGGAAAACGTATAAAATTTAGGTGATGTAGTAAGTCCAAAGAATATTCTTTGACAAGATTAAAAGACACACTTTGAATAAGGAAAACCAAAACATAAGTAAAGAATATACAGAAAGAATAAGGACAATGTTATAGCAGAGAGTATATGAAATGCCAGTAAATTTGAAAGATTGTGTAAAGTGGACCAGTTCCTAGCTCCTAAAATTTACCAAAACTGACACAAGAGGAAATCATTTAAGGTCATCATGTCAGCCCTTGGCATTCTCGGAATGCCCTGGACTCAGAATGCAGCATCATTAGTCCATGGTAACCTGCGAGAAGGGGCAGGGCTGAGGGAGTGTGGAACACTGCCCACACAGAGGGAGTGGGTGTGGCCATCTCTGCTGTGACTGAACAAAGGGCAGGGGAGCAGGGGGCCCAGGGCAGGGCCCTCAGAGCCCAGCAGGCCCAGTGGGGTGTCACAAGCATTTAGGCCCAGGACAAAGGGCACCATCTTTGTCTGCACAGCTGCCCAAACCCTCACCTTTCCACTCAGGCAGCTCTCTTACTTGAAGTGTGTGTGGAACCTCTCCGCGCAGTTCACCTCCCTGCACAGCTAACCATAGGTCTGGGCATCGTAGCTTCCTGACATGTGACCGAAGTTCGCTGGGAGATGGGTCCCTGGGACACACGCAGAGAGGCTCATGCCCCGGCCACAGGCCACCCACTGCCACTGCCACAGATCGCGGGGCACAAAGCAGCCCTGTCTGAGGCCGTGCCTCTAGAGGGAGTAGTGGACCAACACTTGTAGTAAACGGGGTCCTCGCGGGCAACTCATGGGAGGGACACAAATAAATCTTTGCGGACTTTCTGATGAAACTTACGAGTGATCACACCTAAGCCTCTTACAAAGTCAGATGTTTAGCTAAACATGAGCTCATGATCTAATTTTACACAATAAAGAAGAAATCAGCTACAGGGTGAGACAATCAGCAAAAACAAACTATATCAGAATTAGATTCCCTATGCCATCGATCAGACGTTGGAATAATCAGGTGCAAGGCAGAAAATATATATAAAACTGAAACTGAAACAAGGAACAAGGATGTTTTCAAAGACTGGTAGGATCTCTAAAACATTTTTAAAGTACATGTCATTGATAAAGCTAAATACTCAAAGGTTGTGTAATACAACAGATTCATCATTGAGAAGAGTGAAATTATGCTGTTTTGAAAACTATGGCAGGTCAGATTTTCTGCCTAAATATATAAGAAGATTTCTCAGAAAAATGCACATTATTTCAAAGACTTATTGGCTGTGAAATAAGTTAAGTTTATTTCAAATGGCTTGTCTGCAAAGAAAGGTGAGATGTAGGAAATCACAGAAAGTCGAGGGGAAAATAGGTCAATATATACTTTGCTATATTGTGAACTAAGCCTTTGGCCAGCCACAATGTAGAGGACCTGACCCTTAGAAACTTACAAGTAAGCTGGAATCTTTAAAAACTCAAATCTTTATAAGTAAAAAGATTTAATAAAATGAATAACCAAGTGTTTTAATTGACATCAGAAGATCAAAACAATAAACACTGAGAACATAGAAAAAAGATAAATAAAGATATGAGCAGAACTTAATACCATAGAAAACGTATAAAATTCAGTTGAGGTAGTAAGTCCAAAGAATATTCTTTGACAAGATTTAAAAGACACACTTTGATTAAGGAAAACCAAAACATAAGTAAAGAATATACAGAAAGAATCAGGACAATGTTATAGCAGAGAGTATATGAAATGCCAGTAAATTTGAACGTTTGTGTAAAGTGGACCAGTTCCTAGCTCCTAAAATTTACCAAAACTGACACAAGAGGAAATCATTTAAGGTCATCATGTCAGCCCTTGGCATTGTCGGGATGCCCTGGACTCAGAATGCAGCATCTTTAGTCCATGGTAAACTGCGGAGAGGGGGCGGGGCTGAGGGAGTTTGGAACACTGCCCTCACAGAGGGAGTGGGTGTGGCCATCTCTGCTGTGACTGAACAAAGGGCTGGGGAGCAGGGGGCCAAGGGCAGGGCCCTCAGAGCCCGGCAGGCCCAGTGGGGTGTCAAAAGCATTTAGGCCCAGGCCAAAGTGCGCCTTCTTTGTCTGCACAGCGGCACAAACTCTCACCTTTCCACTCAGGCCGCCCTCTTACTTGAAGTGTGTGTGGAACCGGTCCGCGCAGTACACCTCGATGCAAAGCTAACCATAGGTCTGGCCATCATAGCTTCCTGCCAGGTGACCGAAGTTCACAGGCAGATGGGTCGTGGGACACACGTGGGGAGACTCCTGCCCAGGCCACAGGCCGCCCAAAGCCACTATCCCAGATCGGGGGCAGCAAAGCAGTCCTGTCTGAGTCCCAGCCTCTAGAGGGAGTAGTGGACCAACACTTGTAGAAAAAGGGGTCCGCGCGGGTAACTCATTGGAGGGACACAAAAAAATCTTTGCGGACTTTCTGCTGAAGCTTACGAGCGTTCACACCTAAGCCTCTTACAAGGTCAGCTGTTTAGATAAACATGAGCTCATGATCTAAATTTACACAATAATGAAGAAATCAGCTACAAGGGGAGACAAGCAGCAAAAACAATCAATACAAGAATTAGATTCCCTAGGCCAACCATCAGATGTTGGAATAATCAGGAGCAAGGCAGAAAGTATACATAAAACTTGAAATGAAACAAGGAACAAGGATGTTTTCAAAGACTGGTAGGATCTCTAAAACATTTTTAAAGTACATGTCATTGATAAAGCTAAATACTCAATGGTTGTGTAATACAACAGATTCAACATTGAGAAGAGTGAAATTATGCTGTTTTGAAAACTATGGCAGGTCAGATTTTCTGCCTAATTATATAAGAAGATTTCTCTAAAAAATACACATTATTTCAAAGACTTATTGGCTGTGAAATAAGTTAAGGTTATTTTAAATGGCTTGTGTGCAAATAAAGGTGAGATGTAGGGAATCACAGAAAGTCGAGGGGAAAGTAGGTCAATATATACATTGCTATATGGTGAACTAAGACTTAGGCCAGCCACAATGTAGAGGACCTGACCCTTAGAAACTTACAAGTAAGCTGGAATCTTGAAAAGTTCAAATCTTTATAAGTAAAAAGATTTTTTAAAATGAATAACCAAGTGTTTTAATTGACATCAGAAGATCAAAACAATAAACCTGAGAACATAGAAACAATATAAATAAAGATATGAGTAGAACATAATCCAATAGAAAACGTATAAAATTCAGCTGATGTAGTAAGTCCAAATAATATTCTTTGACAAGATTAAAAGACACACTTTGATTAAGGAAAACCAAAACATATGTAAAGAATATACAGAAAGAATCAGGACAATGTTATAGCAGAGAGTATATGAAATGCCAGTAAATTTGAAAGTTTGTGTAAAGTGGACCAGTTCCTAGCTCCTAAAATTTACCAAAACTGACACAAGAGGAAATCATTTAAGGTCATCATGTCAGCCCTTGGCATTCTCGGAATGCCCTGGACTCATAATGCAGCATCTTTAGTCCATGGTAACCTGCGGAGAGGGGGCGGGGCTGAGGGAGTTTGGAACACTGCCCTCACAGAGGGAGTGGGTGTGGCCATCTCTGCTGTGACTGAACAAAGGGCAGGGGAGCAGGGTGCCCAGGGCAGGGCCCTCAGCGCCCGGCAGGCCCAGTGGGGTGTCACAAGCATTTGGCCCAGGACAAAGGGCGCCTTCTTTGTCTGCACAGCGGCACAAACTCTCACCTTTCCACTCAGGCCGCCCTGTTACTAGAAGTGTGTGTGGAACCTGTCCGCGCAGTACACCTCGCTGCACAGCTAACCATAGGTCTGAGCATCGTAGCTTCCTGCCAGGTGACCGATGTTCGCAGGCAGATGGGTCCCTGGGACACACGCAGAGAGGCTCCTGCCACGGCCACAGGCCACCCACTGCCACTGCCACAGATCGTGGGGCACAAAACAGCCCTGTCTGAGGCCATGCCTCTAGAGGGAGTAGTGGACCAACACTTGTAGTCAACGGGGTCCTCGCGGGTAACTCATTGGAGGGACACAAATAAATCTTTGCGGACTTTCTGATGAAACTTACGAGTGTTCACACCTAAGCCTCTTACAAAGTCACATGTTTAGCTAAACATGAGCTCATGATCTAATTTTACACAATAATGAAGAAATCAGCTACAGGGGGAGACAATCAGCAAAAACAATCAATACCAGGATTAGATTCCCTAGGCCATCGATCAGACGTTGGAATAATCAGGTGCAAGGCAGAAAATATACATAAAACTGGAACTGAAACAAGGAACAAGGATGTTTTCAAAGACTGGTAGGATCTCTAAAACATTTTTAAAGTACATGTCATTGATAAAGCTAAATACTCAAAGGTGGTGTAATACAACAGATTCATCATTGAGAAGAGTGAAATTATGCTGTTTTGAAAACTATGGCAGGTCAGATTTTCTGCCTAAATATATAAGAAGATTTGTCTGAAAACTACACATTATTTCAAAGACTTATTGGCTGTGAAATAAGTTAAGGTTATTTCAAATGGCTTGTCTGCAAAGAAAGGTGAGATGTAGGAAATCACAGAATGTCGATGGGAAAATAGGTCAATATATACTTTGCTATATTTTGAACTAAGCTTTTGGCCAGCCACAATGTAGAGGACCTAACCCTTAGAAACTTACAAGTATGCTGGAATCTTTAAAAATTCAAATCTTTATAAGTAAAAAGATTTATTAAAATGAATAACCAAGTGTTTTAATTGACATCAGAAGATCAAAACAATAAACCCTGAGAACATAGAAAAAAGATAAATAAAGATATGAGCAGAACTTAATACCACAGAAAACGTATAAAATTCAGTTGAGGTAGTAAGTCCAAAGAATATTCTTTGACAAGATTTAAAAGACACACTTTGATTAAGGAAAACCAAAACATAAGTAAAGAATATACAGAAAGAATCAGGACAATGTTATAGCAGAGAGTATATGAAATGCCAGTAAATTTGAACGTTTGTGTAAAGTGGACCAGTTCCTAGCTCCTAAAATTTACCAAAACTGACACAAGAGGAAATCATTTAAGGTCATTATGTCACCCCTTGGCATTCTCGGAATGCCCTGGACTCAGAATGCAGCATCTTTAGTCCATGGTAACCTGCGGAGAGGGGGCGGGGCTGAGGGAGTTTGGAACACTGCCCTCACAGAGGGAGTGGGTGTGGCCATCTCTGCTGTGACTGAACAAAGGGCAGGGGAGCAGGGGTCCCAGGGCAGGGCCCTCAGAGCCCGGCAGGCCCAGTGGGGTGTCACAAGCATTTGGCCAAGGACAAAGGGCGCCTTCTTTGTCTGCACAGCGGCACAACCTCTCACCTTTCCACTCAGGCCGCCCTCTTACTTGAAGTGTGTGTGGAACCTGTCCGCGCAGTACACCTCGCTGCACAGCTAACCATAGGTCTGAGCATCGTAGCTTCCTGCCAGGTGACCGAAGTTCGCAGGCAGATGGGTCCCTGGGACACACGCAGAGAGGCTCCTGCGCCGGCCACAGGCCACCCACTGCCACTGCCACAGATCGTGGGGCACAAAACAGCCCTCTCTGAGGCCGTGCCTCTAGAGGGAGTAGTGGACCAACACTTGTAGTCAACGGGGTCCTCGTTGGTAACTCATTGGAGGGACACAAATAAATCTTTGCGGACTTTCTGATGAAACTTACGAGTGTTCACAGCTAAGCCTCTTACAAAGTCAGATGTTTAGCTAAACATGAGCTCATGATCTAATTTTACACAATAATGAAGAAATCAGCTACAGGGGGAGACAATCAGCAAAAACAATCAATACCAGAATTAGATTCCCTAGACCATCGATCAGACGTTGGAATAATCAGGTGCAAGGCAGAAAATATACATAAAACTGGAACTGAAACAAGGAACAAGGATGTTTTCAAAGACTGGTAGGATCTCTAAAACATTTTTAAAGTACATGTCATTGATAAAGCTAAATACTCAAAGGTGGTGTAATACAACAGATTCATCATTGAGAAGAGTGAAATTATGCTGTTTTGAAAACTATGGCAGGTCAGATTTTCTGCCTAAATATATAAGAAGATTTCTCTGAAAACTACACATTATTTCAAAGACTTATTGGCTGTGAAATAAGTTAAGGTTATTTCAAATGGCTTGTCTGCAAAGAAAGGTGAGATGTAGGAAATCACAGAAAGTCGATGGGAAAATAGGTCAATATATACTTTGCTATATTTTGAACTAAGCTTTTGGCCAGCCACAATGTAGAGGACCTAACCCTTAGAAACTTAAAAGTAAGCTGGAATCTTTAAAAATTCAAATCTTTATAAGTAAAAAGATTTATTAAAATGAATAACCAAGTGTTTTAATTGACATCAGAAGATCAAAACAATAAACCCTGAGAACATAGAAAAAAGATAAATAAAGATATGAGCAGAACTTAATAACACAGAAAACGTATAAAATTCAGTTGAGGTAGTAAGTCCAAAGAATATTCTTTGACAAGATTTAAAAGACACACTTTGATTTAGGAAAACCAAAACATAAGTCAAGAATAAACAGAAAGAATCAGGACAATGTTATAGCAGAGAATATACGAAATGCCAGTAAATTTGAACATTTGTGTAAAGTGGACCATTTCCTAGCTCCTAAACTTTACCAAAATTGACACAAGAGGAAATCATTTAAGGTCATCATGTCAGCCCTTGGCATTCTCGGAACGCCCCCGCCTCAGAATGCAGCATCTGTAGTCCATGGTAACCTGCGGAGAGTGGGCGGGGCTGAGGGAGGCTGCAACACTGCCCTCACTGAGGGAGTGGGTGCGGCCATCTCTGCTGTGACTGAACAAAGGGCAGGGGAGCATAGGGCCCTGGGCAGGGCCTTCAGAGCCCGGCAGGCCCAGTGAGGTGTCACAAGCATTTAGGCCCAGGCCAAAGGGGGCCTTCTTTGTCTGCACAGCTGCCCAAACTCTCACCTTTCCACTCAGGCCGCCCTCTTACTTGAAGTGTGTGTGGAACAGGTCCGAGCAGTACACCTCGATGCAAAGCTAACCATAGGTCTGGGCATCATAGCTTCCTGCCAGGTGACCGATGTTCGCAGGCAGATGGCTCGTGGGACACACGTGGGGACACTCCGGCCCAGGCCACAGGCCGCCCAAATCCACTATCCCAGATCGGGGGCAGCAAAGCAGTCCTGTCTGTGTCGCTGCCTCTAGAGGGCGTAGTGGACCAACACTTGTAGAAAAATGGGTCCGCGCGGGTAACTCATTGGAGGGACACAAAAAAATCTTTTCGGAGTTTCTGCTGAAGCTTACGATCGTTCACACCTAAGCCTCTTACAAGGTCAGCTGTTCAGATAAACATGAGCTCATGATCTAAATTTACACAATAATGAGGAAATCAGCTACAAGGGGAGACAAGCAGCAAAAACAATCAATACCAGAATTAGATTCCCTAGGCCAACCATCAGATGTTGGAATAATCAGGTGCAAGGCAGAAAGTATACACAAAACTGGAACTTAAACAAGGAACAAGAATGTTTTCAAAGACTGGTAGGATCTCTAAAACATTTTTAAAGTACATGTCATTGATAAAGCTAAATACTCAATGGTTGTGTAATACAACAGATTCATCATTGAGAAGAGTGAAACTATGCTGTTTTGAAAACTATGGCAGGTCAGATTTTCTGCCTAATTATATAAGAAGATTTCTCTAAAAAATACACATTATTTCAAAGACTTATTGGCTGTGAAATAAGTTAAGGGTATTTCAAATGGCTTGTGTGCAAAGAAAGGTGAGATGTAGGGAATCACAGAAAGCCGAGGGGAAAATAGGTCAATATATACATTGCTATATGGTGAACTAAGACTTAGGCCAGCCACAATGTAGAGGACCTGACACTTAGAAACTTCCAAGTAAGCTGGAATCTTTAATAATTCAAATCTTTATAAGTAAAAAGATTTATTAAAATGAATAAACAAGTGTTTTAATTGACATCAGAAGATCAAAACAATAAACCCTGAGAACATAGAAAACATATAAATAAAGATATGAGCAGAACTTAATACAATAGAAAACGTATAAAATTCAGGTGATGTAGTAAGTCCAAAGAATATTCTTTGACAAGATTAAAAGACACACTTTGATTAAGGAAAACCAAAACATAAGTAAAGAATATTCAGAAAGAATCAGGACAATGTTATAGCAGAGAGTATATGAAATGCCAGTAAATTTGAAGGTTTGTGTAAAGTGGACCAGTTCCTAGCTCCTAAAATTTACCAAAACAGACACAAGAGGAAATCATTTAAGGTCATCATGTCAGCCCTTGGCATTCTCGGAATGCCCTGGACTCAGAATGCAGCATCCTTAGTCCATGGGAACCTGCGGAGAAGGGGTGGGGCTGAGGGAGTTTGGAACACTGCCCTCACAGAGGGAGTGGGTGTGGCCATCTCTGCTGTGACTGAACAAAGGGCAGGGGAGCAGGGGGCCCAGGGCAGGGCCCTCAGAGCCCGGCAGGCCCTGTGGTGTGTCACAAGCATTTATGCCCAGGACAAAGGATGCCTTCTTTGTCTGCACAGCTGCCCAAACTCTCACCTTTCCACTCAGGCCGCCCTCTTACTTGAAGTGTGTGTGGAACCTCTCCGCGCAGTTCACCTCCCTGCACAGCTAACCATAGGTCTTGGCATCGTAGCTTCCTGACATGTGACCGAAGTTCGCTGGGAGATGGGTCCCTGGGACACACGCAGAGAGGCTCATGCCCCGGCCACAGGCCACCCACTGCCACTGCCACAGATCGCGGGGCACAAAGCAGCCCTGTCTGAGGCCATGCCTCTAGAGGGAGTAGTGGACCAACACTTGTAGTAAACGGGGTCCTCGCGGGCAACTCATGGGAGGGACACAAATAAATCTTTGCGGACTTTCTGATGAAACTTATGAGTGATCACACCTAAGCCTCTTACAAAGTCAGATGTTTAGCTAAACATGAGCTCATGATCTAATTTTACACAATAATGAAGAAATCAGCTACAGGGTGAGACAATCAGCAAAAACAAACAATATCAGAATTAGATTCCCTATGCCATCGATCAGACGTCGGAATAATCAGGTGCAAGGCAGAAAATATATATAAAACTGAAACTGAAACAAGGAACAAGGATGTTTTCAAAGACTGGTAGGATCTCTAAAACATTTTTAAAGTACATGTCATTGATAAAGCTAAATACTCAATGGTTGTGTAATACAACAGATTCATCAATGAGCAGAGTGAATTTATGCTGTTTTGAAAACTATGGCAGGTCAGATTTTCTGCCTAATTATATAAGAAGATTTCTCTAAAAAATACACATTATCTCAAAGACTTATTGGCTGTGAAATAAGTTAAAGGTATTTCAAATGGCTTGTTTGCAAAAAAGGTGAGATGTAGGGAATCACAGAAAGTCGAGGGGAAAATAGGTCAATATATACATTGCTATATGGTGAACTAAGACTTAGGCCAGCCACAATGTAGAGGACCTGACCCTTAGAAACTTACAAGTAAGCTGGAATCTTGAAAAGTTCAAATCTTTATAAGTAAAAAGATTTATTAAAATGAATAACCAAGTGTTTTAATTGACATCAGAATATCAAAACAATAAACCTGAGAACATAGAAAACATATAAATAAAGATATGAGCAGAACTTAATACAATAGAAAACGTATAAAATTCAGGTGATGTAGTAAGTCCAAAGAATATTCTTTGACAAGATTAAAAGACACACTTTGATTAAGGAAAACCAAAACATAAGTAAAGAATATACAGTAAGAATCAGGACAATGTTATAGCAGAGAGTATATGAAATGCCAGTAAATTTGAAGGTTTGTTTAAAGTGGACCAGTTCCTAGCTCCTAAAATTTACCAAAACTGACACAAGAGGAAATCATTTAAGGTCATCATGTCAGCCCTTGGCATTCTCGGAATGCCCTGGACTCAGAATGCAGCATCTTTAGTCCATGGTAACCTGCGGAGAGGGGGCGGAGCTGAGGGAGTTTGGAACACTGCCCTCACAGAGGGAGTGGGTGTGGCCATCTCTGCTGTGACTGAACAAAGGGCAGGGGAGCAGGGGTCCCAGGGCAGGGCCCTCAGAGCCCGGCAGGCCCAGTGGGGTGTCACAAGCATTTAGGCCCAGGACAAAGGGCGCCTTCTTTGTCTGCACAGCGGCGCAAACTCTCACCTTTCCACTCAGGCCGCCCTCTTACTTGAAGTGTGTGTGGAACCTGTCCGTGCAGTACACCTCGCTGCACAGCTAACCATAGGTCTGGGCATCGTAGCTTCCTGCCAGGTGACCGAAGTTCGCAGGCAGATGGGTCCCTGGGACACACGCAGAGAGACTCCTGCCCCGGCCACAGGCCATCCACTGCCACTGCCACAGATCGTGGGGCACAAAGCAGCCCTGTCTGAGGCTGTGCCTCTAGAGGGAGTAGTGGACCAACACTTGAGGTAAACGGCGTCCTCGCGGGCAACTCATTGGAGGGACACAAATAAATCTTTGCGGAGTTTCTGATGAAACTTACGAGTGTTCACACCTAAGCCTCTTACAAAGTCAGATGTTTAGGTAAACATGAGCCATGATCTAATTTTACACAATAATGAAGAAATCAGCTACAGGGGGAGACAATCAGCAAAAACAATCAATACCAGAATTAGATTCCCTAGGCCAACCATCAGATGTTGGAATAATCAGGTGCAAGGAAGAAAGTATACATAAAACTTGAACTGAAACAAGGAACAAGGATGTTTTCAAAGACTGGTAGGATCTCTAAAACATTTTTAAAGTACATGTCATTGATAAAGCTAAATACTCAATGGTTGTGTAATACAACAGATTCATCATTGAGCAGAGTGAAATTATGCTGTTTTGAAAACAATGGCAGGTCAGATTTTCTGCCTAATTATATAAGAAGATTTCTCTAAAAAATACACATTATTTCAAAGACATATTGGCTGTGAAATAAGTTAAGTGTATTTCAAATGGCTTGTTTCCAAAGAAAGGTGAGATGTAGGGAATCACAGAAAGTCGAGGGGAAAATAGGTCAATATATACATTGCCATATGGTGAACTAAGACTTAGGCCAGCCACAACGTAGAGGACCTGACCCTTAGAAACATACAAGTAAGCTGGAATCTTGAAAAGTTCAAATATTTATAAGTAAAAAGATTTATTAAAATGAATAACCAAGTGTTTTAATTGACATCAGAATATCAAAACAATAAACCTGAGAACATAGAAAACATATAAATAAAGATATGAGCAGAACTTAATACAATAGAAAACGTATAAAATTCAGGTGATGTAGTAAGTCCAAAGAATATTCTTTGACAAGATTAAAAGACACACTTTGATTAAGGAAAACCAAAACATAAGTAAAGAATATACAGAAAGAATCAGGACAATGTTATAGCAGAGAGTATATGAAATGCGAGTAAATTTGAACGTTTGTGTAAAGTGGACCAGTTCCTAGCTCCTAAAATTTACCAAAACTGACACAAGAGGAAATCATTTAAGGTCATCATGTCAGCCCTTGGCATTCTCGGAATGCCCTGGACTCAGAATGCAGCATCCTTACTCCATGGGAACCTGCGGAGAAGGGGTGGGGCTGAGGGAGTTTGGAACACTGCCCTCACAGAGGGAGTGGGTGTGGCCATCTCTGCTGTGACTGAACAAAGGGCAGGGGAGCAGGGGGCCCAGGGCAGGGCCCTCAGAGCCCGGCAGGCCCAGTGGTGTGTCACAAGCATTTATGCCCAGGACAAAGGAAGCCTTCTTTGTCTGCACAGCTGCCCAAACTCTCACCTTTCCACTCAGGCCGCCCTCTTACTTGAAGGGTGTGTGGAACCTGTCCACGCAGTACACCTCGCTGCACAGCTAACCATAGGTCTTGGCATCGTAGCTTCCTGTCAGGTGTCCGAAGTTCGCATGCAGATGGGTCCCTGGGACACACGCAGAGAGGCTCCTGCCCCGGCCTCAGGCCACCCACTGCCACTGCCCCAGATCGTGGGGCACAAAGCAGCCCTGTCTGAGGCCGTGCCTCTAGAGGGAGTAGTGGACCAACACTTGTAGTCAACGGGGTCCTCGCGGACAACTCATTGGAGGGACACAAATAAATCTTTGCGGACTTTCTGATGAAACTTACGAGTGTTCACACCTAAGCCTCTTACAAAGTCACATGTTTAGCTAAACATGAGCTCATGATCTAAATTTACACAATAATGAAGAAATCAGCTACAGGGGGAGACAATCAGCAAAAACAATCAATACCAGAATTAGATTCCCTAGGCCATCGATCAGACGTTGGAATAATCAGGTGCAAGGCAGAAAATATACATAAAACTGGAACTGAAACAAGGAACAAGGATGTTTTCAAAGACTGGTAGGATCTCTAAAACATTTTTAAAGTACATGTCACTGATAAAGCTAAATACTCAAAGGTTGTGTAATACAACAGCTTCATCATTGAGAAGAGTGAAATTATGCTGTTTTGAAAACTATGGCAGGTCAGATTTTCTGCCTAAATATATAATAAGATTTCTCAGAAAAATGCACATTATTTCAAAGACTTATTGGCTGTGAAATAAGTTAAGGTTATTTCAAATGGCTTGTCTGCAAAGAAAGGTGAGATGTCCAAATCACTGAAAGTCGAGGGGAAAATAGGTAAATATATACTTTGCTATATTTTGAACTAAGCATTTGGCCAGCCACAATGTAGAGGACCTGACCCTTAGAAACTTACAAGTAAGCTGGAATCTTGAAAAATTCAAATCTTTATAAGTAAAAAGATTTATTAAAATGAATAACCAAGTGTTTTAATTGACATCAGAAGATCAAAACAATAAACCCTGAGAACATAGAAAAAAGATAAATAAAGATATGAGCAGAACTTAATACCACAGAAAACGTATAAAATTCAGTTGAGGTAGTAAGTCCAAAGAATATTCTTTGACAAGATTTAAAAGACACACTTTGATTAAGGAAAACCAAAACATAAGTAAAGAATATACAGAAAGAATCAGGACAATGTTATAGCAGAGAATATCTGAAATGCCAGTAAATTTGAACATTTGTGTAAAGTGGACCATTTCCTAGCTCCTAAAGTTTACCAAAATTGACACAAGAGGAAATCATTTAAGGTCATCATGTCTGCCCTTGGCATTCTCGGAACGCCCTGGCCTCAGAATGCAGCATCTGTAGTCCATGGTAAACTGCGGAGAGGGGGCGGGGCTGAGGGAGGTTGGAACACTGTCTTCACTGAGGGAGTGGGTGGGGCCATCTCTGCTGTGACTGAACAAAGGGCAGGGGAGAAGGGGGCCCACGGCAGGGCCCTCAGAGCCCGGCAGGCCCAGTCGTGTGTCACAAGCATTTAGGCCCAGGCCAAAGTGCGCCTTCTTTGTCTGCACAGCTGCCCAAACTGTCACCTTTCCACTCAGGCCGCCCTCTTACTTGAAGTGTGTGTGGAACTGGTCCGCGCAGTACACCTCGATGCAAAGCTAACCATAGGTCTGGGCATCATAGCTTCCTACCAGGTGACCGAAGTTCGCAGGCAGATGGGTCGTGGGACACACGTGGGGAGCCTCCTGCCCAGGCCACAGGCCGCCCAAAGCCACTATCCCAGATCGGGTGCAGCAAAGCAGTCCTGTCTGAGTCCCAGCCTCTAGAGGGAGTAGTGGACCAACACTTGTAGAAAAAGGGGTCCGCGCGGGTAACTCATTGGAGGGCCACAAAAAAATAATTGCAGACTTTCTGCTGAAGCTTACGAGCGTTCACACCTAAGCCTCTTACAAGGTCAGCTGTTTAGATAAACATGAGCTCATGATCTAAATTTACACAATAATGAAGAAATCAGCTACAAGGGGAGACAAGCAGCAAAAACAATCAATACCAGAATTAGATTCCCAAGGCCAACCATCAGATGTTGGAATAATCAGGTGCAAGGCAGAAAGTATACACAAAACTGGAACAGAAACAAGGAACAAGGATGTTTTCAAAGACTGGTAGGATCTCTAAAACATTTTTAAAGTACATGTCATTGATAAAGCTAAATACTCAATGGTTGTGTAATACAACAGATTCATCATTGAGAAGAGTGAAATTATGCTGTTTTGAAAACTATGGCAGGTCAGATTTTCTGCCTAATTATATAAGAAGATTTCTCTAAAAAATACACATTATTTCAAAGACTTATTGGCTGTGAAATAAGTTAAGGGTATTTCAAATGGCTTGTGTGCAAAGAAAGGTGAGATGTAGGGAATCACAGAAAGCCGAGGGGAAAATACGTCAATATATACATTGCTATATGGTGAACTAAGACTTAGGCCAGCCACAATGTAGAGGACCTGACCCTTAGAAACTTACAAGTAAGCTGGAATCTTGAAAAGTTCAAATCTTAATAAGTAAAAATATTTTTTAAAATGAATAACCAAGTGTTTTAATTGACATCAGAAGATCAAAACTATAAAACCTGAGAACATAGAAAAAATATAAATAAAGATATGAGCAGAACTTAATACAATAGAAAACGTATAAAATTCAGGTGATGTAGTAAGTCCAAAGAATATTCTTTGACAAGATTAAAAGACACACTTTGATTAAGGAAAACCAAAACATAAGTAAAGAATATACAGAAAGAATCAGGAGAATGTTATAGCAGAGATTATATGAAATGCCAGTAAATTTGAAGGTTTGTGTAAAGTGGACCAGTTCCTAGCTCCTAAAATTTACCAAAACTGACAGAAGAGGAAATCATTTAAGGTCATCATGTCAGCCCTTGGCATTCTCGGAATGCCCTGGACTCAGAATGCAGCATCTTTAGTCCATGGTAACCTGCGGAGAGGGGGCGGGGCTGAGGGAGTTTGGAACACTGCCCTCACAGAGGGAGTGGGTGTGGCCATCTCTGCTGTGTCTGAAGAAATGGCAGGGGAGCAGGGGGCCCAGGGCAGGGCCCTCAGAGCCCGGCAGGCCCAGTTGGGTGTCACAAGCATTTAGGCCCAGGACAAAGGGCGCCTTCTTTGTCTGCACAGCGGCACAAACTCTCACCTTTCCACTCAGGCCGCCCTCTTACTTGAAGTGTGTGTGGAACCTGTCCGCGCAGTACACCTCGCTGCACAGCTAACCATAGGTCTGAGCATCGTAGCTTCCTGCCCGGTGACCGAAGTTCGCAGGCAGATGGGTCCCTGGGACACACGCAGAGAGGCTCCTGCCCCGGCCACAGGCCACCCACTGACACTGCCCCAGATCGTGGGGAACAAAGCAGCCCTGTCTGAGGCCGTGCCTCTAGAGGGAGTAGTGGACCAACACTTGTTGTCAACGGGGTCCTCGCGGGCAACTCATTGGAGGGACACAAATAAATCTTTGCGGACTTTCTGATGAAACTTACGAGTGTTTACACCTAAGCCTCTTACAAAGTCAGATGTTTAGCTAAACATGAGCTCATGATCTAATTTTACACAATAATGAAGAAATCAGCTACAGGGGGAGACAATCAGCAAAAACAATCAATACCAGAATTAGATTCCCTAGACCATCGATCAGACGTTGGAATAATCAGGTGCAAGGCAGAAAATATACATAAAACTGCAACTGAAACAAGGAACAAGGATGTTTTCAAAGACTGGTAGGATCTCTAAAACAATTTTAAGTACATGTCATTGATAAAGCTAAATACTCAAAGGTTGTGTAATACAACAGATTCATCATTGAGAAGAGTGAAATTATGCTGTTTTGAAAACTATGGCAGGTAAGATTTTCTGCCTAAATATATAAGAAGATTTCTCTGAAAAAAGCACATTATTTCAAAGACTTATTGGCTGTGAAATAAGTTAAGGTTATTTCAAATGGCTTGTCTGCAAAGAAAGGTGAGATGTAGGAAAGCACAGAAAGTCGAGGGGAAAATAGGTCAATATATACTTTGCTATATTGTGAACTAAGCCTTTGGCCAGCCACAATGTAGAGGACCTGACCCTTAGAAACTTACAAGTAAGCTGGAATCTTTAAAAATTCAAATCTTTATAAGTAAAAAGATTTATTAAAATGAATAACCAAGTGTTTTAATTGACATCAGAAGATCAAAACAATAAACTCTGTGAACATAGAAAAAAGATAAATAAAGATATGAGCAGAACTTAATACCACAGAAAACGTATAAAATTCAGTTGAGGTAGTAAGTCCAAAGAATATTCTTTGACAAGATTTAAAAGACACACTTTGATTAAGGAAAACCAAAACATAAGTAAAGAATATACAGAAAGAATCAGGACAATGTTATAGCAGAGAATATCTGAAATGCCAGTAAATTTGAACATTTCTGTAAAGTGGACCATATCCTAGCTCCTAAAGTTTACCAAAATTGACACAAGAGGAAATCATTTAAGGTCATCATGTCTGCCCGTGGCATTTTCGGAAAGCCCTGGCCTCAGAATGCAGCATCTGTTGTCCATGGTAACCTGGGGAGTGGTGGCGGGGCTGAGGGAGGTTGGAACACTGCCTTCACTGAGGGAGTGAGTGGGGCCATCTCTGCTGTGCCTGAATAAAGGGCAGGGGAGAAGGGGACCAATGGCAGGGCCCTCAGATCCCGGCAGGCACAGTCGTGTGTCACAAGCATTTATGCACAGGTCAAAGTGCACCTTCTTTGTCTGCACAGCTGCCCAAACTCTCACCTTTCCACTCAGGCCGCCCTCTTACTTGAAGTGTGTGTGGAACCTGTCCGCGCAGTACACCTCGCTGCAAAGCTAACCATAGGTCTGGGCATCATAGCTTCCTGCCAGGTGACCGAAGTTCGCAGGCAGATGGGTCGTGGGACACACGTGGTGAGCCTCCAGCCCAGGCCACAGGCCGCCCAAAGCCACTATCCCAGATCGGGGGCAGCCAAGCAGTCCTGTCTGAGTCCCAGCTTCTAGAGGGAGTAGTGGACCAACACTTGTAGAAAAAGCGGTCCGCGCGGGTAACTCATTGGAGGGACACAAAAAAATCTTTGCGGACTTTCTGCTGAAGCTTACGAGCGTTCACACCTAAGACTCTTACAAGGTCAGCTGTTTAGCTAAACATGAGCTCATGATCTAAATTTACACAATAATGAAGAAATCAGATACAAGGGGAGACAAGCAGCAAAAACAATCAATACTAGAATTAGATTCCCTAGGCCAACCATCAGATGTTGGAATAATCAGGTCAAGGCAGAAAGTCCACATAAAACTGGAACAGAAACAAGAAATATGGATGTTTTCAAAGACTGGTAGGATCTCTAAAACATTTTTAAAGTACATGTCATTGATAAAGCTAAATACTCAATGGTTGTGTAATACAACAGATTCAACATTGAGAAGAGTGGAATTATGCTGTTTTGAAAACTATGGCAGGTCAGATTTTCTGTCTAATTATATAAAAAGATTTCTCTAAAAAATACACATTATTTCAAAGACTTATTGGCTGTGAAATAAGTTAAGATTATTTCAAATGGCTTGTCTGCAAAGAAAGGTGAGATGTAGGGAATCACAGAAAGTCGAGGGGAAAATAGGTCCATATATACATTGCTATATGGTGAACTAAGACTTAGGCCAGCCACAATGTAGAGGACCTGACCCTTAGAATCTTACAAGTAAGCTTGAATCTTGAATAGTTCAAATCTTTATAAGTTAATAGATTTATTAAAATGAATAACCAAGTGTTTTAATTGACATCAGAAGATCAAAACAATAAACCTGAGAACATAGAAAAAATATAAATAAAGATATGAGCAGAACTTAATACAATGGAAAACGTATAAAATTCAGGTGATGTAGTAAGTCCAAAGAATATTCTTTGACAAGATTAAAAGACACACTTTGAATAAGGAAAACCAAAACATAAGTAAAGAATATACAGAAAGAATAAGGACAATGTTATAGCAGAGAGTATATGAAATGCCAGTAAATTTGAAAGATTGTGTAAAGTGGACCAGTTCCTAGCTTCTAAAATTTACCAAGACTGACACAAGAGGAAATCATTTAAGGTCATCATGTCAGCCCTTGGCATTCTCGGAATGCCCTGGACTCAGAATGCAGCATCATTAGTCCATGGTAACCTGCGGAGAAGGGGCGGGGCTGAGGGAGTGTGGAACACTGCCCACACAGAGGGAGTGGGTGTGGCCATCTCTGCTGTGACTGAACAAAGGGCAGGGGAGCAGGGGGCCTAGGGCACGGCCCTCAGAGCCCGGCAGGCCCAGTGGGGTGTCACAAGCATTTAGGCCCAGGACAAAGGGCACCATCTTTGTCTGCACAGCTGCCCAAACCCTCACCTTTCCACTCAGGCAGCCCTCTTACTTGAAGTGTGTGTGGAACCTCTCCGCGCAGTTCACCTCCCTGCACAGCTAACCATAGGTCTTGGCATCGTAGCTTCCTGACATGTGACCGAAGTTCGCTGGGAGATGGGTCCCTGGGACACACGCAGAGAGGCTCATGCCCCGGCGACAGGCCACCCACTGCCACTGCCACAGATCGCAGGGCACAAAGCAGCCCTGTCTGAGGCCGTGCCTCTAGAGGGAGTAGTGGACCAACACTTGTAGTAAACGGGGTCCTCGCGGGCAACTCATGGGAGGGACACAAATAAATCTTTGCGGACTTTCTGATGACTCTTACGAGTGATCACACCTAAGCCTCTTACAAAGTCAGATGTTTAGCTAAACATGAGCTCATGATCTAATTTTACACAATAATGAAGAAATCAGCTAAAGGGTGAGACAATCAGCAAAAACAAACAATATCAGAATTAGATTCCCTATGCCATCGATCAGACGTTGGAATAATCAGGTGCAAGGCAGAAAATATATATAAAACTGAAACTGAAACAAGGAACAAGGATGTTTTCAAAGACTGGTAGGATCTCTAAAACATTTTTAAAGTACATGTCACTGATAAATCTAAATACTCATAGGTTGTGTAATACAACAGTTTCATCACTGAGAAGAGTGAAATTATGCTGTTTTGAAAATTACGGCAGGTCAGATTTTCTGCCTAAATATATAAGAACATTTCTCTGAAAAATGCACATTATTTCAAAGATTTATTGGCTGTGAAATAAGTTAAGTTTATTTCAAATGGCTTGTCTGCAAAGAAAGGTGAGATGTAGGAAATCACAGAAAGTCGAGGGGAAAATAGGTCAATATATACTTTGCTATATTGTGAACTAAGCCTTTGGCCAGCCACAATGTAGAGGACCTGACCCTTAGAAACTTACAAGTAAGCTGGAATCTTTAAAAACTCAAATCTTTATAAGTAAAAAGATTTATTAAAATGAATAACCAAGTGTTTTAATTGACATCAGAAGATCAAAACAATAAACACTGAGAACATAGAAAAAAGATAAATAAAGATATGAGCAGAACTTAATACCATAGAAAACGTATAAAATTCAGTTGAGGTAGTAAGTCCAAAGAATATTCTTTGACAAGATTAAAAGACACACTTTGATTAAGGAAAACCAAAATATAAGTAAAGAATATACAGAAAGAATCAGGACAATGTTATAGCAGAGAGTATATGAAATGCCAGTAAATTTGAAGGTTTGTGTAAAGTGGACCAGTTCCTAGCTCCTAAAATTTACCAAAACTGACACAAGAGGAAATCATTTAAGGTCATCATGTCAGCCCTTGGCATTCTCGGGATGCCCTGGACTCAGAATGCAGCATCTTTAGTCCATGGTAACCTGCGGAGAGGGGGCGGGGCTGAGGGAGTTTGGAACACTGCCCACACAGAGGGAGTGGGTGTGGCCATCTCTGCTGTGACTGAACAAAGGGCAGGGGAGCAGGGGTCCCAGGGCAGGGCCCTCAGCGCCCGGCAGGCCCAGTGGGGTGTCACAAGCATTTGGCCAAGGACAAAGGGCGCCTTCTTTGTCAGCACAGCGGCACAAACACTCACCTTTCCACTCAGGCCGCCCTCTTACTTGAAGTGTGTGTGGAACCTGTCCGCGCAGTACACCTCGCTGCACAGCTAACCATAGGTCTGAGCATCGTAGCTTCCTGCCAGGTGACCGAAGTTCGCAGGCAGATGGGTCCCTGGGACACACGCAGAGAGGCTCCTGCCCCGGCCACAGGCCACCCACTGCCACTGCCACAGATCGTGGGGCACAAAACAGCCCTGTCTGAGGCCGTGCCTCTAGAGGGAGTAGTGGACCAACACTTGTAGTCAACGGGGTCCTCGCGGGTAACTCATTGGAGGGACACAAATAAATCTTTGCGGACTTTCTGATGAAACTTACGAGTGTTCACACCTAAGCCTCTTACAAAGTCAGATGTTTAGCTAAACATGAGCTCATGATCTAATTTTACACAATAATGAAGAAATCAGCTACAGGGGGAGACAATCAGCAAAAACAATCAATACCAGAATTAGATTCCCTAGACCATCGATCAGACGTTGGAATAATCAGGTGCAAGGCAGAAAATATACATAAAACTGGAACTGAAACAAGGAACAAGGATGTTTTCAAAGACTGGTAGGATCTCTAAAACATTTTTAATGTACATGTCATTGATAAAGCTAAATACTCAAAGGTTGTGTAATACAACAGATTCATCATTGAGAAGAGTGAAATTATGCTGTTTTGAAAACTATGGCAGGTCAGATTTTCTGCCTAAATATATAAGAAGATTTCTCTGAAAACTACACATTATTTCAAAGACTTATTGGCTGTGAAATAAGTTAAGGTTATTTCAAATGGCTTGTCTGCAAAGAAAGGTGAGATGTAGGAAATCACAGAAAGTCGATGGGAAAATAGGTCAATATATACTTTGCTATATTTTGAACTAAGCCTTTGGCCAGCCACAATGTAGAGGACCTGACCCTTAGAAACTTACAAGTAAGCTGGAATCTTTAAAAATTCAAATCTTTATAAGTAAAAAGATTTATTAAAATGAATAACCAAGTGTTTTAATTGACATCAGAAGATCAAAACAATAAACCCTGAGAACATAGAAAAAAGATAAATTAAGATATGAGCAGAACTTAATACCACAGAAAACGTATAAAATTCAGTTGAGGTAGTAAGTCCAAAGAATATTCTTTGACAAGATTTAAAAGACACACTTTGATTAAGGAAAACCAAAACATAAGTCAAGAATAAACAGAAAGAATCAGGACAATGTTATAGCAGAGAATATATGAAATGCCAGTAAATTTGAACATTTGTGTAAAGTGGACCATTTCCTAGCTCCTAAACTTTACCAAAATTGACACAAGAGGAAATCATTTAAGGTCATCATGTCAGCCCTTGGCATTCTCGGCATGCCCTGGCCTCAGAATGCAGCATCTGTAGTCCATGGTAACCTGCGGAGAGTGGGCGGGGCTGAGGGAGGCTGGAACCCTGCCCTCACTGAGGGAGTGGGTGCGGCCATCTCTGCTGTGACTGAACAAAGGGCAGGGGAGCAGGGGGCCCAGGGCAGGGCCCTCAGAGCCTGGCAGGCCCAGTGGGGTGTCACAAGCATTTAGGCCCAGGCCAAAGGGCGCCTTCTTTGTCTGCACAGCTGCCCAAACTCTCACCTTTCCACTCAGGCCGCCCTCTTACTTGAAGTGTGTGTGGAACCGGTCCGTGCAGTACACCTCGATGCAAAGCTAACCATAGGTCTGGGCATCATAGCTTCCTGCCAGGTGACCGTTGTTCACAGGCAGATGGGTCGTGGGACACACGTGGGGAGACTCCTGCCCAGGCCACAGGCCGCCCAAATCCACTATCCCAGATCGGGGGCAGCAAAGCAGTCCTGTCTGAGTCCCAGCCTCTAGAGGGCGTAGTGGACCAACACTTGTAGGTAAAGGGGTCCGCGCGGGTAACTCATTGGAGGGCCACAAAAAATCTTTGCGGACTTTCTGCTGAAGCTTACGAGCGTTCACACCTAAGCCTCTTACAAGGTCAGCTGTTCAGATAAACATGAGCTCATGATCTAAATTTACACAATAATGAAGAAATCAGCTACAAGGGGAGACAAGCAGCAAAAACAATCAATACCAGAATTAGATTCCCTAGGCCAACAATCAGATGTTGGAATAATCAGGTGCAAGGCAGAAAGTATACACAAAACTGGAACTGAAACAAGGAACAAGGATGTTTTCAAAGACTGGTAGGATCTCTAAAACATTTTTAAAGTACATGTCATTGATAAAGCTAAAAACTCAATGGTTGTGTAATACAACAGATTCATCATTGAGAAGAGTGAAATTATGCTGTTTTGAAAACTATGGCAGGTCAGATTTTCTGCCTAATTATATAAGAAGATTTCTCTAAAAAATACACATTATTTCAAAGACTTATTGGCTGTGAAATAAGTTAAGGGTATTTCAAATGGCTTGTGTGCAAAGAAAGGTGAGATGTAGGGAATCACAGAAAGCCGAGGGGAAAATAGGTCAATATATACATTGCTATATGGTGAACTAAGACTTAGGCCAGCCACAATGTAGAGGACCTGACCCTTAGAAACTTACAAGTAAGCTGGAATCTTTAATAATTCAAATCTTTATAAGTAAAAAGATTTATTAAAATCAATAACCAATTGTTTTAATTGACATCAGAAGATCAAAACAATAAACCCTGAGAACATAGAAAAAAGATAAATAAAGATATGAGCAGAACTTAATACCACAGAAAACGTATAAAATTCAGTTGAGGTAGTAAGTCCAAAGAATATTCTTTGACAAGATTTAAAAGACACACTTTGATTAAGAAAAACCAAAACATAAGTAAAGAATATACAGAAAGAATCAGGACAATGTTATAGCAGAGAATATCTGAAATGCCAGTAAATTTGAACATTTGTGTAAAGTGGACCATTTCCTAGCTCCTAAAGTTTACCAAAATTGACACAAGAGGAAATCATTTAAGGTCATCATGTCTGCCCTTGGCATTCTCGGAATGCCCTGGCCTCAGAATGCAGCATCTGTAGTCCATGGTAACCAGCGGAGAGGGGGCAGGGCTGAGGGAGGTTGGATCACTGCCTTCATTGAGGGAGTGGGTGGGGCCATCTCTGCTGTGACTGAACAAATGGCATGGGAGAAGGGGGCCAACGGCAGGGCCCTCAGAGCCCGGCAGGCCCAGTCGTGTGTCAGAAGCATTTAGGCACAGGCCAAAGTGCGCCTTCTTTTTCTGCACAGCTGCCCAAACTCTCACCTTTCCACTCAGGCCGCCCTCTTACTTGAAGTGTGTGTGGAACCGGTCCGCGCAGTACACCTCGATGCAAAGCTAACCATAGGTCTGGGCATCATAGCTTCCTGCCAGGTGACCGAAGTTCGCAGGCAGATGGGTCGTGGGACACACGTGGGGAGCCTCCTGCCCAGGCCACAGGCCGCCCAAAGCCACTATCCCAGATCGGGGGCGGCAAAGCAGTCCTGTCTGAGTCCCAGCCTCTAGAGGGAGTAGTGGACCAACACTTGTAGTAAAAGGGGTCCGCGCGGGTAACTCATTGGAGGGCCACAAAAAATCTTTGCGGACTTTCTGCTGAAGCTTACGAGCATTCACACCTAAGCCTCTTACAAGGTCAGCTGTTTAGTTAAACATGAGCTCATGATCTAAATTTACACAATAATGAAGAAATCAGCTACATGGGGAGAAAAGCAGCAAAAACAATCAATACCAGAATTAGATTCCCTAGGCCAACCATCAGATGTTGGAATAATCAGGTGCAAGGCAGAAAGTATACACAAAACTTGAACTGAAACAAGGAACAAGGATGTTTTCAAAGACTGGTAGGATCTCTAAAACATTTTTAAAGTACATGTCATTGATAAAGCTAAATACTCAAAGGTTGTGTAATACAACAGATTCAACATTGAGAAGAGTGAAATTATGCTGTTTTGAAAACTATGGCAGGTCAGATTTTCTGCCTAATTATATAAGAAGATTTCTCTAAAAAATACACATTATTTCAAAGACTTATTGGCTGTGAAATAAGTTAAGGGTATTTCAAATGGCTTGTTTGCAAAGAAAGGTGAGATGTAGGGAATCACAGAAAGTCGAGGGGAAAATAGGTCAATATATACATTGCCATATGGTGAACTAAGACTTAGGCCAGCCACAATGTAGAGGACCTGACCCTTAGAAACTTACAAGTAAGCTGGAATCTTGAAAAGTTCAAATATTTATAAGTAAAAATATTTATTAAAATGAATAACCAAGTGTTTTAATTGACATCAGAATATCAAAACAATAAACCTGAGAACATAGAAAACATATAAATAAAGATATGAGCAGAACTTAATACAATAGAAAACGTATAAAATTCAGGTGATGTAGTAAGTCCAAAGAATATTCTTTGACAAGATTAAAAGACACACTTTGATTAAGGAAAACCAAAACATAAGTAAAGAATATACAGTAAGAATCAGGACAATGTTATAGCAGAGAGTATATGAAATGCCAGTAAATTTGAAGGTTTGTGTAAAGTGGACCAGTTCCTAGCTCCTAAAATTTACCAAAACTGACACAAGAGGAAATCATTTAAGGTCATCATGTCAGCCCTTGGCATTCTCGGAATGCCCTGGACTCAGAATGCAGCATCTTTAGTCCATGGTAACCTGCGGAGAGGGGGCGGGGCTGAGGGAGTTTGGAACACTGCCCTCACAGAGGGAGTGGGTGTGGCCATCACTGCTGTGACTGAACAAAGGGCAGGGGAGCAGGCGTCCCAGGGCAGGGCCCTCAGAGCCCGGCAGGCCCAGTCGTGTGTCACAAGCATTTAGGCCCAGGACAAAGGGCGCCTTCTTTGTCTGCACAGCGGCGCAAACTCTCACCTTTCCACTCAGGCCGCCCTCTTACTTGAAGTGTGTGTGGAACCTGTCCGTGCAGTACACCTCGCTGCACAGCTAACCATAGGTCTGGGCATCGTAGCTTCCTGCCAGGTGACCGAAGTTCGCAGGCAGATGGGTCCCTGGGACACACGCAGAGAGACTCCTGCCCCGGCCACAGGCCACCCACTGCCACTGCCCCAGATCGTGGGGCACAAAGCAGCCCTGTCTGAGGCTGTGCCTCTAGAGGGAGTAGTGGACCAACACTTGTAGTAAACGGCGTCCTCGCGGGCAACTCATTGGAGGGACACAAATAAATCTTTGCGGAGTTTCTGATGAAACTTACGAGTGTTCACACCTAAGCCTCTTACAAAGTCAGATGTTTAGCTAAACATGAGCTCATGATCTAATTTTACACAATAATGAAGAAATCAGCTACAGGGGGAGACAATCAGCAAAAACAATCAATACCAGAATTAGATTCCCTAGACCATCGATCAGACGTTGGAATAATCAGGTGCAAGGCAGAAAATATACATAAAACTGGAACTGAAACAAGGAACAAGGATGTTTTCAAAGACTGGTAGGATCTCTAAAACATTTTTAATGTACATGTCATTGATAAAGCTAAATACTCAAAGGTTGTGTAATACAACAGATTCATCATTGAGAAGAGTGAAATTATGCTGTTTTGAAAACTATGGCAGGTCAGATTTTCTGCCTAAATATATAAGAAGATTTCTCTGAAAACTACACATTATTTCAAAGACTTATTGGCTGTGAAATAAGTTAAGGTTATTTCAAATGGCTTGTCTGCAAAGAAAGGTGAGATGTAGGAAATCACAGAAAGTCGATGGGAAAATAGGTCAATATATACTTTGCTATATTTTGAACTAAGCCTTTGGCCAGCCACAATGTAGAGGACCTGACCCTTAGAAACTTACAAGTAAGCTGGAATCTTTAAAAATTCAAATCTTTATAAGTAAAAAGATTTATTAAAATGAATAACCAAGTGTTTTAATTGACATCAGAAGATCAAAACAATAAACCCTGAGAACATAGAAAAAAGATAAATTAAGATATGAGCAGAACTTAATACCACAGAAAACGTATAAAATTCAGTTGAGGTAGTAAGTCCAAAGAATATTCTTTGACAAGATTTAAAAGACACACTTTGATTAAGAAAAACCAAAACATAAGTAAAGAATATACAGAAAGAATCAGGACAATGTTATAGCAGAGAATATCTGAAATGCCAGTAAATTTGAACATTTGTGTAAAGTGGACCATTTCCTAGCTCCTAAAGTTTACCAAAATTGACACAAGAGGAAATCATTTAATGTCATCATGTCTGCCCTTGGCATTCTCGGAATGCCCTGGCCTCAGAATGCAGCATCTGTAGTCCATGGTAACCAGCGGAGAGGGGGCGGGGCTGAGGGAGGTTGGATCACTGCCTTCACTGAGGGAGTGGGTGGGGCCATCTCTGCTGTGACTGAACAAAGGGCATGGGAGAAGGGGGCCAACGGCAGGGCCCTCAGAGCCCGGCAGGCCCAGTCGTGTGTCAGAAGCATTTAGGCACAGGCCAAAGTGCGCCTTCTTTTTCTGCACAGCTGCCCAAACTCTCACCTTTCCACTCAGGCCGCCCTCTTACTTGAAGTGTGTGTGGAACCGGTCCGCGCAGTACACCTCGATGCAAAGCTAACCATAGGTCTGGGCATCATAGCTTCCTGCCAGGTGACCGAAGTTCGCAGGCAGATGGGTCGTGGGACACACGTGGGGAGCCTCCTGCCCAGGCCACAGGCCGCCCAAAGCCACTATCCCAGATCGGGGGCGGCAAAGCAGTCCTGTCTGAGTCCCAGCCTCTAGAGGGAGTAGTGGACCAACACTTGTAATAAAAGGGGTCCGCGAGGGTAACTCATTGGAGGGCCACAAAAAAATCTTTGCGGACTTTCTGCTGAAGCTTACGAGCGTTCACACCTAAGCCTCTTACAAGGTCAGCTGTTTAGTTAAACATGAGCTCATGATCTAAATTTACACAATAATGAAGAAATCAGCTACATGGGGAGAAAAGCAGCAAAAACAATCAATACCAGAATTAGATTCCCTAGGCCAACCATCAGATGTTGGAATAATCAGGTGCAAGGCAGAAAGTATACACAAAACTTGAACTGAAACAAGGAACAAGGATGTTTTCAAAGACTGGTAGGATCTCTAAAACATTTTTAAAGTACATGTCATTGATAAAGCTAAATACTCAAAGGTTGTGTAATACAACAGATTCAACATTGAGAAGAGTGAAATTATGCTGTTTTGAAAACTATGGCAGGTCAGATTTTCTGCCTAATTATATAAGAAGATTTCTCTAAAAAATACACATTATTTCAAAGACTTATTGGCTGTGAAATAAGTTAAGGGTATTTCAAATGGCTTGTTTGCAAAGAAAGGTGAGATGTAGGGAATCACAGAAAGTCGAGGGGAAAATAGGTCAATATATACATTGCCATATGGTGAACTAAGACTTAGGCCAGCCACAATGTAGAGGACCTGACCCTTAGAAACTTACAAGTAAGCTGGAATCTTGAAAAGTTCAAATATTTATAAGTAAAAATATTTATTAAAATGAATAACCAAGTGTTTTAATTGACATCAGAATATCAAAACAATAAACCTGAGAACATAGAAAACATATAAATAAAGATATGAGCAGAACTTAATACAATAGAAAACGTATAAAATTCAGGTGATGTAGTAAGTCCAAAGAATATTCTTTGACAAGATTAAAAGACACACTTTGATTAAGGAAAACCAAAACATAAGTAAAGAATATACAGTAAGAATCAGGACAATGTTATAGCAGAGAGTATATGAAATGCCAGTAAATTTGAAGGTTTGTGTAAAGTGGACCAGTTCCTAGCTCCTAAAATTTACCAAAACTGACACAAGAGGAAATCATTTAAGGTCATCATGTCAGCCCTTGGCATTCTCGGAATGCCCTGGACTCAGAATGCAGCATCTTTAGTCCATGGTAACCTGCGGAGAGGGGGCGGGGCTGAGGGAGTTTGGAACACTGCCCTCACAGAGGGAGTGGGTGTGGCCATCTCTGCTGTGACTGAACAAAGGGCAGGGGAGCAGGGGTCCCAGGGCAGGGCCCTCAGAGCCCGGCAGGCCCAGTGGGGTGTCACAAGCATTTAGGCCCAGGACAAAGGGCGCCTTCTTTGTCTGCACAGCGGCGCAAACTCTCACCTTTCCACTCAGGCCGCCCTCTTACTTGAAGTGTGTGTGGAACCTGTCCGTGCAGTACACCTCGCTGCACAGCTAACCATAGGTCGGGGCATCGTAGCTTCCTGCCAGGTGACCGAAGTTCGCAGGCAGATGGGTCCCTGGGACACACGCAGAGAGACTCCTGCCCCGGCCACAGGCCACCCACTGCCACTGCCACAGATCGTGGGGCACAAAGCAGCCCTGTCTGAGGCTGTGCCTCTAGAGGGAGTAGTGGACCAACACTTGTAGTAAACGGCGTCCTCGCGGGCAACTCATTGGAGGGACACAAATAAATCTTTGCGGAGTTTCTGATGAAACTTACGAGTGTTCACACCTAAGCCTCTTACAAAGTCAGATGTTTAGCTAAACATGAGCTCATGATCTAATTTTACACAATAATGAAGAAATCAGCTACAGGGGGAGACAATCAGCAAAAACAATCAATACCAGAATTAGATTCCCTAGACCATCGATCAGACGTTGGAATAATCAGGTGCAAGGCAGAAAATATACATAAAACTGGAACTGAAACAAGGAACAAGGATGTTTTCAAAGACTGGTAGGATCTCTAAAACATTTTTAATGTACATGTCATTGATAAAGCTAAATACTCAAAGGTTGTGTAATACAACAGATTCATCATTGAGAAGAGTGAAATTATGCTGTTTTGAAAACTATGGCAGGTCAGATTTTCTGCCTAAATATATAAGAAGATTTCTCTGAAAACTACACATTATTTCAAAGACTTATTGGCTGTGAAATAAGTTAAGGTTATTTCAAATGGCTTGTCTGCAAAGAAAGGTGAGATGTAGGAAATCACAGAAAGTCGATGGGAAAATAGGTCAATATATACTTTGCTATATTTTGAACTAAGCCTTTGGCCAGCCACAATGTAGAGGACCTGACCCTTAGAAACTTACAAGTAAGCTGGAATCTTTAAAAATTCAAATCTTTATAAGTAAAAAGATTTATTAAAATGAATAACCAAGTGTTTTAATTGACATCAGAAGATCAAAACAATAAACCCTGAGAACATAGAAAAAAGATAAATTAAGATATGAGCAGAACTTAATACCACAGAAAACGTATAAAATTCAGTTGAGGTAGTAAGTCCAAAGAATATTCTTTGACAAGATTTAAAAGACACACTTTGATTAAGAAAAACCAAAACATAAGTAAAGAATATACAGAAAGAATCAGGACAATGTTATAGCAGAGAATATCTGAAATGCCAGTAAATTTGAACATTTGTGTAAAGTGGACCATTTCCTAGCTCCTAAAGTTTACCAAAATTGACACAAGAGGAAATCATTTAAGATCATCATGTCTGCCCTTGGCATTCTCGGAATGCCCTGGCCTCAGAATGCAGCATCTGTAGTCCATGGTAACCAGCGGAGAGGGGGCGGGGCTGAGGGAGGTTGGATCACTGCCTTCACTGAGGGAGTGGGTGGGGCCATCTCTGCTGTGACTGAACAAAGTGCATGGGAGAAGGGGGCCAACGGCAGGGCCCACAGAGCCCGGCAGGCCCAGTCGTGTGTCAGAAGCATTTAGGCACAGGCCAAAGTGCGCCTTCTTTTTCTGCACAGCTGCCCAAACTCTCACCTTTCCACTCAGGCCGCCCTCTTACTTGAAGTGTGTGTGGAACCGGTCCGCGCAGTACACCTCGATGCAAAGCTAACCATAGGTCTGGGCATCATAGCTTCCTGCCAGGTGACCGAAGTTCGCAGGCAGATGGGTCGTGGGACACACGTGGGGAGCCTCCTGACCAGGCCACAGGCCGCCCAAAGCCACTATCCCAGATCGGGGGCGGCAAAGCAGTCCTGTCTGAGTCCCAGCCTCTAGAGGGAGTAGTGGACCAACACTTGTAGTAAAAGGGGTCCGCGCGGGTAACTCATTGGAGGGCCACAAAAAAATCTTTGCGGACTTTCTGCTGAAGCTTACGATCGTTCACACCTAAGCCTCTTACAAGGTCAGCTGTTTAGTTAAACATGAGCTCATGATCTAAATTTACACAATAATGAAGAAATCAGCTACATGGGGAGAAAAGCAGCAAAAACAATCAATACCAGAATTAGATTCCCTAGGCCAACCATCAGATGTTGGAATAATCAGGTGCAAGGCAGAAAGTATACACAAAACTGGAACTGAAACAAGGAACAAGGATGTTTTCAAAGACTGGTAGGATCTCTAAAACATTTTTAAAGTACATGTCATTGATAAAGCTAAATACTCAAAGGTTGTGTAATACAACAGATTCAACATTGAGAAGAGTGAAATTATGCTGTTTTGAAAACTATGGCAGGTCAGATTTTCTGCCTAATTATATAAGAAGATTTCTCTAAAAAATACACATTATTTCAAAGACTTATTGGCTGTGAAATAAGTTAAGGGTATTTCAAATGGCTTGTTTGCAAAGAAAGGTGAGATGTAGGGAATCACAGAAAGTCGAGGGGAAAATAGGTCAATATATACATTGCCATATGGTGAACTAAGACTTAGGCCAGCCACAATGTAGAGGACCTGACCCTTAGAAACTTACAAGTAAGCTGGAATCTTGAAAAGTTCAAATATTTATAACTAAAAATATTTATTAAAATGAATAACCAAGTGTTTTAATTGACATCAGAATATCAAAACAATAAACCTGAGAACATAGAAAACATATAAATAAAGATATGAGCAGAACTTAATACAATAGAAAACGTATAAAATTCAGGTGATGTAGTAAGTCCAAAGAATATTCTTTGACAAGATTAAAAGACACACTTTGATTAAGGAAAACCAAAACATAAGTAAAGAATATACAGTAAGAATCAGGACAATGTTATAGCAGAGAGTATATGAAATGCCAGTAAATTTGAAGGTTTGTGTAAAGTGGACCAGTTCCTAGCTCCTAAAATTTACCAAAACTGACACAAGAGGAAATCATTTAAGGTCATCATGTCAGCCCTTGGCATTCTCGGAATGCCCTGGACTCAGAATGCAGCATCTTTAGTCCATGGTAACCTGCGGAGAGGGGGCGGGGCTGAGGGAGTTTGGAACACTGCCCTCACAGAGGGAGTGGGTGTGGCCATCTCTGCTGTGACTGAACAAAGGGCAGGGGAGCAGGGGTCCCAGGGCAGGGCCCTCAGAGCCCGGCAGGCCCAGTGGGGTGTCACAAGCATTTAGGCCCAGGACAAAGGGCGCCTTCTTTGTCTGCACAGCGGGGCAGACTCTCACCTTTCCACTCAGGCCGCCCTCTTACTTGAAGTGTGTGTGGAACCTGTCCGTGCAGTACACCTCGCTGCACAGCTAACCATAGGTCGGGGCATCGTAGCTTCCTGCCAGGTGACCGAAGTTCGCAGGCAGATGGGTCCCTGGGACACACGCAGAGAGACTCCTGCCCCGGCCACAGGCCACCCACTGCCACTGCCACAGATCGTGGGGCACAAAGCAGCCCTGTCTGAGGCTGTGCCTCTAGAGGGAGTAGTGGACCAACACTTGTAGTAAACGGCGTCCTCGCGGGCAACTCATTGGAGGGACACAAATAAATCTTTGCGGAGTTTCTGATGAAACTTACGAGTGTTCACACCTAAGCCTCTTACAAAGTCAGATGTTTAGCTAAACATGAGCTCATGATCTA